>NC_140950.1:110605300-111205300 GCF_014529385.1 Adiantum capillus-veneris
GCTGAAAGAGCACATTCTACCAGCTGACAATGTGATGCCAGATTCCCGAGATGAAGCAAGAAAGATTTTGCGAAACTTGGGGATGGATTACAATTCTATCCACGCTTGTTCTAATGACTGCATTCTTTTCAGAGGGGAATACACAGACATGGAGAAGTGTCCGAAATGTGATTCCGAAAGATATCGAGTAGATCTCCACGGGACAAAAATTCCACAAAAGGTTTTGCGACATTTTTCTTTGCTTCCTCGCATCAAGCATTTCTTCGAATGTAAGTCCATGGCCGCCCTAGCATCATGGCATGAGGAGAATAAATCTTCGGATGGTGTGCTACGAATTCCTGCAGATTGCGCAGCCTGGAAACATATAGATGGAACATGGTCGGATTTTGCCAGGGAAGCTCGAAATTTGCGCTTAGGCCTGGCTATGGATGGCGTAAATCCATTTGGTCAAAGATCAACATCTTACAGTGTATGGCCCGTTGTCATCGTCAACTACAACATTCCCCCGTGGTTGACTACGAAGAAGGGGCACCTATGGCTAAGCTTGATTGTGCCAGGGCGATATAAAGTGGGGAATATGGATGTGTATCTTCGTCATAGAGGTAGCCCCTCGTAGTGCAAGTACGTCATAGAGGTAGCCCCTCGTAGTGCAAGGACGTATGAAGGCTACCATGTGCCAATCACAACGACATCAATGGAGGAGATCAGAGAAGATGCTCAATCAGAAGCGGCTGCGGTGGTGCCAGACGAGCATCAAGATGCTACTACTCTATATGGGGTGCATGCAGAGGAGCTACAAAATGAAACAGAGGATATGTTTTGACAGTGGTCGATGACAGGACGTGATCCCACACCGTACGAGCGCGAGTACGCAGGCAGGAAGGGCTTAAACACCCTGATGGACATTCTCAGTTCTCGCGGCGGCATGGCTAGTATTAGGGTTTACTCTTTTTTATTTTTTGTATTGTTTTATAAATGTCGTTATATGTTTATATTTACTGAAAACTGTCTTATTGTCTTTTTTTGCAGAATCCGACAGATACGCCGCTTGGACGCGATGAGACGTCTGATTAGACGACGTCAGTTTAGCCGTAGCTAGATAGCATTAGTTTAGGGTTTCTCATAGCTTATGTATCATGAGACGGATTTTATACGTCTTTTTGAACCATGTATATTATTACATTTGTCACCGCAATTCCTTTTGCCAATCAATTCTTTATGCCTATGATGTTGTACAATTGTCATTATTACATTTGCCAATCAATTCAGTTTGTCTATGATGTGTACAATTGTCAATTTTGCAAACAATGCGTCTTGTGGGTGACTATTTTGGGTCTATTATTTACCTTTGCACTTTTTTTAAAAAGTGAATCAAGTACAATATGGTTGATGGGTGGCAGTGCATTCAATGCCCTGCCACCAAAAAAATATTCTCTCAGGCGTCGCTATAAGCGTCGCTATTTATGGCTCTGTAGCGTCGCTATATGCGTCGCTATACTCTTCTGTGAGAGCGTCGCTATAGGCGTCGCTATATAGCGACGCATATAGCGACGCCTATAGCGACACCTATAGCGACGCAGATAGCGACGCTCTCGTAGCGACGCTTTTAGCGACGGTTATAGCGACGCCGGGGGTTATAAAAACCCAGTGTATTTCCGTCGCTAAGAGCGTCACAAGAGCACACAACCTCTTGTAGTGCTGGAAAGTTTTTGACTCTCCCAATCTGCCTGAAGCAGAAGCAATATCCTTTTATGTCGAAGTCTGGTCTTGTCTCCTAAACCTTTAATTTCTTTGTTGCTTTGTAAGCCTTGACGACCAAGAGAACGTTTTCCAGATTGCTCCAGGGGGTGTGACAGACGTCAAAGATTGATCCCTTGACTTTTTCTTGTGTCTCAATTGGGCAGAGAGCCGAACTGTTATCTCAATGAGCACGGGCCTAGCTGTATTTTGGTGAAAAACTTAGTGGTAATAAACTGACTGCAGCACATCATGGTACCAAAAGCCTAAATGGTTCCTCTGACATCTTAGCAGCAAGCCCGAGCAACAAATTGAATCGGTGCTTATGTGTGTAGGCTCGGGCATAAATAATCTGATGCAAAGAACATGAGGTTAGACTTAACAACATGCTAGAACATATAATTATTCAACAGGACTTACATTATCAAGAACGGCCACTCGATCTAGCCCAAATCTAATTTCAGCAACGGGAAAGATCCGATCAGGTTTGTTATCTTTCTAGATTGCCATACCTGAACTCTCCAAAAGCCTCTGCCAAGGAAAGCGTTACTATTCCACCTTCATAGAGCAGAAATACATTTCAAAATCTTCAAGACTGCAGAGTAAAGTCTGGTTAACTTGAAAATTATTACCACCATGAACTTCATCCAATGCATGGGAATCAGTCGTACCAATTTACGCTGTAAGATACAAATTTTGAGAAAACGTAGCCGAAACCTTCTTTCAATATTGTCTGTGCTGCTAGAAAGAAAATATAGACCATAGTCTTACCCTTCCCGTGATGTAGCCAAAATACTGCACATACAAAGACAGTAGAATTGGTACAAATCTCCAAATTGCATCGGCTTAGTCAATTTACGTGAGTTTCACTTACAACTAGCTTCTCTGTGGCCTCAACTATCTTATCTACTTTAGCCTCAGATAGTTGAGGCCGCAGAGAAGTTAGTTGTAAGTGAAACTCACAGTTTGTGAATCAGCTGCACACGTTTTTCAATCAGTTCAAAGGAGTCCTCATCCTCAATGTCAGCATCCAAAGTGTCCACTAATGCATGGTCGTCTCTGAGCAGCAGAAAAGGTGAATCATAGGTTTGCAGTTCAACTAAAATAAAAGGATTACTTTATTTCGACAAGGTCCATAGCTCAAACCGTTGAAGGAGAGAAGACGAAACTGATATGCAAAACTTAAGCACCTAATGAGTACACAAAAAACATCAATTTTCTCCGTAGCAGCCACGATAAGTAGATCATGAACGAAGAAGAAGCAAGACTAAACGTAATTAGATTGCTCTATGAAGTTAGCAAGTACTGTGAAGGATCAGCTCAAAGACATGAAATCTGCAAGTTAGCAAGTACTGTGAAGGATCAGCTCAAAGACATGAAATCTGCAGAAGGCCGAGCAGGTTTACCTGCGCGTAGCACCAGTACTTCGCGTCGAGGCTACTAAGAGCTAGAGGAAAAACGCAGCAAACGCTGAAGTCACCTTTCAAATTTATACAACCTTCCCGCCAGTCCACGTGGTGCGTACAGAGGGAAGTCCAAATTCGAGGTTTGAAAAGAGAAACTTCAAAGGTCTTGAAGGAGGAAAATTAGAATAACCAATCTTGGGTGAAAGTAGAATTTTGCACGGGACACATTTTTGGCTCCAAAGGGCTCTAAAGGGGCAAAGCTCCACAGTGAGAAAGCCTTTCTAGCGAAATTGGCAGCTCCTGTAACACAATCACACACTTATTCTTTTATCGATTTTGACGACTATCCATGCCAAATGAGCATATCAAAGGATCTAAGATAACAGACCTATGCCATATTAGAGGTAGTGATGACCCCAGTTTGAACCTTAACCTTTGCCATGGACAGGCCACCTCTCATAAGCCAAGAACCCATCCTACTCCGTTTGTATACAAGGGGCAAATATTGTTTACTAGCAGAACCCATCTCATTACTAGCTTCTCTAACCTATGTTGTTCCACGTTTCTCTTTTATCCACTCACATGCACATGCACAAAGGAAATATTTCAAAAGAACAATCTAGAAGGTTTGTTCGACCAGTCTTGAACTCTAGACCAACTATTCAAGAGGAAAACCATCTCTTATAAGTCCAGCTTTGAACTTAAGATATGATGAGACAAAGAAGGACAACCAATCATTGACATTTGGGAGATAAGAGAGTTATTCCGTTTCCCTTTTTATTGTTTTTGCTATTTTGATGCAAAGGTGTTATTGTATTGCACCCACACACCCACACATTCATGCCACATGGGTTGAACCATTGTAGGTGTGCTTAATGCTCCTCGCCTTTACCGCTAGGCCGACTCTTCACTCCGATTTCCTTTCCTTATTTTCTCTCTCTCTCTCTCTCTCTCTCTCTCTCTCTCTCTCTCTCTCTCTCTCTCTCAAGCATGCTAGTTTGAATATGTATGTGAAAATGATGTTTGGTTGTGCACACAGATTTGTAACTTATGGTAAGGTGAGCTTATGCCTAGATCAATCTAGAGCTATTTTAAGCTTATTGGCATCAAAGCTTAAGGTTGTTTTTTCTCTTGCATAAGGTAGAGAACGGTCCTAGCATATACTCTTTGGGAGTAGTAATGGCTTTTCTCTAGCATCTGAGCTATTAGATTAAAGGAAAGAGAAAAAAAAGCATAGGGTGTAACACTAGATCGGTAATAGGACACTTTTATGTCCTGTTAACAAAGCAATTTCCAAGAATTATTGTAGGAGATGCTAATTAATTTTCTTTTTTAATGTTTGATATTCACAAAGATAGCTTATGAGTTGAAATTTTTGGGCTATTGATTTTGGCTCAAACATTGTGTTTGACAAGGATTTTCCAACCTAAACTCTCCCAAAAAATGTGTGTTGTTTTTTACCATTTTTCATAAAATTGGCCATAGAACGCCTCTATGTGGCTTCTAGGGTGTTGCATAATTAGTATTTGCCGTTCTAAAGGTTTTCTAATGCTTCTAAAGCATGACAAGCATATATATTCAAAGTTATTGCCTAATTAGCAAAAAATTACCATGTAGATTTAAGGAGAAATTTTACACTTTCATGAATTTTTTGAATATGTTTATGCTATACAAAGGTATTTTTTATTGTGCATATAGTCTCATTACTATGTAAGGCTTCTTTCATGAGTTTTGGGGAACCTAATACCCCAAAGATCTAAAAATAAAAAGTCGGAAAGAAAATTCCACTTTACCGAAATCGCACTCATTCCGAATTAAAAATGTATTATGTTCAATATTGGTCATTACATTCAATGAACATTGTCAACTTCAAGCTTAGGTCCATTTCTAAGCATACCAACCCAATTTGGGTATAAGTAGCTATTTTTCAAGGAGGCTAGGATGGCCACAATGCAGAACCCAATTTTTTCATTCTCGCAGTTTTCTATCTTGTGGTTGTTTCTAGAATGATCATAATAAGACATGTTTGCATGCATGTATTTGATTGTTTTTGGGTGTCAATATGAGGGTGAAGTACCAAGCTATATCAATAGATAGGTTATATAGTGTAGAATATGGGCGTGGGCAAGCAAACACGAAGGATAGGTCAACAAAATGCAAAAAATGCCAGTTTTTGGATCAAGATTTTTTGTGGCTATCGCAGCCATATACTAAGACTAGGAACCCATTGAAGTTCATGGGAAAAATAGGTTTGTAGCATGAACATTTTTATATATGTTGTACCATGGGGGTAACCAAGAAAGTATGTTGTTTTCGGTAAAATGCAGCACTACCTTGGCTTTGGAAGCTTTTCATGACCAAGAAATCAAGAGATAGGCATGTAAGGATTTTGAAAATTCACACACATACTATGAGTATTCAAATTTTTTCCAAAACCCTGAAGAGACACTTTTATGTCATGGTAGGTTACCAAACTAATGTTCAAGATAAACATGGAGAACAATCCATCTAATGAGATTCGGTATTTAGTACAAAGGTTGCATGAAGCACAACATAATCCCTCTTTATACCCCATGGTGCAAGGGTTCATGTTTTCACATGACATGGTTCTTACCCTAAGGACTCCTCATCAAGAACAAGGTTGTCAGTAAGGGAGTGAGCATGTTGAGAGGACCTTCTCAAGAACGACATTCTAACCACTCTCCTAGCCGCACCACAAAGAGGCAGAGGTCTCCGTTAAGTGAAGTTTCTTCTTCCAAGAGTGGGAGAATTGGAAGAAGTCTCTTCTATCAAATGAGGAGAATATCTATGTTGCCATCATCAAGTCCTCCTTGTTCTCAGTCCCAAGAAGCTAGCTCCTCGCTAACTCTCATGAAGCTATATCACATGCAATGAGATGTCCTTCACAGTGACGCAAAAGGACATACTATGCATGGAAGCGAGCACAAAAACTTCAAAAGTTCAAGGAAGGGGACAAGAGTATCACCTTGGTTTATTTTGATGGCATTGATGGTCACACAAATAAGATTCTCAACTTCATCCAATATTTTGATGCCACCTTTGGAGATCAGAGATTCACTGAGAAATCCAAACTATGCCTTGTAGCTATGTACTTCTAAAATTCATCAATGATGGGCTAGTATGCAAATCCAAGGGACTGAGCCAAAGACTTAGAAAGAATGTTGTCATAAAGAATCTTTGAGTTAACTTTCCACTCACCCAAAGGGCACCATTTTTTGAAAGGGCACATGGAACACATGTCAAACTCTCCCCATGCTTAAGCACATGGTGTGCTTGAATGCTATTGGTTGGGCTAAGAGGGGTCCAATGAGCTTCTAGCTCCATCCAACAAATATCTAGATATTTTCAAGCTCTCTCTCTCTAAGGGGTAAGTTGGACACTTGTCCAAAGACTACCCATGTACTTGAATTCATGTAGCATGTGATTGGCTAGGGGGGAGAGGGATCCAATGAGCTGGAAACATGTGTAAAAGCTACAACTCGCCCCAAACAAGCAAGAAGGGTGCTAGGGGGATATACACCACACACACACACACTCATTTTGTGGATTCATTCTCACTTGGTGAAAGTAGAGGAACTCCACCTCCTTCTCCAATATTGTGAGAAGTGACAGCCTACACCAACACTCTTGGCTATGGAATGCAAATCTAATCAGGAGCCATGCTTCAATGCTTAAGCTTGCCATCTTCTCCATCTTCATTACTATGCTGTTATGTATGCTAGCAGGAAGAGTGATGATAAGCGAGGAACTATTTCTTTCTCCCATGGAGTGTTTCTTCTTCCTCTTTCCTACCCTCATTCCCCGCTAGCTCTCTCCACCTTTGAAGGTGTTTGAGGCCTTGGCACTGAGGCTTGGGATAGTTAATGCTTTCTACAAAGTTTATGTTATGTTTGTGATGCATGAAGCTTTCCATCTTCATTGCATCACCTAGGTCACAAGGAACACAAAGATTGTATTGTACCAAGTCTCTCTTGATGGGAGAAACTATAATACAAATGCCTATTGGAGGGGGGACCGACTCTGCATGAATCCGGTCCTCAACTATTGTCATGTTCTATAAACTCTCTCTCTCTCTCTTGCAAAATTATTATTCATGCCAAGTTAACTAAGTACCATGTTTATGTTGCTACCATCAATTAAGTTGACCCGCTATGCTCACAAAATAATCTCACAAAAGTGCTTCATCTAATTTAATAATTCCTCTACTCTCAAAGTTCATAGGCCATTTCCATTACATTGGTATCAAAGAATTTGGTTTCTCTTTTCTTTCTTAAGAAGAGAGGTCCTTCAGTAGCCGATTAATGGTTGATTTTATTAATTATACTAGGGTAAGTGGGACTGGGATCTATTATCGGTTTTGTTGAGCCCACTATGTGAGATATGGTGCACACCTCGGGAGCTTTGGTCTTAATAATGGAGTCTTTTTAGAATTGCCTATAGCTTTACCATTATTCAGCCATAAGAAGTCCGAAAGGACCTATCCCTCGAAAACTTCACTATGTTAGACTCACTTTACTACTCTCTTTAATTAACCAATTCAAGCCTTGGGTGTAGATACTTAAGTGCCTATTTTCAAAGGCTAAGAAGAGTAGCAACTAAGGTTTTGAATTGCCAAAGCATACACTAAGTAAACACATAATTCTAATTAACATGGATGACAATAACCAAGAGAGTAGAGTGAACATTGATAACTTTGATTTTGCACATGAAGGTGGTAATGATGATGCCCATGTTTGTTAATTATCTTGTCACTAGGTTGCAACGATACTTTGCAAGCCTAAGTTACTCAACAACTTCGTGCTTATGGGATTTCCTTCCCTCTTCAAGAGGAGAGAGAGCTTAGGAGGCCTCTTGTTGAGACCCCCAAAATAAGACTCTCTCCCATACAAGAGGAGGAATCCAAAGAACAAGAAAGTAATGAGTACCTAAGTTCCTCCGAAGATGTGGCTTCATGAAGAAGGCAGACTAAACGATTGCCAACTCCTCCCAAGAGGAAACGGCTAACCCATAGTCCTTCTCCTTGTCACCAAAAGGTAAGAGAGGAAACAAAGGAAGAAAAGGGCAAGAAAGAGGTCACCCTCTTCTCCTTCTTCTTCACCTTCCTCCTCTTCCAACAAAAGCAATAGTTATTCTCCTAGAGACTACAAGAGGGGAGGAAATCGCAAATCTTATCCTGCATGGTGAAGGTCACAAAAGCTCAAGAAGCTCAAAGAGGGAGGAAATAGTATCTCTTTTCTCACCTATGATGGTACCTTTGGTGCTACCAACAAAGTATTGGCCTTCATCGAACAATTTGATGCGGCCTTTCGAGATGAGGGCTTCACAGAGGCCTCCAAGCTACACCATGTAGCTATGCACTTTCAAAAAATTGGATCGTCAATAGTGGGCTAGCCTTCGTGGCAATGGCGAATCCCCAAAGACATGGAAAACTCTACGAGTTTCCATCATGAAGCAACTAGTTTCCAGTGATGCAAAGGACAAAGTGCTTATTGAATGACAAAGTTTGAAGCTTCTCTCATGAGTCTATCCACAAATATGTGGACAGGTTTTCGGATTTATATCTCAAGGCTATTTTCTTTCAAAAGATAGACTTCATCGAGCAAAAGCAACAATTTTGTGCGGGATGACCCAAAGAAATGGCTGAGTATGTCAACTCTCAATAGCCTGGTTCTATCACCGAAGTAATCCACCACACCATGGTTTCTTCACGCATCAATTTCCAACAAGGGGCTAGACGGAATTTCAAGCCCATGTAAAATAAAGACAAAAGTGATGCCAAGAGGAAAACCAATGTCCAAAATTCTTACCAAGGCTATTCCAACAACAACAATCCAAGGAGAAGGGACTTTACAAAGGTAAATATAAACTCTCTCCTAAACAGCTAGAAGTTTTATTTTAAGGACCACAAATGTTTTAAGTGTGGGGATCAAGGCCATGGTTATCGTCCTTGCCCCAAGAGAATTGCCCGTAATGACGCTCCTAGAGTCTCTATGTTTGAAGCTCCAAAAGAGGATGCTCATTGACAAGGATTTCTCCTTTCGTATGCTTGGGGAGAGATGCAAGAGCATGATGCCTTTATTTTGTTTGACCTAGGTTCAACTCACAACTTCATGGAGTTGACCACCAAGCTAGGCATACAAGCCCACAAGATGGGTTATGCATTGAAATCCAATGGAGCTATCAAGGGACAAGACATCTCAGTTACCCCCTTAATTGGAAAATTGAGGCTTCATGTCCAAAGCTATGTGGCCAAAAAGTATTTCTTCATCTCCCCTCTCAAAGATGATAATGTTATCGTTGGGGCACCATGGTTAACCGCATGGCTCCCAACATGAAGTTCCCTGAAAGGAGAATCTACTTCACCTACAGGAAAGAGAGCATGTATATACATGCTAATGAGTCGGGGCACACCATACCCTTGCAATAAAGGGAATTAAGAGGAATTTGAGTTTTCTAATTTCCTAAATGGATCCCAAGATGTTTTCATTGATGACAGCCCTAGTGAGTACCTCTAAATTGAGGGATGACGACCATGCAATTGAGCTCCTACCAGGAAGCTCACTGCCTAACAAGCCTCCTTATCTAGTTTCACAAGCTCAACAAGAAGACATCATGAGGCAAGTGCCTGAATTGTTAGAAAAAGGGATGGTGAGGTCTAACTCCTCTCCATTTTGTTCACCATTGCTTTTAGTGAAAAACAAAGACGACACATATCACATGTGTGTCGACTATTGAGCACTAAATAAGATTACTATCAAAAATAGATTTTCAGTGTCGCGGGTAGAAGATCTCTTTGATAATTTACAATTTTTGCCTGACAAATGCTCCAAACGCATTCAAACTCATGATGGACAAAAATCTTCAGGTCATTCAAATTCTCTTGAGGAGTACAAGCGACACCTCTAGGTAATCTTTCAAGTTGTGAGAGGGAAAAATCTTTTCATTAATCAAAAGAAAAGTGATTTTTTCCTACAAGAGATTCCATATTTAGGTCACATTATCTCTAAAGATGGCACCCGTATGGATCCAACAAAGTTAGAGATAATAAAAGGATGGCCTAATGCAAGGAATCTATAGGAGGTACGAAGGTTCATAGGTATGTGTGCATACTATAGATGCTTCATTAAAAAGATTCTCGCTAATAGAAAGCCCATTACATGACTTAACAAAAAAAGAACGTTAAGTATTCATGGACTTCAAAAGAACAAAAAGCTTTTGAAAAAGCTTAAGGAGAATCTTATCTCTAAATGTGTGCTCACACTACTAGATCTCTCAAATCCATTTGAGGTCCAATGTGATGCTTGTGGTAATTGCCTTGGAGCTATTGTGCTTCAAGAAGGGCATGCCATAGCATATGAGAGTCAAATTAAGACTCAACTTTGATTAGTGAGTATTGGGAAAATACAAAAAAGAACTACCAGATATTCTATATGCCCTAAACACGTGGAAACACTATATCTTGGGGACTCCATTCATCTTACGAATGGATCACAAAGCCTCAAGAACTTCATGACGCAAACCAAGCTCTCCGATAAACAAATGAGATAAGAAAATATTCTTTTGCAATTTAAATTTCATATTTCTCAATTTCTGGCAAGCACAATCAAGTAGTCAATGCACTTTCACAACGACCAAGGGTAAATGTGGTGTCTATAGCAACTCACAATGATCTATCTTTTATGATAGATGAGTATGCTACTAACCGGGACTTTAAGTACGTAATTATAGCCTTTGCAATAGGGAAGCAAAAAGAACCATTCACCTTGAAGGATGGTTATCTTCCAAACGGCAATAGGCTATGTGTTACTCACCCATACAATAAGAAAGTCATATATGAATCCCATACTTCTCTTTATGCGGGGCAAAGAGGGAATTCAGAATCTGCTCTTCAAGGAGTAGACATGTATTTCTGTTGGTCTACCATGAAAATAAACATACAAGACTATGTTCCAAAATGCGTGGTATACCAAAAGTTGAAATTTGATCGAGGGAAGCAACTTGGATTGTTTCAATCGACAGGCTTAGCAAGAAAACACACTCTATGCCTATCAAAACGACTATTAAGGCACATCAAATGGCAACCCTCTTTAGATCGCAAACCAACACCCATAGTGTCAGTCAAAGATCCTAGAATGACCAGTAATTTCTAGAAGGTTCTCTTTGAGAATCTAGGAAGTAGAATAAATTTCTCTTTCGGCATATCATCCACAAACGGATGAGCAAAGTGAAATAATTAATCTAACGATTCTTGATATACTAAAAGCCTATGTCATGGAAGTAGATCAATATTCTCAATGAGAGAAAAACTACCTCTTATAGAGTATGTGTACAATAACATTGTACTTCTATGGGGAAGGCACCTTTTGAAGTTAAAGAGGGAAGATCCAAAAGTCCCTTACTACTTAAAGTACATGGGAAGATATTCTCTACTAATGAATATAGCCGAGACTCACAAGAATATTTTCCAAAGATTAAAGAGGTTATATCCATCTCAAAGCAAATGCAAAAAGTGGTGCTGCTAATAGCACAGAAGAGCCTTAGCCTTTAAGTAAAATAATTGGGTCTTGCGAAAGTTTCTCAAGGCTTGTCTAAGGCATATTACAGGCAAGAATCCTATGGGCCACTAAGAGTATCATGCTAAACTAGCAAAAAGATACTATGTTACTTTTTAAATTCTTAAGCCAATCAATGAGATGGCTTATCAATTAAAGTTTCCTCAATTATTGCCTCAACTATTGGCCTATGTAAGCCTTACAAAGGAACACCATCAAAAGAAGCAATAGTTGTAGACCCTCCAAAAACATTAGGAAAAAATTGGACCCCCTTGGGGCCATGTAAGGATTCCTTATTTTAAGGGATTAAAGCTAATTTTGTAGGGGATGGATGGAACAAAGACAATAAATAGGGCTACTTTTGTAGCTCTCTCTCTAACTTCTCTCTAGATAGGAGAGGGGGGGAAAGTAGGGAATGAGGATGGTAAAGTAGGAGGAAGAGGGGGGATAAAGTAGGAGAGAGAGGGGAGTAAAAAGAGAGAGAGGAGTAAAAGTACAGAGAAGAACCATTCTCTCTCTACCTTTCACCAAAGAGAGTAAGTAGTTATGACAAAATCCACTTTTCGGCTTCGTGCATCAATTCACCCCAAAAAATTGAATCTTTTATAAAATCTTCAAAATGGATCTTTTAAGCTTTCAAAAGGTCCCTATATATATATATATATATATATATATAACAATATTTTTTTAGAAGAATCTAACGTTTATAAGCTCCAAATCTAAAATTCCTTGGATCCCTCTCTACATTAACTCCAAGAATAAATAGATAATGTCACATCATCAAAACGTCCATCTAATAAAGCCTAAAAATTGAAATTTAAAAATTTTAAAAAATTTCCTCCTTTGAGCTCAAAAATTGAACCTATATATGAAAAATATATTTTTAAGTCTTTTTATCCCAAAAATTGTCTGTTTATCCTAAAAAGTATATCTTATCAAAAGTTTTCCCCATCATAACTTTTCACCATGTCTCTTCGCGACATAACCAATGAATCACCTGCGCCGTCATCTACTAGGTCAACTAATGTCAGTCTGCGTCTACCGATCGAATTTGCTCCCACAAAAAAAAAAGATGAGAAAGCATCTCAACCGGCATCCGTATGACGGTTTCGAGGAGAAACCAATGTTGACTTGTGGCTTGATGGAGGGTTGTATCCAAAAGATCCGCTCGTGGGCTGTCATCCGACATTCCGTACACTCCCAAGCTTAATCAAATATGTGGGAGAAGGAGAACGTGGTCTTCTTGGGTATTGTAAGAGATTGGACTCCAATCACACAGGTGCGTCGGCATATTTCCGACAACAATGTCAAGTGTTACACATTCATTCCACAAATCTCCAACAACAACTACATTCCACAGAGAAACAACTCAAAGATCTTAAAGAGGAGATGAAAGCTACGGAAACAAAGGTAACTAAGCTACAGATTGCAATGATGCACCTAAAAGCCACTCCATTTGGCATGCATGAGCGTAAGAGGGAGTTCTTTTCCATTGAAAACTTAGCCTCTAATGGAGGGGCATGTAAGAAGCAGATCACGACAACTAGGTATTTTTTAAAATTCACAGTGTTCATAACTCTCAAATAATTTTCATCAATTTGTAACTCGGTTCACCTTTTGAAATAGGACAGATATACAAGATGTGTGTGGAAGTTTTAGACAAGAGGACCGTTGCAATCTTCTCCTAGGATGCATCTCAAAGGAAGATATACTTTACATCATAGGTTGTGAAAAGGCCAAACACATGAAAGATGCCATCACAAAGGAGATGCTAAAAAAGATCTCTAACCTTGTGTCTGAGGATGATGTCCAGAGAGCTTGTGATGAGGTTGGGATCAGCACAAATGCATACCATGCACTTCATGGATTGATGAAAGATGCATTACGAGAGCAACGCATCACCGATAATTTATTTCCTATTCCACATAGGGTCCGACTTGCAAAAAAAGCAAACAACGATCTCGTTCGGGAATCCCTTGGCGAATACAAACACATTGAAGGATCCATGGTGTACTCTTCCACGAGTGCCAAGTCACGTGGTAATATAAAGGGAGGCAATACTATCCCTAATGGGGCAAAGTCTTTTAGTTATCATCAATTCAACAATATTTTTGTTGACTTGAAACGACTACAATGAGCTATGGTTAAATTTTATGCTTTGTCTCCACAAGGTAATACAAATTGTAATGTCATTTTTTATTTGTATTGAATATCATTTAGTATAACAATTCAATTCCTGTGTTGTTTTAGTACTTGGAGAGAAGCTCATATTTATTCTTAAGCTAGATGAATGTCAAATTGTCAAAGGACGGAGATTGGAACGTATGAGTGTGACACTCATGAATGAGGCAATGTTTTTTGCAAAATTCGATGCTATCGGTGATCATTCTCAGAAACCATCATTTAGTGTACAATTGGAAGAAGAAATATGGTGGTTAGGAGCTTTTGAAGTTCAGAAAGAGACTCATGAGGTGTTGGCATGGGTCTTCTCTATGATCCCGTGGATCACAGAGGTTATTAAGGCACAACTAGAGGGAGAAAAGCTAGAAGTAGATGGAGTAGGTACATTTGATGTTGAGTGGCACTTAGGAGGTGATCTAAAAACAATCAAATGTATACTTGGGTGTAAACAAGGTGCTTCATCACTTCTTCCTTGTCCATATTGCGTACGAGGATACAAGGAGAGTACTAGTGGCTCCACGTCTTCAAAGAAAAATGTCAAGGGAAGTCAGGCAACAGGGTCAATGGATGATGATGCAAGGGATTGGGTGTGCTTGGTGTTGAAGTGTTCTATTATGGAGGTCCCCAATCGGTCGACAAAAGATAAAACATGGCATCCCATTATCAATTTTCCACTTACAAATCTACACTTTTGCACTTTGCATGCCTTTATGCGTATATTTGATCGCTTGTTAAAGCTTCACATAGAGTACGCTTTCACAATGAAACCACTTTCCACATCCGTGGAAGCCATTGGAATAGTTGAAACAATTCTAAATTCGATCGGATGTCATGGTGGCAATGTTTCTATCATCAGCGAGGTGGAAAATACGCATAAAGTGCCACAAAAAGTATCTATGAATGGTGTGAAAGCACGTAGGTTTTTCAAGAAACCAAAGATGCAAAAGGAGAGGGGTGAAGAGGATGCTCCATGGGAGCTATGGAAAGTGCTTTGCAAGTGTACGACCGATCAAGATTCAAATCCCATGCTTGTAAATCTACGTAGGCAAGTGTGGCACCACTTGGAGTTAGTGCTTCAAATCATGTGGAAACCCCAAACCACGAGCGAACAACAAAATTTGTTCAAAGATCACATTTCAAATTTCACTAAAGCATTTGTGCAAGCGTGGGGAGAGAGCAATATCACACACTACATGGTAAGTTACTTTGTTCAGTTCAAATTTTGATGCTATACATAAATATTTATTTGATCTAAGCATTTTTTTCTTGATGCAACATATTTTGTATGCGCATGGAGCATTCTTTATGTCAAAATATGGTTCATTAGACATGTGGAGCACTCAAGGAATGGAAAAATCACATTATCAAGCCAAAGGTGTTTACTTTAAAAATACACATCACGGTGGTGGAACTACGAGATCCAACTACATGAAGGAGATGTTTGATTGGTTCTTTTGTTGTTCTTTGGGGAGATGTCATGCCATAGAGCGAGCGCGAAAGTCAAGTCTTGCCAAGGAGGTTAGGAGACAATCTCGACTTACTGCTAAAGAGAAATGGAGAAACTCCACCAGACCCCTTAATCATGCTAGGTGGTGTGAAAATCTCCATAGAGTGGGCAAACGTTGGTTACCCAAAATATAAAACAAATGATGCTATGCAATGTAATGTTTATGTTTGTAGATGTCTTTGTTGAGTTGCATATAATACTTCTCCATTTATCCATTTTTTGTTTTTTATATTTTGATGATATTAAGAGTTTTTTTAAGTGGCCTGGTCAAGTGTGAAGAGACCTTTTAAAAAAAAAATAGAGGGCTTTTAGAGAAGAGGGAGTCTCATTTTCAATATTTCCCCTTCATACAACATGGCACGCACAAAGCAAACAGCAAGAAAAGATCAACCTTTTTTTGCTCACCCTCACTCAACCATTCAAGGTGCTCAAAAACCACCTTGGATACACGAACAAGAACTATTAGAAGAGATGGAGAGAGAATGGTTAGGTGAAGAGCAACAAGATGGACAACCTTCACGCAAGAAGAAACGGGTAGTGACATCAGACACACAAACCGAAACGGACAACGAAGCACAAAGCCCACCATGGAGCGGATAGGAGATCCCAAGCAATCATCGAGTTCCGGCTGGGAAGACATTTCCACGTGGCTTCGGCGCTCTACCGTCAGATCAGCCTGGAGGTGATCATGGATTACTAAATGAAGAGGATTTTGAGGATGTAGCAGACGAGCCAGTTGGAGTGCAGGGTGGAGTTGAAGAGCCAGTCGGAGCACATGGTGGCCTTGAAGATGCGCAAGATCCTCCTCGCAAGCCCTCTCGTAAAAAGAAAAAGTTTTCAAGGTTCGCCCTCGCAAGGCCCATATCCCAGATCTTACCATCCCTCAACAATGGGCTCTTGCTGTGAAGCGATGCATTCCAAAGGCGTTGCAAGAGATTCGTCACTATCAAAAAACTTCAGACCTTCTCTTTCGCAAGGCACCGTTCACACGTTTGGTGAAAGAGATCATGCAAAGTTATCGAATGGCGTTTCGAGTTCAAGGTATCGTCGTAGAAGCTCTGCAAGAAGCGGCATAATATCATCTTATTTCTATTTTTGAAGACACCAACTTGTGTGCTATTCATGCAAAACGGGTGACAATAATGCCCAAGGATTTAGCTCTTGCGCGTCGAATCAGAGGAGAAAGAGATTGAATTTGATTTTTATGCAATTTTGCCAATGTAAAGATATCTTTTTGAAATATAACGAGTCGTGGCTTTTCCAAATATAACGAGTCGTGTACATTTGTGTTTTAAGTGATATAAGTAAAACTAAGTAGACAGAGAGAGAGAGAGAGAGAGAGAGAGAGAGAGAGAGAGAGAGAGAGAGAGAGAGAGAGAGAGATAGATAGTTCTATTATCGTCCTGGGAGGTCAAATATGACCTATGGGACCAAATGAACATGTCACGTGGTGTGAGTGGAGTTCATAAGTGACTCTCGATGCTCAAAAATGGCTGAAATGAGCGTCGCAATAGAGAGTCCACATCGTGGTTGGGAGAGGAAGGTATGTAGGGAGAGCTCATGGCTGAATATATGGGGAAAAGAGGACCTAATGTGGTCAAAAGCTGAGCACTCAAGTAGTGTGTGGTACTCACTCTCTCGCACTTGACGAGGGCATAAGGTGCAAAGTCGATGACACTCCTCGCCAGTGCCCCAACGTCCTGTCTCGCAGCGTAGAGAATGGGAGCTAAGACAAATGGAGGCAATGGTGCGGATCGCACTCAACGGGATGGGCTCAAGGATGTAGGAATGGGTTCGGTTACCTCATTCCGAGAAGAAGAGAGATTTGTAGTTTGGGGCAACGTGTGTGGTGTAATGGCTGAAGCGAGAACCTCCAGATTTCTCCCAAGCCATGATACATTGGCGTTGTAAGAAGGCCTCATTAACCTGGGAGTCGATCGACGCATCCTTGACCAAGTGACATGCATCCCATCTTCCAAACCATTTCTTGATATCAAGCATCCACCCCGAACTTAGTATTTTGCTCTTGCATGTCTTTTGAACCTTTTGACTTGCTTCATATGCGATTCTAGGAAGTCGATGCAAAGGGCTGCGTTGTGTCTTACGCATGTATTCCACAACCCTTTCCATGCCCAAGACCTCAATGGGAAGCAATCCGGACTCAAGAAGTAAGAGCATGTAAGGTGTTTGTGTCTTGACTTGGAGAAAGTTGGTGAGAAAACGCTTTTGGACATTCTCAAACTCTTTCCAAGTAGACTTCCCGATGCTTCCACCCCACACCTCCACTCCATAAAGAAGCACCGGTGTCACCAATGTGTCAAAGAGGTACTTTTTGAGAGCCCAACACTTGATCTCTCCTGCATTGCACATGTTCTCAAATGCATAATAAGCCCTCTTTCCGGCTTCCAAGCGACGCATTGCACAATCCTTCCATTTATGATTGGATGGAACCTCAAGGCCAAGGTACTTGAAGTGATCTACCACTTCAAGTTTCTCATTGTTGTATACAATGCATGGATTTTCGTCATTGAGGGTCTTTACAAGCATAACCTTGGTTTTGGATCCATTCACGATCAGCCCGCTATGTAGGCAAAAGCGTTCCAAGACACTCATAAGCTTTTGTGCATCTTCTAAGGCATGTGCCAAGAGCACTACATCATCGGCATAAAGCAAAAGCATGATCACCGCATTTCCAATCTTAACCTCTTCTATGCCTTCTTGCTGCATAAAATCAAGAACCATGTATTCCAATTCATCAATGAGTAGCCCAAAGAGGGTTGGGGAAAGTGGGCATCCTTGTTTGACACCAATAGTGCTTGCAAAAAATTCTGAAAAACCATCTCCCATACGTAATCGACATATCACTTTTTGGTAGATGCGAAAGACTGCATGCATAAATTCTCTCGGCACTTGAAGGCTTTGCATACGTCTCCAAAGATTTCCTCGCGGTACCATGTCAAAAGCTTTCTTGAAATCCACAAAGCAACAATACAACTTTTTTCCTTTCAATCGAGACGCTTCCATAAGAACTCGAAGAGTGACAAGGTGATCAATAGTGCTATGATGCTTTCGAAAACCTGCTTGGCCAAGCGCACGTTTGCCATTCTTTTCAGCCCATTCACTTATCTTCATCTCCATGATACATCCAAATAACTTTGCCATCAAAGAACCAACCATTATAGTGCGATAGTTGTTCACATTGTTTACATCTCCTCCTTTGTGCAAAGGTTTGATCCAATTTGCACTCCAATCATGAGGCATGCCATACTGAAGTGCAAGGTTAAACATATCGCATATCCAATATCGTGTTTTCTTGCTTGTCCATTTAATCATTTCAGCCTTGACACCTTGAAGGTCACCTGCCTTGCGAGTAGCAAGTTTCTCAAGCGCGCGGCATACATCTTCAATGGTAAAGAAGGGAGACATAAATGGAAGGGAGCTACAACCCTCCATCTTATCAACATTGGGTTGCTCATAGAGGTTCTTACAATGCATATACATATCCTCAAGAGTCAAGTCACCAAAGCTCTCAACGCACTTGCCTTTTAGATTTTGCCAAAACTTGCCACATGCATGTGCCTTCTCTTGTGCTAAAAGAAGTTGTTTTTCGACTTCCCACCTTCTCCTCTTCTTTTGAACAAGTGCTTTGTATGTGTGTGAACATTCCAAGTAAACTTCCTTGTCTTTGATTGCATCCAATCTTAGCAAGTGTTTTCGGGCTTGACTACATTCCATGTCAAACCATTTCTTCTTGGTGCTACCCTTCTTAGACCTTTTGCAAGACATGTGTTTCGCCGAAAAGCATTCCTTCGCACAAGAGAAAATTACTTCTTTGAAAACTTTCCACTTGCATTCTAATGTTGGGCTCCCTTGATGGTCTATCATGCTTAACATTTGGTCCACCATATCAGCATATATAAGTGCTCGTTTGAAGTCTAGACGTAGGTACAAATGATTCACATCATGATTGGAGGCTACATGCTCGGGCCGTTTACCACACTTGAGGTCAATACATAACATCCTATGATCCGATTCCGGATTCCATTCACCAAGTGTAAAGCTTTGTATGCATTCTAGAGTGGCTTCTGAGAACAACATATAGTCAATCACGCTAGCACCATTGTGCTTTCTACATGTAAAGTCATTGGTGCCTTGCCATAGAGATACACCATTTGCAATGAGCATTCCGGTACTATTGCACATATGTAGAAGTGACTTTCCATAGTGATCCACTTCTTTTGCATCATTAGAACTTCGATTATACATGTATGAGTCATCCACTCTTCTTGATACATGCGGCATGTCGACTTGTTGTGTGTCGTGTTGTAACATATTTGTGCGAGCATTCATGTCTCCAAAAACAATGACTTCACCTTGATCCTTGTAATAAGCAATGTCTTCCTCTAGTTCAACAAAGGGCTGATCTCTATCCATATTCAAGCGAGCATAAAAGTTGGAGTCATAGTGAGGAATGTAGCAGCCGGCCACAAACATGACTTGACCATTTGGTGGGCTGATTTTCAGCCATAAGTAGCGTTTATACTTATCTTCTTTGACAATGGAAACATCTTTCAAACCCTTTTTGGTCATACATGCTATGCCTCCTTGGCCTCTTCATTGCTTTGCATTTTTGGCCCACATCAAAGAATGTACATCGTATTTGTCAAATCCAAGAATTCGTTGCGCATCATGCTCCCATGTTTCGACAAGAAGTATCACATCGGAGTCATTGGTAAGCTCATCAATGCCAATTCCCGCCATTCCATGGATACCAGTTACAATTCCAAAAGCTTATCGCAAGCGTGAGTTGGTCTCATAGATCATGTGTCCCTATTTGTTGGGTGGACTTGCATCCTCCTCAAGTGCCTTTTCTTCTTGAGATGATACCTTAACCTTCTTGCTTCTTTCTCGTATGCTTTGCGACGTACATTTTGTTGCATAAGAGTGCGATCCTCATATACTTTACAAACCGTTCCTTTGAGGTAGATCCAACCATTGTCAAGGATGATCTTTCTCTTTACCTCATCAGCCATGGTACATACAATAGGTCTTTCTCCCGAGCGAGGGACTCCTTGTTTTCCAACTCGATGTGCACCATAAGCCATGATTCTGACATGCCAAAGTGTTGTAGCAAAAAACTCTTCAATAGCAACCCGCAAGAGATTGGGGTGTTTCCATGCTTTCCTCCTTGATTCCACGAATGACGATGTTCTTTGAGCGTTTTTGTCGTTCTTGCAATTCTTGAGTGTCCACATTCTCTACATTCTTTGCTTGGACAACGGCTTGCGTGATAGGAGATGTAGAAACCACATTATCCTTACATATATCAGCCCATGATTTGGATGCATTTCTCATCTCACATACATCATGTCGTATTGTATCTATCGTTTCCTCTTTCAATACATGTCGGAGAGAGAGAGAGAGAGAGAGAGAGAGAGAGAGAGAGAGAGAGAGAGAGAGAGAGATGTGGCTAGAAGAGCTGTCAACCAAGTGTGGTTGATTGAATAACCAGAAAAGGCATTGTATTCTTATAATATTAGCCTAAAAAAGGTTTTAAAAGGTTGTCTAGAGGCCTGCTGCAAAGGCGCGCGAGAAGGCAAAAGTAGAAGTTACTTTTTCTTTCTCGTGCGCCTCTGCGGGTAGGCCTCTAGATAGCCTTTATAAACCTTTTTTAGGATAAAATTATAATAATTTTATGATATTATGCTTTTTTTAATGTTATTTATATGAAAAAAACTCTATATTTAGATTCAGAGAATTGCACAATCGTATCACAAGATAGAACCAATCACGTACTATCTATCGTACCATAAACTCAATACAAAAGTTGGAAAGTACCAGTTAAAATCAATTCCCATTCGAATTTTGAAATAAAAAAGTACAAAGATGTGATATATCTCATTACATATTTGTTAATTACAAGATTTATGGAGCTATTGAGTGCTTGAGCCATCTAAGATATGGCGAGCAATGTTTTCTCCGCGCTCTTGGGCGCAGGGAAGCTTTTTGTGCAGCACATCCCAAGCAATTTGTTCCACATTGCTTAGACCTATAGCTTGGCTTAAGGCCACGTTACAAAGCACACGACCACGAATGTGTGTCACAAATGCAACACTAGCCAGAGATTTATTTACAAGATATATAACTTGGGAGGCTTGAGATATGGTTGACAAGCATAGGATGCGGCTCATTGCTTTCATCAATGACACCCAAAATTTACCACAAGGAGTGTAATCCTTGTGGATTATCGCAAAGCCGTCATGGGGGAGCTTGCCAAGGTAATGCGTAAGAGACGTCTGCGATCCAAAAGCTTGGTGCGTACCATCTCCTCCCCAACCTGCATGCTCATCCAGCTCCACAAAATTCTACAAAGAAATCAATAGGTAAATAAGATTTCAGAATGCAACAATGAAAATTAACGCAATCACAAAACAAAAATTAATTGATACCTCGTGTTTTTCGTCGTTCTCATCGTTTATGCCTTTGCTGTCAAGAGAAATAGATGAATTGGGAGCCATAGCGACACTCTCAAGTTCATCTATATGAACAGGCATAGGAGTGCGTTGGGCTTCAAGCAATGCGCGTGTAGCTACAAACTCATCCTCCAACACAGATGAGTGCGGTGCATCTGTCACCGCCACCATTGCCAACTCCACTGTATCTACTACACTCTCTCCAAGGGGAAGGAGGCTTTGATCCAAAGGATCGGAAGAGGGGTCAATGGCAGAGGACTCTACAGTGGCACAGAGGATGGACAGACACTCATCCATGCGGATGTCAAAATTCTTTTCAAGATCATGTAAAAACAAGTATTCCTCCCCATTTATCACAATTGGAGAGAGGTGTTAAAAAAAAACCTCCGGAGTTAATGTCTGCTCGGGCGTATCTGCAGCGGGCTTAAAGGATGCTTCTGCACCCTCATTACCCATGGATTTAGCGGCATCCATGACACCTCCTGGGTAGGTTAGGGCAAGAATATTTCCCTCTTTGCTTGCATCCCAGGACGCTGTAATGGGCTCCTTTGTGTCCTTGACGACACCCCCAAGGCGCAAATGAGGTAAACTCACCTCAGATCTTTCAGGCTCCTCCGCAAGAAGAAACACAAAAGTCGCCAAGCGACTTAGGAACTGGGGACTGACCTTCTTCTTTTTCAAACGTGAATCTTCAATGTACTAACGTGCCTCACCCGCAATTACACAAAATCGCTGAAGTCGCTCGGTGAAAGGTTGATTGCCTTTGTATATGTAGC
Organism: Adiantum capillus-veneris; assembly: GCF_014529385.1. Taxonomy (NCBI): domain Eukaryota; kingdom Viridiplantae; phylum Streptophyta; class Polypodiopsida; order Polypodiales; family Pteridaceae; genus Adiantum; species Adiantum capillus-veneris. Next base: position 110,627,954 of record NC_140950.1, read on the forward strand.
GAAGAAAATCGCATGGAATCCACAATTCCCCTTGTCCGACAATTGGTACAGCATACTTGTCGATGTAAAATTCAAAACAATCCAAGATAGGCTGTTTAGGTGAATAGTTGCATTCACATCACGGAATTGGGTGAAGAAATTGTGAAAATAGTCACGATCTTGCCACTCGGTTGTTTGTAAAAATGCTTGGAAGCGTTGTAACGCCGTGGCTTTGAGAGGGGTGGAGGAGGATGCCATAATGCTAGCTCTTAAGGTAGGAATGCAAAGAGTGCTGGAGCTCAAATGAGAGTGTGAACAGGCAAAGAGTGTGAAAATGGTAGGGTTTAGGAGGCTTTATATAGCACGCGTCCCCCACCCCCCCCCCCAAAAAAAAATAAATTAATTAATAACAATAATTAAAATATTAAACAATTTTCATAAAGTAACACAAATAACAAGAAGTTATAAAAAACTTACAAACTAAATTACAATCATTTAACTCTAAAAACACATCACTACGACTTTAAGATAATGTGCATTGCCAAAATTTGATACAACCATCTGCTTGAACTTACAATTGTGATATTATAAGAAATTTAAGTCAAAACATAACTACTCTAATGATAAAATCAAATTCTCTTCCGTCATCCACGCCTTTTCAATTTGAATCGTGCTCTCCATGCGACTACCAATCTAGCAAAAAAAAAGAAGAAATAGCATACCAAAATTAGAGTAGGGAATAATCAAAAGAACATAAATATAACATAATTACGAGAGAAAAATCATTCACCTTACGTCGTCCGATGCAAAATTTTGTATCTTCTCCATGCTCTAAACCCATTATCACTAAGTGCTTCTGCACATTTGCCAATGTCCAGTGCTTGTTCACTTGGACGGTTTCAACGGCACCACTCAACAATTTGATTGCAATATCAAATACCTCAATTGTAGCATCGGTGGATTGCAATGGAATCCATTCACCAAGCTTGCACATCCATCTTTCATAGAAGTACCGCACGTAAAGGGTGGAGCGCACCTTGATGAAACGGATAGCAATGCCAAAACTTCCAACCTGACACCGAAAGCAATCTTCGTTGTGAAGTCCTTCAAGATACCCCCACTTCTCGCCAAGGATGGCTTCCAATGTATCGTATTGTAGATCTTTGCAAACATACATAGTATTTGTATGATGGAAAGGCAAAGATCCAAAGATGTTAGCGAAAACATGAGCAGGACAACACCATCCAAGCCCAACGGAACGCGAGGCTTTTCCAAATTTTAATGATGCTCTCACATCAGCTACAATCTTGGCTTTCAAAGACATTACAGTGAATGCATCTGGCTTTGGACACTCCATGCTACGCAAGGTTGTAGCGTCCAAAGGTTGTAGCTCTCCGTAGCCTTCCTCATCTGTAGGTACAATGTACTTGTGGGTGTAGAAGAACACCCTTTGTCGTGCAAGGTTTGATGAAGTTGTGTTGGAGAAGAGCATATCCCCAAGACTTGCATGCATGGCCGTAAATGTGCCTGAAAGGCATGAGAGTGGTTGCTCCTCTACAAGGCTAGAAGGGAAAACATCTACATAGAAACAAAACAGTCCGTGAGATGTAAAAAGTCCATTTTTTTTGTTACCACCACAACCATTGAAGTGCAAGGGACATACAATTACAAGGAAAATCCCTTGGGTTGGTGATCCCTTGTAGACGCATGTGTCCAAACTTGAAAACATGTTGAACGATTGCCACCGTACCCTTGTCTCTTACTTGCTTAAATCCTATTAGTCTTCCCTTCCAATGGAGATCAACGTTTGTTCTTTCACGAACACGATGGGGACCGATTGCGGAAGGTTGCATGTAGACCCACGCACCTTCTTGAAAAACCTGAGGTTCCCATTGCTGTTCATCATTCTTCGAGTTGTGGAGAACCGTACTTTGAATGATGGGTTTGGGGCGTCTATTTTGACCATTGTTTGCCATGGATGCTTAAGTGGGAGCTTGAAATTGCAATGGAGAGCTTGGGGAAGAAGGAGGGAGACAAAGTTTAGAGAGAGAGTGGGAGCTTACAGTTGCAATGGAGAGCTTGAGGAAGGAGGATGGAGACAGAGTTTAGAGAGAGAGTGGGAGCTTACAGTTGCAATGGAGAGCTTGAGGAAGGAGGAGGGAGACAAAGTTTAGAGAGAGAGTGGGAGCTTAAAGTTGCAATGGAGAGCTTGAGGAAGGAGGAGGGAGACAGTTTAGAGAGAGAGTGGGAGCTTAAAGTTGCAATGGAGAGCTTGAATAAAGAGGAAGGTGTAAGAGTTTAGAGAGAGAGTGAGAGCTTTGTGTTATGGAAAAGGGCTATGGAGGAAGGAAGTCTTGGAAAAAAGGTTCTAGAGTGAGAAAATGACTTTTTGATCATAGGGTAGGTTTGGGGGGAGTTTTGGATGGAATATTTTGAATTTATTTTTTTTTGAAATTTTAAGGTTTTTTCAAAAACGTATCTGTGGACCCACCACTCCCCCCCTCCCTTTTTCCCCCTCCCTCTTTTACCCATCCACCTCCCTCTAGGATACAAAGCAATAAATGAGTGGACAACCCTATTATTCTCTCTACTTTCTTAGGTTCTAAACTTATATACATTGCTCTCTTCCTATTGGCTGGAGCCTAATTAACCTTAATCCTATATGGCCCAAGGAGAGTCCACATTTTTCCTAATGATCGGAGATAAAGTACTTCAATATGAGTCCATCCTATGAGATGAAGACAAGGTATTAAGAAATGGTAAGATTATCTGACGATATCTTTTTAAGTTAAAGAATTATCATTATAAAGATGCTAAATGGATGCAAGGAACCTAGCTTAAGGATAATATAAACCTTGTCAATGCTCAAAATGTTGCACTAGATTAAGCAGATGAGAATGAATTTTAAACAAAAAATGTTTTTTTCTTATAAGACTAGATCTCTTTTTATTGTGCACAAATTTAAATAGTATGCATGTTTAGAATCATGTTTGTGGTGACGACGTCTCCCAAACACCAAGTAGAAATTGTCACTCTACTTTGGAAGTATGATATGGACTAAAGAGCAGATATGCTTGCGACAGCTACGTCTCCCAAGCACCAAATGGATTAGTCATCCATCTTGGAATGATGGAAAAGGGTAAAAAGGGATCCTCTACCCGCTAAGTAACATTGAATAAGGACTAGGCTTTATCTTTTTTATCTCATAGTCGAGGACGACTATGATTTCAAGAGAGAGGTAATGACATAAAATATAATATCTAACTTTACCAAATGATTTTCTCATATTAAGCTGATCATTTAACGTGGGAGAATAAATGGGAACAAGAGTTAGAATAGAGACATGTGCTTCTAGACCTATCTCAACACGGGACAAAAAGTAGAGATGTTTGCATCTCAATAGGGGTCCAAAAGGACATGGTCTATCAAAGAACAATGTGTAATAAGTGCTTCTAAACTTACCTCACCAAAGGACCAAGAGGAGAGATGGTTACATCTCAATAAGGGTCCAAAAGGAGGTAGTCCATCAATAAGAAATTTGCATCAAATGGAGCTTAAAATACCTTAGGGTTAGATTCATTAAAGACCTCCAATGGTTAGTGTTAAAAGTCCTTTGACCTTAGGCAAGCTAAGGCTAAGCTTGAGGTGGGAACCCGACTTAAGCTTGAGGTGCTTGTCGTGATTGATGACTAAGGTGCTTGAGGTGTTTGTCATGCTTGATGACTAAGGTACTTGAGGTGCTTGTCATACTTAATGGGGGGTAAGGTTCTTGAGTCAAAAAGAGACCCTTCAAACTGATTGAGGAAGGTCCTTGAGAAGCTTCCCATACTGGGGGGGTTAGGTGCTTGAGTTAAAAAGAGACCCTACAAACTTAATGAGGAAGGTGCTTGAGAAGCTTCCCATACACATGGGGGGTAAGGTTCTTGAGTCAAAAAGAGACCCTACAAACTTAATGAGGAAGGTGCTTGAGAAGCTTCCTATGCATGAAAGTCCCAAAGTTAGGGGAATCTTTGACTTAACTTTCCACTCACCCAAAGGGCACCCCTTTTTCAAAGGGCACATGGGACACATATCAGACTCTTCCTATGCTTTACCACATGGTGTGCTTGAATGCTATTGGTTGGGCTAAAGAGGGGTCCAATGAGCTTCTAGCTCCATCCAACAATTATCTAAATATTTTCAAGCTGTCTCTCTCTAAGGGGTAAGGAGGACACTTGTCCAAAGACTACCCATGTACTTGAATTCATGCTGCATGTGATTGGCTAGGGGGGAAACGGCTCCAATGTTTCCAGATCCAATGTGATGGAAACATGTGTAAAAGCTACAACTCACCCCAAACAAGCAAGGGGGTGCTAGGGGGATATACACCACACACACATGCACACTCATTTTGTGGATTCATTCTCACTTGGTAAAAGTAGAGGAACTCCACCTCCTTCTTCAAGCTTGTGAGAAGTGAGAGCCTCACCAACACTCTTGGCTATGGAATGCAAATCCAATTAAGAGCCATGTTTCAATGCTGAAGCTTTCCCATGTTCTCCATCTTCATTACTATGCTATTATGTATGCTAGCAAAAAGAATGATCATAAGTGAGAAGCTATTTCTTTCTCCTATGGAATGTTTCTTCTTCCTCTTCCCTACCCTCATTCCTTGCTAGCTCTCTCCACCTTTGAAGGTGTTTGAGCCCTTGGGACTAAGGCTTGGGATAGTTAATGCTTTCTCCAAAGTTTATGTTATGTTTGTGATGCATGAAGCTTTCCATATTCATTGCATCACCTAGGTCACAAGGAACACAAAGATTGTATTGTACCAAGTCTCTCTTGATGGGAGAAACTATAATATAAATTCCTATTGGAGGGGGGACCAACTCCGTATGAATCCGGTCCTCAACTATTGTCACGTTCTCTAAACTCTCTCTCTTGCAAAAGTATTGTTCATGCCAAGTTAACTAATTATCATGTTTATGTTGCTACCATCAATTACGTTCAGACGCTATGCTCACAACGTAATCTCACAAAAGTGCTTTATCTAATTTACTAATTCCGCTACTCTAAAAGTTCATAGGCCATTTCCATCACAATGTAGAATTTCTATGAAACAAAAATTCCTAATAGGTGAAACCAAAGCTCGAGGGGTTCATTGTTCAATACCCCCCTATATAACATGTGTTCGCGAGGTATTTAAAAAACCCCTCTTTTAACATGTATGAATGAATAAAATGATCGCTTATTTCAGGAAAATTTTCCAAAATTGAATATAAAAACCCCTTATTTCAATGTATCTCTGTTAAATAGCATAATAATCAGCATTTTAAAACCCTTCCTTTTGAACTCACGTTATACATTAACATGATTACATAGTGCACCCCCCAAAAACGAACGATGTATTAAATGATCTCTCTTACTTTAAAACCTGTAGATTTTTTTTTCCAAAAGTGATTTTCAAAACCCTTCTATTGATGTAAAATATAACTCTCTTGAAATTAAAAAACCCTCTTGATGAACTCGCATGCTACAACTACATATTTGAAGGTGGAACCTTTGGGAGAATCAATGTTTAAATTGTGTGCACCAAGGGCACACCTATCATCAAGGAATGCTAATAACTCTTATCCTATCCATGTCTCTTGTCCTAGAAATGTTAATCAAGAAGCAACTCAACTATGTTATGCTTGAGATAGGGTTTGATCAAAGTGCCTTCATTAGCTTTGATCATGGCTCTACTCATAACTTGATTTTGGTTGAGTCAACTCAAAAGTTGGGCATAAGGACTAAAGAATTGTGACCAAGTTTCCTCCAATCATATAGTAATTTCTTTTTTGACTCTACCACAATCTAATTATCTCCTTCAAGACGGGATAATGACCATAAGATTGAGCTAGTACCTCGAACTGCTCCTCCTAATAGAATTCCTTATTGAGTTTCTCATGCACACTAAAAGAAGATTCTCTCGCAAGGTAATGAGCTTATAGAAATTGGATGACACATCCAAGTTTTTGCTCATTAGGGACAAAGAGGATGGGCGTATCGTATGTGTGTGGGCGATCATGCACAAAATAAGAGCACAATAAACAATAGATTTCTAGTTCCTCGCATAGAGTACATATTTTCTAACGATCTTGCACCCTTTAATAGGTTGATGGAAAAAAGCATACACAGGAGTATTCTTCTTTGATGATATAATCATACTTTGGAAGAACACAAAGAGAAGTTATTTGCAAATCTCACAATATGTTAGAGGTTATATTAAAAAGAGTAAACCATTACATCAGTGCCATGCTCATTCAAGACATGTCCACATATAGGATAATGATGATTAGGTTTTTCACAAGGATCCCCAACCTCACATTCATCAAATTCATGTCAGAGACCTAATAGACAGAGTTACCCTATTCCACTTGTCTGAGATCTTTCTTTTTCCAATCCCAATAATAGTTTCCCTCCTTTCTTGGATAATCCCGGAGATCTTGGGTGAATACACGGCCATTCTTGGCCTTCTAGATATGGTAGAAGAAGCAGAATCTAACAACTTGAGTACATATCAGGATTTTCATCCCTTTCCCTCCTAGGACTAGGTCATTCTTGGAAAACCCTATCTTTAAAGTCTTTTAGATCCATTTGCACACCTTAGCTAATAGGCCTCTAACCCCCAAGCACTCAATGAATAAGTGGGATAGGTCCTACCTAGCCGTTTTGCAGCTCAAGAACCTACTATTGGAGCTGATACCTCAAGTAACGATCTAGTCGCCTGTTGGTAGGGTCCCCCAAAACACCTTCCATAGAAAGTTTTTCTTCTCGATAATGGCAACTGAGGGTCCCATATATTATTTGTAGATGCCATCCACTGAGCCTCCAGCCATTGCTTACCCCACAATTTCTTGAGGGGAGAGAACCAGTTCTCCCTTTGCATAAGAATGCGGTATATGCCCTTGCTGTGTGGTTTGAAAACGTGTCTATTTTGTGGCCATCTCCATGATTTTCACTCAAAAATTGGTACGCTTAGGGGCATTATGAGACTAACCAGCCTTTGGAATGATCTGTTAGTCAAAAATCTCTATGTGCCATTAAGGTGAAACTGAACAGCCACAACCTCATTCCAGTTTTGGTCGATGGGGTCCTTTGTTTTTCATATTTCTAGCAATCTCTCTCCAATAAGGATTTAGAAGTATTCCAGCAGGTTTGGAGAGCCAAGGGAACCCAAATGTTATGGAGTTCTAGAAGTATCTGGTTAACTCCCCCCACTCCAAATCTTTTGTAGCTCTATTGCACTTGCACATCAGCTTGCCACCTAGTCTCAGAGGCACATCCCACTGAGGGGCTAGCAATTTGTCATGAAACTCAATCCCTTTCCACTACCCACCTCTTGAGTAGAGCTTCACCATCCATCATATTGTAGGTCATAAAGGCCCATGCTTGGTCTTGTTGCGTAAATGAGACCACAAACTTGGCACAAAGGTCCTTCCCGTGAACAACAAGGCTGAGGATCCTACACCACCTTGTTCCACTAGTCTAGCCACTGTGTCCCATTTTTCCCAGTAACAAGGCGTCAAGGCTTTGGTGTTATTTTTCCGTAAAAACCTTTGAATCGGTTCCAAGAACTCTTTCTAGTTACATTTGGCTATTTTGAGGAGAGGGCTAGTAAAGGAAATGTAAGGGATCGTGAAGGAGGTAATCACTTTGACTCGGCTAGGGAGGAATGATAGAAGCACACACTCCCACCTTCTCATTTTCCTCCTAACCTTTTCTAAGACCCAATGGAATATTTGTCTATGCATTATGCGCACCCCCCAAGGAGGCTCCTAGATGACAAAAAAATTGACCTTCTTTTGAGACTATCTCTCCTATCCAAAAAGATGGGTCGAAAGAGTCACTTAGTCTAAGAGATCAATCTTGATTTTTCATAGTAAGTAGACCTTGTGATTGTGAAATAGGTTGATGCTTGCTTTCAAGATCCATTATCATTGTGTTTCCTTCTTGTTTCCTTGCTTGTGAAAGTTGTGTAGAAACTCACATGCTCTTGATAGTTTGGGCCCAATTAATAAGCTTGAACTAGTGTTGAATCCCACGGTCCGCCTTTTTCATCCATAATTTTACACATAGCATCTTATGGCGTGTACCAAAGCAGCAGCACCCCACCGATGAACATAAGCCCTGATTCTTGATTGATGAGATTCCTGTCGATAGAAGTGATGACCGTTGCCGATGTTGAATCTATATTACCTTGCTCAAAGATCTCATCAACAAACAAAAAATCACATATCCTCAAGTACATGAAAAACCTTAAAATTGTTGATCTCAATGACCACATTGGTTATACATCTCTTTAATGCACTGCCCCTCCATTGCATATCACAGTAGCCCATACACCCCATGATCCCTTTGCATGCACATTAACACATGTACCTAGCATTTTCTGGGATTGACCATATTTGGTTTCATCAACGTGTTGATCTCCCTTTGTTTATACTCTTTTTGAGCAGTTTTCACATCAAGTGTAGGCACTTGCCATGGCTCACAATAACATAGATGTGTTCAAGATGTTTGTTGATGATGAAAAATTGGATGGGGACAATTACCCAATGTGGTATGACATGATGCAACATATTCTTGTGTCAAATTAAAGGGTATGTGGAATGTTGTGCATGGCATTGATGTACACCCTGGTTCTGAGGATACATGCAATGCTGAGGATGTTACAGGTTTTGATGTGGCAGGGTTACTGCTGCTGCTGAGCTATTTTTCCTACAGCTAAGCAAGCTCGTTTGCGATGTTAGAGATGTGCAAGCTCATGCATTGATTGCATTATTTGTGAACTGCACTATTACTCCTCACATTTTCTCAACTAAATTTGCAAAATAGGCTTGGGATATTCTGGTTGGACTTTAAGCAAGTCGCAAAATGGGGCTAAATTTGCATTGCGACGTAAAAAGTTGGAGTCGAAGATTATTCATGAGGAAGATGAAATGGACACTTTCCTTGCTAGTATGAAGGATATTAATTAGCAACTTATTTTTGCAATTGGTCATTTTTTATAGTTCGCTTGTGTGTAGACTGTTCTTGATGCTTTGCCAGATTCTTACCAGAATTTTTTCAGTACTTGGAGACTTATGACCCAAGAAAACCCTAATGTTGTCAAGTTTGATGCATTGTGCACATTGCTATTACAAGAATCACTTTCAAGAAAAAATTAGGGCTAAACAACGTGCAATTGAATAGGTTTTTATTGCTACTCAAAGAACAAGTAGTGATAGCAATGTAGCCACTTGTCATGGTTCTTCTAGGAGTGGTAAATCACTTTTTCCTAATGCTTCTATTGGTAGCTTTTTGTTTAGGAATTCTGGTGAAAAGGGCTTGTTTAGGAATTCTTATGATCCTTCTATCCATTATACATGTATGTCAGCTTCCTATTGCAAATGCTCATGTGTGGTACTTTGACACTAGTGCTACAAAGCGCATTACCTCTCATCATGACTTGTTTACCTCTCAATTCTTTCACACTTGTTGATGCACTTTATGTACATGGGATTAAAAAGAAACTTTTGTCTGTATCTACACTTGCTAGACTTGGCCTTGTTTTAAAAATTGTGGATGACATATGTATTGTTCATGATCTCATTTTGTGGTGATGAAATTGTTGCATATAGCATTTTATGTCGTGGGTTGTACAAGCTAACTTTGTATGAGAATTGTGGGAAATTTTTTTCAAATGCAATTGTGGATTCAAAGGTTGTTCCAGATGCAAAACTTTGGCATGCACATTTTGGACATCTGGATTTTCCCAGTCTGCTGTGTTTGTAGAATTTTGATATGGTTGCTTCGATCGATCTTTGTCACTTCTTGAAGCACATGTGAAGCATGTTTAAGGTGCAGTGTTTGAAGCCTCCAAAGCATGGTTCAGTTAGGGGTACATGCAATTTGCAGCTTGTGCCTAGTGATGTTTGAGGTCCCGTGCAAACTTCTTCCTTGGGCAATTACCTTTACTTTGTGACTTTGATTGATGATTACTCCAAGAACGCATGGGTGTATCCTCTTAAAGCGAAGTCCAAAGTGTATATGTGCTTCAAGAAATTTATGGCTATGGTTGAAAATGTCTCTAAATGTACTATGTACACCCTTCGGCCAGACGGAGGGGGGGAGAATATGTCTCATGAATTTAATGCATTTCTAGCTAGTCGTGGGATAAAACACCAATTTATAGTGCCGTAAACACCTCAACAAAATGGTGTTGCTGAAAGGGAAAATGGGTCGCTTACAAAAATGGAAAGATGTATTGTCAAAAGTTGAGCTTTGCCACATGCATTCTGGCTTGAGGCTATCATGTGTGCCACTTATGTACTTAACAAATGTCCTACAAAATCTTTGCAGTCTATTACTTCTTATGAAGAATGGCATGATAGAAAGCCATCTATTGATCACATGCACGTTTTAAGCTGTTTGGTTTATGCTTTGGTGCCACAAACGCAATGCAAAAAATTGGATTATAAGGCCATCAAATGCTTTTTTGTTGGTTATAGTACTGAAGGAGAGGTTACAGGTTGTACCATCCGCAAACAAAGCATTTATTGATTTCATGGGATGTTGTGTAGTTGTGGAAGATTTTCTTCAACCCTTGTTGTCATGTACTAGAGACAATAATGTACAAGCTCACAAGACATTTATGATAGGTTGTTGCCTCTTTTCAGTGATAGAAAATTGAATGTAAATTCAAATGAGGCAAATATACAACCTATGGGAGTTTCTAAAATTGTTATATATTAGCCTATTACTGATGTAGATGTACATGATGTACTTTATGTGGAGAGGGCTGAGAATGAGGAGGCTAGAGGTATGCCAAAATGGTTGGTGAATATGTTGAGATACCTTTGCGCCTACTTTTTGTATGACTACAATGCGTTTCTATGTGCATTGGTAGCTCATTTTGGATGGGATGTACATCAATTAGACATTGTTAGTACTTTCTTGAATGGTGACATATTTGAGGATGTTTATGTAACACTCATGGTTTTGTCAAGAAAGGACAAGAGGATAAAGTGTGCAAATGCAAGAAAGATATGTATGGGTTGAAGGTGTCTCCATGTGCTTGGTCTCTGCTTGGTATGGGAAAGTTGACCTTCATTTGGTTAAACAAGGCTTTTATTATAGTCCAAAGGAAAGCACATTGTATGTAAAACGTGAGGGTGATGTACTTCTCATTGTTGTTCTATATGTGGATGGTTTGTTGATCAGTAGTCCAAATGAAACACATACTGCTGAATTTAAGGATGATTTGAATGCTATTATCAAGATGAAAGATTTGGGGCTGTTGCATCATTACTTGGGCATACAATTTAAGCAATGTCATAGTGGTATTGTCGTGTGTCAAACAAGTTACATAGAGACACTACTATGTAAGTTTGGACTTGAGGATTGCAAACCTATAGCAACTCCCATGGAAACAAGTTTGAAATTGAGTCTTCATGATGCTGGTGATATTGTCGAAGTCACTCTTTACATGCCTTATTTATGTATGCAATACGAGGCGGGATATTCAATTTGAAGTCTCCTAGGTCAGCAAATTTATGCATAGCCCAAGGTCTAAGCATTGGCAGGCTTTCAAGAGTATTTTTTGCTACTTGAGTGGCACTTTACATCTTGGCTTGTTTTATCCCAATGGGGGGATCATTGCCACCAAATTTACATGCGTTTCTAACTTGTATTGGGTTGGTTGTTTATGCATATCATGGTTGACCAAGAAGCAGCCTACTATGGCCACTTCCAATTGTGAGACTGAGTACATGGCAGTATTCACAGTTACGGTTGAGTGTGTGTGGATCAAACGCATTACAAATGATTTGGGTGTTGGATAGGACACTGCCAACATCATCTACACTGATAGTCAGAGCACATTGGCAGTTACGAGGAGCCTAGTTTTTTATGCTCTCACAAAGCACATTGAGGTGCATTATCACTATGTCAGGGAGAGACTCTCAGCAAGAGATATCAGCTTGACTTATGTGCCAATACATGACAACCCTGCAAATATTTTTACAAAGGCCTTGTCTCGTAAGAAGTTGGAGCTTTCCACAAAGCTTACGGCTTACTCCCCTTTTTGGATTGATCATGTCCTTAGGGTATGGCACTTCCTAATACTCTATTGCTAGCTCTCGTTCACCCATCACTCCCAAGAGGGATCTATTACCATACATATGTGGCAGTGACGTGTGTGAACCATTAGGACATTTTTTCCCTCACTAGGAGGTTTTTCCATTTGTGCAGTGTATATATGCTCATCACTCTAGGGCTAACTTATCTTTCCATTGCACACTAAGTAATACTACTCTTTGTTGTGTGCCTTGAGCTTCTTCGTCTTCTCCGAATTGTGTGTGTTTTTGTGCAACCCTATTTCCAACAGGTGAGAAGGTGGGAATATGTGTTGCTTCAATTCTGGGAGTAGGGTTAAAGTGATTGATTCATTTATGCTCCCGTACATAGCTTCACCAACCCGCTGCTCAAATTAGCCAACTCCAATTGGAAGGATTTCTCGAAACCAGTAAAAAGGTTCATATGGAGAAAAAACACCAAAAACTCAACACCATGGCAGCAAGCCACTTGGGAGGCTATCGTGAGACTGATGGATCAAGGAGGCATCGGGATTTTAAACCCCGCTATTGATGCATGGGCCCAGTGTGTCAAGTTCTTGACAAAAATCACTATGGAGGACCAGGATTAGGCCATTGTGGTGAAGGACTTGATTGTAATTAACAGGGCAAAACTTACTATTGAGGGTGCTCACAATGGAAAAACCTAGAGGTACATGACAAGTTGCTAGCCCCTCATTGGGTCAGCTTAAGAGATTGGGAGGCATAACAATCAAGATCATACAAGCTTCAGAGGCTAGAATGAGTTGAATACTTATGATTATTTGAGGCTCGTAGTTAGAGCTAGCCCAAATCGGCTTAGACTTCAAAGTAGGCAAGACTAGAATGGAAACTAAGTTTGGAAGTGAATTGGAAATGAGACTTAACACTAAAACTGGAATTGGAATGTAATTAGAGTAAACTAGTACAACAAAGTGAGTCAAGTCTGCTCAGAGCTTAATTAGGATTACAAGATACAAGAGTGTACAAAGCTCAAACATTAGCTTCTAGAAGAGAGAAGAGATCAATAGCAAAAGATAGCTTGTAAAGTTAGGTAATGGGTCCTATTTATAGTCTTTTGATTGGCTTTTTTATTGTCTATACACTGTACCAGTTATCGCAGTAACTGGTCCTAGTAAGTACCAATGTATGCACCCTTGTCTAGTGGTTGTTCTTGTCATCAAAATTCCTTCCCCCTTTTCTTTGAATTTTGGTATAGACCAAAAATTCCAATAATTGATAATGAGCTAGGTACTATCAGTCCACAGCGGACCCTCTTTCATTTATCAGAAGCCTTCTTCTTTGGAGGTCTGTATACTACTCTAGGTGGTGCACTGGAACATTGGGACTAGCATTATCACACTAAATTAGTTGGAAGAGTGCTTTTTGTTCGAGCAGGTCCTTCCAAACCGTGTTCATTTTGACTTCATAGGGAGTTAGCGCATTCCATGTTTTGGTATTGGGATCATACAGGATCCCTTTGCCTCTAAGTAAGTATGGACCTGGCGAACTTACGACAATGTCTACGCTTGAGGGAGAGGATGATTACATGTGATGCAAGATTCAAGAGGATCTCTGCCATTTCTCTGAATTGTGGTTCAGAAGATGCCTTATTGGCTAATTCCTTCTCAGGGATCTTGGATGCCTTGACTGAGTTGGAGCAGTTGGTTTGTAATCTTAATTATCTACCAATGAGTGTGAACTCGCCACTACCCCATCTTTAGCTTGAAGTTCTATAGATCAGTTACTAGATCATTGATTTGGTCTTTCTTTAGAGCTTTATCCAAGACTTGATTCCAAGATGTCCATTTAGTGGTGGCTCCTTCATAACATTCCCTTGATTCATCGACTGTCTTAACGTAGTGCTATTGATTAGCCGACTTAGGATGTGTCAGATATAGGGCTAGAAAGAATCTTGGTAATTAAGACTCCTTAGCAAGTAAAGTATACATCAGCACTAGTGAATTTGGGACAAATTCAAGGAAGTTCATCACAACTTGATTCCTTGCTGCATCATTTTCCTAGATATGTGGACTAAATGATAGAGGTTTTTGAGTTGTCTCTCCTATTCACCAAGGGTCATTTAGTTCGTGGTCCCCTGGGTTCTAGTGACATTATTCTCAAGTAAGGCCTTAATCCTTTGGTTCGATATCACTCGAGTGCTTTGCATTTGAATCAACATTTTCTTCAGCTTGATACGAATGTCCTTCATGCACTGGTAAGTAGGCTTGGTGCCTAGAAGCATTTCTACCTGCAAACCCAAAGCTTGCAAGGTGTCAGTGAAAGAGTTCTTGAGGTGGGGGTTCACCACCATATCATCAGTATAGTGAGACACTAGTCTGGCACTCTCTCCAAGACTTGAACACAGCTTGGGTGAAAAGGAAAGTGTAAGACTTCTTGATTATGATAACTCATTGATTTCCAATCGTTTACCATTCTAGCACCCACATACAACAAATAAAATCTTTCTAGGTATGAGTAAACTATTTCATCATGTAAAAAATCCTCAATTTGAAGTGTTTCTACTTCCTCAATCGCTTATTGAGTGTCAATATCTCAGTGGAGTAGCTATGGTCTGAATCATAATTTGAGTGTAGAATAAAATTCTTACCTTTATCAATTCTTTGGACTATTCTAGATTTGTTTAGCTGGTGGTGTTTGTTGGGGGGGGGGGGGGGGGGGGGGGGGGGGGGGGGGTGAATCCGTTCCAATCTGTTATACTGACTGTATGGTAGTTGCACACCCCTATGTAATGGTATCAAGATCTGTTTCATCGATTTCATTGATTGGCTTCATACACGGTCATATAAAAGAGTAGAGTAGTAGGGCTCTATCTGGCCTTTTCATAATCAGTCTTCCCTTTAATGGTTATTTTTGCAGTTGCTGTAACCTGTCTAGATTGAACAACTATATTGACGTTTGTTCCACTTACTGAGTTTGATTTACAGTGTGACCGGATGTGTGATCTTTAGCTTCAGCTTACTGTGCACTCATCTGGCTTGGAATAGTACTTGATGACTTAGCTTTTTCCGGCCCCATTGTGTTATTGGCATCTGCAAGTGTGTTGGTGGTGGAGTTCAAATGAACCAGTAGAGAAACCGCAAAACATATTAGACTTTGAATGAGTTTTGTGATTTAAATTTGGCCATCTGCTGGTGCATTACATTGGTGCACCAAGATTGATTGAGATTAATATTGGCCTTGAGGTTCAGAACCCTTGCCAGCAGCATAGCAAACAATTTTTCTAAGATATGAGGGGGGTTATTTTCTAGATTGATTGCTTCATCAATGAATCTATATGGTAGTGTGCACTATAGCACTACCACTGGAATGCCCTATCCACCTAACTTCCTCTTCTTTCAAGTAATGACTTACCACATCAGCGGTACATGGTGCAGCCTTGTTTGTGTATGGCAGCTTAATGTAGTGATTTCCAATAATCCGCCATTCACTTCAACTGTTTCCTTATTGGGATTAAAAGTGTTGATTGATGATAATGGACAAAGGCTAGGTGGTTGGCAGTTACAAATAACATTAGGAAGATACAATGACCTTTAATGATGAAGATCTTTCTTTGAATAGTGTTATGGGGGACCTTGCAGTTAGGAGTGAAGATTGACACTAGAGGGATTGGATCTACTAGATGTTCTCGCTGCAAAATGACTAGTGAGGTCCTTCTTCACCTTTTCAAAGGAGTGCCCGGCTATAAGTGGGACGGCAGGGAAGACATGCAAATGGGTAAAAACGACTTGGAAGATTGATTTTTTCACAAATGACCTGATCTTCAAAGGGATGAGAATGAAAAGCCAAGATGACTAGTGAGGGCCTTGTTCACCTTTTCAAGGAGTGCCCAGCTACTATAAGTGGGATGGCAAGGAAAATGGGTAAAAATGACTTGGAAGATAGATTTCTTTGCAAATGACCTGATCTTCAAAGCGATGACAATGATAGTTCACAAAATTTTGGATTCTACTACTTCAAAAGCAAGTATGGAAGGCCAAGAAGTATCGGATCTTTGAGAATTTTCTCTCTTGTGCCAGTTTCTTGGAGATTGTGCAAGAAAGCAGGGAGTCAATCGTATCAATTGGTAAAAGAAAGGACCTAGAAGAATGATATTGGCCATCAATGATGTTATGGTAGGCTAGTGCTAACATGAGTATATGGAACCTCTAGACCCTCTAATATCTCGTGTATCCCTATCACCTTGTGGATACCCTGGCTTGGGTTGTGAGCAGGGTTTACCTTGTAATTTTTTGATATCTTTAATACAACATCACTCTTTTTTGTGATTTTTGTGCAAAAAAAAGATGTCCTTTTCTTCCTTTACAAGATCTCTTCTCATCCTATTCTTGCTAATATATACAATACCTTTTTTCTTTTTTGCAAGACTCACAATAGTAAGTGGATTATATAACCAAAACCAAAAAAAATACAAATAATTGCTATGCTCGTACCGAGCCATGACATTCTCTATAGACCATAGTTAAATCAGTTGAGGCTCCATCCCACGACCAAAGTAGGGTCCAGTCCTTTACCCAAGCAACTATAGGAGGAGTTTTTGAGAATTGTAAAACGCTTTTGGCCATTGATTCTACATGGAGCCAACGAGGGCTTGGTGTGACTATTTTGTACGTCAAGAAGCGGTGATGGTGAAGCTTTTGTGAAGAATCTGATTTACCCCTTATAGTGCATTGAATTTTTTCGTCTCGGTCCCCTTCCCCCCATTTGTTTCTATTTTTGTGTGCGTGTGTTGGTAGGTGTGACCACTGAGGGTGTGTTGTGCACAGGGAGAGAGAGAGAGAGAGAGAGAGAGAGAGAGAGAGAGAGAGAGAGAGAGAGAGAGAGAGAGAGAGAGAGAGAGAGATGTTTGTGTGTATGGGTGTGCAATAGATTGTGATTCTAGTAAGAGTGTGTGCATTGATTTGTGTGTAATTGTGAGTTCATTTGTGGGAAGTGTGCATATTTGATTGTGTTTTTGAGAGGAGCGGGGTGTTGTGAGTACCTGGGCTATAGAGGGGCATTTTTTGTTTGTGTTGGGTGTGTTTCCCATTCCCCCTCTCTATTTTGTGGTGCCTTCAGTGAGGAGATTCTGATTGCTTCTTGCTATTCTAAGTGGAAAAAAATGTTTAAAGCTGATAAGCGGTTGATCGATTGCAAAGTAGAGGTGCAGTGATTGAATTGCAAATTGATTGAGATGATGGACCCAAGAATTGGCCCCATTTTTTAGGGATTAAATATCCAGAGGATTGGGTAGCATACTTTGAGATGTGAGTGATGTCGATGCTTAGATTGACAAATGCAAAAAAATTGTAGATGGTACCTTTTTGATGTGCGGACGTGCAAAGATATGGTTTGATGCTCTAAGTGACAGTGATTGAAGCTCCTAGCACGAATTGTAGGGTCACTTTTTGAAAAGGTTTTGGAAGATGATGTGAGTAAAGATTTATCTATTTTTGCTAGACCAATTTGAAGTTTTTTTACATCAATTAAACCTGGCAATGGGATTCCAAGGCCATCATTGCTTCAATGTATCAAAGTTTCTAGATTGCTTGCATCCAAAGATTTGAGAAAAGGGGAGTTCGATGCCGATAACTACAAAGACATGGTTTATTTGGCCAAGGTGAAAAGAGAACTAGTGAATTAGAAATTGGAGTTAGGCTTGTTGAAGCCTGCTAATTATATGCTGGCGAGGATGGCACTGCGTGCTATGCATAATTGAAGATGGTTCCAATTGTTCAACCTGTTGGGGTAAGGCCTATGATTGATTTTTCTCCTTTCCTGTTTATGATGTGCCTATGCCTATGGAAGATGAGCTTGTCAATGAGGATGAGCCTCTTGTCGAAGAGAGACTATGTACGAGGGAAATAGCAAGTGCCGAGTTCCAAGAGTAGCTTGAAGAGGTAAAACCTATTTTTTTCAAGCCAATGCATGAAGAAATAGTAGAGTGTTTCCAAGATGCAGCCCAAGATATTAAGGTAGATGAAGAAAGTGTGCAAATACAAGGTAGCAGTCAAATTTTTGTGGAGCAACAAGAGGATGAGGATGCTGATATAGAGTCAGCTTATGGCTATGACGATGATGATACAAGGTCAGGTTTTTGGGATACAAGCAAAGAGGAAAGTCTAGAGGAAGAGTTCACATCCTATGGTGATCAAACTGACTCTGATGAGAATTAGGTGGTAAGAGTGAATATCCCTAATTGTGTGTTTGAAGACACATTGATTGACAATGTAAATAAAGATCAAGAGAAAGTGTTGGTGCTTGTGCAAGAGGATAGGCAAGTCAAGATATTGTGTGGAACCATGTTAATGACTGTGCTTATGAAGCTCTCCATGGAATATGCACTGGTAGTGCAACATGTTAAAATCTTGGTGAAGCAAGAGCGAGCGACTGCAGTTATGGAGGGAGAACGGGTTGAAGGAGGTAGCCTGCTGCAAGAAGTGTTGGAGGAGCCATGTGGATCCGTTTTCTTGGAAGAGGAAGTGTTTGGAGATGCTACAAAAGTGGAGTGAAACAAGAAACTAGTAGAGGAGACTTTGGCAAGGGAACATGTGTTTCTGGTGGTGCATGAGAAGGAAGAGCAGGCTATGGATGCTGCAAAACTATTAAGAAAGGTATGTAATTCACTATTGATGAATATGCTTATGGAAGCGGTTGTAAAAAAGTGGAGTGCAACAAGAAGCTAGTAGAGGCCTTTGGCAAGGGAACGTGTGTTTTTGGTGGTGGATGAGAAGGAAGAGTAGGCTATGGATGTGGAGAAACTATTAATAAAGGTATGTAATTCACTATTGATGAATATGCTTATGAAAGCGGTTGTACAATGGGCCATACATCAGGTACAAGAGTTCTTGGAGGAGGTCTCTATATTTTAGGGTTGGGAAGTTATGGAAGGATTTTTTGCTGAATTGGATGAGGAGCATGATGCGGCTCCATTTGGAGTGGATTGGATGCTTATGGATGCACGGAGTGGTAAGGAAATTTTTTGTGCATTTTATATGTACCATTGATTAGGTGCATGGGTACAATTATACTTACAATTGCTATAGATGTATGGATTCTATCTAAGTTATGTCTTTGATCCAGGTGGAAGCAATGTTATGATGCAAAGGGTTGGTCAACCTGCTTGAGGAGGAGATGCGAGGAAGAAGAAATAAGATTGTATATATGGTTTCTGGTTTGCTTAGTATCTCTTTAGTGTTACAGGTTTCCAATTCAATAATCAAGTGTATGGTTGAACATAAATGTTTAACAAGGGGGTTGGACAATGATGGTGCAACCAAAGATAATTGATCCCAGAAAGTTCCACGTACAAGTGTTAATGCGCTTGCAAAGGAATCGTTGGGTGTATTGGCTACTATGATATGCGATGGAAGGGTAGTGCATTCAAGAGATGTATGATGAAGTAGTGGTTGAGATCAACAATTTCAAGGTTTTTCATGTACTTGAGGATATGTTCTTTTTGGTTTGTCGATCGGATCTTCCAGCAAGAGGATATAGCTTCAACATCGATCATGATCGCGGTGGTCATCACTTCTCTCGATAGGAATCTCATCGACCAAGAATCACCGTTGTGGGGCTTATGCTCATTGACAAGGTGATTGTGTAGCATTAGGGAAAATTTGGACTCTCAAAGGGGCCCTATAAGGATGTTTGACTTTGTCTCACTTGTCCAAAGTGGGCAACCCAATGAAGTACATGAACGCTTTGTCAAAACCCTATCAACCAACATATCATTTGGAGAGATCTTAGAAAGTAGGCTCTAAATCCCCAAACCATGACAAATTTAGACTTGATTCATAGAAGTTAAGGCATTCCCGCTGAAACTAAAATGTGGGGAGAGATTCCATTTATAAGACGGATTTGTCACATAAAAAAATGGAATCTCTAGAATATAAGGAATCTGATGGCATGCTATATATCAATGGATAGATCTCGATGAATACATTCTAAATACAAAAGTTCCGACAAGTTTTGCTTTTATTTGTAAATTTTTTTTTATCATGCGTCCATTTTGGACAAGAGAGAGAAAGTCAAAGACCTTATAGGAACCCTTTGAGAGTCAAAATTTTCCCTAATGAATTATGGGTGAAAAAGTTAGGCCTTGTGTAATTAGTCATATGACATGTTTCCAACTTCAAAGTGAAGTTCTTTTGGCCTGCTAAAGGCCTTAGAGCACTATGGGTGAAGGTTGTGCAATTTTGGGCGTTCAACACGTGTCCTATTTCTCTTGTTTGCCTTGCCCATTAGGGACTTTCTTGCAATCAGGAGATGATTGAATGTGTGTTCTCTTTCCCATTTGCTTTGTATTGTCGTCCACATGTGTGTTGTTGTGCACACTACATGCTTACTCCCTATGCATTGCTGTTGCACACGAGCATTGTTTGCTATCGCTGTCCCTATGCAACGGTACTATTTTTTCCCACGTGTGCTTCTTTCCCATGCATTCTATGATGGGTACACAGTGCTGTAAATGGGCCATGGATGTCTACACGACTGCTTGTGGTTCACATTAGTTGCACTTGTTGATTGCACTTTCCATATGAGCATTTTGATTCACAGCACTCAATTAAAGTCATTCCTGAACTTTCAACACTTATCCAGGAGTAACTCACCACATACACATGTGGTGTTGGGGTTAATGGGAGAAGCAGTTGAAGTCGGCACGTGTTGTCTGCAGCTATGGGGCATGGGGTTGTAGAGTCTCAAATGTGTCTCTGGATTATTTGCACACCATTCTCACACATGGCTAAACGCTATTGGAGATCCTCTCTCTCTCTCTCTCTCTCTCTCTCTCTCTCTCTCTCTCTCTCTCTCTCTCTCTCTCTCTCTCTCTCTCTCTCTCTCATTACCTAACTTATAACACGAGAAAGTGTGGACACGTCGGGGTTGTTCATGATGCATCAAAAGTAGGCCAAGGAGGCTGGAAAAGGAAAGGTAGAGTGTTTCACAAGGGAGGATTAATGTAAAGGTTGAGGAGGCAAGGTCATCAGTGCAATCGAGGGCAAAATAAGTTCATTAAAAAGAACAATCTAGGGTACGTTTGGTGTGTGGCAGCAATATTGTCATAAAATATAATATCTAGCTTTACCCAGATGATTTTCTCATTTTAAACTGATAATTTAATATGGGGAAATAAAAAGAAAACAAGCGCTAAAAAACATATATATGCTTTTAGGTCAAGCTCAATAGAGGGCCAAAAGGAGTTGTTCTACTGAAGAACAATGTTTGTATAACGGAGCTTGGAAGACCTCAGGGTAAGATTCATTAGAGACCTCCAAAGCTTAGTGTAAAAGTCCTTAGACCTTAGGTTAAGCTAGGCCTATGCTTGATGGGCTTGATGATTAAAGTGCATGAGATGCTTGATAACTAAGGTGCATGCTTTAATCTAGGCTAGTGCTTGAAGGTTAACCCAAATCCCTACAAGGAGGGGGTGAGCCCTTCCAGCTAGGGGGATGTGTGTGTGTGTTTGTGTGTGTGTGTGTGTGTGTGTGTGTGTGTGTGTGAGAGAGAGAGAGAGAGAGAGAGAGAGAGAGAGAGAGAGAGAGAGAGAGAGAGAATCTTTCTCTCTCTCTCTCTATCATTCACTCTCACTCTCTCTCTCTCTCATGCACACACACACACTCTCATTGTGTGAAGTGCTAAGTGCAAGAGCTTCATCTCCTTCTCCAAGCCTGTTGAGAAGTTGAGAGCTGACACCAACACTCTTGGCTATGGAATGAAAAGACAACAAAGAGTCATGCTTCAATTCTTAAGCTTGCCATCTTATTCATCATCATTAATATACTAATTATGCTATGCTAAGCAACAAGAGTGATGATAAGTGAGGAAATATTTCTTTCTCATAAGAATGCATCTTCCTCCTCTTCCCTATCCTCATTACTTGCTAGCTCTCCCCACCTCCAAAGGTTTTTGAGGTCTTGGGATTGAGGTCGGGGACACGTTAATGCTTTTATTTAGCTACGTTACATGCATAATTATGGTGCATGAAGTTCCCTATCTTCATTGCACCATCAAAGTTTCAAGGAACACAAAACTTGTATTGTACCAAGTCGCCCTTTATGTGAGAATTTATAATACAAAAGCCTTTTGGAGGGGGTACTGACTCCACATAAATTTGGTCCTCAACTCTTGTCAAGTTCTCTAATTCTCTCTCTCTTACAAAGTATTGTTCATGCCAAGCTAATTAAATATAATGGCTATGTTGCTACATCTAATCAATTTCTTCTCAAATTAGTCCCATAAAAATGCTCATAACAGTTTTCTTATTTTTTCTATTCTCAATGTTCATAGGTCATTTCCATTACATTGGTATTAGAGCTATTGGTTTCTCTTTTCTTGCTTAGTGAGAGAGGTCCTTAAGTCTTCCATGAAAGGTTGGACCTGTTCATTGCAAGAGGGTAAGTGGGACATGAATCTATTATCCTGGTTGAAAAGGACTTATTTTGAGGTACACTGTTGGGAACTATATACTTAATAATGGAGTCTCTCGGGGCTTGCCTTTGTCATAACCATTATTGAGCTACTAGCAAGATCAATAGTAACCATAATAAACCGAGAAATGTTAGACCCTCTCGACTATTCTTTTCAATCAATAGTCTCTAAAACACGGGTGTGGCTACTTGAGAGCTAATTTTCACAGGTAAAGAAGAGTAGTAACTAAGGTTTTTGAGGGTACCAAAGCACAAAGGAGCATACACATAAGTTTAATTAACATGGCTGACAATAATAAAGAGAGTAGAATGAATATGACAACTTTGATTTTTCACATGAAGGTGCTACCTATGATGCCCCAATGTTTGTGAACTATCTTGTTACTAGGTTGCAACAAGCTATGGGCAACCCTGCCTTGCAAGCCGAAGTCACCTAGCAACTTTTTGCCTATGGGATTCCCTTGCTCTCCAAGAAGAGAGAGAGAGCTTAGGAAGCCTCTTGCTGAGACTTCCAAAAGGAGACTCTCTCTAATAAGAGAAGAGGAGGAATCCAATGAACAAGAAAGAAGTGAATCTCCGGATTCCTTTGAAGATGTGCCTCCACGAAGGCGGCGGTCTTGACGATCCCCAACTCCTCCCAAGAGGAAAAGGTCATCCTATAGTCCTTCTCCTCATCACTCTGAAAGATAAGAGAAGAAAAAAGGAAGAAAAAGGCAAGAAAGAGGTCACCCTCTTCTCCTTCTTCTTCACCTTGCTCCTCTTTTGACAGAAGCAATAGTTATTCTCATAGATAATACAAGAGGAGAGGACATCGCAAATCCTACCCTACTTGGAAAAGGTCCGAAAAGCTTAAGAATTTCAAAGAGGGAGAAAAGAGTATCTCTTTTCTCTCCTATGATGGCACCTTTGGTTTTACTGAAAAAGTATTAGCCTTCATTTAGCAATTCAACGCGGCCTTTGGAGATGAGGGCTTCACAGAGTCCTCCAAGCTATGTCATGTAGCTATGCACTTTCAAAAATTTGCTCGTCAATGGTGGGCTAGTCTCCGCGGGAATGGCCAAGCCCCAAGGCATTGAAAACTCTACAGGTTTCCATCATGAAACAATTCCTAGTAAGAGATGCTAAGGATAAAGTGCTCACCGAATGGCGGAGTTTAAAGCTACTCTCCCACGAGTCTATCTGCCAATATGTAGACAAGTTTAAAGCTACTCTCCCACGAGTCTATCCGCCAATATGTAGACAAGTTTTGGGATTTACATCTCAAAGCTACAGTCTTCCAAAAGATAGACTTTGTAGAGAAAAAGCAATAATTTTGTACGCGATTACCCTAAAAAATGACCGTGTATGTCAACTCCCAACGGCCAGGTTCTATCACTGAAGTCATCCACCACGCTAAGGTTGCATCTCATATCAATTTCCAACAAGGGGCTAAAAGGAATGCGAAGCCCATGGAAAAAAAAGATCAAAATGATGCAAACGAGAAGAACAATGCTCAAAGTTCTTCCCAAGGCAATTCCAACAACAACAACAGCATCAACAAGATCAAGGAGACAGGAGTTTACAGAGGTAAAAACAAACTCTCTCATGAAGAGTTAGATGCTTTTTGTAAAGATCACAAATGCTTTAAGTGTGGGGAGAAAGGACATCGATTTTGTTGTTGCCCCAAAAGAAATACCCATAATGAAACTCCTAGAGCTTCTACGATCAAATATCCAAAAGAGGATGCTCATTGTTTGCAAAGAATCATGCCTTTCCTATGCTTGGAGAAAGGTGAGGAACATGATGTCAAATTCTTTTTGACCCTGGCTCTACTCACAACTTCATATCAACGGAGTTGGCCACTACGCTGGGCATTCAAGATTTTGAGATGGGAGATACTATTTATGTCATGGAAATGGCCTATGAACTTAGAGAATAGTGGAATTAAGAGAATTAGAGTGAGAAAATTTGAGAGCATAGAGGATGAACTTAATTGGTAGTAGCAACTCAATCATAACACTTAATCAACTAGGCATGAGCAATACTTTTGCAAGAGAGAGAGAGAGTTTAGAAAATATGACAACAGTTGAGGACCGTATTTATGTGGAGCCGGTCCCCCCTCCAAAAGGCATTTGTATTACAGATTTTCTCATTAAGAGAGACTTGGTACAATACAATCATTGTGTTCCTTGAGACCTCTTTGGAAGTATGGAGATGGAAGCTTCATACACCAAGATTTTGCATAATATCAACAACAATCAATCTTAGCTTGAAAAAAATCAAGAAATTGTGAACATCATTAGTCTTTTTGTTCCCTAGATCATTTGAGTGCATGAAGATGTATAATTTTATGCATCAACTTGTTCCTAAAGCAACAATTAATCTACCTTGCAATACAATTAATCTACTTGTATTAAGTAACTAATCTACTTGCAATAAACCATTAGCCTTCTTGCAATAAGCATAACATGCACTTTGTAGAAAGCATTAACTATCTCAAGACCTCAAACACCTTCAAAGGTGGAGAGAGCTAGCAGGGAATGAGGGTAGGGAAGAGGAAGAAGAAGTATTCCATAGGAGAAAGAAACAATTCCTCACTTATCATCTCTCTTCTTGCTTATCATACATAATATCATAGTCATGAAGATGGAGAAGATGGAAAGCTTAAGCATTGAAGCATAGCTCTTGGTTGGATTTTCATTCCATAGCCAAGAGTGTTGGTGTAGGTTCTCAACTTCTCAACGATCTTGGAGAAGGAGATGGAGCTCTTGCACCTTACCTAGCACACCATTAGAGTGCTTGTGAGTGTGTGCGGGTGAGTATACCCCCTAAGCAACCCCCTAGATTTCTTGGGTCGATCCCCCCCTTGTAGATCATGCTTGAAGCTCATTGGACCCCTCTAGGCCTAGCCAATCACAAGCAGGAGGCATTACAAGAAGCAAGGGTAGCCTTAGAAAAAGTGTCCCCCTTTCCTCTTGGAGAGAGGACTTAATAATTCAAAATCAATCAATTTAATCTCCTAAATTATCATTGGACCCCTTGGGTGGCCAACCAATAGGCTTCAGGCACACCATGAGGGCAACATGAGGAGGAACTTGACAAGTGTCCCTTTCGCTATCTTTGTACCATGCATGCCTTGTGTGAGTGTGTGGGTGTTATCTCTCATATCCCCTCATGTAGGGCTCGCCTCCTCCTTGTAGGGATTAAATATTTGACTTTCTGACACCTCAACCCCTCATGCATAGGCCCAGTTCCCACCACAAGCATGTCCCTTAAGCACTTTAAGCTTGGAATGGGTTCTCACCTCAAGTACAGCCCTAGCATGTCAAGCACCTCAAGCATCTCAATCATCTAGAACCTCAAGCACCTTAGTCATCAAGCATGACAAGCAGGACAAGCACCTCAAGCTGGGTTGGGTTCCCGCCTCAAGCTAAGCCTTAGCTTACCTAAGGTAAAAGGACTTTTACACACATTATTGGAGGTCTTCAGTGAAGCTAACCCTAAGGTCTTATGCTCCATTGGTTAGCCTTGCTCTTTGATAGACCATCTCTCATTTGGGCCCCTTTACCATTGGCCCTATGTTGAGGTAGATCTATAAGCACATGTCTATATCTTAACCCTTGTTCCCATGTATTCTCCCACATGAAGTGATCAATTTGATATGAGAAAATCATTTGGGTTGGTTAGATATTAGTTTTTATGACATTACCTCTCTCTTGAAATCATAGTCGTGCTCGACTATGAGGTAGAGATGGTAAAGTCTCACCCATTAGTCCATTGGTCTTAGATGGTAGAGGATCCATTTTTACCCTACGACATCATTACAGAGTGGATGACTAATCCACTTTGTGCTTGAGAGACATTGTCTACCGCAAGCATGTCTGCTCTTTTTAGTCCATATCATACTTCCAAAGTAGAGTGACAAGTTCTACTGGTGTTTGGGAGACGTAGTCACCACAAACATGATCCTAAGTATGCATACTTCTTACAATTTGTGAACAGAACATAAAAAGAGAGTCTTATGAGACAAAAACATGAATCATTTAAAATGCATTTCTTTTACATTTTCTTACTCTTCTATGTCATTTTAAGCATCATTAACAAGGCTCATATTATCCTTAAGCTATGTTCTTTGCATGCATTTAGCATCTTTGAAAGGATAATTCTTAACTTAAATAAGATAATGTTAGTAATCTTACCATTTCTTAATACCTTGTGTTCTTGTCAAAGGATGAACTTGGGTTGGAGCTCGTTTACTTCATCCTCGATCTCTAGTGGGTCTTCATTTATAGCCTCTATTGGTGGCTCTCCTTAATAAGGCTCGAATAGGCTCTCATGAAAAATGATATATATGAGCCATTAGTTGGGAAAATTTAATTGATAAGCCATCTGATGGATGGGCTTGAAAATTTAGAAGGGGCCATAGTATCTTTGTGCTGACCGAGCATAATACCTTTAATGGCCCGTAGGATTCTTGTGTATAATTTGACTTAGATGAGCCTTGGGGAAGTTTAATAAGACCCAATTTTTTTTTCTTTTTCTTTAAAGGATAAGGCTCTTTTGTGCCTAATGGTAGGAGCCTCTTTTGCCTAGCTAATGGATGGATATAGCCTGTTTAATATTCTAAAAATATTTTTTCTGATCTCAGCTATATTCCTTTGCAATGAAGATCTTCCTATGTACCTTAAGCTACAAGGGACTTTTGGATCTTCCGTCATTAGCCTCGAAAGGTACTTTCTCCTTAGAAGTATGTTCATGTTAGTAGAGACATCTGTTGTTAGGGTAAGCACTTCTCCCATTTTGAGCATTCATCTACTTCGAATCACAGGCTTTTAGTAGATTAGGGATCATTAGTTTTGTGATTTTGCTTTTGGCCATCCATTGGAATAGTAGGTCGACATAAGAGGGTTACTCTAGTTCTGATAGAGACTCTATCATAAATTAGTGGTCATGATAGGATTTCTATCCAGCACAATTAGATGTTGGCAAGCCATGATCCTTCTACCATACTTCATCTTTTGGTATACCATACATTTTGAAAGATACTCTTGTATGTTCTCGTTTCTTGGTAAGCCAATATAAGTATGCTTTTACTCCTAGCAGAGTAAATTCGAATTCATCTTTGCCCTGCATATGGAAGGAGCATGGGAAGTGAGGAAGATATAGCCTATTGAGGTATGTAAGATAAACATCCTCTAACATGAGTGGTTATTTTTATTCCATTTGTAAAGGCTAATATCATATCCCTAAATCTTGGGTTAGAAGCATATTTAACTATCATAAAACATAGCTCATTGTAAGTTGCTATTGATACCCTATCTACCCTTGGCCATTGGGAAAGTGCATCGGCTACATGATTGTGCTTGCCAGCAATGTGAGCAGTGTAAAATTTAACTTGCAAAAATAAATTTACCCACCTCATTTGATTGTCAGAGAGCTTGGTTTGTATCATGGATGGAGTCCGCAAGAGGTACTTCCATGTGTCAATGGCATGTAAAACAACTCGTAGTTCCTTTTGTATATGTCCAACATTTGCTCATTAATTTTGAGTCTTTGAATCTTGTACTCTATGGCATTCCCTTCTTGAAGCAAAGTTTTACTCGAAGGAAATCATCCAAGCATTACATTGGACCTCAAATAGCTTTGAGAGATTCCGTAGTGTAAGCATTACTTGAATGATAAGTTTCTCTTTGAACTTTTTAAAAGTATTTTTCTCTCTTTATAGTCCATGTATACTTAACGTTGTTTTTTGTTAAGTCATGTATTGGAACTGCTATAAGCATGAATTTTTCCTATGAAGCATCTCTAGTATGCACTCATACCTTTAGAGATTCACAACTCATGTAGACTCCTTGGATTAGGCCATTTTTTTATTACCTCTACATTTTGTGGATTCATACAAATACCACCTTTAGAGATAATGTGACCTAATTATTCAATCTCTTGAAAAATTCACTTTTCTTTTGGTTAGATGAAAGCCTAATCTCTCTTGAAACTTACGAGTTGATGCTATTTCCTTTTGAACTCCTCTTGTGGAGCTTATAAAGCTCAATAAGGAGGCTTATTAGGCAGTGAACCTCATGGTAAAAGTCCCATTGCATGGTCATTGTCCCTCATTGTGGAGATAGTTCATGGGGGTATCATCAATAAAAACATTTAGGAATTTAGACAATTCTATTTCCTCTCGATTCTCGTCTTTTTTATTGCTACTTGTTTGAAACATTAAATTCATTTACAGACTTTCTAACAAAAATCATGTATATGAAAATATCGATTTTTATTAACTTGTGAAAAGCATGCATATTTACTTGTAAGGGATAGGATGCTACCTGACTCATAAACATGTATGTACATATCTCCTAGCATACGAAAAACAAAACCCTTTTGCTATGAGCATCCTCTTTTGGAGTTTCCAACATAGAAACTCAAGGCGGATCGTTGCATGCATTTCTTTCGGGACAAGCACGATAGAAATGCCCTTGTTGTCCACACTTGTATCATTTGTTATCCTTACGATAACACTCTAGCTCTATTGGAGAGAGTTTATTCTTACCTTGGTAGACTCCTTTCTCCTTTGCCTTGTTATCAGTGTTGCTAGAGTTTCCTTTGGAGGAAGTTTGAGCATTATTCCTCCCTCTATGCTGATTTTGATCCTTCACTTCCATGGGCTTAGAGTTTCTCTTAACCCCTTGTTGGAAATTGATTTGAGAGGCAACCATAGTATGGTGTATGACCTCCGATATGGTATTAGGCCTTTGTGAGATAATATACTCGGCCATATCTTCAGAAAGACCCGCACAAAATTGTTTCTTTTTCTCCTCAAAGTCTATCTTTTTGTAGACAGTGGCTTTGAGAAGTAGATCCCAAAATTTATTTACATACTTTTGGATAGACTCGTATGGAGAGAGTTTCAAGATCTTCCATTCCATGAGGACATTGTCTTTAGTGTTGCTTGCCAGATATTGTTTCATGATGGAGGCTCTTACGGCCTTCCATGTCCTTGGAGCTTTTCTTTGGGCTCGTCGGGGCTATCCCTCCATTGACGAGTGGAGCTCTGGAGATGCATAGATACCTGATGCAGTTTAGATAACTCCAAAAAGCCCTCTTCACCAAAGGCCACATCAAACTATTGGATGAAGGCCAAGATCTTGTCCGTAACACCAAAGGTGCCATAATAGGTAAGGAAAGTGGTGTCCTTTCCTCCCTCCTTGAACTTCTTCAGCTTCTTGGACCTTCTCCATACTAGCCAGGACTTGCGATGGCCTTTCCTATTGGGTTCTTTGAGAGAAAAGCCGCTACCTTCATTGGAATATGAGGAAGGTGATGAAGATGGAGAAGAGGGTGAGCTCTTTCTCTCCTTTTCCTTCTTTTGGTACCTCTATTCCTTTTTGTGATAACGAGGAGGAAGACTTTGCGCGGTGATCTTTCCCTCTTGGGGGGAGTTGGAGATCATTGAGGCTGACGTCTTCTTGGAGCCACATCTTTGGAAGTATTGGGATACTCACTTCTTTCTCCTTCCCTTGGTGAAGGCTCTATAGTAGAGACTTCACCGCTCTTCTTGGATGGAGGTAAGCCCGCTAGTAATGGTTTAATCGCTTTGTATGGGTTCTCCTCTTCTCTCAATGAGAGAGCCCTCTCTTGGAAATCTCTCAAGAGACTTCTCAGGTGCTCTCTCTTTTGGGGGAGTTTGGAGAATCCCATAACTATGAAGTTGTTGGAAAACTTCACCTTGTAGGTCTGGGTTTCCCATAGCTTGTTGTGCAGCTTAGAAACAAGACAATTGATAAACATGGGAGCATCATCATTAGCACCTTCATGTGCAAAATCAAAGTTATCAATGTTCGTTCTACTCTCTTGATTATTGTCAGCCATGTTAACAACATTTATGTATAAAGTTAATGTATTCTTTGGAAATTCAAACCCTTAGTTGCCACTCCTCTTAGCCTTTGAAAATTGGCTCTTAAGTATCTACACACACGGCTCGAAGTGGTTATTTATAGAGAGTAGAGGAGTAGGTCTAACATAGCAGAGTTGCCGCGGGCTAGCTCCTTTCGAAATTCTTATGGCTCAATAATGGTAAAGCCATAGGCAAGTCTAAAAAGACTCCATTATTAAGTCCAAAGCTCTCGAGGTGTGCACCATATCCCACATAGTGGGCTTAACAAAACCGATAATAGATCCCAATTCCACTTACCCTAATATAATTAACAACGTCAACCATTTATAGGCCACTTAAGGACCTCTCTTCTTAAGCAAGAAAAGAGAAACCAAATGCTTGGATACCAATGTAATGGAAATGGCCTATGAGCTCAGAGAATAGTGGAATTAAGAGAATTAGAGTGAGTAACTTTGAGAGCATAGAGGGTGAGCTTAATTGGTAGTAGCAAATCAATCATAACACTTAATCAATTAGGCATGAGAAATACTTTTGCAAGAGAGAGAGATTTTAGAAAATATGACAACAATTGAGAACCGGATTTATGTGGAGCCGGTCCACCCTCCAAAAGGAATTTGTATTATAGATTCTCTCATTAAGAGAGACTTGGTAAAATACAATCTTTGTGTTCCTTGAGACCTCTTTGGCAATATGGAGATGGAATCTTCATACACCAAGATTTTGCATAATATCAACAATCAATCTTAGCTTGAAAACAATCAATAACTTGTGAACATCATTAGTCTTTGTGTTCCCTAAATCATTTGAGTGCATGAAGATGTATACTCTTATGCATCAACTTGTGCCTAAAGCAACAATTAATCTACTTGCAATAAACCATTAGCCTTCTTGCAATAAGCATACCATGCACTTTGTAGAAAGCATGAACTATCCCAAGCCTCAGTCCCAAGACCTCAAACACCTTCAAAGGTGGAGAGAGCTAGCAGGGAATGAGGGTAGGGAAGAGGAAGAAGAAGTATTCCATAGGAGAAAGAAATAATTCCTCACTTATCATCTCTCTTCTTGATTAGCATACATAATAGCATAGTAATTAAGATGGAGAAGATGGAAATCTTAAGTATTGAAGCATAGATCTTGGTTGGATTTGCATTCCGTAGACAAGAGTGTTGGTGTAGGCTCTCAACTTCTCAAGGAGCTTGGAGAAGGAGATGGAGCTCTTGAACCTTGCCTATCACACCATTAGAGTGCTTGTGAGTGTGTGTGGGTGAGTATACCCCCTAAGGAACCCCCTAGCTTGCTTGGGTCCACCCCCCCTTGTAGCTCATGCTTGAACCCTTGGGTGGCCAACCAATAGGCTTCACGCACACTATGAGGGCAACATTAGGAGGAACTTGACAAGTGTCCCTTTTTCTATCTTTGTATCATGCATGCCTTGTGTGAGTGTGTGTGTTCTCTCTCATCCCCCCTCATGTAGGGCTCGCCCCCTCCTTGTAGGGATCAAATATTTGACTTTTTGACACCTCAACCCCTCATGCATAGGCCCAGTTCCCACCACAAGCTTGAACCTTAAGCACTTTAACACTAGGTTGGTAATGGGACACTTTTATGTCCTGTTAAGTGACCATTTTCCTTGAATTATGTCAAGAGTTTCAAAATGGATTTTGAGGTGCTATCTGTCTAGAAAGTTGTCTCATGAGCTGAAAAAAACTCAACATTTTTTTGGAATATCTATTCCATCTTTAACCTTGTCCTTGCACAACATTGCACAACCTAAATTGTGTGAAAAAACGGGTCCTGGTTTTTGCTTTTTTCATTTTTTTGCAACTATACCACTCTAGAATTCATGTTTGTGAGGTCTATAATTCTAGAGAACTATCTTTAGTAGTCCTCAATATGTCCGGATGCTTCTAGGGATAAATAAATGTTAAAGTTGTAAGTTATGACCAAATTACAAAAATTATCAAATCTTGTTTTTTAGCCAATTTTAGCTCTTCTATGATTTTTTTGGTGGCTTTCATGATATCGAAATGTAGTTTTGATTTTCTATGTCGCATATTGTAACATGAAGCTAATATTCCTTGAGTTTTGGGGCACCTAATACCCTATTGTGCATACTAGACAACGATGGTTGATTTTTTTCAATTATAGAAGAAAACAAAACATTCTAGTATATCAAATATAGCTTTTTCAATATTGTTAGTTTCTTGTGACAACTACATGCATTTCGTAGGTAGTAACCATATCTAGTCATAAGGATCAAATTTGGCTAGATATTGAATAGTTTCTATGGGATTCTACAACTCATAATGTTGAACCCAGTTTTTTCATGTTTGCTGTATTTAGCACTTCATCTTTGTCCCCAAGATTCCCCTTGGTAAGAGATGTATTATTCTTTTGACATGCTCCATGGCTCCTTATGAACCTAAAGGACAATAGGGAACTAAGAAAACATGCATATATTATTTGTACTGAGCGTGGCTATAGAAACTTTGATGATAGGTTTGCAGAATGGTAAAAATCAACTTTTTTGTACCTATTTCTTTTGGAAAAACAAAAAATAGTGAGTGAGAAGCAATCATATGTTTTGATCACCAACCCATTGAAGTTAACTAGGGAATTTATCTCAAGTCCTACAAAAATACCTAATCTTATTTTTAGGCAACAAAACGTAAGAAATGACTGTTTTGATGAAAATGTACTGGTCCATCAACTTTCGAGGCTTGGTGTGACCAAAAGATGAGAAATTTTACAAGTTTCTTATTTTCTCCGTGTGTAGTAGGCCTTGAACTATAACCTCATGAAAGGAGTTTACAAAATGAGTGGATCTACTATGGTTTTGGAGGTTTTTTTCAAAACCCTGAAAGGACACTTTTATGTCCTGTTAGGTTACCAACCTAGTGTTAAGCTTGGACTAGGTTCTCACCTCAAGTACAGCCCTAGCATCTCAAGCATGTCAAGCACCTCAAGCATCTCAATCATCAAGCACCTCAACAATCTCAAACACCTCAATCATCAAACATCTCAAGCACCTTAATCATCAAGCATGACAAGCAGGACAAGCACCTCGAGCTGGGTCGGGTTCCCGCCTCAAGCTCAGCCCTAGCTTACCTAAGGTCAAAGGAATTTTACACACATTATTGGAGGTCTTCAATGAAGCTAACCATAAGGTCTTATGCTCCATTGGTTAGCCTTGATCTTTGATAGACCATCTCTCATTTGGGCCCCTTTACCATTGGCCCCGTGTTGAGATAGATCTTTAACACTAGGTTGGTAACCTAACAGGACATAAAAGTGTCCTTTCAGGGTTTTGAAAAAAACCTCCAAAACCATACTAGATCCACTCATTTTCTAAAATCCTTTCATGAGGTTATAGTTCAAGGCCTACTATACATGGAAAAAATAAGAAACTTGTAAAATTTCTCATATTTTGGTCACACCAAGCCTCCAAAGTTGATGGACCAGTGCATTTTCTTTAAAACAGTCATTTCTTACGTTTTGTTGCATAAAAATAAGATTAGGGATTTTTTTAGGACTTGATATAAATTCCCTAGTTAACTTCAATGGGTTGGTGATCAGAACATATGATTGCTTCTCACTCACTATTTTTTGTTTTGCCAAAATAAATAGGTACAAAAAAGTTGAATTTTTACCATTCTGCAAACCTATCATCAAAGTTTCTATAGCCACGCTCAATACAAATAATATATGCATGTTTTCTTAGTTCTCTATTGTCCTTTATGTTCATAAGGAGCCATGGAGCATGTCAAAAGAATAATACATCTCTTACCAAGGGGAATCTTGGGGACAAAGATGAAGTGCTAAATACAGCAAACATGAAAAAACTGGGTTCAACATTATGCGTTGTAGAATCCCATAGAAACTATTCAATATCTAGCCAAATTTGATCCTTATGACTAGATATGGTTACTACCTACAAAATGCATGTAGTTGTCACAAGAAACTAACAATATTGAAAAAGCTATACTTGATATACTAGAATGTTTCGTTTTCTTCTATAATTGAAAAAATCAACCATCGTTGTGTACTATGCAAAATAGGGTATTAGGTGCCCCAAAACTTAAGAAATATTACCTTTATGTTACAATATGCGACATAGAAAATAAAAAATACATTTGGATATCATGAAATCCACCAAAAAAATCATAGAAGAGCTAAAATTGGCTAAAATACAGGATTTGACAATTTTTGTAATTTGGTCATAACTTACAACTTTTATATTTATTTCTGCCTAGAAGCATCAGGACATGTTAAGGACTACTAAAGCTAGTTCTCTAGCATTATAGACCTCACAAAGATGAATTCTAGAGTGGTATAGTTGCAAAAAGTTGAAAAAGGGCAAAAACAGGTCTCGTTTTTTCACACAGTTTAGGTTGTGAAATGTTGTGCAAGGACAAGGTTAAATATGGAATTGATATTCCAAAAAAATGTCGAGTTTTTTTCAGCTCATGAGACAACTTTCTAGATAGATAGCACCTCAAAATCCATTTTGAAACGTTTGACATAATTCAAGGAAAATGGTCACTTAACAGGACATAAAAGTGTCCCATTACCAACCTAGTGTTAAGCCCATGTCTATATCTTAACCCTTGTTCCCGTGTATTCTCCCACATTAAGTGATCAGTTTAATATGAGAAAATCATTTGGGTTGGCTAGATATTAGTTTTTATGACAATATAACTGCCAATGGAGCTTTCAAGGGATTGCGAGTCTCTAATACTCCATTGATTGTGGGAAGTTGAGGCTCCATGTCCAAAGCTACGTCTCAAAGAAGGCTTCTTCATCTCTCCTCTCTAACATGAGGATGTTATCCTAGGGGCACCATGGTTCAACCAAATGTCTACCAACATGAAGTTCCCTGAAAGGAGAATTTACTTCACCTACATGGAAAAGAGCATGTATATAGATGCTAATGAGTCTGGTCATAATTTACCACTTGTAAGTTCACCTACTTTTGGTAAGTCAATAAAAAAGCTCAGATTCCTTGTACATGATTTTTGTCAAAAAGTCTCTAAATGATGCTAATGTTTTAACAGAACAAAGTGGTAGGAGTCAAGAAGAATTAGACTTGTCTAATTTTCTAACTAGATTCAAAGATGTATTTATCGATGACATCCCTATGGAGTTACCTCCATAACGAGGGGATGATGACCATATGATAGAGATTATACTCGGGATCTCAACACATGATAAACCTCCTTATAGAGTTTCTCAAGCTTAATAAGAGGAGATTATGAGGAAAATACATGAGATGCTAGACAAGGGGATGGTGAGGCCTAGCTTCCTTGATCTAAGGTCCAAAAGAGGATGCTCATTGCAAAGGATCAACACATGATAAACCTCCTTATAGAGTTTCTCAAGCTCAATAAGAGGAGATTATGAGGCAAATACATGAGCTGCTAGACAAGGAGATGGTGAGGCCTAGCTTCCTTGATCTAAGGTCCAAAAGAGGATTCTCATTGCAAAGGATCACCTCTCTCCTATTTCCTAGGCAAAGGTAAGGGAGCATGATTCCTTCATCTTGTTTGATGCTGGCTCTAGTCACAACTTTATATCAACGGATTTGGATACCAAGTTGGGCACTTACGCTTTCGAGATGGGAGATAGTGTAACGGACGACAATGCTTTTAAGGGACATCAAGCCTCTGTTACTCCCTTGATTGGGAAGTTGAGCCTTCATGTCCAAAGCTATGTCAACAAATGATACTTTTTCATCTCTCCTCGCTAACATGAGGATGCTATCCTAGGGGCACCGTGGTTCAATCGCATGGCTTCCACATGAAGTTCCTTGAAAGGAGAATCTACTTCACCTACAATGGAAAGCGCATTTATATAGATGCTAGTGAGTCTGATCATATTATACCGAGAGTGCACTCCTTGGAAGCCACTTTTGAAGGTGTTAGGGCGAGATTTTGGGAAAGTTTTGTATGTAGGAAATACAGTCCTTAACACAATAAAAAACAATGGTTCTTTGAGTATTTTCAGATTCCATGGTTTTAATGCTCGTTGGAGCCCGTAGATTAAAAAAAAAGTAAAAAATGTATGTTTTACATCATTTTTAAATAAATTGTCAACTTGCACGTTGATTTTTGGAGAATGCAAGCAAGAAATGATTTTTTCTCATCACATGATGGTCGAAGAACACGATGAGATGAGCAAATTCATGTGAGACAAGCCCAGACAGATTCGGAGCCGATTAAAATCTAGAAGCTGTTGAAAACAACCAAAAAGTTCAACACTTATTAAAAAAAAAAAAAAAACTTAACACTTGAATCATGGCCATGCATAAAAAATATGCTCACACGATGAAGGAGGTGCTTCAAAGCTATGGAAATCAGTATAAAATGCAAGCAATAGCGTTGGAGGCTATTCAAGAAGTTGTAGAGGCTCACATCATTTCAAATGACTTTGCAATGACAAAATGATTAAGAGTTGTGTCTACTGTCTCCATAGTGATTTGGCTTTTCGGTTTATCCATGTGTTTTAAGTTAAGTGGTTCTGGCCATGAAGAGTTAAATTTAAATCAAATATTAACATTTTTGCCATCCTAAGGGGCAAACAAAGCTAGAAAATGCAAAAAAAAGGGTGGCCACAAGCGCGCACAGATGGCCCATCCAGCAGTTTTGGATGGCTCATCTGCGCGCCCTTCTAGCCACCCTTTTTTTTGCATTTTTCTAGCTTTGTTTGCTCCTTAGGATAGCAAAAATGTTAATAGCTAATTAAACCAGATGTTTATGTAGCATGAGACTAGATTTTTATATTGTCCAATGTGATTTGTCCTTTTGGTGCAGGGAACTAGTAAGTTGAGTTGAAGGAAGGCATAATGTGCTTGAAAAGTTAAATTTTACATTCATCTCACCTTTTCCAAGGTCGTGGAGTGCAACAATAGCCTAATTATGCAAAAAAAAAGGATGGCCACAAGGGCGCGCAGATCGACCATCCAACAGTTTTGGATGGCTCACCTACGCGTCCTTGTAGCCACCCTTTTTTTTGCATTATATGGCCTTGTCTGCCCCTTATAATAGCAAGAATGTTAATATTTGATGAAACTACACTACAAGAGGCTCTTCACATTAGCGACGCTCACACAGCGACGCTCAAAAAAAAAAAATCCCGGCGTCGCTATGAGCGTCGCTATAAGCGTCGCTATGAGCGTCGCAAATTTACAAAGAAATTTGCGACGCTCATAGCGACGCTTATAGCGACGCTCATAGCGACGCCAGCTGGGGTAAAAAAAATAACCGAGCGCGCCCAAAAACTCAGATCTCAGATCTGAGTTTTTCGGCGCCCTCAAGCAAAGAGCAGGTAACGCTCTCCCTCACTCTCTCTCTCTCTATTTTTCTTTTACACACACACACACACACACACACACACACACACACGAGGAGAGGAAGGAGAGCCAGGTATGCTCCTTCCCTCTCCTCATTCTCATGTTCCCTTCCCCTCTTTCTCTCTCCCTCGCTCTCTCTCTCACACACACACATACACACACACACATAGTGTTTTTGAGAGAGAGAGAGAGAGTGAGAGAGAGTGCAAAAACGCACACACATACATAAACAAAGAATGCACACACACATTGAGAGAGAAAAAGAGAGAGAGAGCATGCATAAACAAAAAACGCACGCATTGAGAGAGGAAAAGAGAGAGAGAACATGCATAAACAAAAAACGCACACATTGAGAGAGGAAAAGAGAAAGAAAACATGCATACGATCCAAAAAAATGCACACACATTGAGAGAGAAAGAAAGAGAAACTAAGGGAGCGTCGTAGGAAACTAATTAAAATTAAAAGACCTAAAGATCTAGCCGACGAGGAGTTGAACTGAAGACCTATTATTCAAGAGAGAAATGGCATAATCAATCTATCATACTTGGCATGGGTGATAGAAAGGTTATACCATTTATCTCTTTTTATTGGCACACACATCCACACACACGCACACACACAGGAAGAAGAGAGTTATAACGTCGTAGGAAACTATCTTAAAAGACGTTAAAGATTAGGTTATATGTAGACTTACATTAAATTAGATTTAGGTTTATTTTTAACTAGATTTACGTTTATTTAAGCTAGATTTAGATTAACGTTATATTAGATTAGATGCGGGTCTCCATAGACTGCGATGCCTGCATGAAGCGGGTGAAGAAAGCCCTCAATGGAATATAGGGTATTGCTGCCTTCACTCATGGTGGGCTCCGTCGATCCAAAAGTACTGGTGAAATGTCTTCAGAAGATAGGGAAGAAGGTGGATCTTCAGGGCGGCAAGAGTCACTACATCCCCGACACAATGACCATCTAGACAACCTCTAGTCATTAGACTTACGTTAAATTAGATTTAGCTTTATTTTTAGTTAGATTTACGTTTATTTAGATTTACGCTTATTTACGTTAGATCGAGTCCACGCAAGAATTACTTACGGTTTAGGGTTTAGAGTTAGACGAACAGTGAAAAGATCTACTGTGAAAAGATGTTAAGATGAAGTGAAGTGCTACAGCTAGAGAAGAGGCAAAGGGATTTTGTCCACTACATGCAGTATCATGTAGACGTGGGTGTCTAGATTTCTTGTACCCACAAATATAGGTATTGACCAATAAAGACGAGATTATAACCCGGTGGTTCTGATCTCCGTGCACCTCTAGACCGAGGTGTGCGGGGATTGGACATGACTAGAGAATGTGAGGTAAAGAGAGAGAGAGAGAGAGAGAGAGAGAGAGAGAGAGAGAGAGAGAGAGAGAGAGAGAGAGAGAGAGAGAGAGAGAGAGAGAGAGATAAGACGAAGAATGCCAATAGAATATTAAATTTGTTGTCCAGGTTATAAGTTTTTTATCCTCATTATGAGTAGCGACGAGGATGTGGGACCGTCCAACCGAAACACCTATCTCTCAACGAGGGTCTTATGTCCTTGTAATCAATGCAAGCATGCTGTGCGACGGACAAGACGTGTTTCTTTGCAGCACGTTCGCGAATTTGGCGAGTTCGATCCATCTATTATAGATCGAGTTGTTGCCAATTATAACTCGTCGGACTCTGACGCTGGCCAACAAGCAGCAATCTTGCAACCCCATAGACGTATTCGCAGGCGCTTTGGTCAAGCAGCATATGTGAGGCCACAAGATGTAGCCTCTGACAGCTCGGGGGATGATCATGCAGAGCACATTCCCAACGAGGCAATGTTTGAGCCCAAGATTGATGAAATGATCGAGACGATCATGGATTCAGAAAGGCTTATCTATGATGATATGAAAAGTGAAGCCGATACATCATTGTATAATGGAGCACGTATGTCTAGATTGAAAGCACTCCTGGTTCTTCTCAACATGCAGGCAAAGTTTGGATGGAGTGACACTAGCGTCACAGCGCTTTTCAGGTGATCTATTACAATTAGTTTACTTTAATAGAACTCTAAATGTATAATGATCTGATAGATTTTTACACGACTGTATCATATTTTTATGTTGTGTAGATTGCTGAAAGAGCACATTCTACCAGCTGACAATGTGATGCCAGATTCCCGAGATGAAGCAAGAAAGATTTTGCGAAACTTGGGGATGGATTACAATTCTATCCACGCTTGTCCTAATGACTGCATTCTTTTCAGAGGGGAATACACAGACATGGAGAAGTGTCCGAAATGTGATTCCGAAAGATATCGAGTAGATCTCCACGGGACAAAAATTCCACAAAAGGTTTTGCGACATTTTCCTTTGCTTCCTCGCATCAAGCATTTCTTCGAATGTAAGTCCATGGCCGCCCTAGCATCATGGCATGAGGAGAATAAATCTTCGGATGGTGTGCTACGAATTCCTGCAGATTGCGCAGCCTGGAAACATATAGATGGAACATGGTCGG
Organism: Adiantum capillus-veneris; assembly: GCF_014529385.1. Classification (NCBI taxonomy): domain Eukaryota; kingdom Viridiplantae; phylum Streptophyta; class Polypodiopsida; order Polypodiales; family Pteridaceae; genus Adiantum; species Adiantum capillus-veneris. The sequence goes on from NC_140950.1 coordinate 110,668,227, forward strand.
ATTTTGCCAGGGAAGCTCGAAATTTGCGCTTAGGCCTGGCTATGGATGGCGTAAATCCATTTGGTCAAAGATCAACATCTTACAGTGTATGGCCCGTTGTCATCGTCAACTACAACATTCCCCCGTGGTTGAATACGAAGAAGGGGCACCTATGGCTAAGCTTGATTGTGCCAGGGCGATATAAAGTGGGGAATATGGATGTGTATCTTCGTCCACTATTGGAAGAGCTACAACAATTGTGGATTGGCATAGAGGTGGTGGATATGAGCCGACACACAGGACGACGGAATGCTTTGATCAGAGGTATTCTAATGTGGACCATGCATGACTATCCCGAGCTAACAGAATGCTCAGGTGATCTATTGACACTCCTCTCTCAGACACTGTAAATCTTGTTTTTCCCCATAGTTGATCTATTATCATGTGTATACATGCAGGGCTTCAAACAAGCGGATATAGAGCATGTGTCACATGTGGACCTAGACTGAATGCACGTAGGGCACCCTCACTGAAGAAGCAAATCTACGAAGGTCATCAAGCGTATCTTCCGGAGAATCATGTGTTACGCGACGGCTTTTTGGGAAGAGAGCCACCAAGGATGTCTGCACAAGCATGGTTAGAGCAGAAGGAGATGTGCGATGACGGATTGCCTCCAGGGATGAAGAGACTATCTCTATGGTACGAGTTACCATACTGGCCCCGACTCGTGATCAATCACTTGCTCGATCCAATGCACATATTCAAGAATGTGGGTAATCTACTATGGGACCATTTGACCGGCAAGAAAGATACTTTGGGAGCCAGAGTTGACCTTAGAAATGTGGATCGTATGGAGCAATATTGGCCGCAAACAGCGTCTGATGGATCGATAAAACTTCCTAAAGCACCATGGATTTTCACAGGAGCCCAAGAACGCAAAGTAAAAGAGGCCATTCGATCTTTGCGGACCCCCACTGGCGTAATGCACTCGCTCCGAACGTGTTTTACTAAAGAAGGAAAGCTTACCGGTTTGAAGTCACACGATTGGCGAATGCGCAAATACTGCAAACACAAGCGTTCCGAAGTGCAAAAAGCAATCAAGAATGGGTGGAATAGGCCAGATTGGCTGGCCAAAGAAGATTGGAAGAATGCGAAGAAAGCAGCGCGCGAGAATCCCGACAAGTGGAAGCAACAAAAGGGTGCAGCCAGAGCGCGAGTAGAGGCAGGGAGCTCGCACCACTTGGGGAGCGGTGGATGGGCATCATTTGAGGCCGATTTTGTAAGTCTTTTCACATTGCTCTTTATGCATGTTCGATAGTTTAGGGTTTATGAGTTTTTTAGTTCTAACATAATGAAATCTTTGTATGTTTTGACAGTGGTCGATGACAGGACGTGATCCCACACCGTACGAGCGCGAGTACGCAGGCAGGAAGGGCTTAAACGCCCTGATGGACATTCTCAGTTCTCGCGGCGGCATGGTTAGTATTAGGGTTTACTCTTTTTTATTTTTTGTATTGTTTTATAAATGTCGTTATATGTTTATATTTACTGAAAACTGTCTTATTGTCTTTTTTTGCAGAATCCGACAGATACGCCGCTTGGACGCGATGAGACGTCTGATTAGACGACGTCAGTTTAGCCGTAGCTAGATAGCATTAGTTTAGGGTTTCTCATAGCTTATGTATCATGAGACGGATTTTATACGTCTTTTTGAACCATGTATATTATTACATTTGTCACCGCAATTCCTTTTGCCAATCAATTCTTTATGCCTATGATGTTGTACAATTGTCATTATTACATTTGCCAATCAATTCAGTTTGTCTATGATGTGTACAATTGTCAATTTTGCAAACAATGCGTCTTGTGGGTGACTATTTTGGGTCTATTATTTACCTTTGCACTTTTTTTAAAAAGTGAATCAAGTACAATATGGTTGATGGGTGGCAGGGCATTCAATGCCCTGCCACCAAAAAAATATTCTCTCAGGCGTCGCTATAAGCGTCGCTATTTATGGCTCTGTAGCGTCGCTATATGCGTCGCTATACTCTTCTGTGAGAGCGTCACTATCTGCGTCGCTATAGGCGTCGCTATGAGCGTCGCTATATAGCGACGCCTATAGCGACGCAGATAGCGACGCTCTCGTAGCGACGCTTTTAGCGACGGTTATAGCGACGCCGGGGGTTATAAAAACCCAGTGTATTTCCGTCGCTAAGAGCGTCACAAGAGCACACAACCTCTTGTAGTGCCAGATGTTTATGCAGCATGATGCTAGATTTTTATAATGTCCAATGTGATTTTCCCTTTTGGTGCAGGGAACTAGTAAGTTGAGTTCAAGGAAGGCATAATGTGCTTGAAAAGCTCAATTTTAGGTTTATCTCTTCTTTTCTAGGGTCCTGCAGTGCAGCAATAGCCTAATTATGCAAAAAAAAGGGTGGCCATAAGGGCCCACCCAGCAGTTTTGGATGGCTCACTACGCGCTGTCAGGATTTTTTCAGAGCAAGGGATTGCGCATATGTACATATACATGCATGGTGCATCAAATAAAGAATTGCCCATTTTTCAGAGCCAGGTGGTTACGTGGGGCCCACATGTGTACAGGTAGGACAGGGTATACATAGTGCATCAATTTTCACTATTACCAGTACCACTGTGTTTTCTCTACAATAAGGAGGAGTTGGTAGCGCGTAAAAATTCTTGAGGAAGCTATCCGCGGGTCGACAACATGAGGTAAGCAGGTGCGTCAGATGGCATCGAGTGGCGTCAGGAGGCCGAACGGGGTCAATATTTGCACGTGGATGAATACGGACACAAAGTGGTGTTTTCTTGTGAGAGTTATGCAGAAAGGTCATCATTAGGACCACTTTTTGGGGACACTTCACGTGGTTGCGAGACACATTATTGAAAAGAAATGAGTGCCAGGTGTGCGGATGATGCAAAAAAGGTGACAACTATGCACTGCGAGGTCAGTTTTTGGCCTGTTCGGGGTCCGTTTGAGGTCATCTAAAAGGCCAAGGGTGCCCAACTAATAAATCTAAGTGTGGGAACTGAAAAAACAGAGAGAAGACCAGAAAAAACGTGGAGAAGAGAGGAGGAACAGCCGCAGGTGTGTTTTTGCTCATTTTGGAGGTTGTTTTGGCCGTAAACTGCTCATCCGAGGTCGGATTTGAGCACTTTGACATTATAGATTGGGGTTTTGGGCCGTTCCGGACGTGATGGCGCTGTCCATTTTGCCAAATTCATCACTCTTTTTCTGCTGTTTTTCTGTGTAAGTTTCTTCTATGAGCGAAGTTTCTGCTCTAGTTTGTGATTATATCTGGCTTATTTTACCCATACTGTGTGAGCTATTTGCCCCATTGGTGTTGGCCCAAGCTCAATTGTATCTAAACATCAGAAATTGTCCTCTTTTGAGCTGAGTTTTTTGGGTGTGTATGTGTGGAGTGGGCAAGTGGATAGTCTCTCTCCTCTCACTCCAAAGGTGTGTTCCCTGTCTCGGCCAGGCTGGTTGTGTAAGCCGAGTGGTGCCCCATAGTGTGTGTGTGTGTATCATTCCAAGAGTGTGTGTCAGGTTGTTATAGAGGCGGTGTGTGTGTTTTCATCCCGCTCACATTCTTTTGGCGCCCCCACGGAGGATCTTCTACTTCGAGCTTCGGGATTACAGGTTGCAGGTTGCAGATTACAAGTTACATATTACAAGTTACAGGGAGAGGAAAAGGTACAGGTACAGGTGATTCACACAGGTACAGGTAGCTGGAGTACAGTGATGTCACTTGTAGTTGTTGTGGGTATGCATCACTTGGCGCCTGTTTGAGCGCATTGTCTGTTGGATTGTACGTTACTTGTGGAAACTGCCATTGTACGCATTTGTGGAGCCATACTTGGTTGTATTTGGCAGTCCCAGCCATTTTTGAGACTTGGTCTGGAAGATAGTCATTTCTGAGACTTGACTATATGCGATTTGCATTAGCCTTCGTGTGAGGGTCGATAGCGTGAGGTTTTTATTGAGCTAGGGGATTCTCAAATGTAGAGATCCTTTCGGTGATATAGGTAGCTGGAGCACCCTTTTTGTGACCTCGCCATAGGCTATGTACTAGTGAGTCCTACTTGATGCTCGGGTTCTATTGTTGGCAGTTTATGCATACATATACGGTCTATATTTTGGGTTCTCACTGCTCTACTTCTGGGGAAACTCTGCCAAAAGTTTTCCGAGTTGTGATGGCTGGTTTTTTGGTCTTTTGAGCCATTTATGCTGTTATGCTGCCGAAATTTTGGCAAAATCAGAGGGTAAGACAGGTGTGCTTTCTTGGGAGCTGCATGGTTGACTTTAATGGATGATCAAAATGGCCCTCAATTCACTCCTTTTCATTTAACTCAGAGAATCCAGATAAATGTTCATGTGTCCATGAATATTTTTTTCCAATAGCGCATAGTCTTTATGTTCGGGCCAAGAAGATTAAGAGAGATCCTGGAATGTCCTTTGCCTGTTGTAATTCCAATGATCAACTATGAAAACTCATTTGATGTGCATGTGTTTGTCCTTATCTAAAGTTGAGCTCTATTGAGGTTTCTGGGGATTGAGTTATCAAAAGTTTTGGGTTCTTGCACGCGTGTTCAAAGGGGTTCTCAAAGCATTGAAACTTGGGTAGCCATGGCTTTCTCTTATCCGGAGTTTCATGGAAGAAGTGATGAAGATGTGGAAGAATTTTTGGAAAAGATGGAGGTTTCCTGCATTGGCAACCAGATTCATGACCCTGTGCAGATGTTACGCCTTCTCCAAATTTGTTTGAAGAGTGATGCATGAGTTTGGTCTAAAGCATTTGAAGAGGAGTTGCGTGCAGCGGATCCACCTGTAAGATTGAGTTGGGACAATCTAAGGCATGGATTGGAAGTGGAGTTTGTGAAGATAGAAGATCCCGACAAAGTGTGGCAAGAAGTACAAGGTTTGGTGCAGAAGGAAGGTGAGCCAGTAGATGCTAAAGAAGCCTAGGACAAATGAAGATGCACTAGAGGTAGCAAGGAACAAAGAGTGGAAGTTGAGGAAAATGAGCCAATTAGGGGTGGAGTCTTTGCCCATGAGGTCTAAATTTCAGCCTATAGAGTCTTTACAAGGTCGCATGTTAGGGGTTCATCACGAACCAGTGGTTCCTGTTACTACTCAGGTTATGCTAGCAGTGCAAGATGATGGGCTAAGGCAAGACATGAGGCAAATGGTAGATTTGATGAAGAATCTCAGCCTAAACATGCTAGGTCAAGTGGGAAATAATCGAGGTCGAGGGAGGTTTGCAAATCAGCCAGGAGGTGAAGAAAGGCCTAGGAATGGTGTTGGACAAAGCAATGGTAGGTTTTGGAGGCAGACGCCTACATGTTATAATTGTGGAGAGTTGGGTCACATCAGCCCGCAATGTGATAAGCCACCAAGAATGGGGGGAGACATGTATCCATTGCCAAGACAGGTGCTAACTAGGTCAAATTATTATGGCATCGAAATTAAGGGAGACGAAGGAACCAGTGGGCTGACCCAAGAGGAAAAGGGAAAGACAAAAGTGCTAAGTGTAGTCACCTTGGAGAAGGCATCAAAGCTAGAGGATACATTAGTGATTCCTATTGGGAAGAGGACCACAGAGGATAAGGAAGGAAGAAGTGCCCCAGGTCCTAGTAAGAAGAAAGGAAAGAGCCATGAAGGGGAGGATGTCAAGGCCAAGAGGAATGATGCAAAGGCAGTGGTTGATTTTCATGTGATGCCAGCAGGGTTGGGAGCATATCCTATTATACTGGGCAGACCATGGTTACGTGCAGTGGGAGCTGTTCAAGATTGGCGACATGGTACGATTAGCCTCTATGGAAAGACAGGTACCAAGAAGCTTTATAATATGGACACAAGGAAACAATTAGAGGAGCTTTATGAAGATGAGGATGAGTCTAGTGATGAAGACTCTTCCACGGTGACAGATGAGGACAGTGATAGCACTACCAGCGGTGATGAGGATGCTGATGTTGCATTTCTTTTGATGGACAAAGAGATCCAGCAGTTTGGTTTAGTTGCATTTGCGAATGAAGTTGAAGATGAAAGTGAAGGGCCTTATGAAGTGATTGAAGGGCTGATGCAAACCAAGGTTGAGTTGTCAAAGAAGCAGGAATTGATGACACAAATGATCAGTGGAGACCTCTCAACTATGGAGAAGGATATATATTTGCACATGCTGGCTAGTTTTCCTGATTTGTTCATTACTTCATATGAAGAGATCAGAGGGTTCAAGGGAAAAGAGATGCATATAGAGCTGAAAGAAGGTGCTAAGCCAGTGCGGCAAAGGCTAAGAAGGATGGGTCAAGAGCAAATGGAAGCCTTGCGAGAAGAGGTGGACAAGTTATTGAAGGCAGGGTTCATAGTCCCTGTGGAGACCACAGAATGGGTGAGTCCAGTTGTAGTCAGTCCAAAGAAGGATGGGAAGTGGAGAATTTGTGTAGATTTTAAACCCTTAAATGCAGCCACTAAGAAGAACCCATATCCTCTTCCATTCATTGATCAGATCTTGGATTCAGTGGCAGGTTATGAGAGGTACAGTGTGTGTGATGGTTTTTCAGGCTATTTTCAATTGAAGATTGCTCTTAAAGACCGCACAAAGACAACTTTTATTACGCCATGGGGCTGCTATTGCTACACAGTATTGCCATTTGGGTTGTCAAATGGACCTTCCTTCTATCAAGAGAGAGCAAATTGGGTGTTGGAACCATTCATTGGTAGTTGTGTTAAAGCTTTTATGGATGACTTCTGTGTTTATAGCAGTAGGGCTGAACACCATGAGAAGCTGCAGATGGTATTGGCTCGATATGATGAATGTGGAGGACAACTAAATCCAAAGAAATGTCATCTAGCACAGCCAAGGGTGAAGTTATTGGGCCACATGGTGTCAGAAAATGGCATTGAGGCTGATCCAGACAAGGTTAAGTCTATTATTCTTCTTCCATCACCTACGAGTACGAAGCAATTGGCAACCTTTATACACAAAGTGAAGTACATGGCAAGGTTTATTCCATTGTCTTCTCAGATTCTTTATCCATTACAACAAGTGGCAAAGCATGATCCATTGCAATGGGATGACAAGTGTGAAGAAGTGTTTCAAGAGGTGAAAGAGGTGTTAGGGGGTTTGTCAGCCATGCAGGCTCCTGATTGGGAGAAAGTTTTTTATGTAAATCCCTCAGTAGGGGATGATGCCATTGGAGCCATGCTATTGCAAAAGGGGAAGGGCAGCCATTATATGAGGCCAGTGTATTGTGCAAGCCGAGTGAAGTTGGTAGCGGAGAGAAAGTTCTCGGAAGTAGAGCTAGTGATGGCCAGTGTAATATTTGCTTGTCGACGATTTCGTCATTACTTGCTACCACGGCCTTTTGTTTTCTTGACTAGTTATGCTTTTTTGCCATAGTTAATTAATGGTACTAACATGTCAAATGTGGTGAAGAAATGGGTAATTGAGCTGCAAGAGTTTGAGTTCTCTTTTCTAGTGGAAGATAGTACAAGGGCTACCCTAGCTGATTTGTTGACCTACAAGGAGAATCCCCTTATTGTTAAGGAAGAGGTGGTGAGAAAGGTAGTTGAAGAAGTGCCACAGATCAGCAATGCACATGTGTTGTTCTTTGATGGTTCATACAGAAACAGCCATGATGCAGCTTTAGGGGGTATAGCACTTTATGATCCAGAGGGGAAGCTAGTATGCAAGAGAGGGTTCAAATTGGATGCTCATAGTAACAATGAGGCTGAATATGCTACACTGGAATCCGGATTACACATTTGTTTGATGCATGGGGTTCAAAGGTTGAGCATAAAAGGTGATGCCTTGTTAGTGGTGAAGCAAGTGCTGGGTGTGTGGAAGAGCAAGAACACCTCATTGAAGGAAATGTGCTTCAGAATTAAAGGCCTGTTAAAAAAGTTCGAAGCATGGATCATCAGACACATTGAACGTGCTCTAAATGGAGAGGCACATGAAGCAGCTCAAGGCATGATTGGGGAGTTATTTGTGTTGAGGACCACTTTACCTCTTTATCATGGCCGGGAAAGTTTGGATCAAGAAGAGGAGTTTTTACTAACAGGAATCATTCCAAAGGAGATTCAGAAGTCTAAGAAGTATGGCTTTGTGAGTAGAGCATACAGGTACAAATTGAATGGTGATGTCTTATACATGAAAGGGGTTGATCTAGTGTTGATACGTGTACCTTGGCGGGAGGAGCTTTACAGAGTGTTGGAAGAGAATCATGAAGGCGCATGTGGTGGCCATTTTTCTCTAAAGATCACCTTGCATAAGATTTTGCAAGAGGGGTATGTATGGCCTAGTTTGCACAAGGATGTTCACCATTGGTGTAGGTCTTGAAATAGGTGTCAAGCATTTGGGAAGAGAGTGTTGAAGCCAGAGCTACGAAAAACCATTATGGCGTTTGATGTGTTTGAAAAGTGGGGGATTGATGCAATAGGCCCGTTACCTATCACAAGCAGGGGCAAAACCTATATTTTGACGGCAGTGGACTATCTTTCTAGATGGGCAGAGGCTATAGAAGTAAAACAGATCACTGCAAAGGATGTGGCAAAATTTGTGTATGATGAAATATGTTGCAAGTTTGGGGTGCCACTGGAGCTACTTTCAGATAAGGGGCCTGGCTTTAGAGCTAAACTACTAGATTTTTTATGTGCAAAGATGAAGATTAGGCACCAGCATACCACTCCCTATTAACCACATTGTAATGGCTTAAATGAAAGATTCAATGGTGAGTTGGTACAGATTCTTTCGAAAGTGACAGAGCACCAAGGAAAGAATTGGGATTTGGAATTGCCTAGTGCATTATGGGCTTACCGTACTTCGGTGAAGACAGGTACAGGGTTTACTCCATTTCATTTGGTGTATGGAAAAGAAGCACTATTGCCTGTGGAGGTAGAGTTGCCTGCGGTCAAGATGTTAGAGAAGTTGCTTGGGCCGCCTAGTGATGCATTCGAAGAGAGGCTCTTACAGCTACAAGAGGTTCAGCTGGATAGGATGAGTGCATTGGAACATTATGGGCAGATGCAAGATAGGGCTTTAGCAAAGATAAATGAAAAGGTCAAAAGTAAGGGTATCAAGAATCATGACTTGGTTTTGCGCTACAACAGTAAGCTGGAAAACACCTCCCAAAAGAAGTTTCAAATTAAGTGGGAAGGCCCTTTCAAGGTAGTGGAGTGTTTTCCAAATGGCACATATCAGCTGGCTAACCTGAATGGTGTTCTACATAAGTCAAGGGTAAATGGATTGCGTCTTAAATTGTATCATGCTAGATTGATGATGGTGGAGCAAGATGAACTGTCTGTGGAGCAAGCAATGTTGGTGAAGGATGAGGAGACCTGTGATGCGGCGAGTCTCACATCGCTCTTTGCTGCTGCTGATCATGATTGATCTAGCAGGTTAGGGGATGGGCAAATTATGTTAGGAGTTTTTTGGAGCAAGGGATTGCACATATGTACATATACATGCATGGTGCATCAAATACGGAATTGCCAATTTTTCAGAGCCAGGTGGTTACGTGGGGCCCACATGTGTAGAGGTAGGACAGGGTGTACATAGTGCATCGATTTTCACTATTACCAGTACCACTGTGTTTTTTCTACAATAAGGAGGAGTTGGTAGCGCGTAAAACTTATTGAGGAAGCTATCCACGAGCCCACTACATGAGGTAAGCAGGTGCTCGGATGGCATCGAGTGGCGTCAGGAGGCCGAACGGGGTCAATATTTGCACGTGGATGAATACGGACACAAAGTGGTGTTTTCTTGTGAGAGTTATGCAGAAAGGTCATCATTAGGACCACTTTTTGGGGCCACTTCACGTGGTTGCGAGACGCATTATTGAAAAGAAATGAGTGCCAGGTGTGCGGATGATGCAAAAAAGGTGACAACTATGCACTACGAGGTCAGTTTTTGGCATGTTCAGGGTCCGTTTGAGGTCATCTAAAAGGCCAAGGGTGCCCACCTAATAAATCTAAGTGTGGGAACTGAAAAAATAGAGAGAAGACCAGAAAAAATGTGGAGAAGAGAGGAGGAACAGCCGCAGGTGTGTTTTTGCTCATTTTGAAGCTTGTTTTGGCCGTAAACTGCTCATCCGAGGTCGGATTTGAGCACTTTGACATTGTAGACTGGGGTTTTGGGCCGTTCCGGACGCAATGGTGCTGTCCATTTTTCCAAATTCCTCACTCGTTTTCTGTTTTTTTCTATGTAAGTTTCTCGTATGAGCGAAGTTTCTGCTCCAGTTTATGATCATATCTGGCTTATTTTACCCATACTGTGTGAGCTATTTGCCCCATTGGTGTTGGCCCAAGCTCAATTGTATCTAAACATCAGAAATTGTCCTCTTTTGAGCTGAGTTTTTTGGGTGTGTATGTGTGGAGTGGGCAAGTGGATAGTCTCTCTCCTCTCACTCCAGAGGTGTGTTCCCTGTCTCAGCCAAGCTGGTTGTGTAAGCCGAGTGGTGCCCCATAGTGTGTGTGTGTATCATTCCAAGAGTGTGTGTTGGGTCGTTATAGAGGCGCTGTGTGTGTTTTCATCCCGCTCACAGCGCCCTTGTGGCCACCCCTTTTTTTACATTATATGGCCTTGTCTGCACCCCAGGATACCAATTTTTTTTTTAGATTAAGTGAACGCAAATCTTTATGCAACATGACAGTACAAATTCCACTTCTTTTCACTCAGATGTAATTAGAGCTCCCCCCCCCCCCCTCCCCCTTCCCCCCACTTTCTTTGTGTTCAAGGGTCCGGAGCATTCACTATGTAAAATTTTCCTATATCACGTGCGTTCACTAGAATGGATTAAAAGTACCCCTTATAGGCCTTATCTACACATGTTTCAGCAACTTTACAAGAATATAAAATCCCTTGTGTTGAACACATGTGCTATGTTACATATATTTTAGTGCACTCCCCATGTCAACGGCCTCACAAATCCTGTGCACTAAACATTAAACACTAGAAATCGACCAAACAAGGAGCCAATTTTTACTTCCTTGTGTCCACCTAGTGTTCTTGGGAATGTTTTGGTTAAGCCATTTCTTTGGTATTTGAAACCACATGTGACCCCTATTGTTATAGTATCCAACCAAAGGTTTCTTGATTGGAAGTTTACATATATAGGCTCGAGTGGTAGATATCTTCTATGTTAACAATGCATGTATCTATAATTTATGTTTAGACTTTCTCTATCCAAATGAGCTACATGGTAAAAATAAAATCCGGAATTTAACAGTTAAGTTCACAAGGTGATAGCTATTGGTATCATCTTTAGCAATACCAAAGAAATAGCTACCAACAGCTAATGAATAGGGATATTTAAGAAGATTTCATACCAAAAACTTGTCAACACTACTCAAAAAGTTTAAAACTCAAAGAATTTAAAATATATGTATGATGAAACAAGAATCAATAATAAGTCACCCCTATACATAGACACCTCTATCTCAAGTGATCATTTCTCTAATCAAGCTTGGCATATGCATAGTATGGAAGCAATAACATGTTGGAAAGCAAGAGTTTAGATTTCTTAACTTGTGAAACATTGCTAATGATATATATTCAACATCCCCAAATGAGGAAATCTTGACAAAGTTTATGATCCACTTTAATAAGAATAACCATTAATGATTAAACTGAAATCAAAATATTGCTTGAATTTCTTCAAGGTGGAGTGATTAAGACTTGCGACTTGAATCATCGTACAGGCAAATCAAAATATCCATAAAAGTAAACAATATTTCTCTGATCTGTATGAAACTTTAGTAATCTAAATTAAATACTCTCACTCAATGCGACACCATTTAACAAAAAAACATATTTATATTGCATTTATAGAGGAATCCAGCCTCATGAAAAATAATTACAAATGGAGACAATGTTGTTGCTGTTAGGCTTATCTTACAAGTATTTTTCTTTCTCATCTAGAGATTCATATACACTTGAGTATTTGTGTGTCTATGACACTAGGGAAGATAGTAGTACTATATGGATGGCTTCTATGAGAGCTCCTAGAGAGTCCCTATTGGTTCAAGATTCTAAAAACACCTACTATTCTTATCAAAATCTTTTAACATGGTAGTGAAAGGTTCCTCAAGGAACAAAAATAAAGTGATTTCCATCTCTGCACATGGTTGCTTGCTCATGTCCTCTTAAAACAAGTTGAATCTGTAAGTAAAAAAAAGATTATGTGAGCACAAAGTTATAAAGTACAAAATGATATCATTCCAATTATCTAATGAGAATTATACGAAGAATAAATTACAAGAAAAATCTTTGATGACTCTCCATAGATAACACAACTTACTTACATTGTGAGACTCAAATCACATGCTACACAACTATAGATGGTGCACCAAAGCCATCAACAAAATAGCACCACCCAGTGTTATGAGGTGTAAAGCCTAAACACTGAAATCCATAAAGAGGTTAATTCTCTCCAGCATGATAAACTTAAAGATGGAGATGATTTAAGCTCTGAATGTAAGCTACAAGGGTAGTTTTCTTACCATTCTATCTTTATGTTGGAGATGAACCCTTGCAATTCCCACGCGATATTCACACCTCCTATTAATGTGGTATGCAACTCATGCGAGTTCATACTTTTGCCGCCTCCGGGAGTAGAGGTTTCCATGTAGTTTGAGTGAATGAAAGTAGAAGGAGTAGAATCTTGTTTCATGTTGTAATGGAGGTGAGAGAAGGGAGAGGAGCTAGCTTGGTGTGAAACTATGTGGTGGGCAAGGGAAAGAGATGGAGGAGGAGCTTGCTTGGTGCTACAATGGAGGTGGGAGAAAGCTAGCAGAGAGATAATGATGGACTATAGGGGGTGCATGTGGTTGTTGCAGCAATGGAGAGCTTGGAAAAGGGTTTGTAGAGAGAAAAAAACACTTTTTAGCTATAGAATAGGTTTGGAAAGACTTTGGAGGGTGAAAATGATGTTTTGATTATTATTTTTTTTAATCATTTTTTTGGATTTTTTAGTGCACGTTTTTAACTTTTGAAGGTCAAAAATACTTTTTTGACCATGAAATAGGTTTGGGGACCTTTTAAGGAGGGAAAACTTGAAATTTGAAATTTTTAGTATATTTTTAAATCCGGGCCAAAAAGTGGGGGAAAAGAGGTCAAAGTGGTCCCCCCCCCCCCCCCCCCCCCCCCCCCCCCCCCCCTCTTTCCCCTAGCCACCTCCCTTACCTTCTCACTAGGTAAGAGGCAATTAAGAGGTGTAAGGCTACCTTGTCCCCCTACTTTTTTGAGGGTATAGAGTGTGTCCACCACCCTCTTCCTATTGGCTGACCTCTAATCAACCTTAATCCCAAAGGGCCCCTAGAGGGTTCATATTTTTTCTAATGTGTACATGCTCTCTTCCCTATAGGTGAAGTAGATTCTCCTTTCAGGGAACTTCATATTGGAAGCCATGTGATTAAACCATGGTGCCCAAACGATAACATTCTCATGTTTGAGAGGGGAGATGAAGAAATCCTTTTTGTCCACATAGATCTAGACATGAAGTCTTAATTTTCCAATTAAGGAAGTAACTGAGATGTCTTGTCCCTTGATAGCTCCATTGGCTTTCAATGCATCTCCCATCTCGTGGGCTTGTATGCCTAGCTTAGTGGTCAACTCCGTGGATATGAAGTTGTGAGCTGAACCAAGTTCAAACAAAATAAAGACATCATACTCTTGCATCTTTCCTCAAGCATAAGAAAGGAGAAATACTTGGCAATGAGCATCCTCTTTTGGAGCTTCAAACATAGAGGCTCTAGGAGTTGCATTGCGGGAAATTCTCTTGGGGCAAGGATGATAACCATGGCCTTGCTCCCCACACTTAAAAAATTTGTGGTCCTTACAAAACGATTCTAGCTCTTTCGGAGAGAGTTTATATTTACCTTTGTAAAGTCCCTTCTCCTTGGACCGATTGTTGTTGTTGTTGTTGGGATGGCCTTGGCAAGAATTTTGGGCATTGGTTTTCCCCTTGGCATCACTTTTGTATTTATTTTCCATGGGCTTGACATTCCATCTAGCCCCTTGTTGGAAATTGATGTGCGAAATGAACATGGTGTGGTGGATTACCTTGGCGATAGAACCAGGCCGTTGAGAGTTAACATACTCGCCCATCTCGTTGGGTAATCCCGCACATAACTATTTCTTTTGCAAGGCAAAGTCTATCGTTTGAAGGATAGTAGTCTTGAGATGTAAATCCCAAAACTTGTCCACATATTTGTGGATAGACTCATGAGAGAGAATCTTTAAAATTCACCATTTGGTAAGCACTTTGTCCTTTGCATCACTTGCAAGGAATTTCTTCATGATGGAAACTCGTAGAGTTTTCCATGACTTTGGGGCTTCGCCATTGCCACGACGGCTAGCCCATTTTTTGGTAGTTCATAGCTACATGGTGTAGCTTGGAGGACTTTGTGAAGCTCTCGTCTCCAAAGACTGCATCAAATTGTTGGTGGATGAAGGTCAATACTTTGTCAGTAGCACCAAAGGTTCCATCATAGGTGAGAAAAGAGATACTCTTTCCTCCCTCTTTTAACTTCTTTAACTTTTGTGACCTTCGCCATGCAGGATTTGCGATGTCCTCCCCTCTTGTATTCTCTAGGAGAATAGCTATAGCTTTCATTGGTAAAGGAGGAAGGTGAAGAAGAAGGAGAAGAGGGTGACCTCTTTCTTCCCCTTTTCTTCCTTTGTTTCCTCTCTTCCATTTTGGAGTGACGAGGAGAAGGAATATGGGTTAACCATTTTATCTTGGGAGGAGTTGCCGATCATCTAGACCTCCATCTTCATGGAGCCACATCTTTTGAGGAACCTAGGGATTCATTACTTTCTCGTTCTTTGGATTCCTCCTCTCGTATGGGAGAGAGTCTTCTTTTGGGGGTCTCACCAAGAGGCCTCCTAAGCTCTCTCTCCTCTTTGAGAGGAAAGAAAATCCCATAAGCACAAATTTGTTGAGTAGCTTTGGCTTGCAACGAGGGGTTGCCCATAGCTTGTTGCAACCTAGTAATAAGATATTTAACAAACATAGGGGCATCATCATTAGCACCTTCATGTGCAAAATCAAAGTTATCAATGTTCATTCTACTCTCTTGGTTATTGTCAACCATGTTAATTGAACTTATGTGTTTACTTAGTGTATGCTCTGGAAATTCAAAACCTTAGTTGCTACTCCTCTTAGCCTTTGAAAATAGGCACTTAAGTATCTACACCCACGGCTCGAATTGGTTAATTATAGAGAGTAGTGGAGTGAGTCTAACATAGCAAAGTTGCCAAGGGATAGCTCCTTTTGGACTTCTTATGGCTCAATAATGGTAAAGCCGTAAAAGATTTCATTATTAAGACCAAAGCTCCCGAGGTGTGCACAATATCCCACATAGTGGGCTCAGTAAAACCAATAATAGATCCGAGACCCACTTACCCTAATATAATTAACAAAAACAACCATTAATAGGCTACTTAAGGACCTATCTTCTTAAGAAAGAAAAGAGAAACCAAATGATCTGATACCAATGTAATGGAAATGGCCTATGAACTTTGAGAGTAGTGGAATTATGAAATTAGATGAATCACTTTTGTGAGATTACTTTGTGAGCATAGCGGGTGAACTTAATTGATGGTAGCACCATAAACATGGTACTTAGTTAACTTGGCATGAACAATACTTTTTCAAGAGAGAGAGTTTAGAGAACAAAACAATAGTTGAGGACCGGATCCATACGGAGTCGGTCCTCCCTCCAATAGGCATTGGTATTATAGTTTCTCCCATCAAGAGAGGCTTGGTACAATACAATATTTGTGTTCCTTGTGACCTTTGTGATGCAATGAATATGGAAGCTTCATGCATCACAAGCATAACATAAACTTTGTAGAAAGCATTAACTATCCCAAGACTCAGTCCCAAGGCCTCAAACACCTTCGAAGGTGGAGAGAGCTAGCGGGGAATGAGGATAGGGAAAGGAAGAAGAAACATTCCATAGGAGAAAGAAAGAGCTCCTCACTTATCATTACTCTTGTTTCTAGCATACATAATAGCATAGTAATGAAGATGGAGAAGATGGAAAGTTTAAGCAGTTAAGCATGACTCTTGGTTGGATTTTCATTCCATAGACAAGAGTGTTGGTGTAGGCTTTCACTCTCACAAGCTTGGAGAAGGAGGTGGTGTTCCTCAACTTTCACCAAGTGAGAATCCTTTGCAAATGAGTGTGTGTGTGGAGTATATCCCCCTAGCACCCCCCTTCCTTGCTTTGGGAAAAATTTCCACATGCTGCAAGCTCATTGGACCCCTCTCCCCCTAGCCAATCGCATGCAACATGAAGTCAAGCATATGGGTAGTCTTTTGAAAATTTTCCTCCTTAACCCTTAGAGAGAGAGAGCTTGAAAATATCTAAATATTTGTTAGATGGAAGTAGAAGCTTATTGGACCCCTGTTTAGCCCAATCAATAGCATTCAAGCACACCATGTCGTTAAGCTTAGTGAGAGTCTGACATGTGTCCCATGTGCTCTTTGAGAATTCCCCTAACTTTGATATTTTTATGCATAGGAAGTTTCTCAAGTAACTTTCTCATTAAGTGTGTATGTTCTCTTTTTGAATCAAGCATATTACCCCCCATGCATAGGAAGATTCTCAAGCAACTTCCTCATTAAATGTGACAAGTACCTCAAGTACCTTAGTCATCAAGCATGACAATAACCTTAGGTGGAGTTCTCACCTCAATCAGAGCCCTAGCTTGCTTAAGTTCAGGCCGGGTTCCTACCTCAAGCACAACCCTAGCTTGCTTATGTTTAGGTCGGGTTCCCACCTCAAGCACATCCTTAGCTTGCTTAAGGTTCCTACCTCAAGCACAGCCCCACCTTGCTTAATTTTAGGTCAGGTTCCCACGTCAAGATCATCCCTAGTTTGCTTAAGGTCAAAATACTTTTAACACTAACCATTGGAGGTCTTTAATGAAGCTAGCCCTAAGGTATTTTAAGCTTCATTAGTTGCACATTGATCTTGATAGACTACCTCCTTTTGGGCCCCTATTGAGATGTAACCATCTCTCCTCTTGGTCCTCTACTGAGTTAAGTCTAGAAGCACTTATTTCACATTGCTCCTTGATAGACCATCTCCTTTTGGACCCCTATTGAGATGCAACCATCTCTCTTTTTGGTCGCGTGTTGAGACATGTCTAGAAGCACATGTCTCTATTCTAACTCCTATTTCCATTTATTCTCCCACACTTGGTAAAGTTTAATATGAGAAACTCACTTGGTAAAGTTAGATATTATATTTTATGATAGGGTGTGAGTTATTCTCGCATGTGCCCAAAGAGCTTAGAGAAAATCTAGATCCCAAAACACACAATTACATCTTCATTGGGTATGGTTTAGATGGAGAGATGGGATATCATCTCTGGAACCCGTAATCTAATAAGGTTTTACGTAGCTCACATGTGATATTCAATGAGTCTAATATGCATAGACATCCAATGAAAGAGGTTGAATATCTCAAAGTAAGGTTTGAGGATGTTGCCTCACCACCACTTATGCAGAATGCTAGATGTGCTAGTGATGCTCTTTCCACTAGTACACCTACAAACATTTCTCCAGAAAGAATAGAATCAGGCAGTTAGGTACTTAGAAGATCTAATCATGTATCTTGTGCACCTGAGTGTTTTGAGACAGGATTGGACTATTTGTTATTCAATGACTTCGTTGAGCCCACTTGTCATAAAGAAGCTTTTCAGATGGACAATAGCATGAAGTGAGAGTAGGTTATGCAATCTCAGTATAACTCAATTTTAGCCAATGAGACTTGGGAATTGATAGAGTTACAAGAGGGTAAAAAAGGATTGCCTTGAAAATGGGTGTACAAGAAGAAGTACATGGAACAAGATCCCGAGCCTAAGTATAAGGCTATATTAAAGTTGCTAAAGGATTCAAGCAAAAGAAAGGCATCGATCAATGAGATATTTTCTCTAGTGTTCAAAATGACTACACTTCATCCTGTGCTTGGTGTAGTATCCATAGATAGCTTGGAGCTAGTCCAAATGGATGTGAAAAAGGACTTTCTTTCTGGGGATCTTGAAGAAGATGTCTACATGAAGCAGCCAGAAAGGTTTTGAGATAAAGCCCAAGAGTCAATCAACGGAAGAATTTGTGTGTAGACTCAATAAATATTTGTATGGACTAAATAAAGGATTAAGGACACGGTACAGGGTGAAAGCATGTTAATGTGTCGTGCTTTTTGTGCTAGTTAGCATTTTCAAGCTAGCACATTTTTAAAAAGTTGGGCATCTGGTAATTTATTTTTACAAATAATAAAAAACTTTGTCGAAGGTCATACATTTGGATTCCTTGTTTCAAGATCTTTCTATCAATATATCATACGTCATAGATCTTGGAGATGTGGCTCATGTTACTGTACTAGTTAGCATATGTCAAAATTGTGCTAGTTAGCATTGTCTGGGACATGAAAAAGTGCGACACGTTAACATGCTTTCATCCTACATCAAGTTTGATAACTAAATTCAAACCCGAGGTTATGTATGGAGCCAAGAGGGTCACTGCTTGTACACGAGGAGGATGAACAATGGTTCCCTCATCATTATAATCTTGTATCTGGATGACATGCTTATAGCCAAGAAATCAAAATATGAGATTTCACTTCTCAATATCTCCTTAAGCAAGAAATTTTCCATGAAAGATTTGCATGATGCACATCGTTTTCTTGGTATGTGTATAAAAGAGATTGTAAGCGTGGAATATTTAAACTATCATAGGATGATTATATTCACAAGGACTTGCAACATTTTAACATGCAAGGGGGAAAGGCGTTGAGTACACGAATGGATGCATATTTAAAATATATCAAGAATGATTGCCCCAAATCAGATGGTGAAAAGACAGAGATGGAAAAGGTGTCAGATGGAAGTCTCATGTTTTTCATGGTTAGCATGCAACCAGAAGATAAGAACCCTCCGTTGTTGCTTCAAGGTAAGTAGTAACTGAGTAGGGGGTGGTTGATGTATTCAATGAGGCCCCATATAGGTTGAATTGAAGAATTTTCTCTTTCAAATAAATTATCCCAATCTAAAAACAACATATTTCTTTCTTTTGGCTCTGAAAAGAAACATGAAACATTTAGTTGCTATTCATTTTTAAACCTTGAAATATAATTGATGGTTTTAGCATTCAACATTTGATCACTATATACATCCAAAAGAATCTTAAATTGGTATCACAATACTAAAAAAACCATGTGATTATAAAAGTAGGGCAATTTGTCAATACATAAGTAGACTTAAAGCTCTCCAAGTCAATTGATACAATTGGTCTAAAAACCAATGATGAAGTACAATTAGGTGAAAATTGGTCTAAAAGCCAATGGTTCAATATCAAGAAAAACTCAAACACAGAGAATAATCTTTGTGTGAATTGTTTTTAGATCACAAAGACACAAAATTTTGCAAAGTAACCCGTGGCTGTTCTTAGAGGTTTCCTCTTTCATCTGAATGAAATGGTCCAAATTCCCAATGAAATACTCCTTCAAAGAATAGTCTGGATGAAATCTGCAAGAAACCATGATGAAGTGAGTGTTTTGAATCAAAATACAAATATCATTTGCAAAAGTATTTATTGAAAATTCAACAAGATTTCTAGTGAGTAGTACCTTAGTGTTTGAGAAGATTGTGCTCATTTAGTAGCTTCTTCACAAAAGCCTTAGCTGTTACATCCTTCAATGATGGTGCGGCACAACCCAGATTCCTTGCTAAGGATAATAATTGTGCTCCCTTCATCATATCAATATTAGTTTTTTATTTTGCCATACTATTTCATTCCTTCTAATCTCCTTTTGCTTGCTTGGATTAGTTGACTCCTCCTGCTTGCCAAAAAGGTCTCCTAGCTTCTCAAACATTGGTAGCTTATTTGTGGTTATCTCCTTTTGCGACCATCTTGAGTTTCGATCTTTCCAATAGTCCATGAGACCTTTGTATTCATTGTCATTGGAATTTGGGGCTTGTCCATAATGATTAGAGTCAATAAACTCACGCACGTCTTTGCTCTCGTCAAGTTGCAACAAGTATGGGAGCAACTCTTCTATGAGAACATTATCAACCATATTTTCTTCATCAAATTTTGAAGAAAATATGAAATTATTTGTAGGTGAAACACAACATTTGTATGGAGAGTCATCAACAAGAATTGTTCAACGTGGATCACATTCAAAGCATGCAGATATTTTTGCCAATAGCTGGAACTTGAGGATTGTCTGGTCTAAAAAATTACACGCCTCCGAGAACATAGCAAGATTCTTGAGACCAAACTAAAAAAAAATGCCAATATCTCCTCTGTAGTGCTTTGGAATGATCTCAACATCTGGTAAACGTTAGGTTCTCTAGTTGTTGACCAAATCCCAACATTGAATCTCTTCAATATGGTCTTTAGAAAGTGGATGCACCCTGGCCGTAACACAATATGCCTTCGTGAATCATATTGAATAGATTCATGAATAGATGATGGTTGTTCACTTCGTTTCCATAGTAGACCATTCAAGTCCAATATTACTATCAACATGGATTTGTTGGCATTTGATGAAACAAAAGTAGTTGCATCAACAACACTCTCTTGCACAACCTTTATAGATTGAAAGTTTTCACCCATGGATTCCTCTGATGAAAGATGTAGCAAAGAGGCCTTAGGTATTTTCATTTGAGTATCAATAATTGGATTCAATTCTTTAAGTGAGACCTTTGTGGATACATGTGGAAGTCTCTCATTATTTGTTGCTGGATTAAAGCATTCCTTATCTATCCCACCCCCAATCCTTGGATCTAAGTAAAAAACAATGAAAGATCACACAATAGCCTCCTATAGAATGACATATAAACAAACAAGATATTTTGACATGATTATTGACATCGACATCATCATCACTTTTTCTCAATTTGTGCAATGAAGGATGCATCCTACATAAAATCAAAGTTGTTCTAATGAAGTTTTGAATGGTGGTGTGCATCCTATATATTGAATCAAAACAAGTTGTGGAAGACTAGTACTCATCTTAGATTCACCACTTGGCCATTCTAGAAATCATGGAAGAGTAGCTACTAGCTCAATCAAACATTCAATCATAGTTGTTGAACTCTCCATCCATCCAACGTCCACCACTTGGCCAACCTTAATGGATTCTGTCAAAATGAGTGTATTCTAAATCCACAAAAACATTTTTCATTACTTATCACATCCTTGATCCACAATAAGTGAATATTTTAAACAACTTATAGGAGCTTTGTTGCATTTTAGATCTAACAATTGTCCACTCTAAAAAGTTATAGAACACATATGTTTTCTTATATACACCACTTGGCCATTCTAACCATATCTTAAAGTTAGGTGTAATCAATACTTGGCCATCATAACACTTGTGATTTTACACAATGTTTGTGGGATGAGTAAATCCTACATCCACCACTTGGCCATTTAAACTAAGAATTTGAAAGTAGGTGCATCAAAGATCCACCACTTAGCCATTCTAACCATGTCTTAAAGCTAGGTGCAATAAACACTTGACCATAATAACACTTGTAATTTTACACAATGTTTGTGGGATACGTAGATTCTAGATCCACCACTTGGCCATAATAAACACTTGTAATTTTACACAATGTTTGTGGGATGAGTAGATTCTAGATCCACCACTTGGCTATTAAGACTAAGAATTCGGAATTCGAGACATCAAATATCCACCACTTGGCCATTATAACAAAGGCTTGAATTATGGATCCAATTTTTGGTGTCTCCTAGATCCACCACTTGCGTATTCTAGCTATGTCTTAAAGTTAGGTACATTTAGCACTTGGCAATCATAATACTTCTAATTTTACACAATGTTTAGGGGATGAGTAGATCCTAGATCCACCCCTTGGTCATTTATACTAAGAATTGGGAATTAGATATACCAAAGATACACAACTTGGCCATTATAATGAAGGCTTGAATTGTGGATCCAATTGTTGGTGTCTCATAGATCCACCACTTGGCCATTCTAGCCATGTATTATAGCTAAGTGCATTCGGCACTTAGCCATCATACCACTTGTAACTTTACAAAATGTTTGTGGGACGAGTAGATCCTAGATCCACCACTTGGCCATTTAGACTTGGGATTGGGAATAAGATGCATCAAAGATCCACCACTTGTCCAGCATAGCAAAGTCTTGAAATGTGGATCTAATTGTTGGTGTCTCCTAAATCCAGCACTTGCCCATTCTAACCATGTCTTAAAGTTAGATGCATTCAACACTTGGCCATCATAACATTTCTAATTTTACACAATGTTTGTGGGATCAGTAGATCCTAGATCCACCACTTGGTCATTTAGACTAAGAATTGAGAAGTAGGTGCATCAAATATCCACCAATTGGACATTATGGCAAAGGCTTGAACTGTGGATCCAGTTGTTGGTGTCTCCTAGATCCACCACTTGGCCATTTTAACCATGCATTCACCACTTGGGTATCAGAACACTTATGATTTTATACAATGTTTGTGGCATGAGTACATCCTAGATCCACCACTTGCCCATTTATACTAAGAATTGGGAAGTAGGTGCATCAAAGATCCACCACAACCATGTCTTAAAGTTAGGTGCATTCAACACTTGGCCATCATAATACTTGTGATTTTACACAATGTTTGTCGGATGAGTAGATCCTAGATCCAACAATTGGCCATTTAGACTAATAATTGGGAAGTAGGTGCATCAAAGATCCACCACTTGACCATTCTAAGCATGTCTTAAATTTAGGTGCAATAAACACTTGGCCATGATAACAATTGTAATTTTACACACTGTTTGTGGGATGAGTAGATGCTAGATCCACCACTTGGCTATTTAGACTAAGAATTGGGAATTAGATGAATCAAGGATCGACCACATGACCGTTATAATGAAGGCTTGAATTGTGGATCCAATTGTTGGTGTCTCTTAGATCCACCACTTAGACACTCTAGCCATGTATTGAAGCTAGGTGCATGCAGCACTTAGACATCATACCACTTGTAATTTTACAAAATGTTTGTGGGATGAGAAGAACCTAGATCCACCACTTGTCCATTTAGACTGATGATTGGGAATTAGATGCATCAAAGATCCACCACTTGCCTATTATAGTGAAATCTTGAAATGTGGATCCAATTGTTGGTGTCTCCTAGATCCACCACTTGCCCATTCTAACCATGTCTTAAATTTAGGTGCATTCAAAACTTGGCCATCATAACACTTGTAATTTTACGCATGTTGGTGGGATGAGTAGATCCCAGATCCACCACTTGGCTATTTAGACTAAGAATTGAAAAGTAGGTGCATCAAAGATCCACCACTTGGCCATTATAGCAAAGGCTTGAATTGTGGATCCAATTGTTGGTGTCTCCTAGATCCACCACTTGGACATTCTAACTGTAAGACAAGGGAAGCTAGTGTCTGAGAGTCCACCACCCAACCACCCATTGTATAGCAAAGCCATTGGCTCTTTGCCCTAGTTGGACTCCCCATTCCACACGGCCTAGCCCGGCTTTACCCTTGTCTAGTCCGGCCTTGCCGGACTGCCGGTGTCTTGACACTAACCATGTCTTAAAGCTAGGTGCATTCAACACATGACCATAATAACACTTGTAATTTCACACAATGTTTGTGGGATGAGTAGATCCTAGATCCACTGCTTGGCCATTTAGACTAAGAATTGGGAAGTAGGTACATCAAAGATACACCACTTGTCCATTCTAACCATGTGTTAAACTTAGGTGCAATCAACACTTGGCCATCATAACACTTTTGATTTTACACAATGTTTGTGAAATGAGTAGATCCTAGAATTAACAATTGGCCATTTAGACTAAGAATTGAGAATTAGTTGCATCAAAGATCCATCACTTGGACATTCTAACCATGTCTTAAAGTTAGGTGCAATCAACACTCGGCCATCATAACACTTGTAATTTTAGATAATGTTTGTGGGATGAGTAGATCCTAGATCCACCAATTGGCTATTGTGACTAAGAATTGGGAATTAGATGCAAGAAGGATCGACCATATGGCCATTATAACAAAGTCTTGAATTGTGGATCCAATTGTTGGTGTGTCCTAGATCCACCACTTGGCCATTCTAGCCATGTCTTAAAGTTAGGTGTATTTAGCACTTGGCCATCATAACACTTGTAATTTTACACAATGTTTATGGGATGAATAGATCCTAGATCCACCACTTGTAATTTTACACTATGTTTATGGGATTAATAGATCCTAGATCCACTACTTCGACATTTAGATTAAGAATTGAGAGTTAGATACATCAAAGATCCACCACTTAGCCATTATAACGATGGCTTGAATTGTGGATCCAATTGTTGGTGTGTCGTAGATCCACCACTTGGCCATTCTAACCATGTGTTCAAGCTAGGTGCATTCATCACTTGGCCATCATCATACTTGTAATTTCAGACAATGTTTATGGGATGAGTAGCTCCTAGATCCACCACTTGCCCATTTAGTCTAAGAATCGGGAAGTAGGTGTATCAAAGATTCAACACTTGGCCATTATATCAAAGGCTTGAATTGTAGATCCAATTGTGGATGTCTCCTAGATCCACCACTTGGCCATTCTAACCATGTCTTGAAGTTAGGTGCATTCAACACTTGGCCATCATAATATGTGATTTTATGCAGTGTTTGTGGGATGAGTAGATCCTAGATCCACCACTTGGCCATTTAGACTAAGAATTTCAAAGTAGGTCCATCAAAGATCCACCACTTGGCCATTCTAAGAATGTCTTAAAGATAGGTGCAATCAACACTTGGCCATCATAACACTTGTAATTTTAGACAATGTTTGTGGGATGAGTAGATGCTAGATCCACCTCTTGGCTATTGAGACTAAGAATTGGGAATTAGATCAACCTAGATCCACCACTTGGCCATTTAGACTTAGGATTGGGAATTAGATGCATCAAAGATCGACCACTTGCCCATTATCGAGAAGTCTTGAAATGTGGATCCAATTGTTGGTGTCTCCTAGATCCACCAGTTGGGCATTCTTGCCATGTATTGAAGTTAGTTTCCTTCAACACTTGGCCATCATAGCACTTGTAATTTTAGATAACGTTTGTGGAATGAGTAGATCCTAGATCCACTACTTGGCCATTTAGACTTAGAATTAGGAATTGGATACATCAAAGATCCACCACTTGGCCATTAGAACAAAGGCTTGAATCGTGGATCCAATTGTTGTTATCTTCTAGATCCACAACTTGGCCATACTTGCCATGTATTAAAGCTAGGTGCATTCAATACTTGGCCATCATAACACGACTTGGCCATTTTGAATAAGAATTGCAAAGTTGGTGCATCAAAGATCCACAACTTGGCCATTCTAACAATGTTTTAGAGTTAGGTGAAATCAACACTTGGCCATCATAACACTTGTAATTTTACACAATGTTTATGGGATGAGTAGATCCTAGATCCACCACTTGGTCATTTAGATTAATAATTGGGAATTAGATACATCAAAGATCCACCACTTAGCCATTATAACCATGGCTTGAATTGTGGATCCAATTGTTGGTGTGTGGTAGATCCACCACTTGGCCATTCTAGCCATACCGTAAAGTTAGGTGCATTTAGCACTTGGCTCTACACAAATTTTGAGGTATGAGTAGATCCTAGATCCACCACTTGGCCATTTAGACTTAGGATTGGGAATTAGATGCATCAAAGATTGACCACTTTCCCATTATAGAGAAGTCTTGAAATGTGGATCCAATTGTTGGTGTCTCCTAGATCCACTAGTTGGCCATTCTTGCCATGTATTAAAGTTAGGTGCATTCAGCACTTTGCCATCATAGCACTTGTAATTTTAGATAACGTTTGTGGGATAAGTAGATCCTAGATCCATTATTTGGCAATTTAGACTTAGAATTAGGAATTAGATACATCAAATATCCATTATAACGAAGGCTTGAACTGTGGATCCAATTGTTGGTATCTCCATGATCCACCACTTGGCCATTCTTGCCATGTATTAAAGCCAGGTGCATTCAGCATTGGCCATCATAACATGTGATTTTACACAGTGTTCGTGGGATGAGTAAATCCAAGATCCACCACTTGGCCATTTAAACTAAGAATTGCAAAGTAGGTGCATGAAAGATCCACCACTTGGCCATTCTAACCATCTCTTAGAGTTAGGTGCAATCAACGGTTGGCCATCATAACACTTGTAATTTTACACAATGTTCTTAGGATGAGTAGATCCTATATCCAACAGTTGGCCATTTATATTAAGAATTGGGAATTAGTTGCATCAAAGATCTACCAATTGACCATTCTAACCATGTCTTAAAGTTAAGTGCAATCAACACTTGGCCATCATAGCACCTTGTAATTTTAGAAAATGTTTGTGGGATGAGTAGATTCTAGATCCACCACTTGGCTATTGAGACTAAGAATTGAGAATTAGATGCATCAACGATCGACCACATGGCCATTATAAGGAAGTCTTGAATTGTGGATCCAATTGTTCGTGTCTCCTAGATCCACCACTTGGCCATTCTAGCCATGTCTTAGAGTTAGGTGCAATCAAAACTTGGCCATCATAACACTTGTAATTTTACACAATGTTTATGGGATGAGTAGATCTTAGATCCACCACTTGGTAATTTAGATTAAGAATTTGGAAATAGATACATCAAAGATCCACCACTTGACCATTCTAGCCATGTCTTAAAGTTAGGTGCATTTAGCACTTGGTTTTACACAATGTTTGTGGGATGAGTAGATCCTAGATCCACCACTTGGCCATTTAGATTACGAATAAGGAATTATATACATCCAAGATCCACCACTTGGCCATTATACTAAAGGCTTGAATTATGGATCCAATTGTTGGTGTCTCCTAGATCCACCACTTGTTGGCCATTCTTTCCATGTATTAAAGTTAGATGCATTCAACACTTGTCCATCATAACACTTGTAGTTTTACACAATGTTTGTGGGATGAATAGATCCTAGATCCACCACTTGGCCATTTAAACTTAGAATTGGGAATTAGATGCATCAATGATCCACCACTTGGCCATTATAACAATGGCTTGAAATGTGGATCGAATTGTTGGTGTCTCCTAGATCCACCACTTGGCCATTCTAACCAATCTTAAAGATAGGTGCATTCAACACTTGGCCATCATAACAATTTTAGTTTTATACAATGTTTGTGGGATGAGCAGATCCTAGATCCATCACTTGACCATTTAGACTAGGAATTGGGAAGTAGGTGCATCAAAGATCCACCACTTGGACGTTACATCAAACGCTTGAATTGTGGATCCAATTGTTGATGTCTCCTAGAGATCCAACACCTGGCCAGTCTAACCATGTCTTAAAGTTAGGTGCCTTGAATACTTTGCCATCATAAAACTTGTGATTTAGACTAATAATCGGAAAGTAGGTGCATCAAGGATCCACCACTTGGCCATTCTAACCATGTCTTAAAGCTGGGTGCAAACAACAGTTGGCCATCATAACACTTGTAATTTTATACAATGTTTGTGCGATGAGTAGATCCTAGAGCCACGACTTGGCCATTTAGACTAAGAATTGGGAAGTAGATATATCATAGATCTACCACTTGGCCATTATAACGAAGGCTGCAATTGTGGATCCAATTGTTTGTGTCTCCTAGATCCACCACTTGGCCATTCTTACCATGCCTTAATGTTAGGTGCGTTCAACACTTGGCCAACATAACACTTGTAATTGTACACAATGTTTGTGGGATGAGTAGATCCCAGATCCACCACTTGGCCATTTAGATCCTAGATCCGAAATCCACCATCTTATCATTATAAATAGTTTGTGCAATGAAGGATGCATCCTAAATAAAATCAAAGTCGTTTTAATGAAGTTTTGAATGTTGGTGTGCATCCTATATATTGAATTAAAAAAAGTTGTGAAAGACTAGTACTCATCTTAGATCCACCACTTGGCCAATCTAGAAATCACGGAAGAGTAGATACTAGCTCAATCAAAGATTCAATCATAGTTGTTGAATTGTCCATCCATCCAAGGTCGACCACTTGGTCAACCTTAATGGCTTCTGTTAGAGTGAGTGTATTCTAAATCCACCACAAACATTTATCACATCCTTGATCCACAATAAGTGACTATTTTATACAACTTATAGAAGCTTTGTTCCATTTTAGATCTACAACTTGTCCATTCTAAAAAGTTATAAAACACATATTGTTTTTTAGATGCATCACTTAGAGATTTTATGTTCAAGTTCTTGTTGAAGAGTAAGGGAAATCTTAATCTTCCACCAAGCCACTTTGAGCAAGGTGTGAGAAGGAAAACTGCATCTTGTATTTAGTACTTGTTCTTTTGAAATAAATTAAGGAAGGTTTGGTGCATCCAAGATCCATCACTTGGCCATTCTAAACATTTTTCTATAAGAGAAAAAAATGCATCCTAGATTCAGTACCTTTCCATTCCACTTATCCAAGCCAAGATCTATTGAGTTATAGAGGACCATAAGATCCACCACTTGTATAATATATGCCCTATTGAAACATGGAGAGCCATAAGGTTCACCACTTGTCCAAGCTATGTTTCATTCAAGCATAGAGGACCATAAGGTCCCATTATATAATCTATTCAAGCATAGAGATCCATGAGGAGGTCCACCACTTGTCCAATCTATGATCCATTTAAGCATAGAGAGACACAAGACCAACCACTTGTCCAAGCTAAGATCCATTCAAGCATAGAAAACACAAAGTCCATCACTTGTCTAGTCTATGCTTTATTGAAGGGTATAGATCCATAAGATCCACCACTTGTCCAAGTAACTAACCCATTCAAGCATAGAAATATACAAGGTTCACTATGTGTACAATGTTTGCTCTATTGAAAGACAGAGACCCATAAGGTCCACCACTTGTGTAAGCTATACTCCATTAAAGCATAGAGGACCATAAGGTCCACCACTTGTCCAATTTATGCTCTATTGAATCATAGAGAGCCATTAAATCCAACACTTATTCAAGCTATGATCCATTACACCATAGGTAGCCACAAGGTCCACCACGAGTCCAAGAAAAGTTCCATACTAGCATAGAGAGTCACAAGGTCCACCACTAAGTCTAAGCTCTATTAAAGCATAGAGAACCATAATTTATACCACTTGTCCAACCTATGCTCTATTCAATCCTAAAGGGTCATTCAAGAATAAGGTCTACCACTTCTTTCATTTTTAGGATGGACTTTGAATCTGGAAAAAAAGTGCACATGGTACTTGACAATGAAATTGTTTGTGTTGACTGTGTGTGTAGAACCAATGAAGATTCAAAGTCCATCCTAAAAATGGGAGCTGAAATGTATACCCATAACTTGGTGCTTCTAAGTAACCAAAAGACAAATGAGTGAAACTTAGAATTACCATTTGGCCATTTAGGCTAAAATTTGGGATACTAAAGGGCTTGAAGTCTGGATACAATTATTGGTGTCTCCTAGATCCACCACCTGGCCATTCTAGCCATGTCTTAAAGGTAGGTGTATTCAACACTTGGCCATTATAACACTTGTGGTTTTACACACTGTTTGTGGGATGAGTAGATTCTAGAGCCACCACTTGGCCATTATAACAAAGCCTTGAAATGATTCAATTTTTGGTGTCTCGTAAATCCATCACTTGGCCAATTAGGTGGATTGAACACATGGGCATCATAACACTTGTAATTTTACACAATGTTTGTGGGATGCGTAGATCCTAGATCCACCACTTGTCCATTTAGAGTAAGAATTGGTAAGTATGTGCATCAAAGATCCACCACTTGGCCATTGAAATGAAGGTTTGAATTGTAGATACAATTGTTGGTGTCACCTAGATCCACCACTTGGACATTCTAACCATGTCCTAAAGTTAAAATCATTCAATACATGGCCATCATAACAATGGTAATTTTACACAATGTCTGTGGGATGACTAGATCCTAGATCCACCACTTGCCCATTTAGACTAAAATTTGGCCACCACTTGGCCATTACAACAAAGGCTTCAAGTGTGGATCCAAATGTTGGTATCATGTAGATCCACCACTTGGCCATTGTAGCCATGTCTTGAATGTAGGTGCATTCAACACTTGGCCATCATAACACTTGTAATTTTACACAATTTTTGTGGGATGAATAGATCCTAGATCCATCACTTAGCCATGTAGAGTAACAATTGGGAAGTATGTGGATAAAAGATCCACCACTTGGCCATTATATCAAAGGCTTGAAATGTGGATCCAATTGTTAGTGTCTCCTTGATCCATGACTTGGCCATTCTAACCATGTCGTAAAGTTAGGTGCATATAACACTTGGCCATCATAACACTTGTAACTTTAGATTATGTTTGTGGGATGAGTAGATTCTAGATCCACCACTTGGCCATTTAGACTAAATATTGGGAATCGGATACATCAAAGATCCACCACTAGGCCATTATAACAAAGGCTTGAAATGTGGATCCAATTGTTGGTGTCTTCTAGAGCCGTCACTTGGCCATTCTAACCATGTCTTAACACTAGGTTGGTAACCTAACAGAACATAAAAGTGTCCTTTCAGGGTTTTGAAAAAAACCTCCAAAACCATAGTAGATCCAGTCATTTTGTAAAATCATTTCATGAGGTTATAGTTCAAGGCCTACTACACATGGAAAAAATAAGAAACTTGTAAAATTTCTCATCTTTTGGTCACACCAAGCCTCCAAAGTTGATGGACCAGTACATTTTCATTAAAACAGTCATTTCTTACGTTTTGTTGCATAAAAATAAGATTAGGGATTTTTGTAGGACTTGAGATAAATTCCCTAGTTAACTTCAATGGGTTGGTGATCAGAACATATGACTGCTTCTCACTCACTATGTTTTGTTTTGCCAAAAGAAATAGGTACAAAAAAGCTGAATTTTTAGCATTTTGCAAACCTATCATCAAAGTTTCTATAGCCATGCTCACTACAAATAATATATGCATGTTTTCTTAGTTCCCTCTTGTCCTTTAGGTTCATAAGGAGCCATGGAGCATGTCAAAAGAATAATACATCTCTTACCGAGGAGAATCTTGGGGACAAAGATGAAGTGTTAAATACAACAAACATGAAAAACCTGGGTTCAACATTATGAGTTGTAGAATCCCATAGAAACTATTCAATATCTAGCCAAATTTGATCCTTATGACTAGATATGGTTACTACCTACAAAATGCATGTAGTTGTCACAAGAAACTAACAATATTGAAAAAGCTATACTTGATATACTAGAATGTTTTGTTTTCTTCTATAATAGAAAAAATCAACCATCGTTGTCTACTATGCAAAATAGGGTATTAGGTGCCCCAAAACTCAAGGAATATTAGCTTTATGTTACAATATGCGACATAGAAAATCAAAACTATATTTGGATATCATAAAAGCCATTAAAAAATTCATAGAAGAGCTAAAATTGGCTAAAATACAGGATTTGATAATTTTTGTAATTTGGTCACAACTGATAACTTTAACATTTATTTCTCCCTAGAAGCATCAGAACATGTTGAGGACTACTAAAGCTAGTTCTCTAGCATTATAGACCTCACAAAGATGAATTCTAGAGTGGTATAGTTGCAAAAAGTTGAAAAAGGGCAAAAACAGGTCTCGTTTTTTCACACAGTTTAGGTTGTGAAATGTTGTGCAAGGACAAGGTTAAATATGGAATTGATATTCCAAAAAAATGTCGAGTTTTTTTCAGCTCATGAGACAACTTTCTAGACAGATAGCACCTCAAAAGCCATTTTGAAGCTCTTGACATAATTCAAGGAAAATGGTCACTTAACAGGACATAAAAGTGTCCCATTACCAACCTAGTGTTAAAGCTAGGTGGATTCAACACTTGGCCATCATAACACTTGTAATTTAACATAATGTACAATTGTGGGATGAGTAGATCCTAGATCCACCACTTCTCCATTTGGAGTAAGAATTGGTAAGTAGGGGCATGAAAGATCCACCACTTGGCCATTATAACAAAAGATTGAATTGTAGATACAATTGTTGGTGTTAGCTAGATCCACCACTTGGCCATTCTAAACATGTCCTAAAATTAGGTACATTCAACACTTGGCCATCATAACACTAGTAATTTTACACAATCTCTACAGAATGAGTAGATCCTAAATCCACCACTTGGCCATTTAGACTAAAATTTGGGAATTAGATACATCAAAGATCTAGCACTTGGCCATTAGAACAAAGGCGTCAAGTGTGGATCCAATTGTTGGTATCTCGTAGATCCACCAGTTGGCCATTCTAGCCATGTCTTAAAGGTAGGTGCATTCAGCACTTGGCCATCATAACACTTGTAATTTTACACAATGTTTGTGGGATGAGTAGATCCTAGATCCACCACTTGTCCATTTAGAGTAAGAACTGGTAAGTATGTGCATCAAAGATCCACCACTTGGCCATTATAACAAAGGCTTTAATTGTAGATACAATTTTTGGTGTCACCTAGATCCACCACTTGACGATTCTAACCATGTCCTAAAGCTAGGTGCATTCATCCATCATCACACTGGTAATTTTACACAATGTCTGTGGGATGACCACATCCTAAATCCACCACTTGGCCATTTAGACTAAATTTTCGAACTAGAAATATCAAAGATCCACCACTTGGCAATTAGAACGAAAGCTTGAAGTGTGTATCCAATTGTTGGTATCTCTTAGATCCACCACTTGGCCATTCTAGCCATGTCTTAAAGGTAGGTGCATTCAGCGCTTGGCCATTATAACACTTAAAATTTTACACAATATTTGTGGGATGAGTAGATCCTGGATCCACCGCTTGGCTACTTAGACTAAGAACTGGGAAGTAGGTGCATCGAAGATCCACCACTTGGCCATTCTAACCATGTCTCAAAGCTAGGTGCAATAAACACTTGGCCATCATAACACTTGTAATTTTACACAATGTTTTTGGGATTAGATACGAGATACACCACTTGGCCATTTATATTAAGAATTGGGAAGTAGGTGCATCAAAGATCCACCACTTGGTCATTATAACAAAGGCTTGAAAAGTGGATCCAATTGTTGGTGTCTCGTAGATCCACCACTTGGCTATTCTAACCATGTCTTAAATTTAGGTGCATTCAATACTTGGTCATCATAACTTTTGTAATTTTACACAATTTTTTGTGGCATGAGTAGATCTGGGATCCACAACTTGTCCATTTAGAATAAGAATTAGTAAGTAGGTGCATCAAAGATCCACCACTTGGCCATTAAAATGAAGGTTTGAATTATAGATACAATTGTTGGTGTCAACTAGATCCACCACTTGGCCATTCTAACCATGTCCTAAAGGTAGGTGGATTCAACACTTGGCCATCACAACCCTTGTAATTTTACACACTGTTTGTGGAATGAGTATGTCCTAGATCCACCACTTTTCCATTTAGAATAAGAATTGGTAAGTAGAGGCATCAAAATCCATCACTTGGTCATGATAACAACTGATTGCATTGTACATATACTTGCTGGTGTCAGGTAGATCCACCACTTGGCTATTCTAACCATGTCTTAAAGCTAGGTGCATTCAGAACTTGGCCATCATAACACTGTTAATTCTACACAATTTTTGTGGGATACGAGGATCCTAGATCCACCACTTGGCCATTTAGACTAAATATTGGGAATGAGATACATCAAAGATCCACCACTTGGCCATTATAACGAAGGCTTGAAATGTGGATCCAATTGCTGGTGTTTCTAGATCCACCACGTGGCCATTCTAACCATGTCTTAAAGTTAGGTGCATTCAACACATGGTCGTCATAACACTTGTGATTTGACAAAATGTTGGTAGGATGAGTAGATCCTAGATCCACCACTTGGCCATTTAGACCGAGATTTGGGATGTAGGTGCATCAGAGATCCACCACTTGGCTATTATAACAAAGGCTTGAAAAGTGGATCCAGTTGTTGATGTCGCGTGATCCACCAGGTAAGCATTCTAACCATGTCTTAAAGTTATGTGCACTCAACACTTGGCCATCATAACTGTTGTATTTTTACACAATGCTTTTGGGATGTGTAGATCCTAGATCCACCACTTGTCCATTTGCAGTAAGAATTGGTAAGTAGGGGCAACAAAGATCCACCACTTGGCCATTATAAAAAAGGCTTGAAAAGTGGATCCAATTGTTGGTGTCTCCTAAATCCACCAGTTGGACATTCTAACCATGTCTTAAAATTAGGTGCATTCAACACTTGGCCATCGTAACTCTTGTAAGTTTACACAATGTGTGTGGGATAAGTAGATCCTAGATCCACCACTTGTCTAGTTAGAGTAAGACTTGATAAGTAGGGGCATCAAAGATCCACCACTTGGGAATTATAACAAAGTCTTGAATTATAGATACAATTGTTGGTGCGATCTAGATCCACCACTTGGCCATTCTAAGCATGTCCTAAAGTTAGTTGGATTTAACACTTGGCCATCATAAAACTTGTAATTTTACAGAATGTTTGTGGGATGAGTAGATCCTAGATCCATCACTTGTCCATTTAGAGTAAGAATTGGTAAGTAGGTGCATCAAAGATCCACCACTTGGCCATTATAACAAAGGATTGAATTGTAGATACAATTGTTGGTGTCACCTAGATCCACCATTCGGCCATTATAACCATGTCCTAAAGTTAGATGCATTCAGCACTTGGCTATCCTAACACTCGTAATTCTACACAATGTTTGTGGGATGAGTAGATCCTAGATCCATCACCTGGCCATTTAGAGTAAAATTTGGGAATTAGATACATTAAAGATCCGCCACTTGACCATTATAACAAAGGCTTGAAATGTGGATCCAATTTTTGGTGTCTCCTAGATGCACCACTTGGCCGTTCTAACCACCGCTTAAAGTTAAGTGCATTCAACACTAGGCCATCATAACACTTGTAATTTTACACAATTTTGGTAGGATGTGTAGATACTAGATCCACCACCTGGACATTTAGACTAAAGTTTGGGAATTAGATACATCAAAGATGCACCACTTGGCCATTATATGAAAGGCTTGAAATGTGGATCCAATTGTTGGTGTCTCCTAGATCCACCACTTGGCCATTCGAACCATGTCTTAAAGTTAGGTGCATTCAACACTTGGCCATCATAACAATTTTAGTTTTATACAATGTTTGTGGGATGAGTAGATCCTAGATCCATCACTTGACCATTTAGACTAGGAATTGGGAAGTAGCTGCATCAACGATCCACCACTTGGACGTTACATCAAACGCTTGAATTGTGGATCCAATTGTTGATGTCTCCTAGAGATCCAACACCTGGCCAGTCTAACCATGTCTTAAAGTTAGGTGCCTTGAACACTTCGCCATCATAAAACTTGTGATTTAGACTAATAATCGGAAAGTAGGTGCATCAAAGATCCACCACTTGGCCATTATAACAAAGGCTTGAAAAGTGGATCCAATCTCCTAGATCCACCACTTGGCCATTCTAACCATGTCTTAAAATTAGGTGCATTCAATACTTGGCCATCATAACACTTGTAATTTTACACAATGTTGGTAGGATGAGTAGATCCTAGATCCACCACCTGGCCATTTAGACTAAGAATTGGGAAGTAGGTGCATCAAAGATCCACCACTTGGCCATTATAACAAAGGCTTGAAATGTGGATCCATGTTGACCGTTGGGTCAACAACACAACATAACTCAAGTTTCGTACCAAAGTCTTATCTTTTGCGATTTATGAAATGCTGCGGATTATGGCTATAAACGTCATTTTAATGAGTAGTGATTCTAGTTTCAGAAGCCGGGGTGCAATGGCACTTCCAGATTGTAAATACAAAGCCATTTGACCCTTCCAACCCTATTTTTGGTTAAACCTAAGGTAGCCTTAGTATATAAGGTACCTAGGTCATTTTGTAAAAGGGAAGAATTTAATCATAATCAAAACTTTAGCGCTGCCGTCTACTGTGTGTGAGAGAGAAAGAGAGTGAGAGTAAGATTTATCCTCTAGCTATGCCCGGCTCGCTCAACACATTGGAAATCCGACTACACCATTGTTGTAGGCTCGAGGAGAGCTACGCGACAACGCCAAGCATTCCACGCTAGACGAAGCGCACAGCCGATGCATCTACAAGCTATTTGTGGCCGTAAGTGTATCAAACGATGCATGTTTTCTGCGTGCTAGTAGTCTATAGAATCATGGCGACATAAGCTACACATAGGTACTCATAAATTTCAGTTTTGGGCACTTTCAAAATTCAGCTTTTTCATCCTACGCATTTTCCGCAGATGGATTTAGAGTGAGGGTTTTGAGTGTAGAAGCTTAGGGACAAGTGTATCCTAGTGAGGGGATGGTGTTCCTTAAGTTTCGTACGAATCTGGCATGATTAGGTGAGTTACCTTCCATATGTGTGGTTGTGGCTAGGTGGTGTAGTTGAGAGCAGTGAGGTTCTTGATTGTGGTATAGTTGGCCTTTGAGAGTGTTGTATGTGTAGGATGGTCTCAGCCTGATAAGCTAAAGAGATTTCCTCCCTGTGCCTATCGTGTCATTTTTGTCCTCGATTGACATTATGTTGATCTAAGTAGTGTTTGCATGCACTTCATGGGTGTGTGAGTTGCTCGTCCAACATTGGCGCCGCTGCCGGGGACACAAGGACCTAAGTAGGTTTCCTACTAATACTCGTGTGATGGTTGCTTGATTTAGTTTCGGCTAAAGAAAGCGTTTTTGTTAAGTGGATCCGGAAGAGGATATTCTGTGATCAAGTGGATAGCCAGGAAGCGTGTGTCTGCGGCTAGATAGGTTTAGTTAGGATTTGTGGATTAGAGTAGTTGTTGGTGGTCGAGTGATTTGTGAGGTGATAAAAGCGTTTACTAGTCCGTGTGTGGAAGTGAAGAGTTTTTCTACTCATAGATGCAAAACCCCATATGATTTGTAGGAGTAGCTTTAGGTAAGTGATCCGATTCTGATCTAGAGCTATTCAGTATTGAATTATTTTCTAAAGTGCTTGACTGCATTTGAAATCACAAAAAAGTGTGCTTTTGAGGGTAAAAATGCATTAAACAAGCTTTTGTGGATATTTTTGTATGAGTGACTGATGCTATGCATATAAAAGAGCATTTGCAAGGGTTTTGTGAAGAAAACCTGCAATTCTCTAAACATAGACATCCTACGCATAGGATGTCTCAAGGGGGTTCTAGAGACCAAATTTGAAAATTCTGACTGCACCAGTGGGTTCAGAGGGTAGGTTTTACCCTAGTAGCATATTGACTTGGGTGTTTTTCCCTATTTTTGTTGACCAAAAGCCAAAAGGCGGAGTCAGAAAACATAAAATTTCAGAAAAGGCTTAAATTAAGTTATTTTTGCATGTTTTTGCAATTGTGAAGCATACCTGCACTTGCTGAGAGCATAAGGAAGCATCAGGGACACTTCAGTCTCAAAAAATTAGCAGTAGACATCCTACGCGTAGGATGTCTACAAGGTGATCCGGTGGAAATTTTGAAATTTTGAGTTGAACAGTGTGTTGAGAAGGTAGGTTTTACCTTATTTTCACTTGGAAAGGGGAACTTGACCATATCTTGACACGATAAGACCAAAAGATGAAAATTGCCAGACATCCTACCCAAATTGTGTCCAAGGCCTAATTTTGAGACCAAACCATAGGATGACTCCATAGGCATGTTCTAAATGTTGTATTGAGTGCATGTGATAAATTTCATCTCATTTGGGTCAGTGAAAGGAAGATTGAACAGACTTTAGCATTTTTGACTGAAAAAGGAAAGGATAGCTAGTTTTGGGGTCTTTTGACATCCAAATTAAAATCTAAGCATAGCATTGGGTTGCTGACATCAAGGGGAAGCTGTGGATCAAGTTTGGGGCAATTCTAAGCACTTAGACATCCTACCCGTAGGATGTATTCACCATGATTTAGCACTCCGAATCAACCTCTGAGCATACCACAGTGATCACCACCTTAAGGAGAGTCTGTGATTAAAGTTTGGGTTCATTCTGAGCATTTAGACATCCTACGCGTAGGATGTCTCCTGCATGATTTTGAGACCAAATTTCTATTGTGACCATACCATGCTGAGGTATAGCCTTAGATAATCCTCCTAGGAAAATTTGGTCCACTTTGGAGTTGATTTGACTTGGGAATTCATCAGAACAGACATCAGGCTTTTGGAACAGATTCTTGATCATTTCACCAACCTATAGGTGTCAGAATCAAAAAGTAAAAATAGATGTGAGCTTAGCACATCAACGGGAAGCAAGTTTGAGCTAAAACAGAGCAAAAAGACACCCTACGCGTAGGATGTCTCCAGGGTCATAAAGTGGTCAAAATTCTACTTTGTCCATATAGGGAGGTTCTAAGTGTCTCAAGGATTCCAGAAATTTTTTCAAAAGTGAATTTGGACCTTGTTTGGCCTAGTTACCCAGCAATGACAAGAATTGTCAGACATCCTACTCTTGGAGTGCACTAGAAGCTTATGCAGCCCAAATCTTGACCTATTGGCATCCAAATTCAATTTGGAGCATACCATTGGGTTGCTGAGCACTGGGAGAATCTTGGGATCAAGTTTGGACAAAATCTGAGCAATTAGACATCCTACGCGTAGGATGTCTCCAGCTTGATTTAGGACTCCAAACCAACCTATGAGCACACCATTGTGATCAGCACATCAAGGAGAAGCTGGAGTGAAAATTTCAAGTCATTATGAGCAAAAAGACATCCTACGCATAGGATGTCTCAAGGAAATTTTTAGGTCCAAATGAAATTCTGAGCATACCATTGTGTTGTTGGACTTAAGGGGAGTCTCTGGACCAAATTTTGTTAAATTCTGAGCATATAGACATACTATGCATAGGATGTCTCTAGGCCAGTTTTAGGGTCCAATTGTACTTTTGACCATATAGAAGTGTTCACAGTGTCATAGAGATCCCAAATCTTCTTTTAAAATTGAATTTGGACTCATTTTGACCAGTCTAAACTGCATTTCACTGTTTTGGCCATAACTTTCACAAACGGTATCGGATCGGAAAAGTTTTTATATCAAAACGTAGCCTCAGAGCGGCTCTACAGATCTTAGAGAAAAACTTGAAGTAAATGCATGCCGACAGCAACCATTTAGTTGAACTTTGAAAAAAACATCGTTTAAGGCCTCAAAATACATCCACAAGTTAGGGGTGTCTGAAAGCGACAATTTGCGAGAATTGTGACGAAACGGTTGCGGTTTTGGACATAGTTTCAACTTTTCCCTAACCAAAGCACTTGAACACAGTGGACTAAGTCTACTTAAACCAAGAAAAATCTTTTAAGCCTAGAAATCATGTCTACCCTAGATTCAAACGCAGCTTACACAAGCTTGGAGATACCGACGATAGAGGAATATCCTCCCACAATGGATCTTCCAAACTTGAAATTGATAAAGATCCATCTTGTTGAGAGAGTTTGGATGATTGTTCATGAGAGTGAAGGACTATATAGATACATTGACGACAATGAGGTCAATATTTATAGGTGCTCAGATCCATACCTAGAAGAGATAACAGATTACTATATATGTCTACACATACGGAGTCAACTGTCAATGGAGATCTATAGTTGTCGACAAGTATGGACGAGAATACAGAGTTGTAGAAAGCACAAATCCACAAAATGGAGATCTATAGTTGTCGACAGGTATGGACGAGAATACAGAGTTGTAGAAAGAACAAATCCACAGACTGTACTAGAAAGAGGTGGATATTTAGTCAATGAAGGACCACAAATGCCTCCACCAAACACGATAATTCCTATAAGAATTCCAAGAAGAGAGCCACCAGGATTCCCTTCAAGAGCGATAACGAGAGAAGGATTGGGAGAGTCTCTGGTTAGACTTGTAGATAATCGACAAGTTAGACCATCCCAAGTCCAGAAATGGGTAAACAGAAAATACTCCGGAGATAAAGATCCGAGAGATCACGTAACGGCTTTTAGAAGAGTGATTAGAGCAGAGGAAGTTTCAAATTTTGCGACACAGTTTGTGGGATTAGGATTGACTCTAGAAGATGATGCAGCTACATGGTTCGACTCGGTGGAAAAATGGGATTTTGAGACCCTAGATGAGCTGTTTGAGGAGTTTATTGAAGAATTCTTGCCAAAAGGCATTGCTCACAACACGGTCTCGCAAATCCATAGATTCAAACAGGAAGAGAATGAATCAGTATGCAAAGCATCATTACATCTCAAGAGATATGTTAAGCTCTGTCCGAGAGCGGAATTACCTACCCAAGCACAAATGATGCTGATCTTTATCCAGGGAATGAGACATGCGGGCCTTCAGAAGGATCTGCATATGATAAGGAGGATGACGCTAAACGAGTTGATCAAAGAAGCTTTTTATCTAGTAGATAACTGTGAGGCATACAAAGAAAAGGACTTAAAGAGTCACGGAGATGACACATCCTCTCAACACAGTGTTTCACAGATAAGTGAGTCCATTGCCAAGCCAACGGCACCTATGATCAAGAAAAGCTTATCGACAACTTGGTCAAGAGGTTGATTCCTCTTGTAAGGTATGATTCGGGAGAGCCGAAGTTGTGTGAAATTGAGAGAAAATGGACGAACCATACGGGGGAAGAGTGCTATTATAGCATGGAAAATGCTAGGGAGAGGTATGTACAACCTGTTCCAGAAGCACCTACTCCACCTAAATACATTACGGAGAATGCGCCAGGACCAGTAGGAGTTTTAAGGCCACAGATTGTCTTAGGACAACAACCTCTGCTGCCAGGTGCTAGAATGCAGGTAGACATGAGATACATGCCAATGATGGAAGCATCAAATAAACCAACGCCAGTACCAACTACAATGTGGTATAGCAACCAAAGTGAGTACTACCCTTCGGAGCAGCAAAATGTGAAAGAAACACATGGAGTGGTGAGGCCGGTACAACCTCCACCTCCTGGGTTTCAGTCGAAAGAAAGAAGGTATGAAATGGACGAAAGGACATTTCGATTCATTGCAAATAGCGGCTTATCTAGGTCAAAGCTTACTTATAGCCAAGAGGAAATGCTAAAAGAATCTCCTCAACGAGAGACAGATTGTCACACATGACAACCACTTGGTCAGACAATGTCCTCATACGGAGATCACTAAAGTAAATGCCTATTTTCTTGAGTATGGCATCACTCACTTGATCCCCAATTGCCCGAAAAAACCAAACCAAGTTAGGAAAATCATGACAAATGTATTAGGGATTGTTCAGCTACCTAGTAGCTCAGAAAATAAAAATGTTGTACTAATTCAAGTGGTTGTACTAATGTTGTACTAGTGTTGTACTAATTGTGACTGCAACTCGATGAAATGAAAATGAAAAGCTCTTACTAGCCAAATTTGTACTTTAAAAGCTCAAAAAGTTGACTAAACACTAGCTCAAATGAAAAAATTAACTTTTGTGACAAGTCTATGAGCTAGCATTACAACTTTAATCCCAACATTTGGAATGGCTCTAAATAGCCACATTTTGCAATATTTTTCAATGATGACCCCTTCTTGGATCATTTGAACACACACTTCGTCCACATTCCTTCCAAAAAGCATTAGTGCTCTTTAGCTTTTGATCATCCAATACAAGCACTAAAACTTGCACAAAGCCAAGTTCAAATTTTTACTCACACTCTTGTCCATCAAAACAAGCTCAATGTTAGTGTTATGCAAGGATTTTGCATTTCAATCAAACACTAAAAATGTACAATCAATGCCAAGCCCAAACTTTCATGCACACCTTCGATGATCACATCCAACTAGCACTCATATGGCATGCATAGCAAGGGAAAAAGAGAGCGTAAAATGAAAAGAATTGAAGATCCCTCGAGGCATCAAAACCTTGTGTTGTATCTTTGGCCACCATCCCTTCAAAAAAGATTATTGATTAGTGCTATACATTCATATGGTCACACAATACAAGCACTAAAAGAATTTAAGAACAATCATAAGCCCAAAATTTTATTGCCGTCTCATGGTCGCCTCCTCAACTCGATTTTAGTACTGCAATGATTTTTGCATTCAAGTCGAGCACTAGAATGTATCAAGCAATGCCAAGCTCAAATTTTGACACATAATTTTCACCAATCATCCCTTCAATGTCTACTGTAGCTCTCTATAATATAGACATATGCATGCCCAACAGATTTATCCATTTTGTACAATGAAAATCGTGAAAAATCGAGCACTCAACCCTCCACAAGCCAAATAGATATGTCCAACGAAGTTTGTCGATGCATGGAAATGATCACACCATCTTGGTACATACTCAATGCCCGCATTCTAGCTCTTAAACTAGCAATTTTTTTTTCATACAAATCATAAAAAGAAGAACATGTGATTGTCCAATGAAGGAGTACAAGGCGGATAGCTCAGTCTCTCACAAATGACAGCGGTAAAAACTCCACAATGTGCAGACTAATGATCTCTTCAATGTAAGTTTGGGCGAACCAAAAATTTGACGTCTAGATAGGCTCGCGACCATTTATCTTGATATTTGGAACTTACCAAGGTGGGAATCACTTCTTGATGATGGTAATCCTTTTTTTTTTTTTATTTTTTTTTTATTATTATTTTTTTTTTTTTTTTCATCTTTAGCTTGCTGGAGTCAAAAATCTGCCCGAGTCTCGACTATGGCGGACTGAGGAGCAGAGGAGGAGCTCGGTTGTGAGTATTGTGACAATGTGTTGGTATGCATAGATGTTGAGTGCTTGTGATGATGACAGCTGGTGCATGACGGCCTGAGTCAGCTGCAGAGGCGTGCAAAAAGTGCAGCCGAGAGAAGTTCTGTCGGGCAAGCCGCACGGCAAGACAGGTCGGGCAAGTCGGGCTGAGAGCCATGGACGAGAGCTGAGAGAATCTGGGATTCTTGCAAGTGGACCAGTAGGCTGCAATTGCGAGCCCGTTCAACTCGTCCAAGGCGGCAGAGTTTGGCCACTACCTGCATGTGCACCACGCCATTTTTCTTTGAATTGAAAGCAGACGAGGCTGCTGCTGCTGCGTGTGTGTGTGTCTTCTGAGAACCATAACTAGCCGCCGTGTGGGGTCGGCTCCGTGTCGGCACCGTGTGTGATGTGGACGGTGTGCGTCAAAGTCGGCAGAGCACATGGGCACGAGCAAGTGGCGGGCTGTGGAGCCGCTGCAAGATAGAGAGATTGCCAGTGTGTGTGTGTGTGTGTGTGTGTGTGTGTGATGGCCTGCGCTGCTGAGGTAAGCGGTGTGTGTGCTTGTTTGGCAGTAGCGAGTCAAGGCTGCTCCACGGAATCAGCAGGGTCAGCGGCTTTGAGTGTGTGTTTGGCTGATCGTGCTCGCCAATGGGCATCATGAGGGTCGTGCGTCTTGTAGCGAGCCAATGCGGCAAAGAGAACTCGGGGCCGGGTCCTCGCCTTTTGAGGATTGTGTGTGTGAGAGAGTAGCGGCCTGGCAGTTGGCGGGCTTGGGGCTCCAAGTAGATAAATCCAAAGTTGATATGCCAAAAATAAAAACATGAAGGGCATGTTCACAC
The DNA here is from genome assembly GCF_014529385.1 of Adiantum capillus-veneris. Lineage (NCBI taxonomy): Eukaryota > Viridiplantae > Streptophyta > Polypodiopsida > Polypodiales > Pteridaceae > Adiantum > Adiantum capillus-veneris. The sequence goes on from NC_140950.1 coordinate 110,711,835, forward strand.
GGGTGTGAGAGAGAGAGAGAGAGACATTCTCCGTCTGTCACAAGATCGGCCGCTTAAGCATTGAGTACATACAATCTTAAAATATGATCAATTATCATTTGCAATGAATATACAAGGCCATTCCAATGTGTATCGATACTTAGCCTTTACGTTTATGTCGGTTTTCACTCCTCCGATCACATCTCAAAATTCCCAAATTTAACAACATGCACATGATACCCAATCTCTCATTTGGTTCGCTTCACTCACTTGCTTGCTTGGACACATGATTCTAATTCGGATTTATGTCCACACAAATAATCAAGTTTCAAGTTCAAATCAATGCAAAATGCTAGTCATTTGAGCACACACTTAAGAAATACCATCACATTTGTTCTCTCATTGACCATTTTAAAACTGACCGTAATCACTGCAATATGAATTGCTCATTTCCACTATCCTCGGTCACTTTAATCCAATTGGCACAAAACATTGGTCAATTTAAGCCGGTTTTTAATCATTGCAATTTTAATTCCTCATATCCAATAGCCTTAATCGCTCAACCTGATTTATCTTCGTCATTCATACGTGATTGTGGAAAACTACAAGTACACCATATCTAATCAATTTAGCATATGTGGTAATGGCATTGTACCTCAATCATCCCCAATTACGCACAAATTGAGTCATTCACATCAAAATCCCAAATTGATCAATTATGTACACACCAATCTTAAGGTCTAATAATCATCATAATTGGTACTTGCTACCAATTATTCATCCCCATTTTAGGCATAATTGGCCATTAATTAGGCACACACACCTAAATTTAGGCCATCGATTTGTGCAAAAGTTTCATTGAACACTCATTGCATTTCATCAATTGCACACTTGATCACACATACATGAGTATATACATGCTAAATTAACTCAATTTTAATCAAAAATTGATCCAATTTTAACTCAATTTAGCATTGCACACACACAAAAATTAGGTGCACAAATCCAATTTTTGCTCAATTAGCAACGAAATTAGGCCAATTCCTAATGCTTGCACACACATTTCTTGCAAAATCATCAATCTACAAGCATTTAGGTGTTCAATTTGACCATAAATCTTCTCATCAAAGTTATTTAAAATGGGCACACACATTCAAATCTTGCCCAAATTTTGGCAATTAGGCCTACTCCATGACCGGAATAGCCTCACATACGCATCAATTTAGTGATTTGCACACACAATTTATGCAAAACTACCATTCCTCAAGCATCTAGGCATCCAATTTCATCCCAATTTCATCAAATTAGGCATAAATTCCATCAATTAGGCACACACACCTAATTTTAGCAATGATTTAGCAACTCAATGGGATCAACTTAATCAATCAAAAATTAAACGGAGTAGGTCAATCCACTTACAATTGATTGTATCCAAGCTAATCCTTGCTCCACGCGACGATTCCATCATGCACACACATGTGTGCAACTCCGTTTCGGTCCAAAATTGACCAAAATCAACACTCAATCACATGATTAGGCATAGATTAGAGCAATTAAGAGTGATGATCTTCCTCGATTAAGGGGATTTAGCATACATTCCAAATCAAAATTAGTGGTTAGGTTAGCACAATTAGCATGAATGGGATGAAAAATTAATGAAGGTTAGTGAAAAATTAGCAAAATCAAAAGAGAACTTAGGGGTTTTTGGGGTGAAATGACTCTATACACATCCAATTAAACCTAATTACACTACACACAAATCAAATCCTACTTACAAGAAATCGGTAATCAAATTACTCTTATCTTTTGCAACCTCAACTCCACTAGCGTAGGCAACCCGTCCCCGTCAGCGGCGCCAATGTTGGAGGCTCGCCATAGCATAGGTAATCTCCCACAAATCTATCAATCCGGAGAGAGAGAGGATGACCCGGCTAGGGCTTGGAGTCATCACACAAAGAATGTGCGAGAGCATCATCGGATGCAAAGATTGAGAGGATTCAAGAGCGTGCATCCTCCAATGCAAATAGAAATCATCCCAAATCAACTAATGCTAATCGCACATCAAGCATCAATTTCAATCAATCATCTACACACATCAAGCAACGAAGCGAAACACACTAATCTTGGAATCTCTCAAGCACAACTCTAATTCATGCATTGAAGATTAAGCACACAAGATCGCATTCAAGTCGGCCACCCCAACCATGCCCATCATGGTGTCCAAATCAAGTCACACATAATCAAATTAAGCTCAAGGCTTCTTAAACCTACACACACACAAGAACACCATTAGAGGACAAATCTAATCCCTCAATCACGAGTACACCCACTCCGCTTAATCGAGAGAGTTAGATAGGGACTCCACTAATCGGAGTATCTTAGCATAAGTAAGAGTTAGATTAGAGAAGATCAACACTTCAAAACAATGAAGGAAAGTAGATAAACATGATTGATAACATAATGAATACTAGATTAATTAAGAGAGGATTACACTAATTACATGTGATTAGCACTAGCCTTCTAAGCATGGGCATTAAGCTCAAAGGCTAGGCCATCAAGAACTCCTCTAGGGAGAGAGTTCTCAAAAGGACCACTCAAGAATGACCTCTCATTAAGCATAGGGCTCTTTTATAGTTTTGGGCCTCAAACCCTTCAACTATGGGATAAAGTGAGCTCTCTAGCCTAGACTCATACAACTTTGGAACTCCTAAATGAGCCCAAGCCCTATACAATGAAAAGTAAATACTGTGCACTATGGCACATCCACAACTTGGTGCATAAATGGTGTAGCCTGTGTTAGCCGCTGCGAACAAACATCCATGTATATGTGTGTGTAAGAAGGCAACAGAGAGAAAGAGAATTGTTTTGGTTTCTTGGAGAGCAAAACATAAAGACAGAAACCTGATGTAGATAGACGGTGCGAGAGAAAGAGACAGAGAGAGGGAGATGGAATGCACCTTGTTACACAGTACAAGATTCTGCTTTCTGTGATGTCAAAGCCTTGAGTGTGATTGCCTTTGTCGTCCCTCTTCTGAATGCGATGTCGCCCCTATCATGCCGTGAACAACCTATTTTTCATGCACTATGTTTTCCTTGTGTGCACGAGAAAGAAATACCTCTCTGCGTGCAAGAATGAATCTCCCCTATTTGGTCTATGTTCCGCCTGGTTCACTGTGTATTTTTGTGGTAGGGTTATCTAAAATGCCATGTGTACTTTAAAACTTAAAACTCACTAGACCTTTTGAGCGATTTGCTTGTGTTTTGAGGAAATTTGGCATACCGTACAAGTAGATTTTCATGTTAAAAAGAGGTAAAACCTCATTGATTTTCTACATTAAAAATATCTTGTTTTTTAAAAAAAGGCCTCTCGACCCCGCTTGGCAATCGCGCCTGGAGGCGACAAGGGGATGCTGCCCCTTGACTGCTTGGGGTGCTACTCCAAACCCTATGGGAGATGCTGCCCCTTGACCCTTCTTGAGGCATTGCCCCGAACCCCAGAGGGGCTGCTGCCCCTTGACGCGGCTTGGGGCGCTGGCCCAAACTCTACGGGGGCTGCCGCCCCTTGACCCTGCTTGGGGTGCTGCCCCGAACCCCACCGACACTGCCACCCCGTGACCCTGCTTGGGGCGCTGCCCCAAACCCCACGGGGGATGCCGTCCCTTGACCCTTCTCGGGGCGTCTCCCACAGGGGCTGCCGCCCCCGTGCTTGGGGTGCTGCCCCAAACCCCACAGGGGCTACTGCCCCTTGACCCTACTTGGGATGCTGCCCCAAACCCCACGGGACCCCGCTTGGGGTGCTACACCAAACCCCAATCTAAACTCTTGTTGCACCACCCTATTCCACTGTCTCAATTGTGATCTAGCTTAGATAATCTTTATATCTAAAACTTAGTCTCTTTCCTTGCTTCACAACTCACAAAGGACAATCAACATAAATAAGTGGTGGAGAATGACTCTATTTTGGAGCTCAGAACTCAAAATTTTCCTTGAACATTGACCATATCCACAACATGCATAAACCATAATCAAAGCTATTCTCGTCATAGAAAGCTTGGGGGTTTTTGTTTCAAATTTCACCAATTGTCAAATCTTCACCGCTTGTCCTTTTTGAAGCAAGTACTTCTTTGACTTCAGAAAGCTACTAGCTCATCTAGTAATTCACCTTCAGCATTGGCCATTAAAACTATGTCCACCACTTCTCCAAGCTTCCATTGAAGAAAGCAAGGTCTACTCGAACATGGAGAACAAACGCCCAACTATCAACCTTGTTCCATTGAAAAAAGCAAGGCCTACTTGGACATTGGGAAGTAAATCTTTGAAATTTTCCTATGTTTTTCATTAAATCTTGGAGGTCCACCACTTGTCCAAGCTATACTCTATTATAGTTGAACCAACTACTTGTAGTTCACCTTGAACCTTGGCCATTAAAACTAGGTCCACCACTTTTCCAAGCTACTCTCAAATAAAAGAGGGGTTTTTGTTTCAATATCCAACACTACTTCATTTGTTTAAATTGTTTTTCCATTAAAATAAGCAAGGGGCTACTTGGACATCGAGAAGCAAGGCCCTCAATAGTTCACCTTGGACATTGGTCATTAAAACTAGGTCCATCACTTGTCCAAACTTTACTCTCATTTAGAAAGGGAATTTTTGTTTCAAGATCCATCACTTGTCGAGTCTTACTTGCATTGAAAGAAGCAAGAAATACTTGGACATTGAGAACCAAGATCCTACACCACCTTGGACACTGGCCATTAAAACTAGGTCCACCACTTGTCCAACCTTTACTCTTATATATAAAAGGGAATTTTGGTTTCAAGCTCCACCACTTGTCCAACCTTACTTCCATTAAAAGAAGAAAGGGCTACCTGGACATTGAGAACCAAGGCCCTACAAAAATTTTCCTTGTACATTAACTAGGTCCCCCACTTGTCCAACCATATTTTCATTGAAAGAAGAAAGAGATACTTGCACATTGGGAATCAAGTTCCTACAATACCACCTTCAAAACTAGACATTCAAACTAGGTCCACCACTTGTCCAAGCTTTACTCTCATATAGAAAAAGGGACTTTCGGTTTCAAGCTCGACCACTTGTCTAACCTTACTTCCATTGAAAGAAGCAAGGGCTACTTGGACATTGAGAACCAAGGCCCTAAAATAGTTCACCTTGTACGTTAACTATGTCCACCACTTGTCCAACCATACTCCCATTGAAAGAAGCAAGATGTACTTGCACATTGGGAATCAAGTACCTACAATACCACCTTGGAAACTAGACATTAAAACAAGGTCCATCACTTGTCCAAGATTTACTCTCATGTAGAAAAAGGGACTGTCAGTTCCAAGCTCCACCACTTGTCCAACCTTACTTCCATTGAAAGAAGCAAGGGCTACTTGGAAATTAGGAAGCAAGTTCCTACAATAGTTCACCTTGTACATTAACTAGGTCCACCACTTGTCCAACCATACTTCCATTGAAAGAAGAAAGAGATACTTGCACATTGGGAATCAAGTTCCTACAATATCACCTTGGAAAGTGGACATTAAATCTAGCTCCATCACTTGTCCAAGCTTTACTCCCATATAGAAAAAGGGACTGTCGATTTTAAGATCCACCACTTGTCCAACCTTACTTCCATTGAAAGAAGCAAGGGATATTTGGACATTGTGAAGAAGGTTCCTACAATAGTTCACCTTGAACAATAGCCATTAGAACAAGGTCCACCATTTCTCCAAGCTTTACCTCATATAGAAAGGGGATTTTGGTTTCAAGATGCCCCCTTGTACAACCTTACTTCCATTTGAAGAAGCAAGAGATACTTGGACATTGACAAGGAAGTTCCTAAAATAGCACCTTGGACACTGGCCATTACAACTAGGTCCACCACTTGTCCAAGCTATGATCTAATATAGCAATATCTATAGAATTATAGTATTCACAACCCTTGTGTAATATATAACATAACTTATACATCTTTTTTCAAAGAGAATTTATCTATAAATATGAAATTAACTAGGTGTTTATTTTCAACTTACAGGACGGACTTTGAATCTGGGGAGAAAGTGTATATGGTACTTGATAATGAAATTGTTGGTATTGGTTGTGTGTGTAGAACAGATCCTAATTCCACTTGTGGTGGTACAAAGAGGAAATGTTTCTATACTAGTGGAGGAATGTTTGAAGTATGTCTTCCTCCCTTTTTCTACAATGGATACTACATCTCTCCGAAGCTAATTATGGAGTGTTGTTCGATGGCCTAAGATTCTTTTGCAGAAATCCATAATGAATGACAACATAATTGACACAAATGAAAGATACAGTGTTGATGAACAAGGGGATCATCTTGATCCTCTAGTTACAGATGCAATACCTATTACAAGCCCAGAGTTTGAAATGTCAGTACATGAATCTTGGAGAAATCAAAGGGTCCTTCTAAAGGACGACACAATGATGCACACTGTGAATGAAGGGACCATCTTGTATGTATTTCTACATGATTATGTCAATTTTCAGGTACTTGGTGATGACTTTGTGGGCGTAGGTATCGAAAGGGAGAATGTAATCAGTGAGAATATGCCTGAAGTGGGAAGCATTACTTTGCTAAAGTGGCCCATCCAACAGACAACCATGTTGGATGGGAGCCCACTACAACGCTTTGTTCCTATTGATGGATGCATACTATACGTGAGGATGTATCCACCACTGATGACAATGCTGGGAAAAAACTTGATGGTAGTGTTGATGACCCTTTGCTAAGAAAGAGACGATACAGCTATATCAACAAGACTCAAAAAGTGTAAGCAGCACCAGCTTCTACATTCTATCTTGAAGATGAGTCAATTCAAAGGCTTTCATGCATTGATTGTTTTGGAAAAAAATGTTGTTAATTTGTAGATTGTGATTTGGTGACAAGATTACGACGAGAATTTTGGGGAGAGTCTCAAAAAGCACGCACAAATTATGTATATGATGTTCTATCTATATGCTATGAGAAAGATGAGAAGATGCGATACAAATTCAAGAAAAATGGCTCTATTGTTTGTTGCAGAGCATGGTATGAGCTACATGGAATACCAAAGACATCATTTTACCGCTACAAGGAAAATTTTGAAAACGGTGCGTGCTAATATGTGCATGGTAACACATGTACATTGAGAAGAGGACTTCAACATACTAGTTTAGCAAGAGCACTATTAAATGAATTTGTGGATAACAACTCTGAGAAGATGCCACATAGAAGCAAAACACTACTAGATGGCTCAAGAGAGACTCAATTAGTGATTCTATCAATGTACAAACAAGTTGACATTTTAAGCGAAATCAACACAACACTGGACCAAATGGTCTATGAGAAGAAGTTATCTCAATCTTCTTTCAGTAGAATTTGGAACAAAGAGTATACACATGTCACTTTAACAAAGACAAGTGAGTTCTCTAAGTGCAATGTCTATAGTTCAATCAAGGAAAGGCTAGAAGCTAAGCCTTCTCTTGAAGAGAGATCTCTTCTCTTGAGAGAAAGAGAAGTTCACATGGCACAACAAGAGAGTTGTAGGCACTTATATTATTCATGGCGCACATATTCAGAAACTCAACCACAAAAGTATGTTTGTATAGTCCATGATAAGCTGGATCAAAAGAAGATCATTCCTAGATTACGCGTTGTTCCCAAGGGTGTGGTTTCAGGATACAATTTGCACGTGGCTTTGATAGGTATGATCACTCACGGCCATGGAGAGGGTCATTATGGTCACTTTGTCTTGAATGGTTTGTGGCCAGTTGATCCAAATCTTACAATTGGCTCAATTGCTAATTGTTTACATAACTTAGAGAGGATAGATAAGCATCCTCTTGGTGATCTAGCAACAAATGGACTACCAAGGAGTAGTATCTCTCTACTACATTCTTTGAACACAAGGGATGCTTTAGACCACCACAACTTGAGTGATGGAAAAGAGCCCAAAGTGCAACCATTGGAAGCTACAGAAGTGGAATCGGGGTCAACATTTTGCAAGTTGCCAGAGAACTTGTTACAGCAATTGGATAATGTGTAGGGGAAAACAAAAATCGATACTTATTTGCCTATTTGTCAATGCTTGTTGCAAGGGGTGTTTTCAAAACCATCCAACTAGGATTTCTTATGGTTGGGCATACACATGAGGACATAGATGCCATGTTCAATAAATTCTCAGAAAAATTGAGATTTACACAAACATATACTTTTCCACAATTGATGGATACATCACGCAATTGTTCATCTTCATCTCCAACCCCATTTTTGCTTGAAAAGGTCTCCGATTTCAAGCAATATTGTGATGGTTATCTTTGTGATGGACAAGAAATACTTGGTGGACATACCAAACCACTTCAATTCAGGTTTTGGGTGCAATATGAGACACCAATGATGCATTATAAGGCACATGTAGGTGTATCAAGTTGGAGTGGAAGCATTCACCTTTGGAAAACTCACATAGAAGGCAATCCAATGTTGCCACATGGAGATCCACCTTTGGTACCAATGGAAGAATATGTCAAGTCTCATGAAGAAGTGATTTTAGGGTTGAAGAATTATATTAAGTTTTGGCAAAATCTAGTGAATGGTTCAAATGAGCCACAGTATTATAGACCTGTGTTAGATTACTGGAGTAAGGTGATTGACAAGCTTGGAAAAGCAACCATATCAGAGAGAGGCTTGTATGAATTTTTTTGGCCAACAACTCAAGACTCTTGTCACCTACAATCCACTACAATGAGCTTATAACAAGGAGCAGAATGATTCCTAGGCCTTGAAGGTTGAATGATCATTTTTGTGGTCCTCAACGAGATAGACCAAGGGAAGAGTTTGACCCTATGTCTAATGTGCACCAAGGTGACTTTGTTATGCTAGCTCCAAGTGACATGGAAACCTATGCAATTTGGATCGCAATGGCTTTATTAGACATTGATAATGAGCCTACATCACCAAAGTACAAAAAAAAATTGATTCAATATTGGGCACCTTGTGCAAGAAAAAGTGGGATGACGGATACTCAAGCTTACACTAATTGCTGGAAGGGTTTTTGGGCTATCAATTGCAAGGACCCACAAGTATGGGAAATGGTAGTTGCAATTGTTTGGTCATGGAGACCCAGCAAAGAAGGAACATTTTCTAGAATTAAGATTCCAGAAAGGCATGCTCTAAAAGCTAAAGAAAGTCTTGCTCATGCACATCAACCACGCTTGGATCAAAATCTGGATACCACGTCAAATTTGCAGTAGATTAAGCGGAGATTCTATTGTGACTATAAGAGTCAATTTTGTAAACAAGATCTCTAGTTGTATCAACCTTTCTTTCTTTTATTTAATTGAGAGAGTTTCTTCAAATGGAGAGAGTTTCTTCAAATTGAGAGAGTTTCTTTTATTTAATTGATGGAGTTTCTTCAAATTCATGCTTTGTTCACCTTCTTGACTTTTGGTGTTTATCAACACCACAATCCTTCACTCTATCTTATCAACAACAAGTTTGTCTCCTTTTTTCCAACTTTAAGTTGGAATTTCCCAAATAACATGAATTTGGTCAAATTGCAGATTCTCATAATGCGGGATTTCTACCATAATACCTAATATGGTCTTTAGATCCCATATTCAATCCACCAAAGGGGAGATCGAGAAAGATAAAATGTGTAGCGATAAATAGAGAAGATCTTGGATTCTATTAGGAGGTCAAAGCATATAAGTGCAAAACGGTTGGAGGACTTTTTGGATCTGAAGACCAGGTGTAGGTATCCTTTCATTCAAATTTCTCTTTTGCCTAGGTAGCTTGGAGGCAAGGAGCAGTCACATGTGTTCAAACTTGTATGAGACCAAACATGCTGCCATGCATGCACGTATTGGATACAAAGAGGAAAATATCTTGTTTGAGTTAATTGGCATAGATATGGAAATGGAAATTCTACAAAGTCTAAAATATGATGCTTATCTTAAAGGTTTTAGGTCTACTCCTAGTACTAGAATTAATGCTCATGCATAGAGACCATCAACTGCATTAGTTGACAAATCATTGGTTGATTTGAATTACTCTTTAATTTCAAAGATGAGTATGAAAACCCCCTGAGATGAATAGAGCTCCCTTGTGAGACAAGAGTATTAAGAAGAAGCGACAACTATATGTTAATGTGGACTATGTGCTTGAAGAAAACCTCAAGAAGACCGTCATAGACTAGATGACTTTATGCAGGTCAACAATAAAGATTCTTGGATGAGCATGTTTATTGTTGAAAATTCATATAGCGGAAATATACACGATAATATACGTGGTAATATGAAAGGTAATGTATCAGGTATTATACAAGATAATATACAAGGTAATAATCAAGGTAATAGGATTTGATATATATCCACTCCTATTACCATGTCGCAGGATGTTCACTAAGTAAAATTTTCTTATATCATGTGCATTCACCAAAATGGATTTTAATTACTCCTTATACCCATCTTTGTATACATGAATCTGTAAATTTACAAGAAATTTAGGTCCCTTCTCCTGAATGCACGTGCTATGTTACATATACTTTAGTAAATGGTACTATGTATATTACTGTTAAACCAATAATACATCCTTTTCCGTTGTTATTATATTGCGGACACAATATTTTCTCTTCCTATCTTCCTTTGTTAATCCATGACAATGCTAGCAGTTTTGCAATTTTCTTCTTATACTGAAAAAGAAAGTCTCTTGAGAAAGAGACACTCCTAGAAGTGTTCAAATGAGAATCTTTGCATAGAGGAAGAAAAATTAGAGGAGGGAGACACCATCAAGCGCGGGGCTGGGGTGTGAAAGTATTCTTAATACTAGGTTGGTAACCTAACAGGACATAAAAGTGTCCTTTCAGGGTTTTGAAAAAAAACCTCCAAAACCATAGTAGATCCAGTCATTTTGTAAAATCCTTTCATGAGGTTATAGTTCAAGGCCTACCACACATGGAAAAAATAAGAAACTTGTAAAATTTCTCATCTTTTGGTCACACCAAGCCTCCAAAGTTGATGGACCAGTACATTTTCATGAAAACAGTCATTTCTTACGTTTTGTTGCATAAAAATAAGATTAGGGATTTTTGTAGGACTTGAGATAAATTCCCTAGTTAACTTCAATGGGTTGGTGATCAGAACATATGATTGCTTCTCACTCACTATTTTTTGTTTTGCCAAAAGAAATAGGTACAAAAAAGTTGAATTTTTACCATTCTGCAAACCTATCATCAAAGTTTCTATAGCCGCGCTGAATACAAATAATATATGCATGTTTTCGTAGTTCCCTATTGTCCTTTAGGTTCATAAGGAGCCATGGATCATGTCAAAAGAATAGTACATCTCTTACCAAGGGGAACCTTGGGGACAAATATGAAGTGCTAAATACAGCAAACATGAAAAAACTGGGTTCAACATTATGAGTTGTGGAATCCCATAGAAACTATTCAATATCTAGCTAAATTTGATCCTCATGACTAGATATGGTTACTACCTACAAAATGCATGTATTTATCAGAAGAAACTAACAATATTGAAAAAGCTATACTTGATATAGTAGAATGTTTCGTTTTCTTCTATAATTGAAAAAATCAACCATCGTTGTCTACTATGCAAAATAGGGTATTAGGTGACCTAAAACTTAAGGAATATTAGCTTTATGTTACAATATGCGACATAGAAAATCAAAACTGCATTTGGATATTATGAAAGCCACCAAAAAAATCATAAAAGAGCTAAAATTGGCTAAAAAACGGGATTTGACAATTTTTGTAATTTGGTCATAACTTACAACTTTAACATTTATTTCTCCCTAGAAGCATCAGGACATGTTGAGGACTACTAAAGATAGTTCTCTAGCATTATAGACCTCACAAACATGAATTCTAGAGTGGTATAGTTGCAAAAAGTTGAAAAACGCCAAAAATAGGACCCGTTTTTTCACACAGTTTAGGTTGTGAAATGTTGTGCAAGGACAAGGTTAAAGATGGAATTGATATTCCAAAAAAATGTCGAGTTTTTTTCAGCTCATGAGACAACTTTCTAGATAGATAGCACCTCAAAATCCATTTTGAAACTCTTGACATAATTCAAGGAAAATGGTCACTTAACAGGACATAAAAGTGTCCCATTACCAACCTAGTGTTAAAGAGGCTTATTGAAAAATACAAGCAAGAAAATTTACAAAAGAGGGATTGAAGTTTGGCATTGCAAACTAAATGTCCACTTTTATAAAAAAAATCATATTTCCTCAAATTATATTTCTACATACTTGATGTACTTGTTTCAATTAAGTTTACTTTAACTAAATTTGTAGATTAATGTATTTATTTACCTCACATTATCTGACAAATTTTATCTCTTTCTATTATATAAAATATTACCTTCAAACCGGATCCTTTGAGTGAAGTCAAATTAAGTGAGTTTTAATTGTTGTGTGTGTGAGCCATATAAATTGAAATGCAACATGTTTTTGATGGTGCAAAGGTGGGTAGATATAATCATATGCCTTGATTAAGTAGGGGACACAAACATTAACTCAAATGCCTTCATAGACTGCCATAAATTCCAAATCCCTGGCTACCCCCATGACATGATTGAAAACCAAATCATCTGGCCTTCCCATAGAGAAAAATATTTATGAATTGACTAAAGCATTGGTCTTTATGACATCAAACCTCCTCCAAAAATCTATTGCATACAACACAAGCTATTGGGTATATCTACTACCACATCTAAGCTACTAAGGTCAACTCAAGTCCCTTGAGGTTGAAATCCCTTACAAAGGAGAAGCTAGAGACCTCTTTTGAAACATTGTAAATAATTTTCCAAAGAGGAAGAGAAAAAAATAATATCCATAAAGTGGGAACTCTACAAATACACATAGGCCCCTTCAAAGTAATTTACAACCAAAGTACAATGTAGATCTACATCACCAAACTTTGGAAGAGTTCTATACACGTACACATAAGCCCCTTCAAAATAGTTACCACATAAGTATAATGTACATTTGCATCACTAAAATTTGAAAGAGATCTTGCTTCATAAACATGGCACACATGTTGATACAAGGTGTACTCTTTGAATGAATTTCTCAGTGCATTCCTCTCCTTTAACTCCATTTAAGAACTTATCAAGGTTCATTTCTTAATTGTTTTTGGAAATGAGCAAACATTTCTTTCCTTGAGGAAAACATTGTATAGTAGATAGTGCAAATGAGGTGGTAGATAAAGCTACCCACGTTTTCACACTATAAACCTATGGAACATCCAATAAGTCACTCAATCAATACTCTCTCAAGGATATCATTGCTTATGCATCCATCAAGCTTATGTATTACATAAACATTGTTTTCATTGATGCAAACACTACTTTTCCTGAGAAGATAAATTTGTGATTCCATGCTTTCCTCGACTCTAGCTGGATTCCATCCTATAATGCATAAGATTTATATCATTTTCAAGTTTCAAATATAAGGTACAATCCAAATATAAGGTACAATCCTATGAGAAAAGAAAGCAATCAAAGTAAATATGGAAAACAATCAAGATTTGAATTTTATTATTAGTACCATTCTATCATGCATAGACACATTATATCTTTAAGGCCATAAAACTTAGAATTCACATATTGTGACCTCTCTAAAAATTCACATTTTCTTGAGGCATCCAGCGAGAAGATGAACTCTGCATGTGTAACGGCAATATTACCCTACTATCAAAGAAATGTGGAGGGACATAAAGTTACTCACATGTGGAGGGACTTTCAAATGTGGAGGACATGAACTCTGCATGTGTAATGGCAATGTTACCCCACTATAAATGTTGTGGGAGCGAATCACACCATCTATAAAGTGCAGGCAACACTACCTAGATCAACATAATGTCAATCGAGGACACAAATGACACGATAGGCGCACGAAGGAAATCTCTAAAGCTTGTCAAGTCGAGACCATCCCACACATACAACACTTTGGAAGGCCAATAAACCAAAATCAAGAATCTCACTGCTCTCAACTACACCATCCAACCCACATACAAACAAACAGAAGGAAACTCACCACATCATGCCATAATTGTACTAAACGTAAGGAACATCATCTCCTCACTAGGATACACTTGGCCCAAAGCCTCTACACTCAAAATCCTCACAACAAACCCATCTATTGCAAACACATATGAAGAAAGACCAAAATTTTAAAGTGCCCAAAACTGAAATCTATGATTACCTATGCGTAGCTTATGTCTCCACGATTCTAGCAACTACTTTCACAAAAAAAGCACACATCATTTAATACACTTACAACCACAAATAGATTGTGTGTGTGCTCCGTTTTGCGTGGAATGTTTGGCGTTGTTGCGTAACTCTCTACAAGCCTATCTCATTGGTGCAATGGATTCTCCAATGCGATGAGAGAGCAGGGAGTAGTGTTAGGATGAAGCTCACGCTCTCTATATTTCTCTCTCACACACAATTGATGCCAATGAAGGAGTACGAGCGGAAGTGCGACGCGAGAGAGAGTGCCAGAAGAAGAGCACGACGTTATGGTGAACTCGCTCTACTGTAATGTGTAGACAATAGTGAGTTCTTATTAGGTTTTTACAAAAGAATATGTGTACATACCTGGCGGCCCGTCCACTTACCTGGGAGACCACATTGGGATTTATACCCCAACAACCTCCCACTTAAAGTCCAACGTGGTACTTTAAGTGTGAGAGAAGCTATTATACAAGCTAATATACAAGAGATGTAGAGAAGTGATGTACTACCCTACACCTAACTGCTTGCGAAAATGCGCAAAGCTATCTGAGGGAAGTCCTTTTGTAAGTAGATCAGCAGGATTTTCTGTGGTGTGAACTTTGACAAACTGAAGTTGCTTATCCTCGAGCATTTCCCTGATGAAATGATACTTCACATCCACATTCTTTGTCTTTGAGTGATAAACTGGATTGCGAGCCAATTGTATAGCACTTTGACTATCACAATATAACACAGGCATCTCTTCTTTGATTCCCAAATCTGTTACTAGTCGATTAAGCCAAATTGATTCTTTTCACGCCTCTGATGCTGCAACATATTCAACCTCTGTAGTAGACTGAGTAACACAATATTGTAATCTAGAACGCCATGATACTGCTCCACTAGCCAATGTAAAGACATACCCTCACGTAGACCTTTGGTTGTCTAAGTCACCTGCAATAATCTGAGTCTCCAAGACCCTTTACACTTAGCTCTTGACTCCCATAGCATATACGCATACTCTTTGTAGCGTTCAGGTATCCAATATTCCTTTCACTGTCTCCCAATGTTTCTTGCATGGGTTTGACATGTATCGACTTACTACTCCCACTGCAAATGCAATGTCTGGGAGAGTAGCAATCATTGCATACATCAAACTACCCACTGCAGACGCATATGGAATCTTATCCATTTCAGCCTGTTCTTCCTCAGACACAGGACAATCTTGTTTGCTAAGTTTCACATATGGTGGCAATGGAACACTCAATGCCTTTCCCTTCTCCATATTGAAACGTTGCAAAACCTTGTCAATATACTCTGTTTGAGATAACCAAGTCAACTTCTTTGATCTGTCTCTCTCAATGCGCATACCAAGTATATGACTTGCCTCACCCATGTATTTCATGTCAAACGATTTTTCCATCTTTGACTTCAAAGCTGAAATTTCTTCCAAGTGCTTGCCAGAAATCAACATGTCATCCACATACAAAATAAGGATCAGCCAACTGCCATCCTTAGCCTTGTATAAAGACAGTGATCGAACTCACTACGTTTGTAGCCTTGAGAAAGCATAAACTTGTGGAATTTATGGTACCATTCCCTCGGTGATTGTTTTAAGCCATAAAGACTCTTTAACAACTAGCATACCCAATCTTCCTTGCCTTTCTCAACAAACCCTTCTGGCTGCTGCATGTAAATTTCCACATCTAAATCACCATGCAAGAATGCTGTCTTGACATCCATTTGGTGCAACACCAAATCTAATATGGCAACCAATGCAAGAAAGCATCTCAATGTAGTCATCTTGACCACCGGAGAGAAGACTTCATCAAAGTCAATGCCTTGTTTTTGCTTAAAGCCCTTTGCAACAAGCCTTGCTTTGTACTTTGGCTGACTATCATGAGCGGTGATCTTATACCTCTAAACCCATTTACAGGGTAGAGCCTTTTTGCCTGGTGGTAATTTAACTAGCTTCCATGTCTAGTGTTTATGCAGAGCTGTCATCGCTGACTGCATGGCCAGTTTCCAATTCCCGGAGTCCTTCATTTGCACTTCTTCCTTGTAACATGAAGGCTCATTTCAATCAGTCAACATGACATAGTTCATAGATGGAACAAACCTATCAGGAGGTCGCGTGACACATCAAGATCTACGCACAATAGGTGGCTCAGGATCGGCACAACCTATGGTTCCAATCTATCCTGTCCTTGCTCCTCTTGAGCCCTGACATTTTGTCTTGCACGTGCAGGTCCATCTTCTTGGAATACAACTCTTCTAATCTTCTCAACCCTCTCTGGTTTAGAATGATATTTGGATTCATTAAAGTGAACATCATTGCTGCGAACAACCTTTCTGGATTCGGGATCCCAAAGTCTGTACCCCATCTCACCAGAATTACCATAGCCTAGAAAGATGCACTTTCTACTCTTTGGCTCAAGTTTGTTCCTAAATTCCTTTGGAACGTGAGTATATGCCTCACAGCCAAAGACTCTGAGATGCTTGTATGAGGGCATTTTGCCTGACCATACCATCTCTGGCACTGAATCCTTCTGCAAAACCTTGCTAGGAGATCTATTTACAAGATGAACAGCTGTTGATATAGCTTCAGCCCAAAACCCATTTGGCAGCTGTGCATTAGACAACATACTTCTGACCTTCTCTTGAATGGTCCTATTCATCCTCTCACCAACACCATTTTGAGGAGGATTGTAAGGAGCAGTAAGTTCATGTTTTATACCTTTTGACTCACAAAAGTCCTGAAAGGCCTTTGAAACATACTCTCCACCATTGTAAGTGCGTAAGCGTTTAAGCTTCTTGCCACTCTGATTCTCCACAAGTGTCACAAACATTTTGAAAACACTAAATGCTTCATCCTTGTGCTTGAGAAAGTAAACCCATATTTCACTCAAGTAATCATCTATAAATGTCATAAAGTAAGAAGCTCCCCCTGGAGATAGGTTAGGCATAGGTCTACACAAATCACTATGAACAAGTGCCAACTATGTATCTCTTCTACTGCTTCTATGCTTATGTGGTTGCTGTGTTTGCTTACCATACAGACAATGTTCACAGAATTCAAAATCATTAAATGAAAAGCCAGGCAAATAACCAGAACGAGACAAGATTTCCATTCCCTTCTTGGACATATGTCCTAATCGGCTATGCCACAAAGAAACGTTTGGCTGCTCGGTTACATTGATTACATTTTTAGAGACATTTGATACATAATCATGTAAAGTCCTCCATACTTTACTCCATGTGCTACTGTCATAGAACCCTTGGATATCTTCCACATGTTTTGTCCAAAAGTGGTGACGTAGCTAGTATCATCAAGTAAACCTGTGCTGATCAAGCTCTTTGTAATTGCGGGAACATGTCTCACATTCTTCAGCGTGAAAGAAGAGCCATTCTGAAACTTCAATTGAACATCTCCAACACCTAAGATCTCACATGTCTGCCCATTGCCTAGCCGAACATGATCTTTAGTGGTCACATAAGAGGTAAACCACTCCTTGTTTGGAGACACATGAAGTGATGTGCCTGAGTCTATAATCCAGTCACTCAGTGCATTTCCATCAGATGCTGTAAGAAGAGCTGAGTCCATTGTATTCTTCAAGAAGTAGATGTCTCCTGACACTAGACTGTCATCCTGTGCAACAGTGTTTGTCACATTTATTTCTTGAATCTTCACTGAGGACTTGTTCTTCTCACCATGGTCTTCAGCTTTCTCTTTGCCTTTTTCTGCTTTCCATTCTCTGCAGTCTCTTTTCATGTGACCCTTCTTGCCACAATGGTAGCATTCTATGTCACTCTTGCCTTTAGCACTGTGGGACTTGCTGCGAGACTGATTCCTCTTTCCACCTTTGTACTTTTCTTTGGTCCTTCCCCTGAAAACTAAGGTTGTTCCTTTGCCTTTGTCCATTGTCTTTCTATTAGTTTCTTCAGTAAGCAGACTTCCTTCTACACCTGCTATGTTCAAACCATCTGGAAGTGCAGAATTACTCAAAGCTGTGCGAAAAGTGTCCCAACTTTCCAGCAATGTGATCAACAGGAACATAGCTCTAACAGGTTCATCAAACTTGACACCTTGAGCTGACAACTGACTACAGATTGTGTTGAATTCATTCAGATGTTTGGACATAGGTGTCCCTTCTTTCATCTTCAAGTCAACAAGCTTCTTAAGCCAGTATACCTGTGAAGTTGCACTCTGCTTCTCATAAAGATCACTCAGCTTTAACCATGCTTGATAAGCCGACATCTCGTCTGCTACATTGAAGTAAACGCTTTCTGCCAAAGTCAGCATAATGGTAGAAAGTGCCAATTCATCCATTTTGCTCCATTCATCTTCGTCCATATCTTCTGGTTTTATCCCCTTTCAGCTTTATAGGTTTTATCTGCTTCTTTTGTACCAACAGGTGCCAAATCTGCTTCTTCCACAATGGGAAATTGGTTCCATCCAGCTTCTTGATATTGTAAAGAGCAGTGTCCTGTGATCCAGCCATAGCTACGCTTCACAGTAGTTTACTTTTCTGGGAAAAATTCGGCAGAGTTTCCCCTATAAACTGACCTCTGAACCAATATCAACCTGTCAAATGAACTAAGAAAGCTTCAGATTCTGCACAAATTTTGGCAGAGTCTCCTTTGTAAAATGGCTCTGTTGTACTAAAAACAGACCAAAAAACAGCTCAAAAAACACTGTCTCTTTGACACTGTAAGCTGCGGGTAAACCTGTCCTGCACCTGTACTGTCTCTCACTGTCCTATCACTGTCCTATAAGCATAGACTACGACAATTCCTCAACGGAAGTAAAGCAAAGATGCAATCCCAACTGTCTAACTCACAATCAATACATCCTAGCTGCCTATCTAAGGGTGCTCGAGGGATCGCTCCAAGACCTGTATCACCGAAAGGATCTCAACATTCGAGAATCCCCCAGCTCAATAAAACCTCACTCGAACCTCAAAAAAGGCTGCAGTAAATCTGACAGTACATAGACTTCCCACAAAGTCATACATCCACAAATTTCCCACTATATGCTGTAACCGTTGCAGCGGTTGTTTGCTGCGTGACTCACAGCCAGCAAACCCTCAACAAACATACATCATCTCTGACAATACATCCCATGTGGAAGTACCTGCAATGTCAGGATGAAATGTGGAATATCAAGCAGAAAACACAAGCTACCTGATGAACTAGTGGATGTCGCCTACAGTCTGTGTGTAGATGCGCCCATGTCGTATGTGACACGCCTCGAAGAACTGTGAGCCGTCCTTCGATGTGTAGACAGCCAGAAATCAACACTCTCAGAGTGTCGATATCCTCAGCACCTACAGTAGTAGGCCAAAAACCCCAAACTTGTAGAGTCGGATCTGCACCCATCGAGACCACGTAGTTGAAAATGGCTTGCGCAGACCTTTGTGGAAGCCGAACGGTGGCCGAGATGACCTCAGAATGAAATTCTGACAACACCGCGCTCTCCGGATCCCCCACGAGATTTGGGGCCGTGTCTTCGCCTATCGAATTACACTCCAATCTGAGTTGGTGACTCTAGCCTCCTTTAGTGCTGCCCCGAGCCTCGATCTGAGCTCTGATACCAGTTGAAGGAGTACGAGCGGAAGTGCGACGCGAGAGAGAGTGCGAGAAGAAGAGCACGACGATATGGTGAACTCGCTCTACTGTAATGTGTAGAGAATAGTGAGTTCTTATTAGGTTTTTACAAAAGAATATGTGTACATACCTAGCAGCCCGCCCACTTACCTGGGCGACCACATTGGGCTTTATACCCCAACAGCCAACACAAAACCTTGATTTACACTAGGTTGGTAACCTAACAGGACATAAAAGTGTCCTTTCAGGGTTTTGAAAAAAAACCTCCAAAACCATAGTAGATCCACTCATTTTGTAAAATCCTTTCATGAGGTTATAGTTCAAGGCCTACTACACATGGAAAAAATAAGAAACTTGTAAAATTTCTCATCTTTTGGTCACAGCAAGCCTCCAAAGTTGATGGACCAGTGCATTTTCATCAAAACAGTCATTTCTTACGTTTTGTTGCATAAAAATAAGATTAGGGATTTTTGTAGGACTTGAGATAAATTCCCTAGTTAACTTCAATGGGTTGGTGATCAGAACATATGATTGCTTCTCACTCACTATTTTCTGTTTTGCCAAAATAAATAGGTACAAAAAGTTGAATTTTTACCATTCTGCAAACCTATCATCAAAGTTTCTATAGCCACGCTCAATACAAATAATATATGCATGTTTTCTTAGTTCTCTATTGTCCTTTATGTTCATAAGGAGCCATGGAGCATGTCAAAAGAATAATACATCTCTTACCAAGGGGAATCTTGGGGACAAAGATGAAGTGCTAAATACAGCAAACATGAAAAAACTAGGTTCAACATTATGAGTTGTAGAATCCCATAGAAACAAATAAATATCTAGCCAAATTTGATCCTTATGACTAGATATGGTTACTACCTAAAAAATGCATGTAGTTGTCACAAGAAACTAACAATATTGAAAAAGCTATACTTGATATACTAGAATGTTTCGTTTTCTTTTATAATTGAAAAAAATCAACCATCATTGTGTACTATGCAAAATAGGGTATTAGGTGCCCCAAAACTCAAGGAATATTAGCTTTATGTTACAATATGCGACATAGAAAATAAAAAATGCATTTGGATATCATGAAATCCACCAAAAAAATCATAAAAGAGCTAAAATTGGCTTAAAAACAGAATTTGTCAATTTTTGTAATTTGGTCATAACTTACAACTTTAATATTTATTTCTCCCTAGAAGCATCAGGACATGTTGAGGACTACTAAATATAGTTCTCTAGCATTATATACCTCACAAAAATAAATTCTAGAGTGGTATAGTTACAAAAACTTGAAAAATAACCAAAAACAAGACCCGTTTTTTCACACAGTTTACGTTGTGAAATGTTGTGCAAGGACAAGGTTAAAGATGGAATTAATATTCCAAAAAAATGTCGAGTTTTTTTCAGCTCACAAGACAACTTTCTAGATAGATAGCACCTCAAAATCCATTTTGAAACTCTTGACATAATTCAAGGAAAATGGTCACTTAACAGGACATAAAAGTGTCCCATTACCAACCTAGTGTTAAGATTAAATTTCTCCTTATAAAATGACGTAGGTATCTTATATACTAAGGTTACCATAGGTTAAACCAAAAATAGAGTTCAATGGGTGAAATGTCTTTGTATTTACAATTTGGAAGTGTCATTGCACCCCAGCTTCTGCAACTAGAATATATACTCATTACAAATGATGTTTTTAACCATAATCTGTATCATTTCATAGCTCTCAAAAAATAATACTGTTGGCCCATGGGTCAACACCCCCGCCCCTGAATTCATGTCGTCTTGAACATGACCCAATGGTCAATGTCGATGCAGTCTTTATTGTCGTTTTTGCTCCATTGAGACTGTACATTGTCTTTTGGATGCCTTTGTAAATTCCTTACTAGAATCTCTTTTGATGTTTAGTGCTTGTTGGCCTTACTATAACTTCAGGAATGACTTAAGACTTTGATTCTTCAATTGTCTACCATTTGTGTTTGCTCTTCTTCATTGGGGACTTCTTTGGTTCTACATCAAGGTGATCAAAGTCGCATTTTCCATTGTTAGCTTTTGTGTGCTCTGTAAATCATTATATTGCTTCTACTTGATACATGAATCAATTAAATACTGACAAACCCCAGATAGTTCCCCAAGTCAAAAAGGCCTTATCTGACATCATTCGCCATAGATGACCATCTATTAGCTATCATTGTCCATTTGTCCCTGGAACTCATATACATGATGTACATGATATGTAGATGGCTATTATGGCTTCAGATTTAAAAAAATTTGCATCTCTGGCTAGGGATTAGATTTCTATCATTTTTCCAACTTTTCTTCACCCTTAGCTTGTATTGTCATAAAATTCAATATCTAACCAACCCAAATGATTTTCTCATATTAAATCGATCATATAATGTGGGAGAATAGATGTGAACAAGGGTTGGAATATAGACATGTGCTTACGGGTCTATCTTGACACGGGGCCAATGGCAAAGGGGTTCAAATGAGAGATAATAAGTCAAAGAGAAAGGATAGACACTGAAGCTTAAAAGAAATTAGGGTTAGCTTCATTAAAGACCTTCAAAGGTTAGTGTTAAAAGTCCTTTGACCTTAGGGCTGAGCTTGAGGTGGGAATCCAACCCAAGCTTGAGGTGCTTGTCATGCTTGTTGACTAAGGTGCTTGAGGTGCTTGTCGTGCTTGAGGTGCTTGTCATGCTTGCTGACTAAGATGCTTGAGGTGCTTGTCGTGCTTGCCGACTAGGGATCTTGAGGTGCTTGTGGGAACACTAAGCTTGAGGTGCTTTGCCATGCTTGCGGAATAAGGTGCTTGAGGGTAAAGTGTTCAAAAAGTCAAATCCGATCCCTAATCAAGAGGGGGCGAGCCCTAAATCTAGGGAGATGAGAGAGAACACACACACACAAGGAAAGCCCAAGCCTTAAGAGGCAGCAAGGACACATGTCAAGCCCCTACCCATGTTGCCCTCATGTTGTGCCTAAAGCCTATTGGTTGGACTCCCAAGGGATCCAATGATAAATTAGCTAATTTGATTGATTGTTTTTTCAATATTGATGTCCTCTCTCTCAAAGGGGAAAGGGAGACACTTGTCCAAAGGCTACGCTTGTTGCTTGTTATGCATACTACATGTGAATTGCTAGGCTTGCGGGGGTCCAATATGCTTCTCTCATAAGCTAGAAGAGGGGGTCAAGGAAAGTAAAAAGGGGGCTAGCTTGGGGGTATACTCCCCCACACACACTCATTGTGTGAAGTGCAAAGTGCAAGATCTTCATCTCCTTCTCCAAGCTAGTAGGGAAGTTGAGAGCCTACACCAACACTCTTGGCTATGGAATGAAAATCCAACCAAGAGCCATGCTTCAATGCTTAAGCTTGCCATCTTCTCCATCTTCATTACTATGCTATTATGTATGCTAGCAAGAAGAGTGATGATAAGTGAGAAACTACTTCTTTCTTCAATGGAATGTTTTTGAAAAACTCAGATTATTTACTTTTTCTTGACATTTTTGGCCAAATTAAGTTTTGACTTGACTCAGAGGCTTAAAATAGATCATGAAAAGACTATCCACTGAAAAAGTTGAAAAACATGCTCATTTTAGGCCAAAAGTAAATAGTCACAATTATTTACTTTCAGCTCAAAAGTGACCAAGGTTGATACTAGAGACTCTTTGCATTTGTAGAAACATCTTTTGTAAAGGCCCATAGAATTTGGTGAAAGCGCGAAGCAGAAGGTATCAATAGGTGCACGTCGCGACGTAGTGCAGAATTGGGGCAAGAAGCAGGAGGCACATAGCAGCAAAGAGCTAACACTAGAGATCAAAGCAAGGAGAGAGATAGAGAGCTCACGTTTTTGCGGAAAACTCAATAAGTGAGTTTTGGGTTTTCCCACTTTTATCATAAGTGACTTTAAAAAATTTGTCCAGGTTCAATGTGAACCTGGACAAAGTATAAAAATGTACAAAAAGGGGTTATTTAGGCCTTTAACGCAACAACCTTCCACTTAAAGACATAAATGATGCCTTTAAGTTAACCAACTCCCACCAGCTATATGCAATGCTCATGTTGAGCCTTAGCAAGACTCTTGGTGAGAACATCTGCAGGGTTATCCTGTGTATGGATCTTAGTCAAGGTGAGTAGACCATCCTTCAATACCTATCGTATGAAGTGGTATCACACGTCTATGTGTTTGGTACACGCATGAAACATGTCATTTTTGGCTAAATAGACAGCACTCTAGCTATCACAACCCAACATGGATATATGAGCAGGCATGCCAAGTTCTTTTGCAAGTCTGCCCAACCAAATGGCCTCCTTTGAAGCCTCTGTGGTTGAAATATATTTAGCCTCAGTAGTACTCAATGGCACAAATTTCTGTGACCTAGAACACTAAGAGACTGCACCACCAACAATGACAAATACATATCCACTGGTAGATTTCCCGGTATCCATGTCACCTGCCATGTCTGCA
The DNA here is from genome assembly GCF_014529385.1 of Adiantum capillus-veneris. Taxonomy (NCBI): domain Eukaryota; kingdom Viridiplantae; phylum Streptophyta; class Polypodiopsida; order Polypodiales; family Pteridaceae; genus Adiantum; species Adiantum capillus-veneris. The sequence goes on from NC_140950.1 coordinate 110,736,137, forward strand.
TCACAATATCCCTGCAACTTTAAGTCACTTTTGACATAGAAAATACTCTTTTATTGTGTACCTTTCAAATATCTTAGAACGCAGTAGACAGCTTCCCAATGCACTTTGCTAGGATTCGACATATATCGACTAACAACTCCCACTGCATAAGCAATTTCGGGACGAGTGGAAACCATAGCATACATAAGAGAACCACAAGCTGATGCATAAGGGATTTCCCTTCATTTCTTTCAATGCCACCTTATCCTTTGGGCAATCTTCTTTGCTAAGCTTAGTGTATGGAGGTAAAGGTACCCCAAAAGGTTAGCATCAACCATATTAAATCTGTCAAGTACTTTTGCAATGTAACTTTCTTGAGATAAAAACAATAATTTCATATTTTTATCTCTTTTAATATTCATGCACAAAATATGATCTGCATCACCCAAATACTTCATAGAAAATGCTAAATTTAGCTTACCTTTCAGAGCATCAAGACTGGTCTTATGTTTCCCGGCAAGCAGCATGTCATCAACATAGAGAACAAGTATGATGGAACTACCATCTTCATTCCTTTTTGTATACAAACAATAATCTGCATGGCTGCATTTAAAGCCTTGAGATAGCATTAAAGTGTCAAACTTCTTATACCATTGCCGTGATGATTGTCTCAAACCATACAGAGCCCTTTTTCAGTTTGCATACAAGTTCCTCACGTGTAGGAACTACAAAACCTTTAGGTTGTTTCATGTATATGTCCTCTTCAATGTCACCATGCAAAAAACGTTGTCTTTATATCCATTTGATTCAATTCCAAATCAAGATCCACAATGAGAGCAAAAAGGACACGTAAAGTCGTAATCTTTACAATAGGGGAAAAGATTTCTTGAAAATCAATTCCTTCTTTCTGTGCATATCCTTTTGCAACTAATATTTCCGTATACTTAGGTTTTTCATCCACAATCTTAATCTTGTACATCCATTTGTTAGGAAGAGACTTTCTCCCTTTAGGCAATGTCACAAGATCCCAAGTATATGTCCTCTTCAATGTCACCATGCAAAAAACGTTGTCTTTGTATCCATTTGATTCAATTCCAAATCAAGCTCCACAATGAGAGCAAAAAGGACACATAAAGTCGTAAGCTTTACAATAGAGGAAAAAATTTCTTGAAAATAAATTCCTTCTTTCTGTGAATATCCTTTTGCAACTAATATTTCCGTATACTTAGGTTTTTCATCCACAATCTTAATCTTGTACATCCATTTGTTAGGAAGAGCCTTTCTCCCTTTAGGCAATGTCACAAGATCCCAAGTATCATTTGCATACAAGGATTTTATTTCCTCTTGGATTGCTAGCTCCTACTTACTGCTTGACTCACATGATTTGGCCTCTTTATATGTAAGAGGTTCACCCTCATCTATCAACATTACATGATCCAAAGAGGGGTTAAATCTCTACGGTTGCTTTCTCAAACAGGTCGACTTGCATACCCAATGATTACATTCTCAGTTAACGGTGGTACGACCAAAGAGTGTTGACTCTAGGAAGTGGCATGGACAGATATGTGCAGGCTAGCAGAAGCATGGCAAAAGGCTGGAGCAGCTAGGAAGAGCATGGGCTGACAAGCAGCAACGAGAATGTATGCTTGATGTGGTCTATAGGCCAAGGAAGTCTCCATGAGGGGTTAATTGGGGAATCAAATGAAGGAGATTCAAAGTGTAGCTTTTGGATCTAGGAATGTAGAGCTTGAAGTGCTGAAGGAGCAGGCTCAAATGGCTCATCAAACTGAGCTACGAAGCCCAAGTTATTGATGGTTGAAGGTTCAGTGTGTTTCTTCTTTTTGCCGGACAGGGCAGCTATGGACAGGTGGCCTAGGCAGGTGTTAGTGGATACATGTGTAGTGCTCAAGTTATGGAGCATACCTATATTCTCGGATTGCAAATCGAAGCTCGGGTTAGCAAGATATGGTATTTTGAAATTTTTTTGGGGGGTAGTTATGAGCCCACTTACCCACATTGGAAAATGCACCATGTGGTGTTTTCAAGAGCTTGCCAAGTGTTTGGTACGTAGTATGCAGCATATGATGCTAACAGGAAGTGACTTCACGTCAAACAGAGTCCGGAGCGGGGAGATACTGAAGTCGGAAGATGAGGTGCAATTATCCGTATTTGATTGTAGATGTTTTGATCAATTGTTTGCGGCCTTGATTCGAGGGCTTGGAGAATTGCAAAAAGCGTTGAGGTTGGATGGGTATGAAGTCGACAACATGGAGTTATGCCCAGGCTTTCGAGTTTGACAACCCGGCACTGGAGCCATCAATGGTAGGCATTGCAAGTTGGAGGAAACAAAGTTTTGGTTAAAAGTGATTTTTGTTTTTTTTCAAAAGCCTTAAGAGGCTGGAGCTTTCTAGTGCTACCATGTGGCACTGTAAAACCCACATGCACGAGAGAGATGCCCGATATTGGAGTATATGTCTTGGCCCTTGGCCATTCAAGGGCATCAAGAGAGGGAGAGGAGCTCCCCTATGGCGTGAGCTATGGAGTTAACGCCTGGCAGTGCGGGGCCGAGGCTGGGTGGTTTTGGCCAATGTTGATGGCGACAGCGTAGTGCACACGACCACCTATGGTGGTCTGATTCCTTGCGACAATGATGATGTGGTAGTGCCGCCAGGGGCACGTGCCCACGACCTTTAAGACCCCACTGTTTAGAAGAGGACCCCCCCCCCCAAATAGCGACATCGTTATTGCTTGGAAGGAGAGGGTTTGCCCATAGCAGGGGATGTGTCCCATGGCAAAAGAGAGAAAAGAAAGAAGGAAATACTGAGGCCATCAAGGGGAGGAATCCCACCAAGGGATAGCAAGGGAGAGCTTAATCCCACAACAAGTGTGTCGAGAAAGAGTAAGAGAGGAAAAAAACAAAGGGATGAAGCTAAAAGGAGAGCCGGGCAACCAAATTGGGCAAGTGTGCACCATGCAGATACCAAAGACCAAGAAAGTGCAAAGTGGTGGCCATGCAAGGAAATGTCTAAAGGAAGCTCCATCTAGTTGTACGAGCTAGATAGGTCTTGTTTTTTTTCGTTTTTAGCCTTAGCCAATAGCCTTAGCCAAGCCTTATAAAAGGGCACAAAAGTGATATTTTAAGGGGCTTTTTGCAGAGAGAGTGATTGGAGGTTTTCAAGCCTATGTATTGCAAGGTTGCCATTGGAGCTGCATACTTGACTGTACTACCCCCTATGCAATAATACCAAATATTTGCCCCTACTTCTTATGTTGCTTCTCCCCATCCCCCTCCTTTTCTCTTGCTCTTTGTGTACTTTCCGGTGTTTGCAGAGGGTTTGCCTACAACTTGAAGGGTGTCAATAAGAGGGAAGAATTGGGGTGCCTTGTGAGTCGGAAAGGGTGAGTTGAGCAGTGTGGGTGTGTTTGTGCTGCAGGGTGTTTCTTGCGAGGTGCGAGGTGGTTGTTCGATATGCTAAAGTGGAATTGTTAGTGCAAATTAGCCAATTTGAAGGTGTTATTAGAGAGGTTAGGGGTGATGTGGAATCGTTGGGCTATAGAGAGGCAAACATTTTGTGTGCTAGGTGTGTTCCCTATTCCCCCTATCCATCTTCTAGTGCCCCCACTAAGGAGCTATCTGATGCTCCAATTTGCGGTTGAAAGTCGTGTTTTATAGCCAACAAAGCGGTTGGATGATGGTTGAGATGTTAGATTGTCAATTTTGAAGATGAAAGAGATGGTGGAACCAGGTTTTGGCCCCATATTTGCGAGTATTGAAGATCCCGAGGATTGGTTAGCAAATTTTGAGTTATGGCTGTTGTTCATGCGTATTTTGATGGATGCAAAAAGGTTGCTGACGATGCCATTGCTGATGCAAGGATGAGCCAAGGTGTGGTTCGATGGTTTACAAAGCAGTGATTGAGAATGTTGGAAAAGATTGCAGTCAGTTTTTGGAGCAGTTTTGAGAGGTTATTACGTTGGAAGAAGCTGGTACAAGGTTGAAGGCGGTACGCCAGGATGTAAGTAAATATTTCTCCATTTTCATTGAGCAGTTTGAAGCTGTTTGGAAACAGCTAGAGGTTTCTACTGGGGTTAAAAGCAATTAGCATTTGAAGCTGTCAAAGCTGCTAGAGTGCTTACATCCAAGGATTAGAGAAAAGGTTGAAGATGGTGCAGATACATACAAATACATGGTCTATCTTGCAAAGATAAAGAACAGAAAGGTGAAGCGGAAGCGCGAGTTGGGAATGCTTAAGCCAGCAGATTATATGCCTATTTTGGAGGCATCAAAGTTCTCTTTGGTCCAACCAAAGCTGGCTCCAAGTGCTCGGAATGCCCATCCTGTTGAGGTAAGACCTACTATTGGCTATGTTTCTTGGAGCTTTCTAGTATGTTAAGTGCATGTGCCGAGGGTGGATGAGTTTGTCAACGAAGAGAAGCTCCATGTTGAGGTGAACAAAGAGGCAAAAGCAGTAGCATAAATGGAGGTTCCAGTGCGGGTTGAAAAGGTAAAGCCTATTCTTGTGGAAAGTATGCATGAAAAGATAGCAGAATGCAGTGGGATTGTAGATACCGAGGGTTCAGGAGTTGATGAAGAAAGTGAGAAAAGTTAGGATGATGGTCAAGATTTTGTGGAGAATCCCATGGTTGCAGATGCAGATACAGAATGAATTTATGATTCCAATGACGATGAAGATACAAGCTCGTGTAGCTGGGAGACAAGAGAGGAGAATAGTGCGGATGAGTCCACATTCTATGATGGGGAAACGGAGTCTGAGGAACCTAAGCTTGTAAAGGTAAAGTTTCCCTCTTATCTGTTTGATGATATGGTAGTAGCCCATGTGCAAGAGCAGGGAACAAAGCAAGCCGAGATGCATGATGAAGACCAAATGGAGTGGTCTAGGCCTATAGATGATGGAATGCAAGTAAAGGTAGTGTTTGTTGCCGTGCTATTGGCTGTGCTGATGAAAGTAGTGGTGTAAGGTGCCATGGTGGTGCAACAGGTGCAGCATTTTGCCAAAAGAGATAAAGCGGCCGTGTCTATGGAGGAAGACAAAGATGGTGCAATAGAGACTGAGCTGCTTTCTTACCAAGAAGAGCTTCATGCAACGATAGAAGAGGTGCTTACAAGAGCTCCAGATCGACCTTGAAGGACCGGTTGACGAGGAAGGGCTCGATGATGCTGGAATTGAGTGTGTGGCCAAAGAGGAGGTTTTGATGCCAAATACGGAGGAGATTCCGATGCAGTAAACATGTGGAAGGGTGGAGAAAGAAGAATCCTAAATAGTGACTTTTCTTCCATTAAAGGTATGTAAGCTATGGTGGTAGATACAGCTATGTGAAGGCTGGTTCAGCAGGTGCAGGGTTCTAGGGTGAAGGCCTCCACTTTATTTGGATGGGAGGGAGGGTCATACATCTTTTGGAGCTTGGTGTCAGGTAGACTAGGGCTAGTCTACACACATGATGGTCTAGGTGTTGTGGTACGGTACTGTGGTGAGAAATTACAGAAGGGTGGAAGATATCAACAGTAGGATTTTGATCCAAGTGGAAGCTATGTGATGTAGGGGGTAGGGCAACCCACTTGAAGGTTTGAAAGTAGGCAGAATAAAACTGTGTACATATGGTTTTGGTTTTCTCATAGTGTGTGCCAGGTTTTGCAATTTATAGGGTGATCAAGTTCTTATGTAGTTGAGCATAAATGCCCAACTAGGGGGTGGGCAATGATGGTACGGCCAAAGAGTGTCGACTCTAGGAGCTGGCATGGACAGATATGTGCAGGCTAGTAGAAGCATGGCAAAAGGCTAGAGCAGCTAGGAAGAGCATGGATTGACAAACAACAAAAGAAATGTATGCCTGATGCGGTCTATAGGCCAAGGAAGGCTCCATGAGGGGCTAATTGGGGAAGCAAATGAAGGAGATGCAAATTGCATCTTTTGGATCCAAGAATGTAGATCTTGAAGTGATGAAAGAGCAGGTCCAAACAGCTCATCAAAATGAGCTACGGAGCCCAAGTTATTGAAACGGTTGAAGATTCATGTTCACGGGCTTTCTCAAATTGCAATGATCCAAGCAGGATGCTTGCATCAACTGAGGAGGATTATCATCTTGTCCCAGAAAGTGTGAAAAATGATCTTGGGGATCTTATTTTGGATATGAATGGTCTTTTGATTCATAAAGTGGATCTGGAAGAAGATATGTTTTTCCCTACATGGAATCTACAATATGACCAGGTACTTGAAGAGAGGCCAGGAAGGATATACTTCCTTGTGCGGCCCGATGCAAGGCAGTTCTTATTGTGGGCAGCAACTCATTTCAATGGCCTCCTTTAGGTTCTCAGCCATGGAACATACTATTGTAAAGCATTTCTGTGAATTCTTTCCAGGTTTACGAGGACTCGTTAGCAAGGTTCATTGCATAGACTTCCTGTGATGTGCTTCATAATCACAAAATCAAGGGAAAAAAATCCATTTTCTTCAAGCACCTCAATGATTTCTGGAACAGGTGTAATGGTCAGTTTGTTCCACACAATACGCTACTAGTTGATGAAAGTTTGTACAAGTTTATATTTAATTTTTTTGGAAATTGCTGGATTGTGCCAGTGTTTGACTCGCCTAACGATACAACTCGAAGGCCATTCCTTACACATAAGCTTGCCCCATGGCTGTACAAGTACCTGAAGGCAGGGGATAGAATGCAAATTGTTACTGCAGGAGGAGATGTGTTTGCCACCTGGGGCAATGAACAGGACTTGATTGTTAAGGATAGAATGCAGTTTGTTACTGCAGGAGGAGATGTGTTTGGCACCTTGGGCAGTGAAGAGGACTTGATTGTTAAGGATCTTATAGAGTTGCATGGACAGAGAAGCCTAGAGTGCTGTCATCATGCTAGATGGGTCGAAATGGAAAAGAAGACCTCTGAGGAGATTCAGCAGGAGGCATCTGACAAAGTGAGGGACTTCCAAGAGAAAAAGGAGGTCTACAAGGTGGTGTGGGACCCTACTCTTCATAAACGACCTAAACAGATACGCTTGGGCACATTGGTGGATTGCCTCTGATGTTTGGACAGCCTGCTTTTTGTAGCAGCTAGTGGATGTAGCTTCTGTGCAGATTTAGTACTACATATAAAATATCTTTCAAATAGCAAACACTAGCTATGAAATAGCAATCACTAGCCATGAATAGCTATCAAATAGCTCTCACCAACTATAAAATACCTCATCCTAAAGAAAATACTTGATTATTAGCTATCAATAGTCATCACTAGCTATAGAATTTCATTGACTAGCTATGAAATATCCATTGATTACCTATTAAAAAGTAAACTTTGGCTATGAAATAGCAATCACAAGCCATGAAAAACAATCAATTGCTATCAAAGATCTAGCAAGAGATATTTTATAGAAATCACTAGCTATAAAATAGTTTCACCTAAGGCAAATACCTGATCAATATCTATTACACAACTTCTGATAACAAAATAGTTATTTGTATCGATCACTATCAACAAGTAGGTAATTACAAAAATAGTCATTATTGGCTATCAATATCAATACCAATCAGATAGCCTGGCAGAAGTTATGTAGCAACACTAGCTACCGGTCAAACTTTGACATCTATCAAAACTGGCCAATATAGTGAAAAACTTCGACATATATTTGAATAGTGATAAAATGGTACAACATAGCTACTGGGTGGATATGAAGTAAACCGCATTTCATAGCTATTAGTGTGGCAAGAGTTATCTATAAAACACGAATAGCTACCAGCCAAAATTTGACAGCTACTAGCCATTGCCAAAGAATAACTGTAACGAACAGCCATAAAACACATAATTGGCAGCAGAACAGATAGATAATGGTCAATAATTGGCAGCTAAACCCTGGCAATAGTTAGGTAAGTAATTCAAATAGCTGTGCTGTCAAAAACCTTCTACCCGGCAAGAGTATTTCCAATACACAAAGCCACTACATGGCATACACTTTCTTCCCTACCTATGATACTTCCAATAAATGGATGGGATATTTGATATACTCCTTCTGACCAATTCTTCTTTCAACATATGTATTTTTTGTTGGGGGATACACGAGTCTCAAGGATCCAAATGTTGACTATTAGATCCTTTACCTCTTCAAGTATGCGACTTTTTTGAAGACTACGATGACATGTGGCAAAGGACAAAGTGGTCTTCTCAGTTTGTTGGAGTAGCGCGATTCTTGGCTCCATACAAGTTCCTTCTATGAATAGAAAGTAGCTTGGAGACAAAATTAACATTAAGGCCTTGTGCCTCCCATGGGTTTTTTGAGTTCAGAAGCATCATCATGGTAGGCCTCTTGAGGAACGTCTCATCTTCAGTTTGTGGCCTCTTCAAGCCTTGGAGTGTGTTTCGAATATTTCCTATCAGTGTATCTGCAAAACAGGGTGTTGATGCTTTGTCGTTCTGGATATCTTTCAGTGAAGGGTACTAGTTCACCCAATTGAAGATGTCTTTCTTGGTGTCCATGTCCATTCCACTTGTGCTTTGAAGTACATATCATGCAATACCTTTCGCTATCTTTGCTCTTTTTCCATTCTCAACAATTTATGCACAGCCATGTGCCTTTGTTATTCCTTCCGCTGCTTCATTCCCTTCTCTTTCATTAACCAAACCTACATTTTCTTTTCTTCTCTTCAATCAGGCTCTTTGTTCTCTCTTGCGGAAAGCTTCATACTCGCTAATCACTATTGCCTACTTCAAGTCCTGAATTGAACCAACCATAAAAAACATAGCACAGTGACTTATTTACAATCATCAGCTAAACTACAAGGATCTTTAGATAGTGCAATCATAATAAAAAAGAGACTTTAGAGAAACAGCCCACCAAGGCATCTTCAAATTCACAAAAAAAGTGCTTCAAAAGCAAGTAGGAACCCAAAAAATGTTCGGATAAAATAATGAGCTATCATGACATAAACAACACATATTTCAAGAATTGAATCGTCATGGGAAATGCATGGAATGGGAACCCCAAACAAAGAAACTGACATCTAAAGGATTCTCACTTCTACAACTCTATGTGTCATTTCATTATGTTGATGTCATGAATGTTGCTCTAGACCACCATGTGGTGTTCTAGGCTTACTATCTACATTGAGTGCCTCCTTCCCAGCAATACAATACAATGTAACAATCGTAGATAAATTAAAGACAATCATAATATCCTTGGTTGTGTACATAATAACCACCATACATGTTACTAACCATGTACATACCTCCCTAGATTTTACAATACAAGGCAACAATTGTGAATAAATTAGAGACTACAGATTGTGTGACTGACCGTATGTACATATCTCCTCGAATTCTACCCTCACTCCCACCCCAAACATAACAAGTGTGTTTAAAAAAAACTTTCCCAAAGTGCCCAAAGCACAACAGCTAAAAAGAGAGGGAGAGAAACAAATATAATGGCAAGGCACCTGCTGCTTATCCTCCCCTTCCAAAGATGCAAGTTTCACCATGAGTTCTACTCACCTACAAAGCAGAAGAAAGACGCTTGGAGAGAGTGAAGGGGGCAATACGGAAAGAGCTCCATAGAGAGAGAGAGAGAGAGAGAGAGAGAGTAATACACACAGATGTAGAGAGAGAGAGAGAGCTAAATACACAGAGTTGTATAGAGAGAGAGAGAGCAATACACAGAGCTATAGACAGAGAGAGAGAGCGAGAGAGATAGATAGATAGATAGATTTTATTATCATCCTCGGAAGTCAAATATGACCTATGGGACCAAAGTTACATGTGATGTAGTATGTGTATGGCTGATGAGTGACTCTCGATGCTCCAAAATTGTAGTGATGAGAGTCGCAATGGAGAGCCCACACTTTGGCTGGGAGAGGAAAGTGTGTAGGTCTAAGTTATGGCTGAAAATGTGAGAGAAGCAAGTTCGGATGTGATCAAAATCTGAGCACTCTAGTAGTGTGTGGTACTTAGACTCTCGAACTTGCAGTGAGCATAATGTGCACAATCGATTTGAATCTTCTCCATTGCCCCAACGCCCTATCTCGCATTGAAGGAAATGGGAGCTAAGCCGAATTGCTGCGATAGTGCGTATCGCGGACAAGGGAATAGGCTCAAGCATGTAAGTGTGAGTATGGTTTCCTCTCTCAGCGAAGAACATGGTTTTGTAGTTGGGGACAATATAGGTGGTGTAATGTATGAAGCGTGACCCACCGGATTTCTCCCAAGCCGTAATACATTGGCGTTGTAGAAAAGCTTCATTCACTTGAGAGTCAATTGAAGCATCATGTAGCAAGTGTAATGCATCCCATCTCCCAAACCACTTCTTTATGTCTTGCATCCATCCCGTGCTCAAGATCTTGCTTTTATGCGTCTTTTGAACTTTTTTGCTTGCTTCCCATGCAATTGTAGGAAGTCGATGTGAGGGGTTTTGACGCATCTTTATCATGTACTCCACAACCCTTTCCATGCCCATAACCTCAATTGGAAGAGATCCCGACTCAAGAAGTAGGAGCATATATGGTGTTTGTGTCTTAACTTGGAGAAAGTTTGTAAGAAAACTCTTTTGGACATTCTCAAACTCTTTCCAAGTAGACTTTGAGATGCTCCCGCCCCACACTTCAACTCCATAAAGAAGAACCGGTGTCACCAATGCATCAAAAAGATACTTCTTGAGAACCCAACACTTGATGTTTCCCGCATTACACATGTTCTCAAATGCATAATATGCTCTCTTTCCTGTTGGAGCTATATATGGCTCACTCTACTGAACTTGGTCTCACCTATATATTTGTATCTTGTCCTCAATATGAATCAGTCTTTGGGAGCATATATGGTGTGTCTCTTGTCTCATCTCTCTCTCTTTCTCTCTACATCTCAACATGGTATCAGAGCGGTAACGATCACGCGCCAATTCAATTCATGGTGACAACAGTATGTGTATGCGATTCACATGTAAGATTCAAAATTGTTACAAATTTTATTTTTGAGCGTTGATTCTTGTTAACTGTGGTTGTTTTGTGTTAAGAAGAATATGATTAGTGTTTTATGTGGCGTTTATTTATAATCAATCTAATCGTTGATTACGTTTTCTTGTTAATGACACCCTGAACTTCATCTCAATTTTTCTTGCTGTTCTGCTCAAAATTTGGAGAAATGGGAAAAGCGCAATGGCACTTTTCATCCAAAACTTGTTCGTCTCCTCGAGCTCTTCGATTTGAGTTCTAGGTTTGCGTCAATCGGAGTTCGCAGCAGAAAGCTATGCTGTTTTTACTGCAATAGAGCTTGACGCAGCTTTCTTCGTCCTACTTCTTCGTGAAGCGTCCGCGATCGTTTTTCTTATTTTGGCGTTAACTTTTTCGAGAAGATTTAGCTTTTTGCTATTGGTATTGTGGCCGTCAATCTTGCGTCTCACGCCACTCTATTTTGAGGACTCGTTTATTATTAACGTCTCCTTTACCCTGTCTTTTTTGGGTGACGTCTCTCACATCTTTGGACGTTCCTTGAGCATCCTTCTTACGTTTATCGTTGACAGAACGCAGTACTCATATCTCTCTCATTCTCAATTGCGGCCTTCACCATATATGGTGTGCAGATTCTGTGATCTTATCTTATACGTCTTCTCGCAACAAGATATGGCTATGAATATTCTCGTCAACGGCTTTCCTTCTGGCCAACGTTCTGTTCCTCCTTTCCAAGGTCAAGGATTTCCAGGCTGGAAAGCAAAGATGTTGTTAATTCTTGAAGGCGATGAACTCTCCGATGTTGTTCTTGGAAATCGTGTTTGTCCGCCTCAGCCTGTTGATACGGATAATGATAACGTGCTTATCATTGAAGGACCTATATTTGAAGATTGGAATGTTGCCTATACGGATTGGCAACGACGTGATAAAGCAGCTCGTCGGTATATTCTTTCTGCTCTTACTGATTCCCTTTTGCTTGATATGTATGAACTGCCTACTTCCCATGACGTATGGAAGTACCTTATTGCAAACTTTCAGAAGAAATCTGTTACAGAAATACTTTATTTGAGAGGGTTGCTTAACAAGTTACAATATGAAGTTGGTACTGCCATGACGGGACATATTGAGTCTTTCAAATCTATTATTAATCAACTTGCTGCTGCCGGTGATCCTGTTCCACAAAAGCAACTGATTACACTTCTCCTTGATACGGTGAAGGACTCTTCTTATGATAACATTGTTACTATTCTCTCTAATAAAGATGGTCTTGATTTCGACCAAGCTTGCATGTCTTTAATTGAATACTCTCAACGTCAAGAACGTCGGAATGCTGGTCACGATACAGCTATGATTTCACAAGAGGAGACTGAGTCACAACAGATGGAACGTGCTTTTTATGCTCGAAGGCGTCCATTTCAACGAGGAAACCGCAGAGGTAGCCGTCGCGGTAATATTTTCTCTTGTCTCAAATTTCCTAATAAGAAATGTTCTTACTGCAACAGAAATGGCCATACTGAAGATGATTGTTGGGCACGTCAATATGATGAAGAACACAATATTACCACAAAACAACCACGTTTATCCAGAGACTCTTCTTCTTCTTCTTGTGAATATTGTGGACGATCTGATCATCCCACTCATATGTGCTATAAGCGTCGATTCGACACAGATCGGAATAGAGAATATGCTACTGAACATCGAAACAACATTGTACCAGAAACAAGCTGCGTCCTATGTTCAGTTGCTCCAGACAGAATACTTCATGTACGTGATGGATCACTTTTTATTGTCGATTCTGGTGCTACAGGAAATATGACATATTAGTCTAAGTGGCTCCATAACTATCATCCACTGCCAGTTCAACGTGTTGTTTATCTTGCTGATGATACTACTTGTCAAGTAAAGGGTATTGGAGACTTATATTTATATGGAACAACCAGAAGGGTTTGTTATTCCAGGTAAAGAAGACCTTGTTGCTCAACTCCATAAGGCACTATATGGTCTCAAACAAGCTTCGCGAGCCTGGTATACAAAATTTGATCTTTTTCTCACCTCTAAAGGATTCATCTCTTGCTCGTCAGACCCCAACTTATACATAAAATGCCAAGGTAGCAGTTTTGTGATTCTTGCTCTTTATGTGGATGATACCATCCTTGTTTCCAATGATTTGGGATTTCTTCAGCAAGTGAAAAATTTATTGTCTTCTGCATTCGATATGGTGGATCTTGGAGAGATTCACTCTTGTCTTGGCATTCAAATCCAACGGAACCGTACAAAAGGTATTTTATTCCTTCGACGGTCAAAGTTTATTGCAGATATTATTCAAAAATTTGGTATGGAATCTGCACATTCAGCCAATACACCTTGTCTTGCGAGCTCTACGAAGAATACTTCTTACAATGGCGGTCAACTTGTCACAAATCAACCTTATGCTAACTTGATTGGATGTCTTCAGTTTGTGGGCATGAACACTCGTCCTGATATTCTGTTCGCTGCTAACTATCTTGGACAACATCTTGCATGTCCTTCTCTTAAGCATTGGTCTGCTGCAAAGCGTGTATTGAAATACTTGAAAGGCACTACAGATTTTGGTTTAGTCTATCGACGACAACTCACATCGGATTCTATGCAATCTCTTTCTCTTTTGGGTTACACAGATGCAGACTGGGCAAGCTCACATTTATCTATGCGATCTACTAGTGGAAATTGCTTCTTTATAAATGGTTGTCTTGTTTCTTGGACCAGCAAGAAACAACGTTGTGTTGCAGTTTCTATGAGTGAGTCAGAATATGTTGCGGCATCACTTGCAGCTCGTGAGTTGATTTGGCTTCGACAAATGCTGGTTGATATTGGTCACTCTCCTCTTTCTAGCACACCCTTGCGGTGTGACAACCAAAGTGCTATTAGTCTTGCAAAAGACTATGTTCAACATAATAAGTCAAAGCACATTGCTGTCCATTATCATTATGTCAGGTATGAAGTACGCAAGGGAACCATTATGGTTGAACACTGTCCAAGTGACCAGATGATTGCAGACATTTTGACCAAAGGCCTCAATGAGTCACGTTTCATCCTCTTGCGCTCGGAGCTTGGAGTTGTTTCGGCCTCACTCTTTCTAGATTAGCTTCTTTTCTATTGTAATAGCTTTGTACATATGACATTGTAATCTTTTAGGTACCATGCACTATGCACACTCCACATTTGCACCTTGTGATATCTAAGTCACTTGAATATTTGTACATAGATGCACAATTCACTTTCACATCATCACCACTGGTTCATATTTCACATTGTATAGGGGCTTGGGTTTTTCCCTTGAACTCCCCAAGGGTTTTTTCATCCAAAGCTAGAGACCTTTGTTTGAGTGGGGGTGTTGGAGCTATATATGGCTCACTCTACTGAACTTGGTCTCATCTATATATTTGTATCTTGTCCTCAATATGAATCAGTCTTTGGGAGCGTATATGGTGTGTCTCTTGTCTCGTCTCTCTCTCTTTCTCTCTACATCTCAACATTTCCAGCTTCCAAACGACGCATAGCACATTCATGCCACTTGTGATTGGATGGAACCTCAAGGCCAAGGTACTTAAAGCTCTCAACAACTTCAAGTGTCTCGTTGTTGTAAACAATGCATGGCTTCTCCTTATGGTTGGTTTTCACAAGCATAACCTTTGTTTTGGATTCATTTACAATCAGCCCACTATGCAAGCAAAAGTTCTCAAGGACAACCATAAGCTTTTGTGCATCTTCTAAAGTGTGTGCTAGAAGCACTACAACAAAAGCATGATTACCGCATTGCAAATAGTGACCTCTTCAATGCCTTCTTCTTGCATAAAGTCAAGTATCATTTGTTCCAATTGATCGATGCATAGACCAAAGAGAGTTGGTGACAATGGACATCCTTGTTTAACCCCAATAGTGCTTACAAAAATTTCTGAAATTTCTCTTCCCATGCGCAATTGACAAATCACCTTCTCATACATTCGAGAAACCGCAAGCATAAACTCACTTGGCACTTGGAGTTCTTCCATCCTTCTCCACAAATTGTTACGTGGAATCATATCAAAGGCTTTCTTAAAGTCCACAAAACAACAATACAATCGCTTGCCTTTCAACCGACTTTCCTCCATGAGAACACGAAGAGTGACAAGATGACCAATGGTGCTATGGCATCAACGAAAACCCACTTGTCCCTTTGCACGCTTGTCATTCTCTTCATCCTAATCACTCAATTTTATCTCCATTATGCACCCAAACAACTTTGCCAAAAGAGACCCAATCATTATAGTCCGGTAGTTGCTTACATTCTTTACATCCCCTCCTTTATGCAAAGGCTTAACCCAATTAGTACTCCAATCATAAGGCATACCATGTTGAAGTGCAAGGTTGAACATATCACACATCCACTCATGGGTAAAATCTCCCGTCCATTTGATCATCTCCGGCTTGATACCTTGAAGATCTCCCGCTTTGCGAGTGGCCAACTTTTCAAGCCCACCACATACATCTTCAATAGTAAAAGAAGACGGCATACATGGGAGTGAACCATAAAATGGCATTTTTTCAGTATTTGCTTGCTCATATAATTGCCTACAATGTGTGTACATATCCACTAGACTCAAGTTACCAAAATTCTCAACCCGCTTCCCTCTCAAGTTTCTCCAAAATCTTCCACATGCATGTGCCTTTTCTTGGACTTGAAATTCTTGTTGCTTTACTTCCCATCTTCTTCTCTTCTTTTGAATCAATGCCTTGTATGTATGCAAATGACTTTGATAGTTGTCTTTGTCCATAGTTGCATCAAGCTTTATCAAGGACTTTCGAGCATCTTGACATTCTTTATCAAACCACCTTTTGCGTGATCTATCTTTGTTGATACCATGGAGATGCTTTATGGCAAAGCATTCTTCCGCACAAGAACAAATATCTTTCTTGAAAGCTTCCCATTTAGTTTCCAATGGTGCATCACATTGAAGCTTTGTCATCCATAATTTTTGCTCAACCATTTCAATGTACATTGGTGCCTGTTTGAAATCCATACATAGTGATAACTTCTCTTTCCTTTGGCTGAGATTATCATGCTTAGTTGCTTCTCCACATGAAAGGTCAATACATAAGGTGCGATGGTCAGATTCCGGGGTCCATTGACCAAACATAAAACTCTTTATGCGATACATGATGGCTTCAGAGAGTAGCATATAGTCAATCACACTATCCCCATTATGTCTCCTACATGTAAATCCATTGGTTCCACTCCACAAAGATACACCATTGGCAATGAGCATACCCGTGCTATTACACATGTGTAAAAGTAACTTTCCATAGTGATCCGGCTCTTTCTCATCCATTGAAGTACGATCATACAAGTGAACTTCCTCCAACTCCCTTGAAATGTATGGCATATCAAATTGTTGAGTATCATGTTGCAATGTTTTTGTGCGAGCATTCATATCCCCAAATACAATAACATCACCTTCACCTTTGAAATAAGCAATGTAGTAGTCCCAAAAAATAGATTTTAATGTTTCAAAGGACGAGAATTACTAGCTTCCTCACTCTCCTAAAAGTGATGTCCCTCCACCCCTTAACAAGTTGAATACTTGGCAAAACAAGCCAAAAAGAGCAAAAATTTGAGAAAAGTAAATAATCGCGATTATTTACTTCTGATACATAGAGAGAAAATTTTGGACTTTTGAGCTTGTTCAGTGTTAGAACAACATAATACAAGACCACCGGTCAATTTTGGGTTCAATCGGATCCAAATTAGTATATATTCACTCAGTTTCCATGTTGCAAATTAGTCCTTTGTCTTTTTTGCAAAAGAAGCATCTGAAATTCTTAATTGCTAACTCACTTAGCTCAATTTGAAGTGACACACATAGAGCAATCACAATAGTTATCAAAAATTGTACAGTCTTTGTGAAAAAAGAGCTAACTTAATTAAAACCAATACATGAATCAAGTTGCAGACAAGGAACTGAAAGCTTGACAGGAGTTGCAATCAAGCTAAGTAGAAGAAACTGATAACTAGTCAATTCGACGGTAAGCACTCTATCTCGGGTTTCATAAGTCTACATGAACCTTAGGTCTGGTCGTATACTAGCAAACCAAGGCATATTTGGAGAGATCAGTAGTAGAGTATCCACCAAAGAGAGTGTGAATCAAGGTGATCACCTGGAGACTATCTTTGAATGTCTCAGACACTTTTTCAGAATCAACATCTGAAATGTCATCCTATTCGACTCATTCAGAAACCGGAACGACAATGTGGTATAAGCACATACTCACATTTTATAAGACTAATGACCATGGAGCTCAGGTTTACCTAGATCCTAATGAAGAGTATGACATTCGCATGAATGTGATGATGACCTAGAGTTTAAATAGGAAATCAAAGCAAACAAACAAGGAAAAATGTATATATGGATAAAAGTGAAACTTAATATTTGCAAGTTGAAAACCCTGACAAGATAGACAAATGGGAAGTTTAGAAGTAAATACCATAATTCCAGTTATGCCAGCAAAAGAAGGACCATTGACTTTTGAATTCGAGAGATACGATCAAGTTGATTTGAATCCTTTGAAACGGCTTAGCATGGATAATCCTAGCTAGGATCGGAGTCTATTGTTGGGAGGATAGAAACGTCAAAGATCGTCTATGGACCCCTCATACCAAATGAGGACAGTTAACGCCCATGAAGATCATCAATATCTTCAAAATCAAAGACAAGGGTTTAGCAAATCTACCAACCTACCTATTTAGGGATTGTTATAATAATAACATTGTTATGATGCATCCTGAGGAGGTGGAACAAACCAAATACCAAGGGTACTCCATTGGGGATTGGATGTTGGGTCAAGAACTAGAAACTATTCCAAGAGAGGAGCGTCCCAAGAGATCTTTCGGGAGAAATGTTAAAAAACCCAAACCTACCTCATCACAAAGGAAACCACGTGACAATGAAGATAGTCCAAGACTACATGAGTCACTATTTCCAACAGATTGGTTTGAAGGACTCAAAATATGACCAACTACCAAGAGACCTGGAGTTGAACCAAATAGACGTATGAGACCAACTGCTTTTCAAAAATGGGTAAAAAAAAAAGTGGATTTGGGGATCCATATGATCACTTAGAAAGCTTTAAGCAAGTGCTAAGAGCAAAATGCATATTTGATTTCCATACTCAATTTGAGGGATTTTGAATGACATTAGAAGGAAAAGCATTGACATGGTTCCTAAACATTCCACCGAGGTTAATCATGAACTTAAATACATTAGCTCAAGGATTTGTAGCTGCATGTTCTGAAACGGGGATCAAACATAAGACGCTAGTTCAAATCTATAGTTTCAAACAGAAACAAGGTGAGTCTGTTAGGGATTGTGCAACTAGAATGAAGCAATACATTGCAAGATGCCGAGAACTAGAAATACCTACAGAAGAAAGATTAGTATTATTGTTTCTAGAGGGACTACTAAACAAAGAACTTCATGCTATATTGTATAGCAAGAAACATATGACCCTAGAAGAGTGTGTGTCAAATACTATTGACTTAGGAGACAATTGTGATATTTTCAATGAAGAGGATGTCCCTAAGGATAATCAAAGTGAGAAGACAGCATCCACCAAACCATCACAAGTGGGAACGGCTACTGCAGCACCGCTTACAGCCATTGAAGACATGCTCAAAAGGATGAATGAAATGATAAATAATATGCAAAAATCTCCTATGAGGGGACCAGGGCAAGGGATACCTCAACAGGGACAACCAATTAGGCCGTAGAATTGGTGTGCAATCAATGGTAAACAGACCAATGAGTGTTATTACCGACCAAAGTATGATGGAAATCCTCAATATGTGCCTCTGAGGCCACAAGGACAACCCATGTACAGATATCAGCCTAATATGGCCGCAACTCAAAGACCACCGATGGGTATGGAAAGACCTCAACCCGTTGTCAAGAAGTGTGCAGTGCGACTAAGAAAGGGTCTAGTCTCTGACTGTGAGGATTTGTAGCGAAATCAAGCAAGGCATAGATGATTTGAAGACAAAAACACACTAGAAAAGAACAAAACTCTATCCATGAATGCTTCACTTTGTAAAAGAACCAATACTAACTCAAAACTCTTGTGTGTGTGAAGATTAGGTGTAGCCTCGCTCCCAATTTCACAGATGCAGTGCTCATTCGACCTGTTAAAAACCCTAAAATGAAGCTTTTATTCTTCATCATGACCATTTCATGGAAGCTTCAGTACTTCATTGGAGAAGCCCAAGTAGTTATTTGAGGAGGGGAAACCCTAATTGGCGGCCTCACAGCCTCAACCATGTAGTGGAAGCAGCACGGGACAACACTTTCACCCTGTAAAGGAATGTCTGTATCTCCCTACTCATATACCCAAATGAGATCATTATTGGCTCTAAATCTCCCACACAGCTTGAACAATGATGGCACCGTCATTAATGTGGCATTTTGAGCTATTTTTAGCTTTTGTTGCCCAAAAATGCAAATTTTTGTCCATAAAAAGCCCAAACAAACTGGGAAAATTCCTTAAATTGTGGAAAAATCCCATTGGGCTAAAATTTCATGTTGAACCTCATTTTATCACTTGGTAAGCTCCTTGGACACGTCTTTTACGCCCGTGCATGAAACCTGCTATTTTTGGCCAACATCGCCGGCATTGAGCTTTCCAGGAAAAACGAGCGTGCCACTTCGAAACACATGACATTTCTACATTCCTGAAGAAAATTAGGCATATGTTTATGTGAAAAATAATTCCATAGCGCCACGTGTAGGGCCTCGCCCACCCGGCAAGGTATGTACACGACTGCAACCGTGGCATTCATTTTCGCATATATCACACAATGTACTGATAGCCGTTTTTCGGCTCTCCGTAATTGCCATAGTGAGTTAACCCACCCTACCAAAATCATCCAAACATTGTGGCTATCCCTACCATTTCACTGTATATAGGTGTGTGTGAGTTAGGGGACTTTTCCTATATCTTCTTAAAAACCCTTAATTAGCTAGTCACTGGGCTAGTTGAGCCAAAAAAATAAAAACAAAATAAAAAATATAAGTATATTATGGCCCATTTGTGTGTAAATATTTCATTGTATATAGGGCCTAAATAAAAGGATTTTTCATAATTATTTTGGTATTTATTTAAATATTTCTACCTATGGTGTGTTATTTATGCTATGTACATTGACTCACCATTACCATATTTTTTCTTACCATACTCTTTATTCCATATAAAAATAACTATATGCAAGCTTCTCTTATTTTTGGTGTAACTCCATCCCAACAAAAATCCAAAAAAACTAGTTTTATTTATGTGTATATTTTTTCACTATTGTGATTTTTTCCTTCCTACATCTATTCTCTTTTACTCTCATAAATTAAAACACCAAAAATATTCATTTTTTTATGGTAGACGTATAATGAGAGAGATTTATTTTGACCCCTTTATATTTTTTCCACCTATATTATTTATATTTGACATGTACATATTCTTTTAGACCCCTCAATATTTGATTTTCTTAGTTATACTATTCACTTATATCATGATCTCAACAATATCTTCAATTATAGACCTACCAAATAAGGTCAAGGGTATGTGGAATGCTTGCATGCACCATGGGGATCTCACTCTTGGAGGTATTCAAAAGAATCATCCAAAGAAGGACCTCACAAGGACCTTGTACAGTGGAAAAAACAGTCGGTTTTGCTGAATTTTTAAAGATCCCATGCTCCCCGAATTTGAAAAGGTAATACAAACAAAAGTTGTAGCTCGTGAGCTGAAATTTCACCTCAAATGTTTTCATATTTTTTTGAGCTACGAGCTGTGCGCTATGATTTTATTGGTGGACCCCAGTTTGCCCATGCTATGCAGGCACACTCCCTCTTCCACTTTATCATTTTCCTCTTTCACACACACTCCTCCCTCTCCTTCCCACTCCCAAACCTGCAACTCCCATGTCCTAATTCACCCTTTTCACCATTGCCACATCTCTCACACCTCCATAGCCTTCATCCTCCATTTCTACACCCTATGTGTCCCCCTTTCTCTCTACATATATGTCCATATTACCATACTCTCTTCATCTTTGTAAAGAACTTTAAAAAATAAGCAAAAAGCCAAGGATAACCTCTGCAAATTAAGGCTCTTATCATGAATTTTCCAAGGTTTGAAGATAACATAGCTTCATCGACACACGTTACTTCGCCATGCTGACCGCTTCTTCTATCGGTGCTATAAAGAGGTGAATGTCAACTTCTCCAAAGCTTCAACCTCTCTTTACAAGCTCATCCCTTCTCTAACTTTTCTCATCATATATCTCACCATTTGGTGAATGATTTTGTAAATATTTTTTAGTGATAATTACTAACTACTAACCACTAACCTTATTGTAAAATGCACCCTCTACTAGAGTAGGCACTCCCCAATTATTCACTCAATCCTCTCTCCCTTCATCCTCAATAATTCTCTTCCCTTGAGCCCACATCCATGCGACTCAAAGGACAAGAGAGACCCACACTCATTAAAAAAAATATATATGCATAATCTTTTATTCCTTCAAATAAACTTGATTAGGCCTAATCCTAATCGGGGCTTCTAAAACCTATAAATAGAGCCCTTCTCTCCCTTGTAAATCATCACATGATCACGCTACACCACACCATTCTCAACACATAACACACCACTCTTCAAGCCTAGTTGTGTAGAGTGTGTGCATTGTGAGTGCTCTATTCCATCACTACGCATAGGTGCATGGAGAAGCTTGAAGTTAGTTATGCCATCTAGAGGAGTGGAGTGATACTATACTCTGCAATCACACTTGTAGCCTACTCTTGTCCATAAATAAGATTTATAGTTTTGGGTGCAATTGTATGTTGCAACTACGACTCTTCTCTCCAAATTGACTTGATAAGTTGGCTCATCGGGTGGTTGAAGGTATATTTTCCTTGAAGTTTGTTGTGCCATTTCATGCTTGGTGGTTTGAGGGCTTGTTGAATTGTTTGCCTAAAAGGTCAATTGTAAGAGGGTGCTCGGTGAGAGGGCTCCCGTGACCCTAAGACAATTTGTGTATTGGCAACAAGGTCAAGTTTTGTGTTGTCTCTCTATCAAGCTTTGTGTGCATCTAGTCTTTAAGGCTAAGACTGAGTTTCTCAAGTTGATTTGTGCACTTTACCTCTCTCTGGCGTGGTGAATGTTTGTGTTTGGTGTGTGTGGCTATCTTGCATTCCCCTCTCTTTGTGTGTTTGAGTACAAGGAGATATCACGTGCGTCCTAGTTCGCATCTACAACTAGGTGGTGCCCCTTTTCTTGTTTGGTTTCTGGCTGTGGGTTGTTGTTGTCTCTGACTGTGCTTACCCCAGCCCCAATTGAGCAGCACGGGAGCCTCGAAGGGTGTTTTAGAGGCCGCTCTTCTTGTTGCCCACCCCGGACCGCCTCAGTACATTATAGCATTTGGTCCCACACATCATAAACATTAAGAGTGAGGTAGATATTTTAATTTCGCATTATCAACGTGCCATGATACGACATCCACCCCCTCTAAACCTGCACATCCTTTGGCATGTGCCACATATATCTTTTGCAGGTTCAGTCTTCATTTAAGTCACATACATGTCGATTTCATCATTGCTTTCAACAAAATCTAACGCATCATCCTCTTGTTCTTCATCCACATCCATACCACTTTTATCAGAGTCTTCATTTTGACCTTCTTGTGAATAAAGGGATATGTATCACCTCTTCTTTTGAATAACTTGATTCTTTTCCGTGCAATGCAAATCTTCATTTTTGTCCCATCTAATTCATGCAAGGTATATGTTGCATTTCCATGTACATGGACCACATAAGGATCAAACCATGTCTTGAAAGATTTATTATTGTTGACTGTTGGTTGTCAAGACTGCTGTCATACACCAACACCCAATCACCTTCATCAATAGCTTCATCAATAGCTTTAGGTATGAGCCTAGGCCTCTTATCAAATATGTCCTTATTCTTTAACCTTGCATCTTTCAATTGTGCTACTACAATCTCAACATCTTGGGACTTCTTTCTAACTATTTTATGCGCAAACCAAGAAGGCCTTCCCTACTCATTCCATCTTCCCAAGGTAATACATTCCATGTGGGAATTACATCCTCAATAGGTTTCTGACCATATATCAACTCAAAAGGCATATAACCAGTAATAACTGAGCTATGACTTGTACGATCAGCCAATAAGGCATAAGGCAATAACTTAGGTCACTCTCCCATTTTACCTTTGCAGGCCTTATCCAGATATTTAAATGATAGGAGGATGCCCACACTCTGATTTACCATTTTGCTCAGGATTATATGTAGTAGTGAGAGCAAGTTTAATGCCCAACCTAGAGAAAAACTCCCTTGCTTTGTTAGCATCCAACTCACCCATGTGTGCTGTTATTTTTCCGACACAGCCATAATGGCTAATTACATCATCCAAGAGGAACTTACGTATCCCTTATGTGCTTTTCGTTCTTATAGCACTACCTTCAACTTGGTTGGTTAAGTCTTCTCGTGCAAGCACTATGTATCTCATTTTCCATAAGCCCAATGGCATTGTAAACAGATCTACTACCCACTTATAGTGCATGGACAATGGGTAAGTACGGTGCAGTCCATCACGATGACATACATTTTAATACATTTGACAGGTTTCATAGGACTCCACAAAGTGAAATACATCTTTATACATACCTTTCCAGCAATACCTCTCTTTCGTTTTAGTAAACTGACCCATACACCTCTATTTCTAGCATAAAGACTCTCATGAAACTTTTTCATAAGCTCATTTTGATCATGCTTATCATTCACCACTCTCATGGGCATTCCATTTCTTTGTGTTGGATTCTTCCATAAGTACCCATCATTCAAAAAGTATCCATAGGCCTTTCTCCATATTCTTTTGAACTCTTGATCAATCCACCCTTCTTGCCTTGTCAAAGTGCTCAAATAGCATCCAATGAGCAACCAGTCACCTTGATATAGGTCCTTTCTAAATTACTCAAGTGCATTTGACAAGCAAAGATGATCACCCTTGGCATGAGAGATACTATAGAATTGTGTGCCTACATCATCGGCCTCCACCCCATGCCTTCTTCATTTTCATACCTTGCTCTTGAAAGCATATCCGCAACTGGATTATCTTTCCTTGCAATATGCTTAAATTTTGGATTCAAGGACTTTGTGTAGGCAATCTATCTCAACATAGCAATGTCGGGAGTTGAGCAACTTGTGATCATTCCAAGAAGGGGTAGACAATCAGTCTCCACTATTACATTTGCTCCTATCAAATACTCTTTGTCACATTTCAAAGTTGTGACTACTCCCCATAACTCTTTTTTTACTTACATATTTGCATTGACGAGCACTAGGACTTTTGCTCCAAATCTCACTACATATCGCTTGCCATCATCATTATCTTGCCCAATCACCCATCCAATTATTGTGGGGCTAGTATCCACTGTCATAATAACATATCTTCCACATTCATAGTTGGATTTCCTCAAAGTTTGAGACATAAGCAACAACTTCTTTAATTTCCTCATGGCATGTGTATGCATTTCTTCTCATTGAAACTTTTGGTTCTTTCTGAAGAGTTGATACAAAGGTTCTGTCACATGCGCATAATGTGGAATCTAAATAACATAGAACACACATGCACCCAAGAACCTTCGAACCTCAGTTACATTATTACATGTCTCTTTAATTCTTTGAATTACATCAATGGTTGCAGGAGAAGGCGTTCTACCATATGGCCCGCACATATGTCCCACAACAAGAACTTCATTCACACCAGACACAAATTTTTGGCTAGACAAGGTAAGGTTCACCTCTTCCAACCTTGACAAGATATTATCACAATCATTGATATGGTTTTCCACATACTTTCCGCACCCCCTCGAGTCCAGAGCCACATCTATATCACTTACATCACATCCTTTGGCTGGCACATCATCAAGGAAAGGCTTTGTAGTTTGAGGTATGAAGTCACGTAGGATTTTGTTCATACCATTCATCATATGTGCAACTGAATTAGTTGCTCCCTGAGGTAAGGTGCACATCCTTACTAGGCCCAAAGGTGTCTTCATGGTAGTCAGGTCCCTGCTTTCCATTGCTAGTTGGAACTGATCATACCTTGAGTACAAATCTCCCATAGAATATATTTCCTTTCCTACAAATTCCTCTTCAAATTCATCTACAACTGGCCCTATATCCACATTTCTGATTGTCACCTTATTTACAGGTTGCATATCCTGAATAAAGCATAAAGAAAAATTTTTCTTTGGAACTCTAAATCACCTGTTCGAATACTGAGTACAAGAAGGCTCCAAGATACCCATATTGATCTTTTCATTAAGCAATTCAATGAGTTTTGGCAAACAGGCCTTTGGAATCCGAATAGGCCTCAAGTTCCAAGGTACATGAGGGATAGTGAAGATCACCATAGGAGTAACAATGGATGGATCAACACACCCTATCTCATGCGGCTGAAATGCAAAAGCTTTTCCGTGTTTGGAAAGTATGTCTTCAAAGCATATCTTTTTAGCTCTTGTCAAACTATCCTCGCAACCAACCTTTAAATCCTTCAAAGAACCCTGTGTGAACTTGTGTCCAGTCTTGCTTGGGTCACAAAGGCTAGGTTGAAAAGCAGCTTGTTCCATCTTACTTGTGCAATCTTTTGGTAGAGGTAATGCCATTGGTTTCACTTTCTTTGCCATGGACTTATACTTAGTCTCCACTCGTACATCAACACCTTGAGCATTTTTTAAATCCTCAACGACCTTGTACATTTGTATGGAGCATACTTTCACGACCTCACTTCCCACACGCAAATGGAAATCCACTAAAGACTCCAAATTTCTCATAGTATCCACAAACAAACACTCATGAAGCACACCTGCAACGCATCCATTGTCTTCTAGAAACCCATTCACCCTCAAACCTCTTTGTATAGTATTTACATGTTGTCGTTCACCCCGCTTTAAGTCCTCACACTTTGTAAAAGCAATACATCCATAGTCTGTTAGTCCTACAAATCCTATAGAAAATTTTTCCTTTGCATATACATCATGCGAGAACTTTTCTCTTCTTGTACCACTGCAATCCCGCTCTACAATGGTACATGGCCAAAACCCCTCATATCCTTGTAGTGCTTGAATTTCTTATTTGTATTTAGTAAGGGTTGCTCTCTAAGACTTTCACAGTTCCTTTCATGGTCCACGCAAACAGTAAGGAATTGTACTGCATGCTTTCCATCCCTGCTCCTTATCCTAGCATAAGCTGACCCATTGCCCATTACCTTGGTTTCCATGTGAGTAGTGATGATGTATGGTTGCCCAAGGATAAAAGGGTATGTAGACATCTCCTGCACAAAGAAATTTTGGTAGTCTTTCACATCCCCTATAGTCACCTTAACATTTGGACAAGCTCTGTACAGCTCCCCTGATGGGTTGTCTGTTGCGTGAATCATCCATCCATGATTTATATCAAATGGCCATTTTCCTTTCTGATAAAGACTCTTTGACACGAGGTTAACTTCCGATCCATGATCTATCAACACAATGTATGGCTCTTATAAGTCTCCCACTTTTACCAGGGTCTCAGTAGTTGCTCTTGCCCAGTGACTCTTCAAGTAGTAGCTCTTGTGAGTGGTCTCCACTTCATCTTCATGATCCAAGAAGCAAACATGTTTTACTCCTCCCCTAGACATGTAGCATCCAACAAAAATTTCTTCACCTTGCTTGCCATAGACCTGTACACCCTGTGCATTTAAAGTCTCTTCCTCACCCTGTACATGGATAGATTCAGTAAGAGACTGCCACTTTCTCTTTATGATATCAATTATTTCTTTGTGGAATTCCCGCTTTGGTATACCAAGGACCTCACCCAGGGTAAATTCCACCTCACTGTTTAGAATCCTCTCTTCCATACCCTTTTTGAGATCCGTTTTACTGCCTCTATATCGGATTGGAGTTTGTAGAACAGACCCTTTTCTTTGGATTTTTTTGCATCCTTCTTCTTTTTCTTAGAGGCTTCTTGCATAGGTACTTCGGGGATAGGCATCTGTTTCGGGGAAGGTGGTCTAAGAGGCACTGTGTCATTTCTACCTCCACTCCTCATAGCCCGCTTTGAAGGACCTTCATCCCCATTCTCATGCCTACATTTCTCTTCAACAATGACCTCGTTTGCTTGACATTTGGAAATGTATGCATGCACTTACAAACAGTCCACAGGGTCATTCCAACCTATTTCAAGCTGAATACAATCTCCAGGTTCACGTAGAACCTCTGTAGTCATTTCACCCTTCATAACAGACTCTATAGCGCATGGCCATATCTCTCTAATACCATTAGATTCCTCTTCTCCAACTTTGACTAATCCTTTTTTCTTAATAGGATCCACCTTCAACCCATAGGCGGCTGCCTCAACCAT
This sequence comes from Adiantum capillus-veneris, assembly GCF_014529385.1. Taxonomy (NCBI): domain Eukaryota; kingdom Viridiplantae; phylum Streptophyta; class Polypodiopsida; order Polypodiales; family Pteridaceae; genus Adiantum; species Adiantum capillus-veneris. Next base: position 110,763,543 of record NC_140950.1, read on the forward strand.
TGAGATAGCATGGCTAGTAGCCATGTCCTCAACTAGCTTCTTCATCCCACCTTTTCCAAAGTTCGTCCAGAAAAGCTTACCTATTTCACTTAAGTGAAATTTTTCATCTTTAAAGAAAACAATCTCCTTTGTCAAAGCGTCTATAAAACTATCACAATCCCTCCTTCCATGGTCAGTACTATCACACCATATGAATCTATTTACAAAGCCTTCTCTATTTTGAGGTCTTTGCCCTATAGATTGTCATGATGGTTGCCCCTTTTCTTCTAGACTTGTAAGCTTTAACTTGACCTCTTGCATTCCCTTGACAATATCATCTAGAATCGACTTGTCACTCTTTGAAACCACAATAATAGGCTTTATAGGACTCTCAAAAACACTTGGGACTTGAGTAGGGTTGACTATCATCTTGTCTCTTTGTTGTTGTCGCTTAGTTAGCAGCGAAATGGCATCTTCAACATCATTCCAATTAGTCTTTAAGCCTTGTTCCGCATCCTTATCCTCAAGTAGTAGCTCTAACTTCTCTGAATCTCTTTACCTGTAGACTACGAAAAGAGCTCTATCTTCTCTGAGTTTCTCCGAGTTTAGGATAGCCTTTTCAGTCCTTGAAAGTTGATCATAACGGCGTTTGAATTCCCTTAGCGGCTCGGTAGGCGAGAGCCCCTCTTTTGGCCGAACTACCCACTTGAGTTTAGTAGATCACCATAGTATGAGTAAGGTTATCATGTCTGTTACCCTTTCAGAGTCCTCCATGAAACAATCTTCCTTCAAGGCGAATTTCAATGCTTCCCGAGTAGCCCCATGCTCATTTCTAATTCCCCTTACATGCTCTCTAATCTCAGGAACCATATCAAGTTCAAAACTTTGCACCATCTCTGCTTCGGGCACTCAATGAAGCTCCATCTCCTTTACATATCCAGAAAGATACTTTGTTACATCTTTACCTTTAAATTGGTCCATTCACTTCACCACAGATTGAAGTGCTTTGGTTGAAGAGAGCTCCCTCCTTTCTGCATCTTGCTGCTGCTACATAAACACTACAAAATTTTGAGACGTTTGCATTGTGACTGGATCAAACCAAGCCCCTTGTTTCTCTTGTTGCTCCATAGATTTAAACCATTTTTTTAAGACCTTCAATGAAGATTTTGAACCCTCACCCCAGCCTATTTCACGTCAGGTTCACCAAAAATGTGTCAAGAAGTGCGCAGTGTGACTAGGAAAGTGCAAGGCCTCTGGCTGTGAGGATTCGTTGAAAAATCAAGCAAGGCATAGAGGATTTGAAGCCAAAAACACACTAAAAAGGAACAAAACTCCAGCCATGAAAGCTCCACTGTGAAAAAGAACCAATACTAACTCAAAACTCTTGTGTGTGTAAAGATTAGGTGTAGTCTCGCTCCCAATTGCACAGATGTAGTGCTCATTAGACCTGTTAAAAACCCTAAAATGATGCTTTGATTCTTCATCATGAACATTTCATGGAAGCTTCACTACTTCATTGGAGAAGCCCAAGTAGTTATCTGAGGAGGGGAAACCCTAATTGGAGGCCTCACAACCTCAACCATGTAGTGGAAGCAACACGGGACTGCACTTGCACCCTGTAAAATAATGGATGTATCTCCCTGCTCATATGCCCAAATGATCTCATTCTTGGCTCTAAAACTTTCCACACAACTTTGTTTGCGGGTCGTCGTGACGGATGTCCATAGCATAGCTCTCAAGCATCAACATATTTATCAATACAGGGGAAGCGACTCGGATGAGGCATGGGAACTCACTAGGGTGTCAATCCTAATGAAGTGAACTCAAAGAGATGCAACTTACTAACTCTACAAGCAAATCAAACGCGTTTCCACCAAGTAATCTTCCTATGTCCTCCTACACCTTTCTTTAGTCATCACGCCCATTTACAATGCAAATCATATCGGAATCACACGAAACTTGAAGGGAAGCTATAGGGGATTATCAGGAACATGTTCTATCACTATCACAGCATTCTGGAGAGGTACAACGATCGCGATCGTTCGTCCCAAAGTCAACAAAAACAAAGTACAATTGATCCTAATGGATCTTTTTAGAGTCTCTAAAGCCTCTCGTAGGGTCAAAACAACATAAAACACGCATATAAACACTCAATACAGCGATTTAAAGCCTCCAAATCGTAGTCAAAAACTTACACCGAATCTTGAATGACTACACTTGAATGAAAGAGCAAGAGGAGAGGAACATAATGCAATAATCAAATCTGAATTTGGATTACAGTAGCCGCAATGGAGAAGATTACAAGTTTGAACAAGAAGGAGATCTCCAACGTACGTTGTCTTCTCAGTTCTCCCTTAAAAGGATTGTCCTCAAACTTACAAAAAATGACCTTTATAGATTAGGTCTTTACAAAATGGCTTGTCTGGCCATAAACTCCCAAACTTCTAACTGTCTCTCTAATATACAATTGCTCCCATAAGAATAATCATACATCCTTGGAAAAATTCCCGGCTAAGAGATGCTTCATTACAAAAGAATTTTACAATGATTTCTCAGAAAAATGTGATCCTTCTCTAAAAAAGGCCGCTTGTTGCTTCATCCGCCAAACATTCCCCCCTTCCTTATCCTTGCACGCCCTTGTGCATGTTCAGTGCTTTGGCCGTTGATGTGGCTCTAATGAAGCGAGTGTCACTGAAAAGCTTCTTATTCGCAGGACGGCTTCGAGGGCTTCTTGGTGTTGTCTGAATGGATTTTCAGATAATGTGTGTTGGTATGCCACGTACCTTGCCTTGAGGTCCTTTGCCATGGGATGGAAAATCCTTGAATCCATTTCGAAGAATACTGTGATGAAGGCCTCTTCAAATGTCTGCAAGTAGTGTGATGGTAGGTACATTAGCTTGGAGTACATGGCCATCAAGATGTGCCATGGCGGTGAATCCTGTAGATTCCAGCAGATGCCTCTGTGTCCTTCCAAGAACAGATTCCACGGATGATCGTCGCCTTCAGTGTCTTTAAACACCTGGATGCAGGTGACGATCATCTGGGATATCTTTACTAACATCTGGCATGCCAAATCGGGGACATCCCGCAGCAAAGTAACTGTTTAGTTCAGTGTGCTGACCATGTAAGCCACCATAGGGGGTTGTTGCGCTGTCAGAAGCGGGTAATTTAGCTTGTGCTGCCTCGACCCCTTCCATGTGGTGAAATCTTTCAAAGTACGTCTTCGAGGGACAAGGCAGAATGTAAGATCTATTTGTATATGTTGAGGAGCGTGTGGTAATTTGTTAGATCCTGCGGCCTTTTGTTTAACCACTTATGCCTCCACTTGGAGTGGTCATCGACAAGAACCCGAGCTTCTTCGATTGTGACTGCGATGCCCTCATAACCCCCTTCTTTGTTTCGTGGCAAGGAACGCCGCATCTTTTCTTTACACAAATTTGCTTCATGGCATAGTAGAGGAAATGAGAGGTATTCGTGGACAAATACTTCCACCTGCTCTTCTGGTTGTAAGTATGCCAAGGCTGCTGACTCCAGTATCTTCTTTTCATAGAGCATATACTCCTTGGTTGGCCCCTCTGGCATGTCCTGAATGCTTTCACTGAGTTCATCTCTTATGTCGAGATCGTGCCCTTCAAATTCCTACTCCTGTTTCCCTTGGTGTGATGTTCCAGGAAAATCTGGCGCTTGTTGTCCAGGCAGTAGTTGATGTTGAGTCTGGGCTTTGTCTGCTTTGATCTGCTGTTGGAAAAGTAGATCTTCTTTTTCCTTTAGCAGCGTGTCACCGATCTGTCTCTAAATCTGTAGTTCAGCACTTGCTTGAGCTAGTTGCTGCTCCATTTCTTTTAACTTTAGCTCGTTTGTCGCTGTCTGGGCCACCATCCCTAATACGAGCAGCTGTCTTTGAAGCCTTTCTTTCTCCAGCTCTGCTTTTAGCGCTGCTATAGTGCTCACTGCTGTGGCATTGTCAGATGTGGAGACCAATGCCCCAGCAGGTTCCTGTTTAGCCATTAAAGTCGTTAGAGTGCCCTTGACAGTGCTGTAGGAACTGCTAAGCCTTTGGAATCTTGCACTCTCGTAGGCAAGCTGCTCTGTTGCTTTCTGGACTCTTGCCGTCTGCTCTTGGCACTCCTTCTCTTTGGCAGTCAGGTCTGTCTTGACGTCCACCAAATCTTTGATCAGAGACTGAGTCTGTTGTCGCTCAAGGTCTCTTTCCTCCGTTGTGAGTTCTAATTGCGTCCTCAGGCTCTCTAGCTCTTCTTGCCCTCATGCTTGCTTTCGTTGGGCTTCATGTACATGTCTTTCCTTCTCACTCAGCACCACATAGTGACACTGGAATTGCCATTCTAAATCCTGCAGAGTTGTCTGTAATCAAATCCAGCCATTGCTTGGCAGGCTTCTTGGTATCCGATGGATTCTATAGGTGGTATAACTTCCTTTTGCGAGGTTGAAGGGGGAGGAGTTGGCTGTTTTTTGTTCGATGGAGAAGGGGGAGGAGGAGGAGATTTTGGTGAAGGAGGAGGCGATTTTCTAGGCAAGGGAGGAGGTGATTTGGGCGAGGGAGAAGGCGGACTTGATTCTTCTCGCACCCGTCTCTTCTTGGAAGTCTCCTCTCCTTGTTGCGAAGCGGGTGCTTTCGCTTTTTTCTTCTTTAAAATCCTGATTATTCTTTGGCGGGTGAGATCCGCCACCCATCGCGCTTCCAGATTCCTATATTTCTGGATCTTCTTAAGTTGTTCCGCCTGATTTTTCTCATCAGCCGCGTCTTTCTCCTTTGTTCCTTCAGTGGACTGCGAAGAAATGTCCACTTCCGTAGCCTTTTGTTCTGTTTCCAACATTTTCTTCTCAGCACGTAGGCAAGTTTCATTTTCTGTCCTTTCTTGCCTTTCCCTTTCGAGTCTTCTTTTTTGTGCCTATTGCGTTTCAACCGCTCGAGCCTGTCTGTCAGCCTGCAATTTGGTTCTTCTTTCTTCGACTCTTTTCTGGGCTTCCGCATATGCTTTTTGCATGTCCGACTGTGGTATTGCACTTCTCTCTCCTCTTTTTCTCTCGAGCGACTTTGTTGAATCTTCCTCCTCACTTTCCTCAAACTCTGAAGGCACTTTGTCTTTAGAATCTTGAGACTTCCCTTTGTCATCTGTCTCCGTTTTCTCTTCATCACTCGAACTTTTATTGGTGGCTTTTGCTGAGCACGAGGATTTCGTGCCAGGGGTCGTCCTTACGGAATGTGCAACCAACTTAGCTTTCTAGATCAAGGCCGTTTGTGAGCTAGCAGCAGCTGGAAAATCTTCGATCATTCCCAAAGCTTGGTATGCTATTCTGGTTAGCATCGGCCCTGCACTCATGTAGGTTTTGTTTTTTGCCGAGCTTTTCAAATTTTCTTCAATCAGATTATCCACAATATAAGAACCGTAGTCGCAGCGAATGGATCTATTTTTTATTGTCGCTAGAGCCATGACTACGGCAATGTGCAGGATTGGCTCTGTGTAGCAAGGAGGCTTTTGAACTCTGAAATGCTGAGTTATCAGTCTCATCGGCAATTCCATCTCCCCGTAGATCATGTCACTGTATTTGTATTTGTTCCCCTTCGCTTTGACGAATGCCTTCTCATTGTCTAGTGACTTTGTCTTTGCTAGCAAATCGTGTTGCTCTGGGAGGAAATGCAATGCTTCATTGATGATTTCCTTCGTGATCTTTACTTTAACCTTTGATCCATCTTTGTCTGTGAGCATTGCCTACCCATCATATTGTATCGAGCTCATGAGCTCGTGGGCCCTCATATAATCTATTCCCCATGGATGTAATCTGAAAAATTGTTCCAAGTGTACTGCTCGCACAGCCTCTATTACCTCTGGCCTTTGGTGGAGATTCCATATCTCCCGTGGTATGATAGTTGTATTTACCAAGTCACCATCCGCATCCTTAAACTTCAAGATGAAGATGTGGGCAGGGATTTGAGCGAGTATCTTATCCGAGATGTGAGCCTTTTCATTTGTGGCAAGCTCCTCCACTTCATATGGTGCTGCTGTCCACTGCCTTTCTTTCTTTTGGCGAGGCATTCTGTGTCAGGAGAATCACAAGCTGTTAGGATTTTCCTTTCGCAATCAATCGCATTTAGACTTTTAGTTAAAAACAGTTCAAAATTTAAAACTGATCATAACTTGAACAAATTTCATCCATTCTTGTCCATATTTCACCAGTGGGACTAGGAAGACTAGAGCTATGACTGATCAAAATCTGAGCCAGTTCTAGGTATGAGGTACACCGATCACGACCGTAGTACAGAGGCCAAATTTGGATTTGATCATATGAGTGGGTTGCTGATAGTTGGAGGGTCATTTTGGTCCACTCTGTGTGTCATTTGAACCATTTTTGAGTTTACAGGTCCGGGTTACAAGGGAGTTTTGGACTAGACTCTGATTTTTTATAAGTTTTTGATGTCCAATTGGCTTGAAACTTGGATGGTGACTTGAACAAGATGTGTACAAGGGATTTGATAGGTTTTGGTCAAATTCTGAAGCTGAGGTACACCGATCGCGTTCGGTGTTCTGGGCCTGTTTTTGGTGAAAACTAGATGGTCATGAACTCCTATGCCTGCCTAGCCTACTGATTATTTATTTTCAAGTTTGGACTTAAAATGAACAATTTAGAGCAATTTTTCACTGTTTGACCATATTTTACTAAGTCTAACCATATTTGGTTTTCCTGATGAATTTTGGTTGGATCCCGGAGTTAGTTGAAGTTAGTTTTAGAGCTCCAACTTCTTCCATGATGTTCCGCTACCATCAGCCTACTCTATTGTCTGATTTTGACTTTATCAGGCACTTTATACCCTGTCTTAGGAGGTTTTCCAGATTTGTGCATTTTTCAGGCATTTCTTGGATATCCATGTGATATTTGAGCATCCCTAAGTAACCTTTTGGTCTTTGGCATTGGCTCGGCTCCAATTCTATCTCTATGTGATCATTGGAGATTGAAACGACTATATTTGCACTTATAGGAGATTCTGAGATCCATCCGGGGTTATATGCAACTTTCCTGACTCTTAGTCGGACAAGTGTTCCTTCCCAACCATCCATCATCAATTTTAACCAGATTTTGGTAGTTGTAGGTCAAAGTTTCCCTTTTTGGTTGTGTTTGACAAATTGGGCCCATTCCATGAGGAAACATTTGTGCATTTTCCTTGAAAATTCAAGAGAGTGTACTTTTAACTGAGTTCGAAGCCTCGGCCAAAACAAAAGTTTCAAAACCTGCATCTGAGGGCACCGATCGCGATCGTGCCATGGAGGCCAAAATTGGTTTTGACCCCAGCAGATTGTAGGCGAAGCCAAGGGGAGGTGTTTTGCAAGATCTGTCCCAGTTTTTGTTAGGGAGGTACACCGATCGCGATCAGTGTACCACCACCTAATTTGGTTTTGACCACTTGGCTTTGCTCTTGACTTTGTGGGGAGCACATTGATGTGTTCTGTGTGACTGAAAAAAGTTTTGTATGGATGCCTCTAAGGGCCCTCGACCTCTTTGACCCGATCCGACTTTGATTCGATCCCTTCGCCCGTTTTTGCAATGATTCACGCTTGCATGCATAATAGACTTGATCTTTACTTGATAGGGAACATACCTGTGAAATATGGTATGAAATGCTGGCTCCGACCGTCCGTACGGGGTAGAGATGTGGCAGCTCGCTCTAGGTCAAAAAAGCTCTCTCCTTCTCTCTCAAAAGGTGAAAATGAGCAATGAGCTAGAATTTGGCCTACCTGACCTATATCTTCCCAAGATTTTCGTGACACTGGGTATATTTTTCTCATCTTTGATCCCGATATAATCTGCATACCACTTGTGGGTCGAACCGTTTGTCATTCCGGTGTCGTATGACCATTTGATGTGATTTTGGCGAAATGTAGTCATGATTATTGAGGTCAAAATTTGACATCTTCAGATTAGCTTCATATCTTCCATGCTTGATAACCATATCATGATACTTCGGCATTTGCTTCCAAAACTTGATTCCGACACTTGTGAGCGAGATTTTTTAATTTTTGATGTTTTTTAATTCTCTAGAAGCATCCCAATGCTCTGGATTTGTCATTACAGCTCATTATTATGCTAGTCGGATGATACAAAAAAAACGCAAACAATGCCAGGTTTTGATCGAATATGTTCAAAACTGAACTCTAAATAATGAAAAAACACACACATTATGTACATATATACACATTGGACCCCTTAATGGCCCTGACTGTTGCTAGATTCATCAATTACTCCCCCCTTCCTTGTATGAGTCATCCCGGACGAAGGTTTGGTGTGTGTGCATGGGTTTTGATCTCTGTGTCTATGCATGGCCGTGTAATGTGGCCCTATTCTCATGGTTGAGACAATGCATTGGGTAACGACATGCTGTGCAAGATGTGGAAACTGAACGTAGTTTTCAGTGGCTTTTGATGGCGGGGGTAGCTGTTTATGGAACATGAGAGCTTGCAGTTGAATTGCTATTTCCTTGATTGTGGGTGTTGTGTTGGCAACTATTTTTGGAACCCATTTACATGTATTTTGTTGCATCTTTACAGATTCTGCTTTAGATTTCACAGGTTTTCATTGCCATTTGGGTTTCCTTTAGAGCTATGGCATTGAAACTTTAGTGTTATCCTTTTTTGGTTGCCATTTCCACTTTGGAGTAACTTCTGAAGGTTTTAGAGATGATGCTGCTTTTGTCTGGAGTTTGTCCTTAGGTAGCCATATCTTGCTCCGTTTGTTGGTCAGCAATGTTTTCTTTATCTAGACCTTCCGCACAACCTTTGGTGGTGTTTTTTGTTGATTAGCCGGTTGCTTATTGGCGAGTGGGATACTTGGCCACGAGTGATCTATTTTGGCGAATGGAGTCATGTACATGTTAGAGTCGTGACCATTCAGTGACTGCATTGTACGTTCACATCCATGGAACTCCAAAGCATATTGATTCTCTGATTTCACCGTCTTTCATGATGAAAAACTGATGAGGATAACTATTTCCATCAAAATTGACTGGTAAGTTTACTATCCCCAATGTTGGCATTGTTGCACCGTTTGCTACTTGTAGATCACGTGTGGATTGCACGAGGGGTTCATCTGTAAGTATCCTGTAGGTGGAGAAGTTGACCGCATTGACTCTTGCTCCTGTGTCAATCAATGCTCGCTGATACCTGCCATGCGGGAATCTGACATTGATGAGAACATCGATTCCTGTTTCCCATTGCTCATCAGTTTGAATCATAGACAAAGGAATTTGAGCCATGTCTGTTGGTGGAGGAAGTCTTTGTTGTTGTAAGGTTTGTTTTCTTTTTAAAATCCTGACTTTGGCCTCCTCCTGCGCTTGAGCTTTTGTTTCTTTTGCTTTGTTCTTGTGCTCCTTTGCAGCGTGTATTTTGGCAAGCATCTTTGTGGTTAGTGGTAAGTTGTATTTCTTTAGTCTGCAACCACTAATCCAGTTAGGCATTTCCTCTCCCTCTAATGTCGCAAATTTGATGGCCCCGCTAGATGATATGTCATGAATCACATAGGGTCCATTTCCTCGCTTTTTGAGTTTTCGGGAATGTTGTTTCAGGGTATACATTAAGACGTAATCCCAGTAGCAAATTCCTGTTGATAACATGTTGATCAAAGAATGATTTCATGTTTCGTTTTTGCGTGTAGATTGATGCAACTGCTCTCAATCTAGTTTCATCCAGTTTTTCTAGGACATCTATCTGATTGGATAATTCATGACCCGTCCATTCTAATTGTTTAGCGACTCGAAGCGTGGGAATAAGGAATTCAAGTGGCAAAATTTCTTGAATTCCATATAACATGTTGAATGGAGTCGTCCCGATGGATGTTTTGTAAGCTACTCGATATGCCCATAAAGCCGAATGCATCTTTTGATCCCAGTCAGCTCCCGATTCGTCGACAATTTTGGTGAGAATTGTCACCAAAATTTTATTCGTACTTTCTGCTTGGCCGTTCGCTTGTGGGTGATAGGGGACGGACTTCCTGTGAATTACCATGAATTCGTCCAATAGGAATTCGATCACTTCATTGATGAAGTGAGTGCCTCTATCGCTCACGAGCTCGATTGGTAAGCCATATGTGGTGAAAATGTTCTCATACAAAAACTGTGCTGTCGTTTTTGCATCATTTCTGGCTGTTGATTTAGCTTTCACCCATTTTGTTAGATAATCTGTTGCCACAATAATGTATTGAGCGTGCGTTTTATATCCCGAAGGCGCTATCGGTCCTACAAAATCTATTCCCCATTTCGCAAACGCTCTTGCTCCCATCATTGGCCTTAAGGTCATATCATCTCGCGCTCTAGGATTTTTTGTTTTCTGGCAATCGTCACATCGTTTCACAAACTCTTCCGCGTCCATGAATAGTGTAGGCCACCATATGCCACCGATAAGAATTTCTTTGGCCATTTTGTCAACAGCTGAGAAATGTCCACCAGCTTTTCCGCTGTGTGCTTGCTCTAAGATGGGAATGTATTCCTCTTCAGTCACGTACATTCTCAATTGATTGTCTTTTCCCCTCTGCTAAAGAGTGTCCTCAATCAGTACATAGTTTTCTGCCTCTTTCATGATCGTTTTGATTCGTGATCTACTCATCCCCTCAGGCAGTATCCTGGTGGTGAGGTATTCAACAATGTAGTTACTCCATCGGGGTGCTACATATAGTCTAAATAGCGTCGCGTGCTCTATTGGATTTTGAAGCGTGCATTTAACACAAGATTTGACATGCATATGAACAATATGTCTCATTTTTTTGCCAATATACACCCATTCTCATCAATCTCTGATACATCTGTGCATGCCCATTGTGAATTCCCATTGCTTTTACATGAGCTTGGTTTAGGTATAATTCCCGTTCACTCGATTCAACACAAAGCCTAAGGATTTGATCCGATCCTTGTTTGTATAGCCTACCCGCCAACATTACCAATGATCTGGATGCTGCAATGGTAGATGGTTGTCTTATCACATTCATTGACCCGATAGTCAGCAAAGGAATTACATCCTCGCTTCGTCTTGCAGGAACCATTTCTATGTTGAAAAGATATGCATCTGGCAAATCATCATCAACTCCTACAGGGTTTTCTCCATGCATCGTTCTAGATAAATGATCCGCTCTTTGGTGTGTAGTTCCTTTCTTGACCACCACCGTGAAGTCAAACTCGAGCAGTATGATGAACCATCGAACAATTCTCCTCGTAATGCAAGGTTTGTTTACTAAGTACAACAGTGCTTTCATCAACTAAGAATACAAATTTATTGGAAAGTAAGTAGTGTCTAAAAATTTCCACCGCATAGACCATACCCAATCCCTCCCTCTCAGTTGTCGTGTAATTCTTCTCTGCATTGTTCAACTGTCTACTGGAGTAACTTATTGGAAAATCCATGTTGTTCTCCCGAGGTTGTGCAAGTATGCATCCTATTGCATACGCTGATGCATCTACGTGGATGTGAAAGATCCTCTCCCAATACGGAGCCTTTAAAATTGTAGCGGAAATTAATCTCTGCTTCAATGTTTGAAAAGCTTCCTCGCACTCCTCTGTCCACTCAAATTTAGTTATCAGTGCGTAAAGTGGTTTTGCAATTATAGCATATGAGTAGATAAATTTGCGATAATATCCACAATGGCCCATAAATGCATGTACCTCCTTTACCTTTATTGGTCGTGGTAGATCAACAATGACGCTTATCTTCTCCATGTCTATCGAAATACCGTTTTTGGACACTATATGTCCCAATATTTTGCCTTGTCTTACCATGAAGACACATTTATCTGGATTCATGCAAATCCGATACAGTCTGCATTTTTCAAACACCTTTGTCAAGTGCTCTATTTACTCTACTCTTACAAGGGAGTGAACACACAGGTCATCCATGTAAATTTCTAAGAACTGTCTTAGATATTCTTTAAAATCATGACCCATAAGCCTTTGAAACGTGGATAGTGCATTTGTGAGGCCAAAAGCCATTACCCGGAATGCAAAAATATCCCATTCACTGGCAAAAGCCGTTTTGTGCTGATCCTCTGGCTTTGTTGCGAGTTGGTTGTAACCCAAAAAGCCATTTAAGAAGCTATAAGCCTCTTTGCCTGTCACCCTTTCTATTACATGATCAGTAATGGGTAGGGGATAGTTGTCTCGAATTGTAGCAGCGTTTACTTTCTTGAGATTGACGCACACTCTCAACTTTCCATTTTTCTTTGGGACCACCACAATCGGTGAAACCCAATCGGTGTGCTCAATTTCGTAAATAAACTCTGCCTCCTTAAGTTTATCTATCTCCTCCTTGATCTTTTTCGCAAACGTTTCATTGTAAGTATAAGGACGTTGTCTGTTGGGTTTGGCATCATTCTTAAGGGGTATCGTGTGTTGACAGATACTAGGATCCACCCCCTTAAGATCTTTGTACAACCACGCAAACACATCTCTATATTGTTTAAGAGTAGCTACCAAAAGCTTTTCCTCTTCTTAAAGAAGATCCGTGGTAATATATGCCAGTTTTGGATCTTCTCCTGGTTCTGCTAGATTTATTCGTTTGGCTTTTTCAGGACCGTTGTACGATGTACCCGGTTCCTTTGATTCCCTCATAGGTTGTTGCACGATGATTTTCCTATCTTGTATGGTATACTTCTTATAATGGGAAGGTGCGTCCATTTTTTCAGAACTCGTGTCCTCATTTGTTTCAAAGTCAGTCGTCCATATGTCTTTGAGGGTTCGCTTGAGCTTATTGTACTCTATTTTCCTCTCTGTTTTGGTCATTCTAGACCCTGTTTTCCTCTCTTTCTGCGACTTAGTCATCCGCTTTTCGTGTCTATTCTTCTTGTTGTTTTTCCATGGTTTAGTTTTGATAAACCGGCCAATGACCTCGTCTTTGATACAATCATCAGCTTTGACAAGCTTTAGATATCCTGTTCTATCATCGACAAGAGGCATCGGATTATGCTTTTTCGTCCTTGATTTTTTAGTTCTCTTGGATTTATACCGCTCCTCTCGACTAGGTTTTTGGTTAGGAAACTCGTAAAACCTGTCCTGTCTCGACTTGTATTTCCTATTCGTCTCTGATGCACTTGATCTTTCATCATTAGCCTCTATGGGTTGGATTTCATCCTTCAGTGATGGAAGGTCACAGCTTGGTGAATCCGTGAATTCCTCCTCCATTCGATTTCTATCGATCACCACAGATATCTCATCAATGATTCTTTTACACTCGGTCTCACGTGGTAGTTCTTCTTGTTCCTCGCTCTCTGATCCTGACTCAAGGATGACGCTAGCCATTTGCAACGTTACTAGGTCGTATCCTTCTTCGTCACAAAATTTCATAGGTGTACATTCGTTAACACATATGTCCAAGGTTGACAATAGTTGAGTCCACCCGAATGGCTCAAATAAATGTTTCGGGAAGTGTTCTGGGAAATATTCCTCGTCTTCTTTGGATCTTTCCAGAACGCATTCTTCTCTGATTATCTCACCACAATAAGATACTCCACACATCCAGACATGCGCTTTTGTTTGCATCCATGCAAGTATTTCTTTTTCATTTACAGTGGTTCAATTAAATTATTGCACTGGTGTTTTTGCAACGTCTCTATAGCTGTGATCTTTCATGTTGGGTTTTCGTTATTAGCTCTTCGTGCCTTAGGTAGATTTGATCGTAACCCCAATCTTGTATCATTTTCAGTTGACGCATGAATGATCGTCCCAAAATAATGTCAAAGTTGTTCGTTTTTTCGAAATCCACCACAGCAAAGGTGTGCTCATAGTTAATTCCACACGAAGTTACAACTATTTGGTCCAAGATTCCCAAAGGTCTCTCTACATACCCATCGGTGAGTTGTAGTTTCATTCTCATTTTCCTGAGAGCTGGACGGCCCCACTTCTCCCATATTTGCTTTGTAGCAATCGCCACTACCGCTCCACTGTCTAGGATAGCTATCGTTTTTATGTCCTGATATTCCATAGGTAGGGTCGTATTCCCCTCCTCGCCTTCACAGTAATCTCCGACTTTGTTTATGGGCACTGGTGTGGGCTTTGGGTTGACTTTCCCGTTTGTTTTCTTCTCTCGTAGGGTTTGTCAGAAGAGGAATCTTTACTCCCTTGTGCTCCAAATTTTTCTCCATGTCTTGCCATAAGTGTGGTGTGACTCTCAAGAGTTCGGACAATGTGATTGTGTATGTTATAGGTGTCGACAGCATATCTTGAAGACTCTTTGAGTCAACCATATGTGTAATAGTTCTTATCTGGGATAAAACTAACCTTATCTCCGATTGTGCCTCATGTTCACCTATAAAATGACGGCAGGGTTTTCAAGGATTGGGCTTTGCTTTCCACCGAAATCTCTGTTCTCGCATCCCCATATAGCGATTGTATATCGGCTAGACCAAATCCGTTATCCAGGTTAATCTCAAGAATTGGAGCAGACTATAACGTCGCACTCCCGTTCTTTCTGTTTCTAATGGTTTTCCATAAGTGTTGTGGCCATTGTTCTTCAACTTGTGGAATTGGCATCATCATCATTGACTTAGTGTCATCAGTCGTGTTTGGCACCACTCGATGATTCAGCGACAATATTGTTTCAGGCCTGGATTCGTTTACTTGTTTTGGTTCATCGATTTTTAGTTTTTTTCGCTCTTTATGAATCAACACTTCTTGTTCTAGGGTTCTAACCATCTTAGGTTCCATCAACGCCTAGGTTGTTTCAATGAGGTGTTTACACATTTCCAAACGCTTCGTTTCCACTTCTGGTTGAGGATAAGTTAACCATCTTTGCTCTAAAGTTTGGTTTTTTCTAAGCCTTGCTTCATACGCTTGTAATAGAGCATCTAACGGTTCTAGCACTTTGTCAACCAAGACCGATCCTCCCGAGGACGCTTTCCTCGGCTTGCTGTTATCCTCAACAGTCCTACTCTCTCTCTCTCTCTTTGTTTGAGTTGCTCCTTCAATTCATGTAATTCATTTTGCATGGCAATTTGGTTGTTCACCCTTCTTGTTTTCATCCTATCTCGTTTTGCCTTCCAGGATTTTCGTTGAGTTCTAATGGATAAGCTCTCATTTTCTGTTGGTATCGGCAACTCAACCTTTTCCTCCAAAGGTTCGTTCTTTCCTAATTCTTTGGCTTGGGCTTTGGTTATCACATTGATTTGGATCATGGGATCGGTCTCTGATCCGCTGCTAGCACTTTGTATCACCCCCAAAATATTCATAGTCGCTTTTCCCTTGTTGTCCGGATTCTTCGGGCAATCTGGTAATATGTGATTCACGAAGGACAATTATGCTCCCAATGATCCGTACTTCCACAGCTATAGCACTCTCCAATTGGTGGTAGATTTTGAAGAGGTGGTCCCATAGGTTATCCTACTCTATTAGGATGTCCTCTTGGTTTGTAATTCTGGTCCGCAATGAACATTAACGTTCTCTCGTCTACCAAATATTGATCTCTCGAAGGTTGTGCTACATACCTTGGTGGTGCCATACCCTCGCTATTTCTCCACAGTTGATATGCTTCATCTGCGTATATTTGTGATTCGGGTTCGGTTGTGTAAGGCTCATTCGGTTCCTCGTAATAAGACACTTAAGGTGTACTATTCATTCTTGGTGATGCTTCACAAGCTGAGCGTATCTAATCATGGCCCTATTTTCCTATGGTAATGGAGGTTGTTGACCCAACACAAGTTGAGGTCTGTCTGCTCTTGCTACCAGATTCATATTTGGTCCAACTTGATACCTTGGAGGAGGTGGTTGGGATGGTCCTGCTGGAGGTCCATACGGTCTTTCCCTCACATAATTTTTGTTATAAAAACACTCTTCAGTGCTATGATTCATCCATTTCTGCTCTATGGCACACCATTTCAGTACTCGTCCACTCGCAACTGGAGCTTTCGGCTGTTGTGTGCACCATGGCATCGGATGATCCCCCCCGCATGTGTCACACTTCCTCGTCTGCTGAGACTGTCTCATCACCAAATTTGATCTCACATGTTGTTGCATTCTCTTTGTTACCTCCTTTATCAATTGATCAGTTGTCGGCATCAAGGACGCATGAGCATCTTTCTTGGTAGAGGGCTCGCTCTTAATCGATGAAGAGCCACTGGCTTTTGAATCAGTATCCTCGAACACTTTCCCATATGCTTTGCAGTTGTCGACAAGATATAATGCTTCCCTTGTAATCTGTTGAAATGTGCTACAGGCCTTCAAGTGAAGGTTCTTTTTCAAGGTTTCAATCCTAAGTCCTTCAACGAAGAGCACAGACAATCTCTCGTCCTATGGTAATTCTCTTCTCGGGCATCTCTCTATGTATTGCTTGAATCTCAAGGTTGCTTCCTTCACCTTTTCATTCTCCCTTTGTTTAAAAGCGTATATCTGTGATACAGTATTATGCTTTATACCCCATTTTGAGAATTCTTCTGCGAACTCGCGCAATACATGTTCAACATTCGGACAAGTTTCAGGGTTTAAAGGTTGAAACCACGTTAAGGCCGTCCCTTCCAAGGTCAACCCGAATCCCTCGTATTGAGTATGGAAATCAGTGATCTGTTATGCTCTTAAGACTTTCTTGAAGAGCGATACATGGGCATATGGATCCCCCGATCCGCTATACTTCTTTGTCATGCACTTCGCTACTTGGGATGGTCTAATCCATCTATGGTCTACGCAAGGCCGAAAATTGCAAGCCTGCCCACCCTTCCCGAGGCGTTTTGCCTTGCACATGCATGGCAAAAATTTGTAAGCCCTTCACTCAGAAGAGCATGTTGATAAAGTATCCCTTCCTCAATGAAGGGTCCTTGCATAGTAAACCTTCCCCAGGAAGGGCAAGCTCCCAAACTGCCCTACAGGGGTTACTTCATGCTAGCCACTATCCAACATGTACAACTAGGTGCCCACTTTGGAAATTGGGTGTCGAATCTAGAGTCAAAAGTGGAGAGTCCCTTATTGAGACTTTCCTTTTCTGTTATTCAGAATACTGCATTTCTATCATATATTACTTGGACTGATAGCGGGGCTACACATCATTACTTCTGAGCTTGGTCTTAGGAGGTTTATGAGAAATGCCCAAAATTTCATTTGCTCTCGAGTCTACTGTGATTTTGCAAACTTTAAATTTTTCACTAATGCACTGTTGTGCGCTCAACTCGAAGGGATTGGAGATTATCATTGGGAGCCACTATTTAGTATAAAGCGTGATATCCAATCTGCCTTCTCTGCATGCAATCAACGGATGGTGCGTTTTTTTCCTTAGCAGACAACCAGTATTGCTAAATAGCCCATTTAAATCTTCGCACAAGTTTTACCTCTTGGATGCCTAGCATCTGAATTGGCATTGCGTTTTTTGTTTCAAGAATGGTTTGCTTGCATTTAAATTTATTGGTCCCGACCTCCTAATGCAACAACATCAGCCCACCGTCTACATCTCATTTTATATGTTTGATTGTACTAGGACAACACATTTGTGCTTAAGGCTAAGCTAATCGTAACTTGACATTCTATAATGACAAGATTCGCACTCACAACTTTATTGTGTTTAGATTGGAAGGGTGGAAAATTTTAAACACTGCATCGTGAAGGTTGGACCACAAGATTACCCTTCCCATGGGACTGGCAAGCATAAAATTTCCCCTTCCCTAGGAGGAGCAAGGATGCGATGCAATTTCCAGCCTTGGACTATCTGTGGTCAATCTTATTTCTCCCACGTCTCGACTTAATCGTTCTCTTACATCAGGGAGGTCGTAGGTTGCTCTCGTTGGCTCACCCGCCCCTAATCTACTACTAGGAGGCAAATGTGATGGGGTGGCTAAAAAGGTCGGACCTACTGCCGTATGTGTAGAGATGGGAACCGCACTACCTCGATTCATAGCCATTGATTCTCTGGAATGTAACGTCCCCATGGGGCTTGGCATTGAATAATGAGTTCGTCTAAAAGAATCAGCTACATGAGTCCTCCCGGCATCTGTGGTCAACGGTTCTTGCACGACAATTGTAGGTGCTGGTCTAAAAGGGCTTGGAGTGACATAGTACTGGTGAAGTGGTCCCCCAAAGTACGTATATCCCTCCAATTCTTTTTTATCGATTGTTGCATATCCTCTTCCATACTTGTCATATGTGGAAATTTTCATTTCCGCTCCCTCGGTGTAGGTGAAGATATAAAGTCTTTTTCGCTCAGTCATCTCCCCGACGTAGGGTTCCTCGCATCTATAATAGAGATCTTGCTCTCGATTATTATACTTGTATAACCCCGAGTAGAAATTATCCGTGTTGATTCGCATCATTTCGTTTTCTCGCCTTAATTACGCATTCAGTAAGCTCATTGTTGGAGCCCTTTCCTCATGTTCCTCGTCTATTTTGGCTTTTGTGCCCATCAATCCCCACTTGTCTACAATGTTAGGATTAAGGACTACCAAATACATGATACCCTCGTCATCTAGGTACCTGTATCCACTATAGCTCAGAGGCACTAAGTCCCTGAACTCACTTGGTCTATCTTCTATTTTCACATAGTAGCGGTCCATACCATCTTTGTATATCTTGGCACCTTGCTTGTTGTCATATTGATACTTGATGAACAATATCTTTACTATGGCCGAGGGGTTTGATGGTCCTGCTGCCATGTTTTCTCTCCCATTTAGTTTTATTTGCCCCAAGTGTTCTGTGAAGTACTCGGAAGATCTCTCTGAAGAAGTGTCGGAAATTACCTCTTCAAGGATCGGCTCTAACGGTCACACTCTCCCTTGGTTTACACTCTCCTCCGTTGACGCAACACTCCTTTGATCTGCTAAAATTACGTGTCTGGTGTTGATTTGTTTTCCCGATCTCAAAAACATGAAGAAAGTGAGATTTACTGACTGAATCCCAACCTCTTACCTGGAGATGGAAAGATCTTCCAATTCTGGTGACTGCATGGACTGTTACTTGACCGGTCTCTGCAAATGAATACACTGGATGGCTATGAGATCACTCGAGATGGAAAGATCTTCCAATTCCGGTGACTGCATGGACTGTTACTTGACCGATCTCTACCAATGAATACACTTGATGTCTATGAGATCACTGTATCATTCCAACTGTTAGCAGACTCAACACTTCAAAATGATCTCAACACACTTTTGCTTGCAGATTATTGATAGTATGTCCAATTTGAATTCTGACAACTCCTCATATCTTGTATAACCTAGGTTTATGGGTAGGTCAAAATTGAGCTGGGATCTGCTAGGCCAGAGGTACACCGATCGTGATCGTACTTCTCAGCCCAAATGAGATAAAAATTCACGAGCTTGTTCACTAGGCTATTTTAAGACTACCTGCCAGACACTTTTGTATTTGGACTCAAAAAAGTCAAGTTTTTACCAATTCTTGGTTGGATGTGCCTGTTTTACCAAATTTATCAGTTTGACTGGATTTTGATGTTTGATTTGGGATTTGAGAGATACCTGGGATTTTCCTGTGTACAAGCTATCCCTTTGTGTAGTTCCTTCCCAGTTTGGATGTGTTTTGGTCTACTGAAAGTCAATTTCTAAGCTAGTTTAGCAATTTTTGACTTGAATCCGCATTCAAATGGTTTGAAAGGTATTATGAGGTTTCTGGCTCTAGGTCCTTTAGACTTTTATGTTTATATACACCTGGGGATCCCACATATGAAATATCCTCCAATTCTCGCACTTAGGTACACCGATCGCGATCGTACTTCTCAACCCAAATCAGACCAAACTTGGCATTCTTGTAGACACTGATGTTTTATGGCTATCCCCAAGGTCTTTTTGCATTTGGATCATCAAAAGTCAAGATTTTGCAGTTTCTGGGTCTGTCAGGCTAGTTTTACCCAAGTGGCCTGATTTTCTTGGTTTTTGATGTTTTTGGGTGTGGTTTCTTTAGACAAAGTTGTTTAGAATCTTATCAGGAAGTCACATGTCAAATCTAGTCCAAATCTGACACTGAGGTACACCGATCGCGATTGTAGTACCTCGGCCAAATCTGATGAAATTTTGTATGCTCCCTCTGACAAGTGTTTCCTAGTGTTTTGTGCTACCACTTTGTGATTTGAATCAATATCAATCCTATTTGGTCAGATTTTCAAGATTTTCAGAGTCTTATGGCTTTTTTGGCCAAGGTTATGGTTTTCTTGTTTCTCGACTCTAACTTTTGCCCCAAATCTGATTGGAATGTGATTTGCTTATCCTACTTCTAAGTATAGAATTGAAAAAAATCAAGAAAATGAATCAAACAAAACAAACACGACGGATTTCGGGTGAGATTTCAGTACTCAATCGAATTAGAGAAATTGAAGAGCAAAAATGATTTAACACATTCACTCACAGCTCCCTAAATCTCCTAAGAGAGGATCTAGCCGGTCCACTGGCTCTAGACTCCACTAGGCTCTAAACCCTTGTCTAGCAGCCTAACTGAGGTGTAAAATGGATTTGTGGATTGATCTTTTTAAGGAGTTAACTGCGCACTTGGTCACTCATCACCTAAGGTGCATTCCCCGATAACGGCACCAATGTTTGCGGGTCACCGCGACGGATGTCCATAGCATAGCTCTCAAGCATCAACATATTTATCAATACAGGGGAAGCGACTCAGATGAGGCATGGGAACTCACTAGGGTGTCAATCCTAATGAAGTGAACTCGAAGAGATGCAACTTACTAACTCTATAAGCAGATCAAGCACGTTACCGCCAAGTAATCTGTCTATGTCCTCCTACACCGTTCTTCAGTCATCACGCCCGTTTACAATGCAAATCATATCGGAATCACACGAAACTTGAAGGGAATCTATAGGGGATTATCAGGAACATGCTCTATCACTATCACAGCATTCTGGAGAGGTACAACGATCGCGATCGTTCGTCCCAAAGTCAACAAAAACAAAGTACAATTGATCCTAATGGATCTTTTTAGAGTCCCTAAAGCCTCTCCTAGGGTCAAAACAACATAAAACACGCATATAAACACTCAAAACAGCGATTTAAAGCCTCCAAATCGTAGTCAAAAACTTACACCGAATCTTGAATGACTACACTTGAATGAAAGAGCAAGAGGAGAGGAACATAATGCAATAATCAAATCTGAATTTGGATTACAGTAGCCGCAATGGAGAAGATTACAAGTTTGAACAAGAAGGAGATCTCCAACGTACGTTGTCTTCTCAGTTCTCCCTTAAAAGGATTGTCCTCAAACTTACAAAAAATGACCTTTATAGATTAGGTCTTTACAAAATGGCTTGTCTGGCCATAAACTCCCAAACTTCTAACTGGCTCTCTAATATACAATTGCTCCCATAAGAATAATCATACATCCTTGGAAAAATTCCCGGCTTAGAGATGCTTCATTACAAAAGAATTTTACAATGATTTGTCAGAAAAATGTGATCCTTCTTTAAAAAAGGCCGCTTGTTGCTTCGTTCGCCAAACATTCCCCCCTTCCTTATCCTTGCACGCCCTCGTGCAAGGATAAGGAAGCCCTCATGCATGTTCAGTGCTTTATAGGAAAAACTAGCGTGACACTTTGTACATTCCTAAGCCAATTAGGCATATATTTATGAGAAAAAGCATTCCATAGCTCCACTTGTAGGGCCTCGCCGCCCGGGAAGTTATGTACACGACAACGAGTTGAAGCTTTCTATATACAATGTTTAAAAAAGGGAGGAGACTTCCCTGAAGATTTTCCAAAAATTCCTTTAAACAAGGGTAAAAGAGTAGTGAACGTATTCCAAGTGATACCTAGTAGCTCATTGGAGAGTGATCTTATTGTACCAATCAAGGTAATCACCAGAGGCCAAGCTAAGAAAAAGAAACATAACTCCTTTGATGATTCGGAGAATACTAAAATTTCCTTTTAAAAGACCAAGAGAAGAAGAAGCCAAAGATATGAGATGAGAAAACAAAAACAAAGGGCTGAAATTGAGGAGAAATCCAAGAGACTATTTCAGCAAAAAGTGAAAGAATTGGAAGTGAAATCAAGGAAACCACAGTGAAATCTCGAGGATCAATTTTGGTAGACAAAATTTTTGAGCCAATCAATGCAACCTTAGAAGCTTACAACGCGAGACTTAAAGCAATCCAAAACATGGAAAACAAATGGAAAAACTATCCTTCTCCTGATATGGAAGCAGCTAAGTTAGAAGCTTATCAAAATCTGGTAAGAATTACTCAAGAGATGTTGGAAAAACAAAAACCCAAGCTCGAGAGTCTAGCAAAACCTGAGGAGCTTGTGGTGGATGGAGCTTGTTGTTTTAAGCTTCCATCTCGGTGGAGCAAAGAAACACCTATTTGGATGTGAAGATCTATAGAAAATGAGAGCTTAAAATGAGAAAAATGTATCTTAGAAAGGGATTGCACAGATGAAGCTTATGTACCTGAACCCTTTTAGGAGCATTTGTTTGAGCCATTTGAGTGGACTAAAATTTTAGCAACAATGGATGCGTGTGTAAATTCGTCTATGCCTACTCAATTCTGCAATGAGGACTGCTATGACATAATTCCCATACAAATGATCTCAACCCTTCACATTGAAGAAAAAATTCAATAATCCAAGGACTTAATGAAGGCTCAACAATTCTTTTTAGACCTCTACCATGATTCAACAGATGAGTTAGAAGAACATTCAGCTACCTCAGATGATTCGGCATCGGAAAAAAACATATGAGAGCTTAACTACTCATGAAAGGAGGGGAGGAAAAGTTTTTTGACTTTCAAACCAGAAACCGAGAAGACATAAATGGTATAGAAGAAAAAGAGACATCAGAACTTGAAATCTAAACCCATGCCATCAGTCTCTAGTAGAACACAATTTTTTTGATGCAGATAGATGCACATGATTGTGTCAAAGATAAAATCATGGGTAGATATCCTTTAAACGAAAAGCAAGAAATATCAAAAACATCGAGAGAAATGAGAAAGGAAACTCAAGAAAAACCTAAATACCAGGAAAAGGATTCAACCATGATACGAGTTGAACGAAGAAAGAAGTATTGATAGCCGTTTTTCGGCTTTCCGTAGTTGCCATAGTGAGTTAACCCACCCTACCAAAATCATCCAAACACTCTGGCTATCCCTACCATTTCACTGTATATAGGTGTGTGTGAGTTAGGGGACTTTTCCCATATCTTCTTAAAAACCCTTAATTAGCTAGTCACTGGGCTAGTTGAGCCAAAAAAATAAATAAAATCAAAAAAATAAAATATATTATGGCCCATTTGTGTGTAAATATTTCATTGTATATAGGGCCTAAATAAAAGGATTTTTCATAATTATTTTGGTATTTATTTAAATATTTCTACCTATGGTGTGTTATTTAGGCTATGTACATTGACTCACCATTAACATATTTTTTCTTACCATTTTCCATACTCTTTATTCCATATAAAAATAATTTCATGCAAGCTTCTCTTATTTTTGGTGTAACTCCATCCCAATAAAAATCCAAAAAAACTAGTTTTATTTATGTGTATATTTTTTCACTATTGTGATTTTTCCTTCCTACATCTATTCTCTTTTACTCTCATAAATGAGAACACCAAAAATATTCATCTTTTTATGGTAGACGTATAATGAGAGAGATTTATTTTGACCCCTTTATATTCTTTTCACCTATATTATTTATATTTGACATGTACATATTTTTTTAGACCCCTCAATATTTGATTTTCTTAGTTGTACTATTCACTTATATCATGATCTCAACAATATATTCAATTATAGACCTACCAAATAAGGTCAAGGGTATGTGGAATGCATGCATGCACCATGGGGAGATCACTCTTGGAGTTATTCAAAAGAATCATCCAAAGAAGGACCTCACAAGGACCTTGTGCAGTGGAAAAAACAGTCGGTTTTTTTGAATTTTTAAAGATCACATGCTCCCCGAATTTGTAAAGGTGATACAAACAAAAGTTGTAGCTGGTGCGCTAAGCTTTCACCTTAAATTTTTTCATATTTTTTTGAGCTACGAGCTGTGAGCTATGATTTTATTGGTGGACCCCAGTTTGCCCATGCTATGCAGCCACACTCCCTCTTCCACTTTACCATTTTCCTCTTTCACACACACCTCTCCACTCATCATCCCCACCTCTCTCACCACTCCTCTCTGCACCCTACTCACCTTCTTCTCAACCTTGAAGAATAAGAGAAACCATGGTGAACTCATGTCTCCTACACACACTTCCATTCCAAAATTGACCACCTAGTCTCATTTTTTCTCTTCCATATTACCCATATTTATAAAGAAAACCACAAAATTCAGCCTCTTCTCTTGAAAGACAGCATCATGGTGATTGATTACTCATGTTCACTTACCTTGGCTCCCAAGGAAGGTCAAGAGTGGAGAAAAAACGTACCGTCAAAGCTAGTGGACCGTCAACAAGCGTCAAAATTGACCCTACTCAAGACACTTGGAGCATCGACATTGTAAGAAATCCATGTTTCTTACCTATTAAGAGTTTTTTCTTCCTTATTTGTATCCTACATGGATACTCCCATTGTAAATATCCAATTCCATTTGTAAATCAATAAAAATACTAACTCTACTAACTTACTAACACTAACCTACTATGAAAAGTCCTATCACCTCCACTTCTCTCCTCTCTCTCTTCTTCATCTATCCACACCAACTTCTTGATAATTCCAAGAAAAAGAAATTAGATAAGTGCTGAAAATCTAACCCAACCATGGTTAGAGGAGTAACCCTAGCCCTCAAAATTGCTATAAAAGGAGGGTGTAGCTAGCACAAAGGGGGAGTCATAAGCAAGAGCACTATGCTATAGCTTGAGAAGCCAAGCTCAACCTCTCTAGAAGGAGCTCTTGAGTGGAAGCTCATTTCCTTATGCATGTGCATGTGTTATAATAGGGGTGATTAGCAAGGGAACTCTATGCCATTGTAAGAGAGAGAGTGATCATTCAATTGAGAGTTGGAAATCTATCATTTCTCCTACTAGTGTAAGCCCAACATTTGTTGAATCAAGGAGGGTGGATTTGGACTAAGCTTGGATACTTTGTCTCTCTTCCAACGTGAAGTAATGGACAACAATGATGTGTAAGTGTCTTGGTATTTTTTTAAGTTCTTGATAGCTTGTATCTGGGTGTTGTCATCAATTTATCCATAAATCCCACATACTCTAAGAGGGCGACAGGGTGGAGAGGACTCCTCTGGCCTTAAGACAGTGATTGGGGTGGATTTTCTTGTGATTTTTTGTGGTGTAATTTACTCAAGCTATGTTGAAAAAATACTAATCTCACTTTGATTGGTCATGACCGATTTGTAAGAAGGTATTAATGCAACAAGCACCCCCTCCCCCTTCTCTCTCTTTCCTACATATATAATTGTGTTTGCTTGATCACTGTCGATACATTTCAAAGCAGCCCGATCTCTCTCTCTCTCTCTCTCTCTCTCTCTCTCTCTCTCTCTCTCTCTCTCTCTCTCTCTCTACGCGTCCTAGTTCGCATCCAAAACTAGGTGGTGCCCCAAATTTGTGTAGGGTTAGGTTGCGGGTTTGTGTGTGTGTTTGTTGTTTTTTCCAACCCCAACCCAATAGAGCAGCACGGGAGCCTAGAAGGGTGCTTGGAGGCCACTCTTCTTGTTGCCCGCCCCGGACCACCTCAGTATCAAGAGTGAAGCAAGATCTGAAGGAGATGTATACCACTGAAATGGAAACAACCGAGGAGAAGGGTAAAGATGTAATGAGTGTTCCATCCCATTACAAGAAATATACTCTCTAAGACCGAAAGATCATAGTCGCACAACCTCTTTCAGGGAACTAAGAAAACAAGGCGAGTCCTACAAAGGACCTGAAGATGCAAAAAAGATAGATCTAGCCAAACCAAGAGAAGAGCCTAGACCTGCCTACATTGCAAACAACCTGGCGGAAAAAGAAGAAGAGCTTTTATTAGGCTGACTGAAAGAATACCGAGATATCTTTGCTTGGCCTTATAAGTATCTCAAGGGTGTTGATCCAGAAATCTGTGAGCATACCATACCTATGAGAGATGATGCGGAACCAAGCAGACATAGGCCATATACTTTTACGAGAAATATCAAAGAAGAGATAGAAAAGCTCAAGAAGCTGGATTCATTTATGAAATTGAACACACAGATTGGGCGTCTCCAATTGTGGTAATACCCAAGAAAATTGGGAAATTAAGAGTGTGTGTCAATCTCAAAAAATTGAATGCAGCTACCATTAGAAACAACTTTTCTCTTCCAAACACTGAGCATATTTTAAAACGAGTTGTAGGAAAAGAAGCTTAAGGCTTTATTGATGGTTTTTCAGGATACAATCAACTTTTGGTTGAACCCAAAGATGAGCATAAAACGACCTTTGCAACTGAATGGGGTATTTTTTCCTATCTGGTTATGCCTTTTGGGTTAATTGATGCTCCTGCCACCTTTCAAAGATTGATGAGCCATGATTTTAAGGAATATCTTTGGGAATTTTTGGAAGTATATATCGATGATCTATGTCTACATTCATCAATCCGGGCTGATCATTTTGAACACCTCAAAAAGGTATTTGAAAAATGTAGACTTTATCGAATTTGGTTAAACCTTGAAAAGTGCACATTTGTGGGTAGACAAGTAAAAATTCTTGGACACATAGTGTTTGAAAATGGCATAGCTATTGATGTCATGTTATTGATGAATTTCATATACTGACAACAGTCAGAGGGGTTCAAGCTTTCATGGGACATTGTGGATATTACAAATGGTTCATTTATATGTACTCTATAATTGCAAAACCCATGTATAGCTTGATTACATTCTTTGAATGGACTGCTGAGTGTGAAGAATCCTACATGAAGCTTAAGCAAGCTCTCACTTCAGCCCCAATATTGAAAGCACCAGATTGGAATAAGATATTCCAGATACATGTAGATGCTTCCAGTTTTGCTGTTGGGTGTATACTAGCAACGAGGAGACAAAAAATTTGATTTTCTGATTTCTTATGCTAGAAGATAGTTGAATATGGCAGACAAAAACTATACAAGCAATGAAAGGGAAGGATTAGGAATGATCTATGCCGTAAAAAGGTATAGACATTACCTATTAGCTAACAAATTTGTGATCTTTGTGGACCACCAAGATTTATTGTACTTAATCATCAATATAAAAGATAGATCGGGATCGGGATCATTTTCCCAAGCCCAAGCCCAAGCCCAGGCCCAGGCCCAGGCCTCAGTCCTCAGTCTTATGATATATACTAGACTCACTCTTATATATATACCCTACTCCCTCAAGAGAGAATGAGAGCATGTGGGACAAGTCCTCCACTCTCCTCCTTTCTCTTCCCACTTGCACCCTTAGACTTTCTAGTTTGGGCCTAGTTCCCTACTGGAAATTGACAGTTTTAGGGATTCCGAAGGCATAGAGTGACCAAACGGAGGGCTGTAAAGCACGGCACAACCCTCTGACCGATACGCTCGTTTCGAGCTATCACACGGCCCATTCCACGACACGCTCTAAAAAATGTAGCAAAAAAACAAACAAAAAACACGCTAAAAACTAGTCACAAGGCCTCCTAGAGCAGCTTTTTGACACCTTAGGGTATCAGAAGCACATGCACTTACGCTCTGGGCGGGTGCTAGAACACGAGCATATTGAGGGTGCCTCTGTTCATACGGACACCCATTACCCATCCACGATAAGCTCTAGACCCTCAGCGGGGACACAAGGTAGCACCACCCAAGACCCTAAAATAGCCGCTAGTGATTCCTCCTCCGACTCAGAAATAATGGAAGCATACCCTAACCAAAACACTGAGAGAGAAGGCCATGCACCTCCCGAAGCTCCACAGCCTAGTACTAGTATGTTTAGCTGTTTCATGGAAACATTAGGTAGAGCTACTCGCTTGGAACCTGATGCAAATGAAGCACACGAAGGGGGTGGGGAAGTGGACTCTCCTTTCACATCGCACGTGGACCCCACACCCCCAAAGAGTGTCCATGTGGATATCCTACAAACTTCTTACCACGAAGGCCCTGTTGAGCTGCCTCCTTCAGAAGTTCCCTCTAGAGTACCGTTGGTGACAAGTAAAACCACGGGGAGCAACATTGCTTCTACCTCACAAGAAACCATTAACACGTCGACTCTAGAAGGATTGTTCATTAATGATCATTGGACATATGACCTCCACACTGAGGTGTTGACGGATCTACACTCTGGCCACGCCTACCATGTAGGATGGATAGAGATTGTACAATCCACCTCTAGTGCCACGAGCATCGAAGATCAACAGAAAATGATCTGTAATGTTATCCATGGCATTATTCAATCAAAAAGGCAAAACCGAGGGGTAAATGTACTCTCAACTGGCCCCATGAGATTTCTGGATACGAGCAAGGCTCAACAGCCTACTCTATCACAAATGGAGACTCCTCTAATGAGCCCCATGGACCCATCTTACGTCATTTCACCTGGGGTCTCTATGCAATCTGAGCCTCCGAGCGACAACTTTATCTTCCCTAACTTGGCTCAACCCTCTATTAAGGAAAACACAGTGCTCACTCCAGGGATAAGCCTAACAGAGAATGTACCGATGACATCTACGGTTAGCGCAGTGCCACTACCTAGTGTTGTAGTACCTAATATGGGGCCTCGACCATATGTGCCTCTAGCCCCTTATGCACACATGGCCCCCACACCTCCAATTGTACCACTTGCTTATGCTCCTCGAGTGCCGCTCCCTAGCTCTTATCCGAGTGGACCTATGCCCGGTTATGTTCCATATCCTGCATCATCTACACATATGCCAAGACCGGTACCCGTTCCTCTCCCACATATGATTCCAAGAGTACCTCCACCGGCCCTACCTCCTCACATAGGTGACTTGGCAGCGTTTGCTCAAACCATAGGTCAATCTATCGCGGAAAATATGCGTCATGCATCTGATAGAGAGCCTAGAAGTAAGGCAGTACAAATTGCCAAACTCACGCAAAAATTCAATGGGGACGAAGATGCTAGAAAACACATTGAAGTGTTTGAACAAGTATGTGATTCCTTAGGGGAACGCAACGAACTACATAAGTGCAATGCCTTAAGCTTGACATTAAGTGGGAAGGCTGGAGATTGGTATAGGACCCTAAGGGTGGACAAGAAAACAATCTACCCTACCCTTCGAAGGTTGTTTCTAAAGGAGTACATACGAGAAGGTGTGCTTTGGGGTGTAGCATCTCAGCTACAGAAGGCCGAACGTAAGGAAGGAGAGTCAGTAAGGGACTTCATTAGTCGTCTAAAGCACTTAAACTCTCGCTGCCCTGTAAATGAGCGCTTCAACAATAACCAACTGCTTGATCGATTCATTCGAGGGTTGAGGAATGAAGGAATCTATAATGGACTAGTGATTAGAGGTATCACAACCTGGGAAGATGTCACTGCCAATGCAATCCAATTAGAGGACAACTTGATGATAGCAGGCATGAGGGTGTCTACTGACACGAGATCCACTAGCTCACAAGCCATTGAGTATGAACCCATGACTACAAAGCCCATTGCCAATGAGCCAAAGGTATTTGAGACATTCTTGACAGACCTCACCAAGGCAATCCAAGAGTCTCTTAAGGATAATCGACCCCCTCAAAATAGTCACATGTATCCAAGAAGGGAGCAACAATGGTGTTCCATTTGCTTAGGTCCACATAGCACTAGTGAGTGCCCTACGTTTAGAGTAAAATTTAATGAAACTTGCAACGCATGTGGTAGGTATGGTCACCAAGCTAAGGATTGTTTAATGATCAAACGTATGATGGCAAATAGACCACCTGTAGCCTGGACGGATGCGCCTCGAGCTCCTGTATTGATGCCTACTCCACCTGTTGAGCAACTACCGCAACACATGGTCCCTAGATCTCAAAATGTTGTACAAGCTACACCGTTACCACCTCCTGTGCTAGGACCGCAGCCCCCGCATCCAAGAGTCGCCCCTATGAACCAAGTGGGTTGCGAGCCATCTAATGCTTATGCAGATGGTTGTGAGGAGGAAATAGACACTAGTATTGCCTACGGACTTGATACATTGGAAGAATGTCCTATATACTACATGGAAGATTGTTGGGGACAAGTCAAGCCGGTTTATCAAGCTGCTGCTCTCGCATCCAGAGGTCAAAATATCAACACCCAGGCTAGGAGGCCACCTCTTCAATGCTACGAGTGTGGTGGACCACATCGAGTAGCGGAGTGCCCTATTAGGTTGCAAAAGAATGCTGCACAGATGCAAGTGAATCAAGGGAGCACGTCTGCAATGCCAATACTCACATGTAATCGTTGTGGCATAGATCACTTGATTGCCCAATGCCCCTATAACCCAAATGCGCCTAAAATCACACCCCTAAATTTGGTTGAAATTGCTAGTGTGACATCGCCAATACCACCCGTTGCTCCCGCTTATGCGATTACACGGTCCATGCTTCAAGGGCCAGGCCATATCCTCGAAGAGAGAGATACCATTTCAGTTATCCAAGCAAAGAAAAAGAAGACACGAAGGAAGAAGTCGCAGAATACGGAAAATTCAAAGCCAAGTTCCAAAACAAACATAGGAACAGGAGATGACCCCGTGTATATGAATGACCTCGAGGATGATTCAGATTCAGTCGAGACAATGGAGACTAGAACCAATACCACAAAGGGAAAGACCGACAAGGAAAACCGTAACATGGGACCAAATGAAAACCGAATAAGAGAAAACCATAAAGAGCCTCTGAAAACACCACAAGTGTTTCCAAATCCAATCCAAGACCCCCAAGAAAAACCGCAGGGGCAAAAAGGGAAGAATCGTAAAAAGAAGATTGGGACGTACCCAAACCCTGTAGACGAGATTAAGCAGGTGAAACATCTAAAAGGTTTAGTGGAGGAGACTCAAAGGAAACTAGAACCAGAACCCATGCATATCAAAATTCATGACACAGTGTTTCCCACGCAAGTTCATCCACCCCACATGAACCATAGACCGTTAGCCATATCTAGTATCATCCAAGAAGGGAGTGAGGACAGGACATCAGAAAGTGAGCATACACCCTTCTTGTTGGAAAGGATGTTTAACGAAGGAATACCTGATCCCATTGAGGAATATGAGATTCCATCCTCACCAGTTCCTAGTCAAGGACCTACACCATGCAAAACGCCAATGAATGTTGCCAAACTAGTGGACTTCATGTCTTCTGAGGTCCGAACCACGATCATAGCAAAGCTGTATGGAGATCCTGAGTTATTCCTTGCACTTCGAGCATTCCTTAACGGAGAGCTACGAACGGGATTACCGCAGTTTGCGCAACCAAATAGGCCTGACTCGATTATGATTGATGAGGAAAATCATGTGCAATCACTTGACTTAGATGGACACGAGTCTGTGATCGAGGTACCCATTAACGAATTAGGGCAGTATTTTGAAGGCGACGAGTCTAATGCGACCCTACCCATCACTACCAAGGGATTAACTATAAAGGGAATTCTTGATGGTGGTGCGGGAGTTAGCATCGTTACAAAAGATTGTTGGGAATCCATGGGAAAACCCCGCCTCAGTGTTACTAACATTGTGGTAAAGATGGCAAATGGTACCATAGCCAAACCTATGGGGATGCTCAAGGATCTTAAGATCAAAGTTCTAGGACACAAGGTACGACATACGTTCATTGTAATGGATTTCTCTAAACACCTTATGTCATATGAAATGATTTTAGGACGACCATTCATGAGGGAAGCACAAATGGTTCACGATTGGTCTAAAAATCATGTCTATTTGCAATTCCAAGACTCTGTCCTTAGAGTGGATTTGGTGACTGGTAAGGTACACCCCTTAGGGAGTAAAACCATTATTGATCATCGCTCTGACACCACAGTTCACTCGGCCCCACTACAATATTGTTACACTTGTAAGAAGGATACATACATTGGCCAAGATTCTCCTTACATGGATGTGTTACCGGGTATGACGGAATCGGACAATGTGGATTGGGTCCACCTAGCATCAACCATAGACACTTGGGGAAATAGGGGGACAACCTGGGTAACACCTGAGGGGGATGAAATGCCTATACCCTTAAATATGCTACAAGCAATGCATATCGCTTCCGACAAGACTCATCCTAATGTAACGAAGAAAACATACAAGTGGGTCCCTAAAGCTTCTTTAGTGACCATAGCTAGTGCTAAAAAACAGAAGCCTTGTAAGAAACGTACCACTCGCTCCAAGAAAAGTAAGAAAATGTTGCGATGGATCCCTAAACGACTCTTGGAAGCCCAAGGCTACTATCAAGGAAATGATCAAATCTGGGTGCCAAAACGTAGATTGTGCTCTTACCTATCACCTGGCCCATGTAAACCCAATCCTGTGGCTCCAAAACAAATTGAAAATCGCGGAAAGGAAAAAATCATAGAATGCTACATACCCGCTCCCGAGCTAGTTTGGGTACCAAAGAAAGAACGATTTGTTCCACCTAGCTCAGGAAGGGGGGAGTCCCATGAAGATTCTAGCTCCTCATGTAATACATCCATAGAGGTAAAAGCTTCTACACAGCCTCCATCTATAGTAGTGGACCTCCATGAAGCTACCAAAGAATCCACACCTCCCAGTGTTCAAGAATCACCTAATGAACCACTTCAAGTTCGATCCTGGGAGAGTACCTTACCACCGTTGCAACTTGACAAGGCACCTAGGGTAATAGCAAACTACTGGCAAAAATCCTCACCTATTACCAACTGGAACAATTGGTTTCAAAGGGTGACAAGCTCATTTCAAACGGTATGATCTACCCAAGGAAGGGGGGAGTGTTTGCTGACAGTCATCATTCATTTGTTTCCCTCTCAACCTTTTTCCCTGACCTCTCAATCTCCGATCTTAGGGAATGTATATATATAGCCTTATACTCGCAAAAAAACAAAAATAGTAAAGAGCAAGAGCGCCTAGCAATGAGAGAGCACCCTATCAGATCTTACATATAAGTCCAAATTCACCGTGTCAAGTCAAGCAACACACAAAAACAACTCTTATGTTTTAAAGGCCTAACCAAATCTATCTGTCTTGTCAGAAATGGCTACTTCACCAGAGGCATGCACTTCTATTTTTGATGAAAGGTACCCCTTGTCTTTTCAACAAGTGTTCTACGTATGCTACCCTATACTTTCTTGCGAATGGGATTTGATAGAGAGCCTTGCATGTGAGAGAAATTTTGAGGAGTTAGAATGGCTGATACGTCTATGGCTAACTAGTGATCCCTACCCAGTAGCGAATGTGTCTCCAATGGCACATGCTTATTCTTTTGCACAAGATGAGTATCCACGCATCACGAGGTTCTTGATTAGCATGCTTGCACAAGAGGATGATGAAGAGGAACTAATAGAGACCGAGGAAGACTATGGCCTCACGGACAACGGTTTTATTTATCTAGATGATGAGGATAGAGGCCTAGCCTTAGGGTGGCCACCCGGTTTATATAATATCCTCTTTCCTTGATTCTAAAAGGGGTGACAGATAGGTAGGTTAGGGGTCTAGATTGTGTTTTGAGTTTGTTTTTTAGGAGTTTTAATTTTTCCCACTGATGTGCCTCCTGGAGGTATTCCTTTTGTTTCCTAGTGTGTACAGGAGCGTGTTGCTATTGATAGGATTTGGATCTTCATGGAACCTTCAGATCAAGCGCGACCATCAACACAAACAGGTGTTTCTTATCCATTAGCATTGCCGTTATCTTTTTGCATCCATGTTTGTGTGCTTTGATTGTGATTGGTAGCATAATATTCAGCGCATTGGCTTAGTATCAAACATTTAATTCAATGTAATTTTTTGTCATAATCACTTGTTTAGGTGTAAAAATCAAGCAGTCCGACTAAGCTAGTTTGACCAAGTTAGGTGTTAGAAATCTTCTCTTAATACCATGGGGAATGCCTTCCTAATAAGCAATGGTTACTTAGGTTCTTAATCCGATTTAGGCAGCATTGTATGAAATGTACTAGGGCTTTCTAGTGGGCTTAACACTAGTGACCTTTAGCCTAAGTATTATAAAGGGAGTTTCCTAATGTGATGAGCCTGGGGAGGGTAACAATGTTATATGACCCCCCAAAGTTACAAAATTAAAATGCTGAAAATGAACAAGCAAAAAATCAAAGGGCCACAATGTAAAATTTTAAGCTGGAAGAGAAATCTCGGCTTGATTTGGTACTTCACTCACATGTATCGCCTATGGTACTAGAGCCCTAGAGGTTCCCAGTGTGGGCGCTTTTCCTTGAAAAGCAAAAAACCCAAGGCATACAAAATAAGCACCCACTTCAAAATTGAATCAATGTGAAAAGACTTTGGGGGGTCAAAGAAAAAGTAATCAATCAGGCGATGATTTCATGAGAAATTCCTTTTATGGTAGCTTAACTACAAGGTTTTCTAGATATAGCCTCTAGTCAGCCCTTGAACATGAATACTTGGCTCTCGCGATTAAACAACTTAATTGACCACAGAAAGTTAAGAAGCTTACCCATGGTATTAATATTCGATCTCTAGTGCCTTTCGACCGTCAAATTAGCGACCCCAGACTTGTTTAATTTTTTGCCTTTACATCTGTTTATGCATTTGATTACATTGCAATTTAATGTTCATTGCTACCAAATTGTTTGAAATTCTTTTACCAATCAATGTGTCTACCTAAAACTGCATATGCTTTTTAAGAGAATGCAATTACTGTGCCAATGTTGTTTGATTTTGCAGTGACTGAAGAAGGCTAAGGACATTCATCTCAAATGCTCTTCCACCTCGACGAACCAGCTTCAACTCAATAGCTTCCGAGGATGGAATCTACATCAGGAAGGGGGGCATGTTAACCCTCACGGCTCACGAACACCCATCACCTACGACAGACGTGTATTATGTATTCGATAGAGTCAGGTACCGGGCTTGTCGGACCAATAGGGAAAGGTAGAGTGATCGCCGATGAGAGGCGCACTTTAACTTGGACATTCAAGGGATTAGTTGGTTAAGCATGGGCGCCCAAGTGTGAATGGGGTGAGCTCCTATAAAAGCCAACTAAACCTAATTTTTACTCATTCTCTCATTTGTGCAATTGAAGAGTGCTCTTGCTCCATCTCCATCTTCTTCTTCTTCACCTCCTTGTGTGTGTGTGAGAGAGAGAGAGAGAGGGAGAGTGTGTGTGCGATCGAGCATTACGAAGGCACGACGGCGGCGAAGCGGTTGAGCGCGGCACGACTGCAGCTTCTTCTTCATCGCGGCGAGGAATCCACCACGAAGGCGAGCGTAGAGCGGTGAGTGACACACCCTTTGTTTTCTTGAGCTTGCTAGTTTAGGCTTGTTGTGTGCTTGGAGCCGTTTGTGGCTCGCATACGGTGTATTGGCAAGTCCCTTGCTTCGACAGTGCGGCAAGGAGCGCACAATGTTCACTCATTTGTAAAAAAATGTCCTCAATGCCAGAAACAAGCACGCATACCTCAAGTGACATTGTTTCAAATAGCACTCGTTCCTAAGTAGAGTAGCTATGTAATTGCTTACTTATCAAGCCAAACATTTCCTGAGGATATGAAAAAACTCCACCACAGAGAAATTGAAACTAAAGCAAGAGACTATTATCTTATTGGAAACCAATTGTATCAAAGAGGAAAGGATCAACATCTACGTCTTTGTGCAAATGAAGACGAATATATTTTTACTATATAGCAAGCACATGCTGGATAAGCTGAAGGTCACTTTTCTAGTGAAACCACAGCAAGAGCAATCTTGATGGCAGGCATATGGTGGCCAACACTTTTTGCAGATGCCCAAGAATATGTTCGAAGGTGTGATGCATGTCAAAAAGCAAAAATGCCAACCCGTGTAGATAGCATGCCTTTAAGATCAATGTGGGGGCTATAAATTTTGCAAAATGGGGTATAGACTTTTTTGTCCCAATACACCCACTTTCTTATAGAACCCAAGCTCAATATATCATTGTAGCTATGGAATATTTGACCAAGTGGACAAAGGCTAAAGCAACCCAAAAGAATGATGCCAGAACCACAACCGCATTCTTGTATGAGAATGTGTTCACAAGATATGGACTGCCAATAGAAATTGTCAGTGATAGGGGGACTCATTTCCTCAATGAGGTAATTGAATACCTACTTAATGAATTTATGGTCATCCATAACAAATAGGCTCCCTATCATGCACAAGCAAACAGACAAGTTGAGCATACGGATAAAATTCTTAGCTCGGTATTAACTAAAGTGGTTAGTTCAGGACGGACTGATTGGGAAATGAATCTCGATGCCTCTCTATGGGCTTTTAGAGTTTTTTTCAAGACACCCTTTAATCTTGTTTATGGTCTTGATGTCATACTGCCGATATAATTTCTATTGCCAACACTAAGGGTAGCTAAGAATCTTGAGTGGACTGGACATGAATTCTTAGAGAGGATTGAATATTTAGAAAAGCTTGATGAACAAAGGCTAACAGCTATAACTCACATCTATGCACAAAAGCGGAAACAAAAATAGTTTTTTGATTCCCATCTAGTTACAAAAATCTTCAAAAAAGGGGAGTTAGTTTTAGTCTATTCCCTTAAACAACACATTCCCAAGTTTGAGAAAAAGGAAAACGGACCGTTTATCATTGAAATATCTCCAAGTGGAGCAGGTAGGTTGTTCACTCTAGATGGTAAACCAATGGCTAATTGGATTAGTGGATGCCATTTACAGAAGTACAATTTTCCACTAACCAATGAATTGCTAGAAAAGATGCATGCAGCAAAACAGAGAAAGATGAAACGACAACACATCATTGTTGAAGCACAAGAGGAAGCTCAACTTTGAATACTCAAAAGTAAAGCTGCTCTGTAAAATCAACAAATACCTATTCCCATCAACACTCTCGAACTAGATGAATGACTATGGGAATAACAGAAGGATGTAGTGCAAAGGATGATGAATGGTTAGATGTAATGGACCTTCACATCAACGTACAACTAAACAATCATAGCACAAATGCATTGGTTGATATAGGAGCTCGAGTAAATGCGGTCAATTATTCCACGTACAAGAAAGCAACGAATCAATCTTTGACATCAAGAATACCGGCTATCAAAGGATGCAACAAGAACCCAACACCGACATTGGGAGTACTCAACTTAAATGTGATAGTACATGGATTTCCATGCCCTTATCAATTTGTGTGCTTATTAGATGAACACATGAATGAAACAATGATTCTTGGAGTCTCATGGATGCGGACGCACAAGGAAGTACCAGATTGGGATACCAATCAACTCAAGCTCTCACCTAAAGCCGGACCACTCATTGTTCCAATTTCACCAAGCAAAGAAGAATGGAAAAGAGATTACTAGTAGAACAGACCACAAAGAAATAAATCTTCTCCATCTTATAGACAAGCAAATGCTACAAGTAGCATGCAAGGAGTCAGATATATTTGGGTCCTAAAAGCACAACTCAAGGACAAGCCGATTCAAATTTGGGTGCCCAAAACATCATTTGCTACACCAAAGAAGGTTCGAAGGTTCAAAACACAAAGAAGAGCATGTTCAAGCTGCGAACCTAAAACAAGATGGGTTTGGAGGAAAAAGGAGCACTTATCTTCTACGCAAATTGTAAAATCGATGATGTAGTGGAGAGTTAAGTCTCAAAACACTCAACCACAACAATTCGTTGAAGAAAACCCAAGATACCAATGGCAAGTTAAAGCTCAACAACCATCATCATTGATACCGACAGCTCAAGAAATCAGCGTGCCAAAGCATCCTAATGGTAGAATAAAGCAAAGAGCACACAAGCTACAAGATTTTCTCTTTGGGAAACAACAACAAGAAACCTCGACCATAGAAACCCTTGCGTTACTTACTCAAGACCCAACTCTTGCACAACATAATGGTTTGAATTGAATTGATCTTTGAAGCATGGCAGAGCCAACCAAGTCTATGCATAGACACAATTGTTGAACCGATGCACACAATCGTCCCGGAGTACGCCATCTAGGAGGGGTGAAAGAGAACTAAGTAATTAAGGGAAATGTTTGAAGAGGGAGGACAAAGCTGGATGTTAACGTGTGACTTTTTGCAAAATTACCTAATAATACCCTTACAAAATCATCAACAGGGAAAATTTAATTGATAACATCTCCCCAATCAGTGTAAATAGTGTATATACTATCAAAAAATGTTTTTTTTTTGTTATTTTCATCATTTTTCTTGATATTGGGACTTAAAAATGAAGAAATCCACCAAAAAATAATTAATCAGTTTTTCTGAATGGAATTTCTTGAATCTTGATTTTTCACTTGCTTTTTTACTGAATTTTATTGTTTTCTTTGATTTTTTCAATAAACATGTCAAAAATTAATAATAAATAGCAAATGAGCTCAAATGGAGAAAGTGAAGACGCACTGATGATCAAAAGGACAAGGCAGACAAGCACAAAAAATTTCAATCGAATCAGCAGATGGAAGTGGGAAACCTAAATTAGGCCGCCAAGGCCTACTTTTGCAAATTCTCGCAAAATGAGCTAACGGAATCCGATCGAAGAAATTTTTGAGTCTAACATAGATTTTACAGCCTGGTAGGACTAGCAATGGAATTTGGAGAAAAATAGGCCGAGTATAGATATCCAAGGTATCCCAAAACCACCTCATTTCCATAAGTCACTCTTGGAGGAGAGAGCTTTCTGCCTTCTTCGTGCGATTTCATAGTCTACAGTCATCCATTTACAACACCGTCTCACATGAGACATGAGGGGGTACGTTTTAAATTTATCAATGAACAATTCTATTTGGCCGGGTAGCGAGATTAGGCTCATGAAAAGACCCTAGAAACCTATCATAATAACTAATGTCTAATTCTCCTAAATGATTTTCTCATGTTAAATTGATCATTTAATATGGGGAAGTACCACGGGAGAAAAAGGCAGATTATTGGTAAGGCTAGGAGATTGGTCATAGTAGGAATCCAAAGGAGGGAAAATAGGGATCCAAAGGGGGACCATCTGAAGAAGAGCAATGTGCAAGCAATGGGATTCAAATACCTAAGGTTCAGCCCATTAAGACTTCCAAAATTGTAAGGTTCCAAAATTCAAAGGTTAAGTCCAATGGTCAATGCTTAGGAAAATTGGATGCTTGATAGTGTACAAAAGTCTTTGCAAGCTCCTAAGATGAGGGAAAAGCCCTTTTAGTAGGGGATGGAGAGAAACACACACTCATGCAAGCCCCTTTACACAAGGGCATAGTGGACACATGTCAACTCCCTAGCCCAATTGCTCACAAGGTGCATTCAAATCCTATTGGATGTCCATAGAGGTGGACCAATGAGAATTACACTAGAGTAAATCTAGTCTATTCATTTAAAAACACTTGATAAAAGAACGAATAAGAATTAAGCTCTTTAGAAGACTATTGGCCAGCCTCCCAAGGGGTCCAATGAGCATTCAACATCCCAATGGCTTGCCTCATTCCTATTGTCTAGAAGACTAAGGGGTCTAATGAGAGTTTAATTGCATTAGTTAATTACCTCAAGCTCTCACAAAAAGGGAAAGGGGGACACATGTCACAAGGCTATCACTTATGCTTCTTAATTGTCATTTGCTAGCTTTGCAGGGTCCAATGGGGTGTCACAATGAGTAAAAAGCATGGGGGATCGACCAAGAGAGAGAGCGGGTTGATTTTGTCAAGGCATTATCACACACACACTGACACAATCTCTTGTATGAAGCAAAGAAGACTCTCTCTCCTTCTCAACCTTTAATGGAAAGCTCATCACCTACTCCAAGCTTGTGAGAAGGGAGGCCTACACCAACAACTCCTGGCTTTGTGCTGCAAATTCAACCAAGAGCCAAGCTCCAATGCATGCTCATATCCACTACTATGCTAATTAATAATCTATGCTAAGCTATTATGAGTGATTAGGTGAGGAGATTTACTTATTTATCATAAGACTACTCCTTCTTCCTCTCAGTTTACTCTCATACCCCGCTAGCTCTCACCATCTTCAAAGGTGTGTGAGGTTTTGTTTTTGAGATTGTGAGGGAATTGATGTTGTGTTTTAAAAGTGTGTGCATGGTGCTTGAAGCTTCCATCTTCATTGCACCAACAAGATATTGAAGGAACACAAAGCATTGTATTGTAAAATGTCTCCCTTGATGGGGGAAACCTATAATACAAAGCCTTTTTGAGGGGGGACCGGATCCATGTAAATCCGATCCTCAATTGTTGTCAATAGCTTAATTTCTCTCTCTTTTGAAGTATTGTCCATGCCTATCTAACTAGGTGTTATGATTTTTGTTTCTCTCTCTATCCAAGCACTCTTGATATGCTCATTAGGAATCTATTCTAATGAAATGCTCACTATGTCTATGCTATTTTTCTCTACACACAAGTTACTAGTCCATTAAATGTTGCAAACCTAGTTGTGCACAAAGTCTTACGACACAAAATTGACCATAGCGGCCTGCCACCTCTATCAAATTGATGAGTGGCTTCTTTTGACAGCTGGTCCATCCATCAGACTCTATGGTGCAACCATATACAAGAATAAACTCCACCATCATTCGCTTGAGGATGGCTTCATTACTATCGTTCACTTTATCTAGATACTCAGTGCGCATCTAAGCACAAACCCTTTTTTGACCGTGCTCAGTAAATCATCTTGAAATATGGGGTTGCTCATAGCATTGAATGGTATACCACATGCCACAAAAGCTTGCGTCCATTTCAACTGCAACTCAAGTAACCATTGCTTATCTATCACTTCATGTACCATTTGGCCATTGGATGATGCTTACTAACTTTACTTGAGCTAAGATTTTCTACTGCTGACATTGAAGCATATCCATGAAAAGGAGTTGAATAGGGAGTGTGATAATTTGCTTCTGTAGGCATATGCTCTATCCTCTCATTGACAAAAGACATTTCAACATCCATTGCAGCTTGTTTGGTATTAAAATGTTTCTTTATAGTTGCAAGAATTTTCTCTACAATGCGAGCGTACGGATCGATAGCCGTTTTTTGGCTATCCAAAATTTCCATAGTGAGCTACCTCACCCTATCAAACCACTCAAACATTATGGTTATCCTCACCCTTTCACTGTACGTGAGTTAAGGAATTTTTTCCATATCTCCTTAAACCCTCAACTAACTAGTCACTAAGCTAGTTGAGCCAAAAAAATAAATAAAAACAAAAGCCAAAGTATATTATGGCCCATTTGTGTGTAAATATTTCATTCTATATAGAGCCTAAATATATGGAATTTTCATAATTATTTTGATATTTATTTAAATATTTATACCTAGGTGTATGTTATGTGCCTATGTATGCTATGTACATTGACTCACCATTATTACAATTTTGTACACTCTTTATACAATATATATATATATATTCATGCAAGCTTCTCTTATTTTTGGTGTGATTCCACTTCAAGGAGAAACCTCAAATATACCTTCCACATTTAGTCATTGCCTTTCACTAAATTCCTATTTCCTACAGGTATTCTTTCATACCTTTTGTAAATAAACATACAGCAATAAAAAAATTTGAGTGCCCTCTTGATTTAATTCCCTACATTTTTATATATAAACGTTTCATATATATAGTGCGCACTATTCTAGATTCCATAAATTGTTTATATATACTAGCCTGCTTTTTTCTATCATATCCTTATAGTATATTTATGCCTAATCCACAATCATTCATAATTTCAAACCCATTAGGTCAGACACAATCATGCAAGGAGGGGCTCACCTTTGGATCCATATGCAATAATTTTTGGAGCTACCACCGATGAGGTATGATTTTTTTATTGGACCCTAATCTACCCACTTTTCTCACAAGTAACCCATAGTCTTCTCTCACCTCCTTTCCTACTTCCAAACACACACACACACACATACTTATTCCTCTCTATCCCTCACTTAAACATGCACCTTTTATGGCTTCTTTCATCTTCTTCACCATTCCAATCTCTCCCTTACTCCATCGCTCAAAATTATCATCTCTCCCTTACTCCATCGCTCAAAATTATCATCTCTACAAACATATAGCTCAATTTACCTCTCTAGGATCAAACTCATATTACCATAACCTCTACATGATTTCAAAAAAAGAGAAAAAATCAGCAAATAACCAAGCTCAAGCTCTGCAAAAGAAGTAGTTTTATCATGGAAAATTTAACTTTTCCATGGTCACAAAAACTACACCCACAGAGTTCTACAACCGCTTCATTCAATGGAGGAGATAGGTGAAAAATTATCTTTCCACCTTGTGGTTTTCATCAGATTATGTATATTCTTATCTTTATCTTACACTTTATCACGGTATAAATCATGTAATCCACCTTGAGTGAATATACCATTATATACTACTAACTACAAACTACTAACGCTAACCAATAACATAGTAACACAAAATAGCCATTGACCTAACCATAAAAGATACCTCACCTCAAGCCTACATATGCATAGTAACTCTCTCTCTCTCTCTCTCTCTCTCTCTCTCCCTAAAACTCTAATTTCACCTTATCTACCATTAGTACTACTCTTTTTCAAGCTCATGTCCATGAATCAAGCAGACAAAGAAGGCCTGCAATGTTTTGATATTCAAAAAATATCATAATATTGATTTTTTATCTTTTAAATTAGGATTTCCAATAATCTTAATGAGAGGTCTCCAACCTATAAATAAGCCCGTCTCCTTCTTGTAGAAATGCCCAATATCTCACATAGCACCCCAACACTCTATGCGTGAGGAGAGACTTAGGTGTAGCAACCACTTTGTGAGCCTACTTTTGGTGTGAGAGAAGCTTTCAAGCTACAAATTACAAGTGAGAGAGCTTGAGTTCGAAAACACAAAACCACTATTATGTATGTTCTTCCATCATCAATAAATTGTGTTTTGATGTATCAAAGACGTGAATTGACATTCAATTCTTCGTCCTTCCA
Source organism: Adiantum capillus-veneris (assembly GCF_014529385.1). Classification (NCBI taxonomy): domain Eukaryota; kingdom Viridiplantae; phylum Streptophyta; class Polypodiopsida; order Polypodiales; family Pteridaceae; genus Adiantum; species Adiantum capillus-veneris. Next base: position 110,806,413 of record NC_140950.1, read on the forward strand.
CTTGTGCAATACGGTTTGGTCAATTCAAGGTGACTTGTGTCTTTTAAGTTTCTATCATTTGATCTTGTTTGAGAAAGTGTTTTACTGTGTTTCCATTGCCAATTTTGTGTCCATTGTAAGAGGGTATTGTGGTGAGAGGTCTCCCACACCCTAAGACAATATGTGTGTGTGTTGGAAATGTGTAGCATTCACTAATTACTCAGTTAGCTTTGTAGAAGATCTACAATAGCATCATTGCAAACCATCTCCGTTTTCAAGTCACAAACAAGGTATTACACAAGTTCCATTTCTCTCTCTTCCCTTTGCTGTAGCTCTCTCTGCTCCATTTAATGTATGTCTTAGAGTGAGATTTCTTGTGTGTGTTTTGTGGCGCATCTTCTTGGGTGTGAGAAAATCTCTCTTCTTGTGGCCTAGTTCACATACCATAACTAGATGGTGCCCCTTCACTTATTTGGCTGTGGGTTTGTTGTTGTTTCTTCTTGCTTGTGGTTGCCCCTATCCCAATTGAGCAGCACAGGAGCCTTGTGGGGTGTTTAGAGGTCACCTCTCTTGTTGCCCGCTCCGAATCGCCTCAATTTTGGTGCCCCCACTGAGGAGGGCTTGTGTATGTTGTTGTGAATACTCAGCTTTTAGAGTAATCAAGTAGCATGCATTAATCAAAAAAATATGTATGACCCGTTTGTTCCTATTGCAAGGCAAAAGATGCACATCATTGTAAGCACAAAATTACAATTTCAAAGAGTAATGTGTACAATTTTGGGCGCTCTTAGGTTAGCCAAGATATACACTTCAATAAATCCTTTTATTTTGCTTCTCATTAGGTACAACCTTAGTTTAGATGTCTATTTTTGTTTTGTTTTAAGAATTAGATCATGCATAGACCATGGATAATGGCCCAAGAATAGAGGTTTTTCCATTCCATTTCACTCCACACATTGTAATAAACGTTGCAATTAGTATAAAAATCCATTTTCAACAACGTATAATGTTCATGTTCGGTGCCTAAAGAGTAGGAGAGATTCTTGCGTCACCAAACCATGTCATCTCGCCTCTTGTTGACTATCATAGGTCATTTGATGTGCATATTTTTATTTTTTTATAGAATAGATTTCAATTTAGAAAACAATATTGTGTAAACCTTTTTAAGAAAAAAAACAAAATGTGTTGTCACTTTGAAATTGATTCAATAGAGACCCAACGCCAAATGTCCGGATTTTCTTTAGAGAGCCTGGAGAGGATGTAGAATTATTTTTGCCAAATTTTAAGATGTATTGCCATATCAAGAGGATAGTAATTGATCAAGAACGTGAAGAGATGTTTGAGGTGGTCCTTAGGAAAAATGTTAGCTCTTGGTTTGATTCTTTTTCTGAAGAAGTTAAGGGGAGTTACACAGAAGTTTTGAACCGTTTCAAGAGATACTTATTTGATCCCCCAAAACACTCAAAAACTATGGCAAGACATTGTTTCTCATAAGCAAAAATATTTAGATGACTACTACGTGTACAATCAAGAGCTTCTACGAATTTGGGCTCTATGGATACAAAATGTTGCTAACCCTGGTGATGGTACACAATTATCTAAACAAGGAGAGGTTCATAGCCGGTCTCTTTTCCACACTCAAGATAAAAGTTGAGGCGAGTGCACCTGCTACCTTTGATGCAACTAAAACTAGGGCTGTTGAGAAGTATAGAAAACTCAAGTGTCTGAGGGAAAAGGTTACAATAGAGGGTCCTAGACCTAAAGGAAACTTGCAAGTATCAACATCCAGAGAGATTCCTGAGGTAAGAGCTCAGGTGATTGACAATCTAAATGAATCCTTCAGCAACTTGTCAATCCACCTTGCACATGCCGTAGGCCCCAAGGGACAAACAAAGAAAGCCAAGGAGGAAGATCCATGACCTAGGAGAGTCTTGCAATGTTAGAATTGCGGAGAGTCTGGACATGGGATGTATAATTGTCCTTGGCCCCCTGGGAGCCAGGGAGACCTAACTTGAATTACCCAGTGATGAATGCAGGTGAAGGATCTAGTCAACAACCACGGATTCTACAAAGACCAAATCGAGCAAGACCACCTCCACGAGGAGTGGAAGGAGTTCCACCTTCACCAGATCCAAATGTGCATGTGGTAGAGGTGACAAATTCCAATGAGGTGGACATGGAAGCAAATGGCATTAAGTGTGGCCGTGGAAAAGGTAAGGAGAAATAAGGAGTCACGTCACAAAGTGATCATGGACGAGAAAAGAAGGCAAAGGAGGCCAAGGAAACCAAGAAGACTCAACGTCGCATCAACCTCCAAGACTTCTCTCTTGGACTTGGTATGGCTCCGTACAACTTGTTTGAAGACATGAGAGGTAAGGGTCCTCATATCTCATGGCCTCAATTTCTTGCATTATGTCCACAAGTTCGGAGGGATTTAACAAGGATAGTTAGCACTAGGAGAAAGGTAAAAGAGAGTATGCCTATTGTAAAAATTGCACAAGCTGAAATGAATGAGGATATTTCACCGGTGCTAGACTGTTACATCAAAGGAAGATTGTTTAGGAAAGGTCTAGTGGATGGGGGTGCACAAATTTGCATCATGACAAAGGGACTCGTGCTAAGACTAGGAATGCATATACATGAGACACCTAAAATCAAAGTGAAAATGGCAAATAATATCAAGAATAGGTGTGTAGGCATTTGTAAAAATGTTTTTGTGGAGGACTTTGGCATTAAGAAGGTAGTTAATTTTTATGTTATGTCAACAACCAAGGGATGTGGCTATCCATTTATTCTAGGAAGACCATGGCTAATGAAAATGCGAGCTTTGGAGGATTGGGAAAGTGGAAAGTTGATCTACAGGAGTGAAAATCATAAGAAGGTTGTCTTTGACATGAAGGAGCAACGTCAAGAGGAGCTCCATGGAGAATCATCTCAAAGTGAGACGAAAGAAGAGTGGACTAATAGCACTTTAGAAGAAGAAGGTAGCGGTAGCACTATGGAAGATGACTCTTCCATTGAAGTCATGGGGATGAGGTTTAATCCAAACAACCAAAAGACCTCTTGTGAAGGTTTGGAGGAGATAGGTTCCCAGTAGAACCAAAATGTGGAAGATGAAGAAATGCTAGAGGGTATGTTTTCTACAACACTTACAAAGCATAAAAAATAAGAGTTCAAAGATGTGTTAAGAAAGTTTCCTAAGATTTTTGCTAAAGACTACACCAATGTAAGTGGAGTAGATGATTTCCAACACAAGATCGAGCTAGGAGTCATCAAGGATCATTATTTACTCAACGAGGTAAGAAAGATTCTAGCATAAGGTTTCATCTATGTAGTGGAATTCAGAGTGGTTCTCTCCCATTGTTGTCACTCCCAAGAAGAACAGCGAGTGGAGGGTGTGTGTGGATTACCGTCCACTAAATGAGGCAGCAAAAAAGAGATCACTTTCCCCTTGCATTTCAGGATGAGATACTCAATCAAGTAGTTGGTCACGAGAAGTACACCGTGTGTGATGGCTACTCAAGCTACTTTCAAATAGGGATCGCATTGGAGGATCAATTGAAAACAACCTTCATCACTCATTGGGGTTGTTATGCTTTCAGAGTCATGACATTTGGCCTAACAAATGCTCCTACAAATTTCCAACGCTTCATGAACATGGTGTTTCAAGCATTCTCTGGAAAGACCATTAGGGTTTTTATTTATGATTTTTGCATTTATAGCTCAAAATCATTACATCTACAAAGGGTAGAAGAAGGTTTGAAGAAACTCTATGACAAGAAGGACAACTCAACCCTGACAAATGCCACATAGGTGAGGATGAAGTTATCTTGCTTGGTCACAAGATTTCCTATAAGGTATTGAGGTGGATCCTTCAAAGGCAAAGTCCCTTATTGAGTTACCACCACCCAAGAGTCTTAAGGAGGTCATCTAATTTTTTTAAAAGGTGAAGTATATGTCATGATTCATTCACTTAGCCTCAGAGCTACTATTACAGCATTAGCGCACATGCGGTTCTGCAGTCCTGCGAAGGTCTGGACACTGCGGATCAGGAGTCATGCAGTATGCGGCAGCCGTAGCGGCACTTCTTCACAAGACATCATGGGACAGGAGTGTGTGCACCGTTCCCGATCTACGCTGGAGCAGCGGTTGTAGGTGGAGGGGCAGCATACCTGTCTTTTGATAGAAACTCAACCAATCTCTATGATATTCATGGCATCTACTGTTGTAACTCTGTGTTTGGATCACACATGAATGAAGAAAGTGGTGTTATGTGCTTGTGTACTGTGTACTTACTTCTATTGTCATTCTATATGTTGATGTTCATATAATGTAGTTGCAGGTAATCATTCCCGTAATGCCTATTGCTCCTGTGCGGGCAATAGCCATTACATCTGGCGACCACGATGCGTGATGGACGACCTACAATGAATATGCATGCGCACTAGGTCGCAGAGTCCGCCTCACCATGTGGTTCCAATTGTAGGAAGACGTAGGAGGAGAGGCGGTTCGTATGAATTTGTTTTTTCTTCACCGCAGATTGAGGAATCTGTATCTCCATCACCAAGCCTGGTGTGTGGTAGGCGGTTGCGGCGAGAGAGGCGTATTCCATGCTGTCAGTCATGTCCTCATGTCATACGTTCACCCTCACCCACACAGGTTGCTCCACCACCGTCTCCGATAAGCAGTCCGGGGGTATCTTCGCCACTGTCTCCACCTCCTAGTGCTCGTCAACTTTTTCCAGGAGGAGGAGGTATAGTTGGGCAAGGGATGATGGCTCATCCTCAGATTAAGTATAGTCGGTTTTGAGGTCTTTCGAGCGAAGACCCTAATGCACATTTGGGCCAATTCAATAAAGCTTATGGATTGAATCATCCTAGGATGGTGATTCCTCTCCATCAACAATCAGTGTTTGAATCTACACTCTCAGGGAAAGCTGCAAAATGGTTGTCGGAATACCCTGATGATCATTTTCAGACGTATGCTGACGGATCCATAGCGTTTCTACGAAGGTTTCGAACGGAAAAGACAGTCCCTCAACATTTGGAAAAGTTTCGAACGCTCCGGCAGAAGTCATTTCCAGTGGAGGATTACGTTGCAAAATTTTGGATGCTTTTGCAGAGGGTACCTCAGACACAAAGGTCGGCAGCCGAAGTGCTAAATGATTATTTTTTATGGGGGCTCAACAAGGAACTCAGAACGGCTATGGCAACAGTGGAGAAGGTAACTACTCCACTGGATAATGTAATTGCTAGGGCTCTAGTAGCAGAAGAGGCTTTAGAGGATACGGAATCTCCAAAGAATTCAAAGAGAAAAGACAGGAAGAAATCTCATCGAAAGTCGCAAGACAGTGGCAGTGATAGTTCGGAGTCAGAATCCGCAGTATCAAATTTCTCGGACTCAGGCAACAGCGATTCGGGAAAAGAATCGGAAGAGACGCTGCGGAAAAAATCCCAGCGTCACGGGAAAGGTTTCATCTAGATCGCCAGAATCGGCTGTGGTGGCTAAAAGTCTGAAGGAACTATGGTGTACCCAATGTCAAAATTTGGGCCATGCTGCTCAGGAGTGCACAATGAATCAGAAGTGGTGTGTGATTTGCACGACCAATACTTATAATACAGTGGAATGTTATTTCAATGGTTGAGGTTGTCGGAGTCGAGGGGACTCTTCTACCTGGCAACAACCACAGATAGAGAAGGGACAAGAGCCTGTTGTGGCGATGGCTCATGCTCATACATCAGAGACGCCTGTGAAAGGTCAAGTAGGAGGACGGGGTCAAGGGGGAGGGCGAGGTCGCGGAAGAGGTGGCCGAGATCCTAATCGCCCCAAGACATGCCTATTTTGTTTGGGGGATGGACACTAGCGATCCGAGTGTACTGAAGCTATGGAATACGATCGGAAGAAGCAAGAACGCGCTGCAAAGAAACAACCTAGTGTGGCTATGGTTCAGATTGAAGGACTGGAGGAGTCTGATCCAGTGGTTTCATTAATCACGCGATCGGGTGAAAATGTGGTTCCAAATCCCGATGTGAAGATTCCGGATTGGATGGCTCAGGAAGAAGTGCGGAAAAAGACTGTGTCCTAGTTGCCACAATCCGCACCACCAGTGAAGTCAGCAAGACCATCGACTGTGGGCCTGGAAATAAAGGAAGGAAAAGCTCAAAATACGGATGATATTAAAGAATAGGAGGATTGGAATTCAGTTTGGAAAGAGGTCCTCACATCACCAATACAAGTATCTCTAGGTTCATTGCTGAAATTGGTCCCAAATTTCCATAATGCATTGCTGCGACAAAAGACCATTGAGCTAAGGGAAGTCGCCTTTGGGAAAGTTGAAAGCGAGGAGGATGATTCAGCCCCGTTGCCGGCAAATAGGATCACGGATACCCGCATTCCGGAGCTTTCAGTTAGATACCATGGAACATACATTTACAAGGTACTATTGGATGGAGGAGCAGGAGTAAACATTATTACCCAAGCATCTTGTGAGCGTTTTGGCCTCAGTGATTGGGATCCTGCACCGTTTGTACTCCGCATGGTAGATCAAAGAAGAGTGCAACCACTGGGTTTACTTCAGGGCATTGTTTTGGATGTGGCGGGCTTATCCTTTGCTATTTCCTTAGTAGTCTTAAATATTGAAGATCATAATCAGGATTATCACATTATCTTGGGGAGACCCTGGTTACGACAAGCGAGGGTAAATCATAATTGGGAAGAAAATATGCTTATAGTAAAGAAGGGTAGAAGAAAGTGCGGGTGATGTTGGGAACATGCAGACAACTAGTTCAGGCAGCATGGCCGGTGATAGCAGAAACAGTAAATATGGTGGAAGGATTAGAAGAAGATGAAGAGGAACAATTTATTAAAGCTAATCTAGATTTGGTTTCTTTATATCTTGCGGACATCTCTCTGATTCCGAAAGGGAATTCGGTGGGAGTTTTAGGAATTCCAGGAGGAATAGGAGAGCAACAACAGGTGCTTCCAAGTCCTGAATCATTGGAGGACGTTATTCAACAAGAACGTGTGTTTGAGGCGCAAATGGGAAAAATTACAAGGGTTAAAGAAGAGAAATTTGAGAAGGTTTTTCTTGGGAAGCAAGCGGAGTCGCGACCCATATATATTAATAAGCAGCTGGAGGCAAGTTTTAGAGATGATTTGATCAGGTTACTGACAGAGTTTAAGGATGTTTTTTCATTGGAATATGCGGATATGCAGGGATTGGATCCTAAGTTCTACCAGCATACGGATGCGGTACCAGTGAAGCAGCACTCATATAGGATGAATCCGAATGTGGCCAAGCAAGTTAAGATGGAAATTGATCAATTGTTGGAAGTGGGTTTTATTACCCCTATCTATTATCCAATTGTGGTCATACCAAAGAAAAATAAGCAAATCTGAATTTGTGTGGATTACCGGAAATTGAATGCACCTACTGTTCCACATCCTTTTCCTCTTCCATTTTTGGATTCCATTTTAAATGATGAAGCAGGACATGAAATGTATACTGTTTTGGATGGATTTAGTGGATATTATCGAATCCGAATGGCATTGCGAGATCAGCCAAAAACAGCTTTTATTACCGCATGGGGTGTGTTCGCCTGCACAATGATGTGGTTCGGATTGCGGAATGCACCTTCTACTTTTCAAAGGGATATGTTCCAAATTTTTGGTCCTTATTTGACGGATTTTATGAAAATTTTTATGGATGATCTTAGTGTTTTTGGAGCGTAATTGGAGCATTTGAAGCAATTACGGTTATGCTTTATGAAATGCAGAGAGGTAAAATTCAGTTTGAATCCTTTAAAGTGTGCATTTGTCGTTCTAAGTGGAAGGCTATTGGGGCATATAATTTCTGAGATGGTATTTCCGTGGATCCGGACAAAATTGCCGCAATCATGGAAGCGCCTCCACCGCGGAACCAGAAACAGTGCTAGATTTTCCTGGGTCAAGCCCGTTGGCATGGGAGGCATTTGCGGTTTGTCGCGCATTTGGGAATGCTGATTACTTAGGCAACTCATGCTATAGATTTTGAATGGACACAGGAATGTGACTTGGCTTTTCGAAGATTAAAACTTCAGCTATCCAAAGCTCCGATTATGCTTGCACCGAATTGGGATGAGGATTTTCATGTGTTTGTGGATGCTTCGGATCGAGCTATTGGCAGTGTGCTGATGTAGGAACAAAGTCAAGGATGGTTCTGACCTGTATATTATGCCAGTAGACGATTATCTTCCGCAGAAAGAAATTATTAAGTAACCGAAAGGGAATGTTTAGGGATGATTTATTCAGTGAAGAAATTCTGGCACTATCTATTGGGCCGAAGTTTTTTCTTCCATGTGGACCATTTGGCTCTTTTATACCTGGCAAGGCAACAGAATTTGACGGGAAGATTGGCCAGATGGGTGCTTTTGCTAATGGAATTTGACTTTGAGGTCATACATCGGCCAGGGGCTTAGCATGCGATGGCGGACTACCTATCTAGGTTAGATTTCGGAGATCCGTCGATGGGTGTAGCTGAATGTTACATAGTACAATGAGCCACCAAGTGATGGTGTACTTGCAGGACCCCAAACGTCAGAATGAACCAACTCAAGTTTTTTATTTTTTCTTTCATTTCCTGATTTTTGAAATTTTACCCTCTTTTGTTTACCATAAACACAATCTTCACAGAACTCTAGTCCACTTCTTTCAAACCTGGTAGAAGCTTCTTTGTTTGAAGGATTTGCATTCCTTTGGCACTCATATGCCCAAGTCGGTAGTGCCACACCGCACTGTCAACTTCTGTAGTTGTTGCACAAGCTGAAGGTTGCGTGCTAATAGTACACAAGTAAAGTGTACCGAGTTTTTCTCCCTTGGCAACCACCAAAGATCCCTTTGAGATCTTCCACCGTTTGTTTCCGAATGCAATGTTGTGACCTTCATCGTCCAATTGTCCTGTAGAGATCAAATTTTTGCGAAGAGAAGGAACATGCCTAACATCTTTAAGCTTCCATTCATTTCCGTTAGTAGTTTTGATAGAAACTGTACCTTTGCCGACAATCTCACAAGGTTCATCATCTCCCAAGTATACATACCCAAAATTACCTTTGGTGTAGTCTTGGAAATGTTGCTTGTGTGGTGTCTCATGGAATGAAGCCCCGGAATCTACTATCCAGGAATTAGACACATTGTCTAATGAGAGAATTAGAGCAACTTGATCTACTTTACCTGCCACATTGGCCTCCGATGTTGGCTTGTTGTCTTGAGACTCTGTCTCCTTCTTCTTCTTGGACCAGCAATCCTTCTTGACATTCAAGAACTGACTTTGTGACTGGCTTGCTCCGTCTTGAGCGATCACGACCCTTTTGGTTTTTGAACCTCTCCTTAGGCCTTTCTCTTGTTTCCACTAATAGTGCAGCACTTGATGATTCTCATGTGCTTCTCCTTCGCATTTCCTCACTTAGGAGAACACCCACAACATCATCAAACTTAAGAGTATTTGTGCCAGAGATAGAATTACTTACAGCCATCACAAGGCTGTCCCAACTATCCGGTAGAGATGATAGTATAAGGAGAGCTCGCACTCCGTCATCAAAATTGATTTTCATTGATCGAAGTTGGCTTATGTTTGTGTTAAAGTCATTTAGGTGTTCTGCAACTGAACCATTCTCTGCTATCTTTAGATTGAACAAGCGCTTCATAAGAAATACCTTATTGGATGCCGATGGTTTCTCGTAGAAGTCGTCAAGTGACTTCATCAAGTCCTCCATGGTCTTCATCTCCAAAACATTGAAGGCCACCGTTGATGCCAAGCTTAACCGGATTGTTCCCAGTGCCTTTCGATCAAGGACAATCCATGCTTCATTTGCCATTGTTGCGGGCTTCTTCGCAAGACCGCCTAGTGGCAAATAGAGGTCCTTCTGGTAGAGATAGTCTTCAATCTGCATCTTCCAATGTTGGTAGTTTTTGCAGTTGAGCTTCTGAATCTTGAGCTTCCCTTCCTCCGCCACAACTTCCACTCAATTCAAGGAATCCTTTCCTTGAGATAATTTAACTACGAGCAAACCTTGCTCTGATACCAGTTGTTAGGAAATAAGACGTAGTTAAATAGATTTTTGAGTAGATTACTTAATGGAGAGAGATAGATTTCACACATAAGAGATTATAGAGTAGAGAGAGAGAGAGAGAGTACACACGATATACGTGGTTCACCCAATGTGGGCTACGTCCATGGGAAAGCAGCCACTCAATGGCTTTAGCACTTCAAAAGAAGAAGTAGTTTACAAAGGGATTAAACCCTTGATAGAGCTCCCGCCTTGCTTCACTCTCACCACCTCACACTCACCTTGTTGCATCAACTTCACACTATGAAATGTGTGTAGAAATGGCCTCCTTTTATAGTCCAAAAGGGCTACCCTCTCTTATGAGAGACAGCCATGTGTAGCCGCCCTTGTGCGAATAAGTCCAAACCGGACCCTCCAATCCGCCCATGTGTGGCCGCCCTTGAGAAGACAAGTCCGCTTTTGAATTCGGCCATCGAACATCGGCCATTGACTTTCGACCACCGGCCACCGGCCATTGACTTCCGACCACCGGCCACCGGCCAACCGACCGGTTGTTTTTCGGCCACTTTCCGATCGCCGTCCGGCCATAATATTTCGGCGAAAAGGAATATTCCGACGAAAAAAAAAGTTGCCCCTGATTCTTGTCCGTGAAAATTTTGGTTTCCGGCGAGTGATTTTCCTTCATGCACGATGGCTTCTCCTCATAATGGGGGCCTTACAAATGTGCGCTGTTACCACAGAAAATTACAAGGGTAAATCAGGCTCCATACTTAACAAGACTTATATAATTAATTAGGTATAGCTATAGAGAACGTATATATATATATATATAGATAGATATATACACACTATATACTTAACATAAAAACATTCATATTATATAGTTATATATTATAAACGTATATCGTATGCTTATTATATATATATTAAACATATATTGTATATCGTATTTAACATGAATATCATATACTAATATACTTAATGTAGCTATATTTTAACGTATATATACTATATAGTAACGTATATTATTGTTGCAGCCCCATTGGTCCAACTGTTGTAATGAGCCCATCTTGTAAAGCATATCAAATTCCCATTTTATGTCAAAGACGTCTTATCATTTTGATCCATTCGTCTCGGTTATGTAAAGATTAATCAGTTAGTCAGGACTCAGATTTGTTCCCACTTTGTAATAATGAGTAAGAGAACCCCACGTACATTTTTGAGCTAAGGTGACTAAAGTATAAAAGTCACCTTAGAACCATTTTTGAATAACATTTGAATATTAATCCTGTGTCGTACGAGTCTGAGAGGGAGGGAGAGAGAGAGAGAGTGAGTGTGTCTTATCCACTTTGCTACGCGCGTCTCCCTCACCGGATTCACGACGCGACCACACCATCGCGGTAGTCTCTCCGAGAGCTACGCGCCCACGCTACGCATTCACCGTTTCGAGTTGATCGCGATCGATCCTTCCTCGAGCTTGTTTTGCCTGTAAGTAGCACAAACGGTGTCTGTTTTCAATAATCAAGTGCTTTATGAAATGAGAAAGAGATTAGCTACACATAGATACTCATAAACTTAAGTTTCGCCCAGTTTTGGATTATGACCTGTTAGTCTATCACGACTGTATTCGAGATTACTAGGGTTCAAATCTGGTGAGAGTAGACTTATAGGTAAGTATATCCTAGTGAGAGGATGATGCCTAGTAAGTTTGATGCAATTCCGAGTTCATTGGACGTGTATACTGTGTTGTGAGCGTTTAGGGATAGAGTGGGTTGCATTCTACCAGGGTTAGTGATTGATGCATCATAGAAGTGCGTATGTGTAGATTGGTCTCAGCCTGACAAGCTAAAGAAATTTTCTACGTGCACCTACGGGTTAGTCGTATCATTGGATGATAAGTATGTTGTCTGTGTCATGCTCGTGAGTATGAACAGGGGAGTAGTTCTGCCCTAAAACATTGACGCCGCTGTCGGGGTTACAAGACCTTAAGTAGGGAGATCTACGTCACTCGTGTGATGGTTAGCTTACTTTATTTTTGACTAGAGAGAGCTTAAACTTTTAGAACAAGATCCAGGATAGAGTATCCTGAGGTTTAGTGGATATCCAGGAAGCCTATGTCTTGCCGAGGGTCTGCGACTAGTTAGATTTAGTTATGTAGGATAATGTGGAGTTATGGTTTTTGGTTTTGAGTGCTTGTTATACTTGTGAAGAAATAGAGTAGAAAAACACTGTAAAACCGCAAAAAACAAACAAAAAGAAGAAACAATAAGGGAGTTGCTTGCCTTGAAAGCAAAACCCACCCCATATACCCTTGAAAGGGGTGAAAAGATTCGACATTGAAATTTATGATCCAACACTCGAGAAAACATAAAAACTGCTACCAAAACTAACAAAAAAAGAAACAGGTGATTTTCATAAGGAAACACTAAGTGAACCTAAAGAGCCCAAGAAGAGATAGAACCATTAGCCAAGGGTAAACTGACTGTGTCATGGGGTATGACTGATGTTCACAAGTTTAAGATGAAGTGTCATCAAATTTGCATCACTTCAAGTGCAACGGAGTTGTGAATTGTCAGAGAAAAGTGAAATTTGTGAAGTGCTTGAGTTTGAGGTCAAAATAAGTCCAAACTTCATAAAACTTGGGGGATAGACTTATATGGGCACAGGGAACAAGACTATGCAAAAACAGACAAAAAATTAAGTTCCCATTGCTCTCTGCCTGGTCTATCGCGATAGACTGATGAAGGTGGTGATTGACTAGCAACAAGCAAAAAACCTTTACACCACAGGTTTAACACATCAATACAAGGGTACTCACAAAAATTGAGTGAATTTGAACACCATTTTGACCACAAAACTTCAAAACTGGTGTTTAGAGTCTAAATTCAGAGACAAGGGCAAGAAGTCTTTGACCAAATGTCCAAACAGTGCCAAAATTGGTCAATGCACTACACAAGGGGAGGCTGAACCAACTGTGGTGAAAACTTGAGAAAAATGCTAAAATTGGAGAAAGTGCCTGGTCTATCGCGATAGACCAAGGAAATTGTTGCTGGGGAATTTTTCTTTCAAATTTTCCCTAGGGAGAGTTTTATCAGGGCCTAAATAGCAGACACACCAAAATTCAAGGCATTTAGAACACTGAAGGTCAATCTGAGGGTCAGATAGAGAATCAAGCTCTGACTGAAATACTAAAATGGTACCAAAACCCAACCCAAGTGTCCAAACTTCATAAAAGTTGAGGGATATGCTATAGAGGGTAACTAGAACTCAAGGGTAAAGTCACAATTTTGAATTGACTTGTGGTGAGCAAATTGTCAGTCTATCGCGATAGACTAAGAAAGTAGTGAAATAGACACTTTTTGCAATTTGTGACTATACTGCTAGGACATACTCTCTATATAGATCCCAGCCATCATTTCATATTTGAAATTGGGCCACCAGAAGACTGACTAAGGGCTTGCTATATATACTTGAAAGATTTTTGGTAATTCAGGGAAAACCCTTGTGAACAGACTAACCATCCTTGTGTAGATCCCAGGAGGAGATCAGCACAAAGACATACAGGAAGAAGGAGTCCACGTAATCTTTAAGTTTGCAATCAAACTTTTATTCTTATGTATTTAAGGTCAGGATCCTTTGCTAAGTTGGGAGCTAAAAGTGTCAAAAGCCAAATTAGCACCACATCCAACGAAGAGAGTGTAACTCAGTCGAGGCTAGACCCATTAGCACCAATCATTGAAGAGGGTAGTGATACTGACACTTCATCGGAAAATTCCTTCTTTATGACGGGGAGTCAACAGCCAGGAGGTTTCAATGGTGAAGGACCAATGCCAGGGGGGAGCACCTCCCTACATCCTTTAAACGAAACCCAGTTCACTATAATCTTCTTGGAAGGAACTAACTCAAGGGGAGCCTTAGTTTATTCTGACTATCGAGGACGCAAGTGTATTTGTATTGAAGAAAGACTGGCTCAGAGACTAGAGATAATTCAAGTGTATGATGATGGTGACAGATTCCGAGACGAAAAGGGGAACCACTATCTGATAGTGAGTAACCCTAAGGATTACAACAGATATGGGGATAACGTGGAAAAAGGGAAAATGGTTTCAGAAACCCAAGAACCGCCTCCTAACATCGATCGACCTGGAGCACTTTTTATGTATGATAAGAAAACAACCAGGGTCCCAACCTATAATGAGAATGTAGGTATTTACAATCATGAAAGCGAGGGAATAGTCTCTTACTTTCGATGCAAGGAACCCTACCCAAATGAATTAAGCAAAGACAAGGTTATTTACTTATTTTCTTATGAAACTGCTATGGGGGAGGATATTGTTTTTGTTGACAGAAACGGGTGAGAATACAAACGTATTCTCCCACAAGAGGTTGAAAGGGCAACAGTTCCGGGAGCATCGACCTATGGCCCCGACGAAGTACCAAGACACCCCTAGAAAGTTGACTAATTCCTTTTCAGAAGAGTATGACGCTACCTCACATTCTACCCGACCACCGACGTCCAACTACTAGGACCAACCAGCTACTCAGCCATCATTGCAAGCATGGCTTTGACAGAGTGCTACATTAGAACAAGACCGAACCCGAGAGGGTTATCAAACCACATGACGATTAAGGGATCTACAAGAACCACCGCTCTATGCACAGTATCAAGGAGAGAGTAAGCCAAAGACTCAGGGGTCAACTGGGCTTGGAAGAACACCCCGAGAACGAGTTCGGAGAGATGAACCATCTCTCACGAGAACTGTTAGAAATTATGGATTAGGAGCACCATTGGGAGAGGAACCTGGCCACTACAGAAGACCAGAGGAGGTATATCGGCTAGGACGAGGAGATCCCATGATGAGATTTGTAGACCATCATAGAATTAGACCTTCTCAAGTGCAAAAATGGGTAAACAAGAAATATACGGGAAGCAGGGATCCGAGAGATCATGTAGCAGCCTTTGTGCGTGTAATTAGAGCTGAAGAGGTGTTAGACTTTCCTACCCAATTTGCAGGATTCGGTTTAACCTTAGAGAATGATGCTGCTACATGGTTTGACTCGGTGGAGCGAAGAGACTTTGAGTCTATGGAGGAAGTGTTTGACAAGTTTATCGAGGAATTCTCACAAAGGGGGATAGATCATAAGACAATCTCGCAAATCAATAAATTCAAACAGAAAGATGGAGAGTCTGTGCAAAAGGCGGCCCTCCGATTAAAAAGATATGTTAAGTTTTGCCCTGTGGAAGAACTGCCAACTCAGTCTAGAATTATGCTTATATTTATCCAAGGACTAAGGAATGCAGATCTTCAAAAGGACTTTCATATGAAAAGGAGCACTATGTTGAATGATTTAACCAAGGAAGCTCTATACCTTGTGGAAAATTGTGCGGTCTACAAAGAGGGTGAGTTCAAGGATCTTGACGATGATTCTTCCTCGCAACAAAGCGGAAGCAAGTCTGCTAAGACAACACTGAAAGGAGAAGTAGCAGTAAGCCAAGAGCAGCTTGTAGAGGAGGTGCTTAAAAAGATTAACTTGTATTCCAAACCATAATCTAAACAACCAAAATGGTGTGCGATTGAACAAAAATGGACAAACCATGGGACAGAGGAGTGTTATTATAACAAGGGATATGTGAGAGAATGACCATATGCTCCGCAAGCTTAGGCGACATCTCCTCAAATCCCACCCATCCCTAGATATCAGACTGGCAACCTACTAGGACCTGGAGGTGCAGAAAGACCACAACCAGTGTTGGGACAACAACCACCCCTACCAGGATTACGACTAGTCGGCATAAGATACACACCCATAGTAACTGAGTCGGATGAGAAGGCTTTGGTACCTATGCATGCATACTACGACGAGCCCAATGTATATGCAACGAGCTCTGTCTATTATCCACAGGATGAACCCTCTACACCAGAACCATGGAGCATGATAGGAAATACAGGACCACCAACTGCTGCACAGGCAGCGGGGGAAGGACGATATAGCCTGAATGAAAGAACATTGTTGTTCATAGACAACGGAGGCATGAGCGGGCAAAGAATTGCACACCAACAAAGAGGAGCTCCAGGAGCACCTCAACAGCCTGAAGGACCATGCTACAAGTGTGGTGGAGACCATTGGTTGAGGGACTGCCCTCATGACAAAATCATTAGGGTCAACGCATATTGCACGGAGTGTGGAATTACTCACTTGATCCCTGATTGCCCTAAAAACCCAAGCAAAGGAGCAAAAACTACCTTGAATATGCTGGGAGCGCTACCTTCCAGTGGAGGGTCAGAAAACGAAACTCCAATTCCTATTAAGGTCTTGATGAGAGCCCAAGCAAGGAAAAATGACAATCATCCCAAGAGTAACGATGAAAATCAAGAAGAAATCAAGACTGACAAGTCTAGCGTCAGTCGTGATAATCCTTGGAAAGAACGAAGAGCGAGAATGAAAGCTAGACGTGAGTGAAAACAAAAAGATATAGAAGTTGAGCTAACGATAGCTCGAGAGCAACTTAAACAGCAAAGAGAGTCTGACTCTCTAAAATCAACGGAAGGACCAAGAAGTGCAAGCTCAGGAGGGTCGGTATTGGTAGATAAGATCAATGAACCCTTAGATGCAATCTTGCAAGCATATGAAGCAAGATTGAAGAACAAACAGACTCTAGAGAAAAGATGGATGACGTATCCATATTCAGAGATAGAAAAACAGAGACTAGAGATGTGAAAACAGCTGATTGAAACTGCACAAGCTTTATTGGAGCCTCCACCTATGGAAGAAGGAGATAGAGTAATCAAACCACCAAACAATGAAACACCTCACAAAACCGAACAAAGGATACCTGACAAGATAGAAAACATTAAACCCTTGCCGGATGTAGAGGATGCAAAAGACGTACCTAATAGCACTGATGAATCACTGAAAGATTTTCCACCATATTCCCCTATTGTGGAAGAAAATTGGCCTGAAGAGCTATGGGAAACGGTGCGAAAAGCTCAAGAAAAATATGAGACAAAAACAGTCGAGTCAGCGCCTTTCTCGAAGCTGAACTTGAATAAGCCTCCATGGGATTTAGACGTTAAATCATTTCAAGGGGATAATGGTTCAGTTGCATCCGAAGATAGCATACCACAATCACCCAGAACTTTGCCATCATATATGGGGGACTATGAGGCAAGGTCAGAAATTCGAAGAGTACCTTCTCAAAGAATAGGTGGGTGAAATCAATTGGACACTAAAATCTTGACAGACTTGTTGACCACTCCGGTCAAGTGTACAATCACATTGGAAGAATTGTTAAAAATTAGGCCAAGCATGTGGACGGAAGCGGGAAAATGTCTTGAAAAATTTGGCATAAGGAAGCCTCTTAAGTTCTTCGAAACCGAGCTTAATGGCACAGAACCGAAGAAAGTCAACACTAGACTAGTGCCACTCAACAAGGTAGGAGAGTATTGTGAGGTGAAGATGGCAACACAACCCTACCAGTTGAGTATAACGGCATAGAGACTAAGGCAATACTTGATAGTGGAGCTGGCATTGCCATTGCGACCAAAATGCTATGGGAAAAATGGGGAAAACCAGCAATACGAACAACTAGAATGAAATTGCAACTGGCGGATGGACACATAGAAAGGCCTATAGGATTTCTTGAGGCAATTGTGGTATCTTCCTGTGGCATAGAGTACGAACATACCTTTGCCATAGTAGATTTCGGCAAGAAGAACAACTATGAAATTATCCTTGGTAGGCCGTTCATGAGGCAACTCAAAATGGTGCAGGACTAGGGGGTATGATTATTTGTATCTAAGACATGCTGAAACCACTACACGCGTAAACATGAAAAATCATAGCTACCATGATGTCACGAGAACCCCTGTGGAAGAATTTGACTCAGCCACCATTAGTGGATCAGAAGTCCAAGCGTCGCTTTGTAAGAAAAAGGAGATATGGATGTGCGGGGCATCTCAATGTAGTGAATTTGACAACAATGAAAGGACACTGGAGAGGGTCTTGGAAGACGACGCCTATATACGAGAACCTTTTCCTGAAGAGAAGATCGAACCCCTAGAATGGTCTCAAATTTTGGCTACATTGGATGTATGCATCAATGAAGTCACTCCCACCAAATTTTGTGTATAGAATGGCTACGATATCATACCATACTACATGTTGAGCAAAATTGTGGAGAAGGACGAGAACGATGGAGATACTAAGAATATGAGGATCCATAAAACATAAACGAAACTTGAGATTAAGATAGGGGTCTATGTGGACATCCCCACTACAGAAATCAAGTAGGAAGGAGAAGAATTTTATGATTCTTCTGATCAAAGTGAAAACAAGGATAATGCGGATGACGATGTGAGCGGGATAAAAACATACACAGCGCCTCTATAACAACCCGGCACACACTCTTGGGAAGATACACACATACACTATGGGGCACCACTCGGCTTAGACAACACACCTGGCCGAGACAGGGAACACACCTCTCGAGTGAGAGGAGAGAGACTATCCACTTGCCCACTCCACACAGACACACACACACACACACACACCCAAAAAACTCAGCTCAAAAGAGGATAATTTCTGATGTTTAGATACAATTGAGCTTGGGCCAACACCAATGGGGCAAATAGCTCACACAATATGGGTAAAATAAGCCAGATACAATCACAAACTAGAGCAGAAACTTCGCTCATAGGAGAAACTTACACAAAAAAACACCAGAAAAAGAGTGAAGAATTTGGAAAAATGGACAGTGCCATCCCATCCGGAATGGCCCAAAACCCCAGTCTACAATGTCAAAGTGCTGAAATCCGACCTCGGATGAGCAGTTTACGGCCAAAACAAGCTCCAAAATGAGCAAAAACACACCTGCGGCTGTTCCTCCTCTCTTCTCCACGTTTTTTCTGGTCTTCTCTCTGTTTTTTCAGTTCCCACACTTAGAGTTATTAGTTGGGCACCCTTGGTCTTTTAGATGACCTCAAACGGACCCCGAACAGGCCAAAAACTGACCTCGCAGTGCATAGTTGTCACCCTGCTGCATCCATGCGCACACCTGGCACTCCTTTCTTTTCAATAATGCATCTCGCCACCACGTGAAGTGGCCCCAAAAAGTGGTCCTAATGATGACCTTTCTGCATAACTCTCACAAGAGAACACCACTTTGTGTCCGTATTCATCCACGTGCAAACATTGACCCCGTTCGGCCTCCTGACGCCACTCGATGCCATCTGACGCACCTGCTTACCTCATGTCGTCGGCCCACGGATAGATTCCTCAAGAAGTTTTATGCGCTACCAACTCCTCCTTATTGTAGAAAAAACACAGCGGTACTGGTAATAATGAAAATCGATGCACTATGTACACCGTGTCCTACCTATACACATGTGGGCCCCACGTAACCACCTGGCTCTGAAAAATGGGCAATTCTTTATTTGATGCACCATGCATATATATGTACATATGCGCAATCCCTTGCTCCAAAAAACTCCTGACCTAATTTGCCCATCCCCTAGCCTGCTAGATCATTCATGATCAACAGCAGCAAAGAGCGATATGAGACTCGCCGCATCACAGGTCTCCTCATCCTTCACCAACATTGCTTGCTCCACAGACAGTTCATCTTGCTCCACCATCATCAATCTAGCATGATACAATTTAAGACGCAATCGATTTACCCTTGACTTATGTAGAACACCATCCAAGTTAGCTAGCTGATATGTGCCATTTGGAAAACACTCCACTACTTTGAAAGGGCCTTCCCACTTAATTTGAAACTTCTTTTGGAAGGTGTTGTCCAACTTACTGTTGTAGCGCAAAACCAAGTCATGCTTCTTGATACCATTACTTTTGACCTTTTTATTTATCTTTGCTAAAGCCCTATCTTGCATCTGCCCATAATGTTCCAATGCACTCATCCTATCCAGCTGAACCTCTTGTAGTTGTAAGAGCCTCTCTTCGAATGCATCACTAGGCGGCCCAAGCAACTCTACTTCCACAGGCAATAGTGCTTCTTTTTCATACACCAAATGAAATGAAGTAAACCCTATACCCGTCTTCACCGAAGTACAGTAAGCCCATAATGCACTAGGCAATTCCAAATCCCAATTCTTTCCTTGGTGCTCTGTCACTTTCGAAAGAATCTGTACCAACTCACCATTGAATCTTTCATTTAAGCCATTACACTGTGGGTAATAAGGAGTGGTATGCTCGTGCCTAATCTTCATCTTTGCATATAAAAAATCTAGCAGTTTAGCTCTAAATCCAGGCCCCTTATCTGAAAGTAGCTCCAGTGGCACCCCAAACTTGCAACATATTTCATCATACACAAATTTTGCCACATTCTTTGCAGTGATCTGTTTTACTACTATAGCCTCTGCCCATCTAGAAAGATAGTCCACTGCCGTCAAAATATAGATTTTGCCCCTGCTTGTGATAGGTAACGGGCCTATTGCATCAATCCCCCACTTTGCAAACACATCAAACGCCATAATGGTTTTTCGTCGCTCTGGCTTCAACACTCTCTTCCCAAATGCTTGACACCTATTGCAAGACCTACACCAATGGTGAACATCCTTGTGCAAACTAGGCCATACATACCCCTCTTGCAAAATCTTATGCAAGGTGATCTTTAGAGCAAAATGGTCACCACATGCGCCTTCATGATTCTCTTCCAACACTCTATAAAGCTCCTCCCGCCAAGGTACACGTCTCAACATGAGATCAGCCCCTTTCATCTATAAGACATCATCAATCAATTTGTACCTGTATGCTCTACGCACAAAGCCATACTTCTTAGACTTATGAATCTCCTTTGGAATGATTCCTGTTAGCAAAAACTCCTCTTCTTGATCCAAACTTTCCCGACCATGATAAAGAGGTAAAGTGGTCCTCAACACAAATAGCTCCCCAATCATGCCTTGAGCTGCTTCATGTGCCTCTCCATTTAGAGCACGTTCAATGTGTCTGAGGATCCATGCTTCGAACTTTTTTAACAGGCCTTTAATTCTGAAGCACATTTTCTTCAATGAGGTGTTCTTGCTCTTCCACACACCCAGCACTTGCTTCACCACTAACAAGGCATCACCTTTTATGCTCAACCTTTGAACCCCATGCTTCAAACAAATGTGTAATCCGGCTTCCAGAGTAGCATATTCAGACTCATTGTTACTATGAGCATCCAATTTGAACCCTCTCTTGCATACTAGCTTCCCCTCTGGATCATAAAGTGCTATACCCCCTGAAGCTGCATCATGGCTCTTTCTGTATGAACCATCAAAGAACAACACCTGTGCATTGCTGATCTGTGGCACTTCTTCAACTACCTTTCTCACCACCTCTTCCTTAACAATAAGGGGATTCTCCTTGTAGGTCAACAAATCAGCTAGGGTAGCCCTTGTACTATCTTCCACTAGAAAAGAGAACTCAAACTCTTGCAGCTCGATTACCCATTTCTTCACCACATTTGACATGTTAGTACCATTAAGTAACTGTGGCAAAAAAAGCATAACTAGTCAAGAAAACAAAAGTTCGTGGTAGCAAGTAATGACGAAATCATCGACAAGCAAATATTACACTGGCCATCACTAGCTCTACTTCCGAGAACTTTCTCTCTGCTACCAACTTCACTAGGCTTGCACAATACACTGGACTCATATAATGGCTGCCCTTCCCCTTTTTCAATAGCATGGCTCCAATGGCATCATCCCCTTCTGAGGTATTTACATAAAAAACTTTCTCCCAATCAGGAGCCTGCATGGCTGAAAAACCCCCTAACACCTCTTTAAACACTTCTTCACACTTGTCATCCCATTGCAATGGATCATGCTTTGCCACTTGTTGTAATGGATAAAGAATCTGAGAAGACAATGGAATAAACCTTGCCATGTACTTCACTTTGTGTATAAAGGTTTCCAATTGCTTCGTACTCGTAGGTGATGGAAGAAGAATAATAGACTTAACCTTGTCTGGATCAGCCTCAATGCCATTTTCTGACACCATCTGGCCCAATAACTTCACCCTTGGCGGTGCTAGATGACATTTCTTTGGATTTAGTTGTCCTCCACATTCATCATATCGAGCCAATACCATCTGCAGCTTCTCATGGTGTTCAGCCCTACTGCTATAAACACAGAAGTCATCCATAAAAGCTTTAACACAACTACCAATGAATGGTTCCAACACCCAATTTGTTCTCTCTTGATAGAAGGAAGGTCCATTTGACAACCCAAATGGAAATACTGTGTAGAAATAGCAGCCCCATGGCGTAATAAAAGTTTTCTTTGTGCGGTCTTTAAGAGCAATCTTCAATTGAAAATAGCCTGAAAAACCATCACACACACTATACCTCTCATAACCTGCCACTGAATCCAAGATCTGATCAATGAATGGAAGAGGATATGGGTTCTTCTTAGTGGCTGCGTTTAAGGGTTTAAAATCTACACAAATTCTCCACTTCCCATCCTTCTTTGGACTGACTACAACTGGACTCACCCATTCTGTGGTCTCCACAGGGACTATGAACCCTGCCTTCAATAACTTGTCCACCTCTTCTCGCAAGGCTTCCATTTGCTCTTGACCCATCCTTCTTAGCCTTTGCCGCACTGGCTTAGCACCTTCTTTCAGCTCTATATGCATCTCTTCGCCCTTGAACCCTCTGATCTCTTCATATGAAGTAATGAACAAATCAGGAAAACTAGCCAGCATGTGCAAATATATATCCTTCTCCATAGTTGAGAGGTCTCCACTGATCATTTGTGTCATCAATTCCTGCTTCTTTGACAACTCAGCTTTGGTTTGCATCAGTCCTTCAATCACTTCATAAGGCCCTTCACTTTCATCTTCAACCTCATTCGCAAATGCAACTAAACCAAACTCCTGGATTTCTTTGTCCATCAAAAGAAATGCAACATCAGCATCCTCATCACTGCTGGTAGTGCTATCAGTGTCCTCATCTGTCACCGTGGAAGAGTCTTCATCACTAGACTTATCCTCATCTTCATAAAGCTCCTCTAATCATTTCCTTGTGTCCATATTATAAATCTTCTTGGTACCTTTCTTTCCATAGAGGCTAATCGTACCATGTCGCCAATCTTGAACAGCTCCCACTGCACGTAACCATGGTCTGCCCAGTATAATAGGATATGCTCCCAAGACTACTAGCATCACATGAAAATCAACCACTGCCTTTGCACCATATTCCTCCACTTCTAAGCTCTTTACAATACCCAAGCATTTTACTTTTTGATGGTTTGCCAATCTGATCCGAAACCCTGACACCCTAGCCACTGTGAGACCCATCTTCTCAACGCATGAGTGTGTTATGACGCATATTTGGGCTCCGCCATCCACATAACCTTGTCCCAAATTTTTCCTTTTATGCCACACATCTACTATTGGACAAATGTCTGGTAGCTCATCCATTGCCAACACCTTTATTGAACCTCTCTCTAGCTCTTTCTCCATTGGGTTAACCATCCTCTTCCACTGTCGCTTTAGCTTAGGCACCATCTCTATAGGCTGCCCAAAAGTAACATCTGCCTTCCTGCTTGTCAGATCCTCCTTCAAGTCATAGCTTAATTGCCCATCCCCTAGTGGAAAATTTGAAACATGAAACTTTCGACGAGCTCTCCTTTTTCTCTTGGCCTTGACATCCTCGCCTTCATGGCTCTTTCCTTTCTTCTTACTAGGACCTGGGGCACTTCTTCCTTCCTTATCCTCTGTGGTCCTCTTCCCAATAGGCATCACTAATGTATTCTCTAGCTTTGATTCCTTCTCCAAGGTGACTACACTTAGCACTTTTGTCTTTCCCTTTTCCTCCTGGATCAGTCCACTGGTTCCTTCGTCTCCCTTAACACTAGGTTGGTAATGGGACACTTTTATGTCCTCGGACACTTTTATGTCCTGCTAAGTGACCATTTTCCTTGAATTATGTCAAGAGCTTCAAAATGGATTTTGAGGTGCTATCTGTCTAGAAAGTTGTCTCATGAGCTGAAAAAAACTCGACATTTTTTTGGAATATCAATTCCATCTTTAACCTTGTCCTTGCACAACATTTCACAACCTAAACTGTGTGAAAAAACGGGTCCTGTTTTTGGCTTTTTTCAACTTTTTGCAACTATACTACTCTAGAATTCATGTTTGTGAGGTCTATAATGCTAGAGAACTATCTTTAGTAGTCCTCAACATGTCCTGATGCTTCTAGGGAGAAATAAATGCTAAAGTTGTAAGTTATGACCAAATTACAAAAATTGTCAAATCCTGTTTTTTAGCCAATTTTAGCTCTTCTATGATTTTTTTGGTGGCTTTCATGATATCCAAATGCAGTTTTGATTTTCTATGTCACATATTGTAACCCAAAGCTAATATTCCTTGAGTTTTGGGGCACCTAATACCCTATTTTGCATAGTAGACAACGATGGTTGATTTTTTCAATTATAGAAGAAAATGAAACATTCTAGTATATCAAGTATAGCTTTTTCAATATTGTTAGTTTCTTGTGACAACTACATGCATTTTGTAGGTAGTAACCATATCTAGTCATAAGGATCAAATTTGGCTAGATATTGAATAGTTTCTATGGGATTCTACAACTCATAATGTTGAACCCAGTTTTTTCATGTTTGTTGTATTTAGCACTTCATCTTTGTCCCCAAGATTCCCCTTGGTAAGAGATGTATTATTCTTTTGACATGCTCCATGGCTCCTTATGAACCTAAAGGACACTAGGGAACTAAGAAAACATGCATATATTATTTTTATTGAGAGTGGCTATAGAAACTTTGATGATAGGTTTGCAGAATGGTAAAACTTCAAATTTTTTATACCTATTTCTTTTGGCAAAACAAAAAATAGTGAGTGAGAAGCAATCATATGTTCTGATCACCAATCCGTTGAAGTTAACTAGGAAATTTATCTCAAGTCCTACAAAAATCCCTAATCTTATTTTTATGCAACAAAACGTAAGAAATGACTATTTTGATAAAAATGTACCGGTCCATCAACTTTGGAGGCTTGGTGTGACCAAAAGATAAGAAATTTTACAAGTTTCTTATTTTTTCCATGTGTAGTAGGCCTTGAACTATAACCTCATGAAAGGATTTTACAAAATGAGTGGATCTACTACGGTTTTGGAGGTTTTTTTCAAAACCCTGAAAGGACACTTTTATGTCCTGTTAGGTTACCAACCTAGTGTTAATTTCGATGCCATAATCATTTGACCTAGTTAGCACCTGTCTTGGCAATGGATACATGTCTCCCCCCATCCTTGGTGTCTTATCACATTGCGGGCTGATGTGACCCAACTCTCCACAATTATAACATGTGGGCGTCTGCCTCCAAAACCTACCATTGCTTTGTCCAACACCATTCCTAGGCCTTTCTTCACCTCCTGGCTGATTTGCAAACCTCCCTCGACCTCGATTGTTTCCCACTTGACCTAGCATGTTTAGGCTGAGATTCTTCATCAAATCTACCATTTGCCTCATGTCTTGCCTTAGCCCATCATCTTGCACTGCTGTAGTAACCACTGCTGGCATAACTTGAGTAGTAACAAGAACCACTGGTTCGTGATGAACCCTTGACATGCGACCTTGTAAAGATTCTATAGGCTGAAATTCAGACCTCATTGGCAAAGACTCCACCCCTAACTGGCTCATTTTCCTCAACTTCCACTCTTTGTTCCTTGCTACCTCTAGTGCATCTTCATATGTCCTTGGCTTCTTTAGCTCCACTCTCCAACGTATATTCTCCCAAAGACCAGCCAAGAACCTGTCCTTCTTCATCATGTCAGGCGGGGGTATCTGTGGTGCTAAGGCCTTGCACATCCGCTCCCATGCCAATGAGAACTTACGTATGTACGCATCTACTGGCTCACCTTTCTTTTGCACCAAACCTTGTACTTCTTGCCACACTTTGTCAGGATCTTCTATCTTCACAAACTCCACTTCCAATCCATGCCTTAGATTGTCCCAACTCAATCTTACAGGTGGATCCGCTGCACGCAACTCCTCTTCAAATGCCTTGGACCAAACTCGTGCATCACTCTTCAAACAAATTTGGAGAAGGCGTAACATTTGCGTAGGGTCATGAATCTGGTTGCTAATCCAGGCAACCTCTATCTTTTCCAAAAATTCTTCCACATCTTCATCACTTCTTCCATGAAACTCCGGATAAGAGAAAGCCATGGCTACCCAAGTTTCAATGCTTTGAGAACCCCTTTGAACACACGTGCAAGAACCCAAAACATTTGACTACCCAATCCTCAGAAACTTCAATGGAGCTCAACTTTAGATAAGGACAAACACATGCACATCAAATGAGTTTTCATAGTTGATCATCGGAATTACAACAGGCAAAGGACATTCCAAGATCTCTCGTAATCTTCTTGGCCCAAACATAAAGACTATGCGCTGCTGGAAAAAAATCTTCCTGGACACATGAACATTTATCTGGATTCTTTGAGTTAAATGAAATGGAGTGAATTGAGGGCCATTTTGATCATCCATTAAAGCCAACCATGAAGCTCCCAAGAAGGCACACCTGACCTAACCTCTGATTTTGCCAAAATCTCAGCAGCATAACAGCATAAATGGCTCAAAAGACCAAAAAACCAGCCATCATAACTTGGAAACTTTTTGGGAGAGTTTCCCCAGAAATAGAGCAGTAGGAACCCAAAATATAGACTGTATATGTATGCATAAACTGTCAACAATAGAACCCGAGCATCAAGTAGGACTCACTAGTACATAGCCTATGGCGAGATCAAAAAAAGGGTGCTGCAGCTACCTGTATCACCGAAAGGATCTCTACATTTGAGAACCCCCCAGCTCAATAAAAACCTCACGCTATCGACCCTCACACGAAGGCTAATGCAAATCGCGTATAGTCAAGTCTCAGAAATGACTATCTTCCAGACCAAGTCTCAGAAATGGCTGGGACTGCCAAATACAACCAAGTATGGCTCCACAAATGCGTACAATGGCGGTTTCCGCAAGTAACGTACAATCCAGCAGACAATGCGCTCAAACAAGCGCCAAGTGATGCATACCCACAACAACTGCAAGTGACATCACTGCTAGTATATCACTGTACTCCAGCTACCTGTATCTGTGTGAATCACCTGTACCTGTACCTATCCCTATAACCTGTAACCTGTAATCTGCAATCTACAACTTGTAATCCCGAAGCTCGAAATTCGAAGCTCGAAGCAAAAGGTACTTGAGGAAGATCCTCCGTGGGGGCGCCAAAAGAATGTGAGTGGGATGAAAACACACACAACGCCACTATAATGACCCGACATACACTCTTGGGAAGATACACACACACACACTATGAGGACCACCCGGATTAGACAACACACCTGGCCGAGACAGGGAACACACCTCTCGAGTGAGAGGAGAGAGACTATCCACTTGCCCACTCCACACAGACACACACACACACACACACACACACCCAAAAAACTCAGCTCAAAAGAGGATAATTTCTGATGTTTAGATACAATTGAGCTTGGGCCAACACCAATGGGGCAAATAGCTCCCACAATATGGGTAAAATAAGCCAGATACAATCACAAACTAGAGCAGAAACTTCGCTCATAGGAGAAACTTACACAAAAAAACACCAGAAAAAGAGTGAGGAATTTGGAAAAATGGACAGCGCCATCCCATCCGGAATGGCCCAAAACCCCAGTCTACAATGTCAAAGTGCTTAAATCCGACCTCGGATGAGCAGTTTACGGCCAAAACAAGCTCCAAAATGAGCAAAAACACACCTGCGGCTGTTCCTCCTCTCTTCTCCACGTTTTTTCTGGTCTTCTCTCTGTTTTTTCAGTTCCCACACTTAGAGTTATTAGTTGGGCACCCTTGGTCTTTTAGATGACCTCAAACGGACCCCGAACAGGCCAAAAACTGACCTCGCAGTGCATAGTTGTCACCCTGCTGCATCCATGCGCACACCTGGCACTCCTTTCTTTTCAATAATGCGTCTCGCAACCACGTAAAGTGGCCCCAAAAAGTGGTCCTAATGATGACCTTTCTGCATAACTCTCACAAGAAAACACCACTTTGTGTCCGTATTCATCCACGTGCAAACATTGACCCCGTTCGGCCTCCTGATGCCACTCGATGCCATCTGACGCACCTGCTTACCTCATGTCGTCGGCCCTCGGATAGCTTCCTCAAGAAGTTTTATGCACTAGCAACTCCTCCTTATTGTAGAAAAAACAGAGTGGTACTGGTAATAGTAAAAATCGATGCACTATGTAGACCCTGTCCTACCTGTACACATGTGGGCCCCACGTAACCACCTGGCTCTGAAAAATGGGCAATTCTTTATTTGATGCACCATGCATGTATATGTACATATGCACAATCCCTTGCTCCAAAAAACTTCTAACAACGAGAAGTCGAAAAACACGGTGGAAGACGTTAGACAAGCACGAAATTACACAATGCTTGCGGGAAGAATGTACCATCATGGAAACGATATGATTCTAAGGTTGTGTATAGGCCCAGAGGAGTACGAAGCGTATCTAGACGAGGCCCACACACAAACAGGGGGATTCCATAGAGGAAATCAAATGATGTATGAACAATTAAGAAGACTTGGAGTGTATTGGCCAGGAATGGCAGGCGATGTAGCAAATTACATCAAGAAATGCGACTTTTGCACATCCAATACTCCTGTGGATTATGCCACATTATACCAAGTGACAGTAGCACCCCCATGGATTCATGCTATTGTGGAATATTTGACTAATAAAGAGCTGCCAGGAGATTGGTCTAAAGCCAGACAAAAGGCTCTACAAATCGAAGCGAATAGGTATACCCTCATTAGTGACCAATTGTATAAAAGAGGAACTGATGACCAGCTGAGGTTAGTTCCTCATGAAAATGACTACTTTCCATTATTGGAACAAGCTCATGCAGGCATAGCCGAAGGTCATTTTTCAGCAGAGAGAACCGTAAAAATCATTATGGTTGCAGGTATATGGTGGCCGACCATGATTCAAGATGTAACAGAAGTCGTGAAAAGGTGTGATGAATGTCAACGCACTAAGGTACCAGTTTAAAGAGACGAAATGCCCTAAGACCAATGATGAGTGCTCGAGCATTCGCTAAATGGGGATTGGACTTTGTTGGTCCTATCACTCCACCAGCGTATCGTTCACAAGCACAATATATCATAGTGGCCACGGACTACATGACCAAATGGGTGGAAGCAAAATCCACAACAAAAGAAGACGCTACAACCACGGCACAATTCTTAAATGAATATGTGTTTACACTGATGGGGGCTTTTCACAAGCCAAGCTCCGATACCCCTCTTCTCTCGTCCCCACCCCATGAAAACCCCCTCTTAGAGAGGGAGTGATAAAAAGCATTGGAAAAAGAAAGAAAAAAATAAATTATGATTATGTAAATATATACGAAAGGTAAAATAGGCCACCTCATGCCTGCGGGGTAGCCCATCCCCACCTTGCCTCCTTTTTCTTCACTGTTGCCCCGCCGTGTGTCCCTTTTCCTCTCCTCCACTCAAAAGGTCAACCCCCTCTCTCTTCCCCTTGTCCTTTCTCCTTTCTCTCTCCCCTCAAGCTACCCCACCTCTCACCAATAATGCATAATAACTCACCAATAGTGCACCCTAACTCACATGCAACTTACCCTATCTTCCAAAATAGTATACCCCACCCCCTCTTTCTCTCTCCTATCATATCCCATGACCCAAATACCCCCCTCTCTCTCTAAAGGGCGCCATGTCTCTTTTCTTGTAGCTAAATAACCTCCCCCACACTCACACACTCAGTTTCACTGAAAAGAGGTGCCCACAGACCCATCCCCACCCGGTGGTTACCTGATTTTTCTTGTGTTCACACACATCTCCACACAGATTCACCTCTGAGCACACTCCCCTCTCTCCCCTCTTGTAATTACTTTATTCTCCATGTCACCTCTCACTTTTTTTCATCAACCCATCTCTCTCTCTTAGTCTCTCTCTCATGAGACTGCTGTTCTGGCACATATACACACAGCCAGACAAGTAGGGCCCACAGTCACATGGCCTATGTAGAGAATGATTTCTTCATTTCTAAATTCTAGAATTTCTCCCCCCTTCTCCCCTATATAAAGAGGGGTCACCATCACACTAAGGACACAACATCACCAAAGAGCACACTATGCACTGTGTGTGCCTAGTGCACACACACACACCCACACCATCACCATCACCACAATCACCATGCTTGTCTTGAGCATGACCTCTACACCCTTGGCTATGGAAGATGAAGGGAAACTAAATGAAGGATGATGGCCATAATCCTCGTGCGAGTCTTCGCCATCAACTCCCACCTATCCGCCATGTGCTCTACCACTCTCTCCCTTCTCATTCCCCTACCCTATGCTCCCCATTTCATCGCCTAATTCTCTAAATAAAGCTTGAGGTTTTGTGAGAATGTTTTCTTGCAATGTTTTGCCCATGTGAGGTGTGCGGAATTGCCACCTAGTATTGTGTTTTGGAGTGAGCTTGTGTATGTGTGAAGGGTGTGCGGATTCGCCATCCTTTTGTGGTGCCTAAGTACTAAGCCGCTATACCCCCTCCCTCTCTCTCTCTCTCTCTCTCTCTCTCTCTCTCTCTCTCTCTATCTCATTGCCTTTCCTCTTCATCATTACTCCCAAGCATCCATCTCTCTTGGATGAAAACTTTGTTATGGTGGTGTGTTGTTTGCGTCCTAGCCGCTGAAGCTAGGTTTTCCCCCCTGTTTGCTTTACAATGACAGGCTCGAGGCGCGCCATTCGGTCCCCGGTGTTTTAGAGGCCGTCGAGGGTTCGAGGTTCGCTCTGCTCCCGTCATTTGGTGTCCCCCACTGAGGATCTTTTCATGAAACCCTTCAGTTTACAAGACTGAAACCCCTAAACTATTGTGAATGGATGAATGGCTAGCAGGATTTGCTAATTGGACGACAGAAGAAGAAGAGCTCCAAGCACAACTAGACGAACTCCGCATCTCCATCGAAGCTCGAGTGCCAGGCGTAACGGTAATAGATTTGCAGTGGGAGAGTCAACCAACACGCCAAACCCAGTGGATATACATAGGCCAAGTGCCAAGGAGAAGAAGGAGAAGGTCGAAACCATGTCCGCAACCTACAACCAACCCACAACAACAAAATGGAAGGAGCTCTACAAAATAGAGAATCAACACTATTCTACTTTGAGAATCGGGTAACTCAAGTCACCGAGGTAATTACCACAGTCAGTTTTCAAGTCGCACCTGATGCTGCAGCACAGATAACGGAAGCATTGGCTCACACTCTCACTAGAGAAACTAGGGATCTACTGAGTTTGTTTCAAGAAAGAACACCACCCTCTCCCACAAGCTTGGACAGTGACTAAGCACCTCTAAGCTTCACATGAATCAGTACAACCTACCTCAAGACAGACCACACATACCAACACGTGTACGCTCAATCAAGGTAATACTGGATTTGAAGGCTCACTACCAGCACGTCATTGACACCATGCCGGGTGGGGAGCGGTTTTTGGAGGTTCTGGCATCATATCAACCATTTGTCTTACCTTTGGTACAAGGCAATGTACCGTTTGAAGTTTTAATCTATGTCCTAGTATAAGAGGGTATACACGCCTCCTTGTAAAGAAGAAAAAACCTTTTGCAAGTTAAGCAGTGTGTCTTTCTAGCTCTCTCTCAGTAATCATGGCAAGTGTAGCATTTCCAACATTTAAAGGAAAGAAGGGGGAGGATTTGGTAACAGACTTCCTAGATGACTTTGAAGTAGCATGTGCAGTGAGCAACAAAGATACGGATGAATCCCGGGTTAGAATCTTTAAGCATCTCATGAAGCTAGAAGCTAGATCATGGTATGATGCACTTCCACAAGCAACCAAGGATGACTGGGAACCCTTAAAAACTGCTTTTAAGAGGCGCTTTGGGGGAGGTACCACATCAGAAAAGTTGTGGGACAAGTTGAGAGACTTGAAGCAGGAGGGTCTTTTAGAATATGCCACCTATGAGTCCAAATTTGTGGATTTGTGGGAACGTTGGGCTGAGTCACTGGCTAGGGGGGGAGCTGCACCCGATTTCCTAAAAAAAGATCGGTTCACGCATGGCTTATGGCCGCTTCTCAAGGAGAAGGTGAAAGGTAGATTCCCGGCTACGTACGAGTTAGCCGTTGACATTGCTCGCCTTAAGGACAAGAAGCTGCGAATGAAAGCTAAAGAAACCGAGTCAACAGAAGTAGGAACATCGCGTCAACCAGCAACTATGACAACCACCATACCACCACCACCAACAAGATATGTTGGCCCATATTACTAACCAACTGCAGAATTTGTCTATCCACTTAATACAGCA
Organism: Adiantum capillus-veneris; assembly: GCF_014529385.1. Taxonomy (NCBI): domain Eukaryota; kingdom Viridiplantae; phylum Streptophyta; class Polypodiopsida; order Polypodiales; family Pteridaceae; genus Adiantum; species Adiantum capillus-veneris. Next base: position 110,838,800 of record NC_140950.1, read on the forward strand.
AGGGAGGAGTCAAGAAAGAGATCAAGACCCTCGAAGAGCACGACGACAAAACAGGGAGTATCATTGCTACAACTGCGGAGAAGACGGTCACGGTATGTACTACTGTCCCAAACCATGACAAAACTATAATAGAGGAGCTAGGAGGAACCAATTGTCACCCCCTAGAGAAAGAACACCCCCACCCCGAGCACCACCCCCACCAACACAAATTCTACGTCCACCCCAGACACCACTACAAGCATCCATCCCACCTCTTCCACCAGCCCCACCACCTGATCGCCCTGTAAACATCATAAGGCTAGAAGAGAAAGGAAAAGCCGTAGTAGTGGATCCACCCAGAGCAAAGGAGAGGGACAAGGGTAAGGAGAAGGTAACCTTTTTAGAACCACTTGAAGCCATGACTGTGAAAAGAGATAGGAGGGAGAAAGCTACACAATCAGATGATGAGAGAAGCATGAGAGGAGAAACTAGCAAGAAGCCATCCAGGCCACGACGGAAATTGGGCATCACCGACTTCCAGCTAGGGGAAAGTTCTAAGCCCTATGATCTAACATTGGATGTGGCAGAGCAAGGACCGAAGATTACATGGCCACAGCTGCTACATCTTGTACCTAAAGTAAGGCGACAATGGTCTAAAATGGTAAGTACAAGACGCTCCAAAACAAAGGTAGCCGGAGCAATTTCGGGATGCAACATGGATGACATCCTTCCAATTGTCGACGTAAACATAAAAGGAAAGAGGGTTGGAAACACCTACATTGATGGAGGTGCACAAATCTGTGTAATGAGCGAAGCTATGATGCTTCAATTAGGGCTCGAGGTTGACAGGCCTTCTCCATGCAAGGCAAGAGATGGCAAACAACGCAAAAGTTAAGTGTGTGGGTGTGGTAACTTCCATGAAAATCAAAGCTTTCAACACTGAGGTAGAGGTAGATGTTTTTGTGATGCCTACTAAGGGGGAGGGCTATCCACTAATTTTGGGAAGGCCATGGTTGATGGCCATGAAGGCAAAACAGGATTGGGGTACAGGCCTTCTACGCATGACCGGTAAGAAAGGGGAGACAATCTACTATGACATGAGGATTGGAAAGCAGAAGCAAATGAATCTGGAAACATCGGCAGATGAAACCACTAGCGAATCTTCCAGTTCTGAGGAGGAGACCACATACACCGACGAAAGTGACAGTTCCATTGATGTGATGGGTATCATTATGAAGGATCCACAAAGGGTAAGCACAACTGGTGATCCATCACCAAAACGGCAACCCAATGAAGAGGAGAGCAAATCACCTGGCCTAGGAGGAAGTAGGTTGAAGGGTATGTTGTCTACGGAATTAACACTTGAGGAGAAAGATATTTTTTTGCAAATGTTGATGGGATTTCCTAACCTGTTCATTGACAACTATGAAAGAATCACAGGCATTACAGTGGTGGAACATCATATTAAGCTGAAGGAAGGGGTAAAACCAGTTGTGCAAAAGCTACGACGACTGGGGGTCATACAAGAAAAGTCACTCTTGGCCGAGGTAAAGAAACTGCTGGAGGCGGGATTCATCTATCCTGTAGAAAACTCAGAATGGGTGTCACCCGTAGTGGTGACTCCTAAAGAGAATGGTAAGTGGAGGGTCTGTGTTGACTACAAACCACTAAATGCAGCTACAAAGAGAGACCACTTTCCTCTCCCTTTCTTGGATGAAATTCTGAATGAAGTAGCGGGTTTTGAATGCTATACCGTCTGTGATGGTTATTCTGGATACTTTCAAATACTCATAGCCTTGGAAGATCAGCTAAAAACCACTTTTATCACGCCATGGGGTTGTTTTGCATACAGGGTTATGCCATTTGGTCTCACAAATGCACCTGCCACATTCCAGAGATATGTCACATATGTTTTTCAACCGTTCTTTGGAACATCCATAAGAGTGTTCATTGATGATTTTTGTATATATAGCTCCCGTATTTCACATTTAGAAAAGGTAACTGAAGGTTTGGCCAGGTTGCAGAGCCTAGGTGGGCAATTAAATGTGGATAAATGCCACATTGGGGAGAGTAAAGTCATTCTACTAGGCCATGAAATTCAGCAAAAGGTATCAACGCCGACCCAAGTAAGGTGTCCGCACTCATAGCCCTACCTTCACCAACGACCGCACGTCAACTGGTCTCTTTTCTACAGAAGGTGAGGTACTTAAGTAGATTCATACATCTACTATCACAACTTGTTCTACCACTGCAACAACTCACTCAAAGATCAACTTTCACTTGGGATGAGGAAAGCGAACATCACTACAACAAGGTAAAGGAGGTCTTAGCCACTCTGCCAACTATCTCACCACCTAAGTGGGATGAAAAATTCTATGTCACCTCAAGTGTTGGTGATGACTCATTGGGGGCTGTGCTACTCCAAAAGGATACGACGACATCTTTCATGAGGCCAATCTACTTCTCTAGTCGAATGATGACAGTAGGAGAGAAAGGTTTCACCCATGTGGAACACTTAGTCCTAGCTCTTAGATTTGCAACTACAAAGTTTAGGTCATATTGCCTGCCTAAGCAATTTGTGATTCTAACCACGGATGAAATATTTCCCTATGTTGTACAACACATGGATGTGTCTGCTAGAATTACTAAATGGCTAGTTCGTCTGCAAGAGTTTGACTACACGGTATAGGTAGAAAGCACGACAAGGGCATGTTTGGGGGGACTCATGACCTACCAAGTCTTTGAAATGAAGGAGAAGCAATCTAAGGAAGGAGAAGTCCGATTACCTCCAGTACCACCGATGGTAGAAGGAGCATACTCTCTCTACTTTGATGGAGCCTACAAGCGAGCGTCCGACAAAGCAGCTGCAGGCATAGTGGTCTTTGATGACAAAGGGACAAAGGTATTTTCATTGAGCCAATTGTTAGATTCACATTCTAACAATGAAGCTGAGTATGCAGCACTAACCAAGGGTCTACAATGGTGCGTCTTGCAAGGTGTACAACGCCTTAATGTATTTGGGGATGCTCTACTTCTGGTAAGGCAAGTAAATGGAGCATGGACATGCAAGAATCCTAGTTTAAGGACTCACTTAAGTGGTGTAAAAACCTTGTTGGGTAAGTTTGAAGAAGTTCAAATACACCATATCCCAAGGGCTCAAAACCAAGAAGCAGATGCCCTAGCAAGTGAAAGACTACAGGAAGTGGTGGTTGGAGCAATAAAACTAAAGCTCCCTCTATTTCAAGGAAGTGATGCCTTGCCTGACATCATGCATTTTTTGGAAACAGGGGAATGCCCATCAGATTTAACAAAGGGACAGAAGCAATGGCTGACGCGGAAGGCCACAAGGTATCGACTCATCAATGATGGTTTTTACTGTAAGGGTAAGGACCAAATACTCAGGAAGGTCCCTCTCTCTCAGGGAATCACGGGAGTAATTTCTAGTTGTCATGATGGGGTTTGTGGTGGTCACTTTTCCCTAGACAAAACAAGTAGGAAAATCTTGCAGGCAAGCTTCATATGGCCTAGCCTCAATCGTGATGTACACCATTGGTGCAAAATGTGTAAGTTGTGTCAAAAGGCCGGCACTAGGTCACTTATGCCTGAACCACAGACACCTATTCTCTCATATGGCCCATTTGAAAAATGGGGTATCGATGCCATTGGGCCATTACCTAGGGCCAACTCAGGAAAATTCTACATTATCATGGGGGTCGACTACATGACTAGATGGGCAGAGGCTACAGCCACCACTAGAATCACAGCGGTAGAGGTAGCTAAATTTATCTACGAGCACATATGTTGTAGGTTTGGCACACCTTTAGAGATCATCTCTGATAGAGGGCCAGGTTTCAGAGCAGACTTGGTAGGAGAACTAATGCAGAAACTGGGCATTACAAGGAGGCACTCTTCACCATATTACCCTCAATGTAATGGCCTACTTGAAAAGGTAAATGGAATGGTTTCTAAAATTATTACCAAGCAGGTAAACAATCATCCTGGAGACTGGGATAAGTATCTACTACCAGCTTTATGGGCCTACAGAACTTCATTTCGTACATCCTTGGGATTCACACCGTATCATCTAGTATTTGGTAAGGAAGCAATCTTGCCCATTGAAGCGCAACTACAAAGTCTCAGAGTAATGTCAAGCCAGCTTCAACAGCCCAACATGCATTTGAGAGATCACATCATCAACTTGGAAATACTGCAGCTGGACAGAGAAGAAGCAATAAATTATTATGCAGCACAAGCAGAGCATAGACGACTTAGCTTTAACGAGCATCTCCGAAAAAAAGAATTGAAGAAAGGAATATTGGTGCTCCGCTACGACAATCTCTTCGACACGCACAAGGATAAGAAACTCCTAATCCGATGGAAAGGTCCTTTCAACATCAAGAAAAAGTATGCGAATGGAAGCTACCAGCTTATGGAGGTTGATGGAAAACTTCATAAAACCAGGGTAAATGGTTGGCGACTTAAACCCTATTTTCTTCGATTTGACCAGGTCCACCTATTGACATTCCAGATGAGGACACACCATCAGCGGCCACCTACGATGATAATGATCAAACAGATGAGCTAGAGACATGAATGCCTCTAGCCAAAAGGGGAGGGCTAATGATGGGGGCTTTTCACAAGCCAAGCTCCCATACCCCTCTTCTCTCGTCCCCACCCCATGAAAACCCCCTCTTAGGGAGAGAGTGATAAAAAGCATTGGAAAAAGTAAGAAAAAAATAAAGTATGATTATGTAAATATATAAGAAAGGTAAAATAGGCCACCTCATGCCTGCGGGGTAGCCCATCCCCACCTTGCCTCCTTTTTCTTCACTGTTGCCCCGCCGTGTGTCTCTTTTCCTCTCCTCCACTCAAAAGGTCAACCCCCTCTCTCTTCCCCTTGTCCTTTCTCCTTTCTCTCTCCCCTCAAGCTACCCCACCTCTCACCAATAATGCATTATAACTCACCAATAATGCACCCTAGCTCACATGCAACTTACCCTATCTTCCAAAATAGTATACCCCACCCTCTCTTTCTCTCTCGTATCATATCCCATGACCCAAATACCCCCCTCTCTCTCTAAAGGGCGCCATGTCTCTTGTCTTGTAGATAAACAACCTCCCCCACAGTCACACACACTCAATTTCACTGAAAAAAGGTGCCCACAGACCCATCCCCACCCAGTGGTTACCTGATTTTTCTTGTGTTCACACACATCTGCACACAGATTCACCTCTGAACACACTCCCCTCTCTCCCCTCTTGTAATTACATTATTCTCCATGTCACCTATCACTTTTTTTCATCAACCCATCTCTCTCTCTTAGTCTCTCTCTCATGAGACTGCTGTTCTGGCACATATACACACAGCCAGACAAGTGGGGCCCACAGTCACATGGCCTATGTAGATAATGATTTCTTCATTTCTAAATTCTAGAATTTCTCCCTCCTCCTCCCCTATATAAAGAGGGGTCACCATCACACTAAGGACACAACATCACCAAAGAACACACTATGCACTATGTGTGCCTAGTGCACACACACACACACACCATCACCATCACCGCAATCACCATGCTTGTCTTGAGCATGACCTCTACACCCTTGTCTATGGAATATGAAGGGCAACTAAATGAAGGATGATGGCCATAATCCTCGTGAGTCTTCGCCATCAACTCCCACCTATCCGCCATGTGCTCTACCACTCTCTCCCTTCTCATTCCCCTACCCTATGCTCCCCATTTCATCGCCTAATTCTCTAAATAAAGCTTGAGGTTTTGTGAGTATGTTTTCTAGCATTGTTTTGTCCATGTGAGGTGTGGAGAATCGCCACCTAGTCTTGTGTTTTGGAGTGAGCTTGTGTATGTGTGAAGGGTGTGCGGATTCGCTATCCTTTTGTGGTGCCTAAGTACTAAGCCGCTATACCCTCTCTCTCTCTCTCTCTCTCTCACTTGATCTCATTGCCTTTCCTCTTCATCATTACTCCCAAGCATCCATCTCTCTTGGATGAAAACATTGTTATTGTGGTGTGTTGTTTGCGTCCTAGCCCCTGAAGCTAGGTGGTGCCCCCTGTTTGCTTTACAATGACAGGCTCGAGGCGCGCCATTCGGACCCCAGTGTTTTAGAGGCCGTCGGGGGTTCGGGGTTCGCTTTGTTCCCGTCAACACGTTGTGATCAGGATGAAAACACACATAGCGTCTCTATAACGACCCGACACACACTCTTGGGAAGATACACACACACACTATGGGGCACCACTCGGCTTACACAACACACCTGGCCAAGACAGGGAACACACCTCTCGAGTGAGAGGAGAGAGACTATCCACTTGCCCACTCCACACAGACACACACACACACACACACCCAAAAAACTCAGCTCAAAAGAGGAGAATTTCTGATGTTTAGATACAAATGAGCTTGGGCCAACACCAATGGGGCAAACAGCTCACGCAATATGGGTAAAAGATACCAAATACAATCACAAACTGGAGCAGAAACTTCGCTCATAGGAGAAACTTACACAGCCAAAACAGCAGAAAAAAAGAAAGGAATTTGGCAAAATGGACAGCGCCATCGCATCCGGAACGGCCCAAAACCCCAGTCTACAATGTCAAAGTGCTCAAATCCGCCCTCGGATGAGCAGTTTACGGCAAAAACAGGCTCCAAAATGAGCAAAAACACACCTGCGACTGTTCCTCCTCTCTTCTCCACGTTTTCTCTGGTCTTCTCTCAGTTTTTTCAGTTCCCACACTTAGCTTTATTATTTGGGCACCCTTGGCCTTTTAGATGACCCCGAACAGGCAAAAACCTGACCTCGCAGTGCATAGTTGTCACCCTGCTGCATCCATGCGCACACCTGGCACTCATTTCTTTTCAATAATGCATCTCGCAACCACGTGAAGTGTCCCCAAAAATTGGTCCTAATGATGACCTTTCTGCATAACTCTAATAAGAAAACACCACTTTGTGTCCGTATTCATCCACGTGCAAATATTGACCCCGTTGGGCCTCCTGACGCCACTCGATGCCATCTGACGCACCTGCTTACCTCATGTCGTCGGCCCGCGGATAGATTCCTCAAGAAGTTTTACGCGCTACCAACTCCTCCTTATTGTAGAAAAAACACAGTGGTACTTGTAATAGTGAAAATCGATGCACTATGTACACCCTGTCCTACCTGTACACATGTGGACCCCACGTAACCACCTGGCTCTGAAAAATGGGCAATTCTTTATTTGATGCACCATGCATGTATATATACATATGCACAATCCCTTGCTCCAAAAAACTCCTGACAACGAGAAAATGGAAAACACGGTGGAAGACGTTAGACAAGCACGAAATTACACAATGCTTGCGGGAAGAATGTACCATCATGGAAACGATATGATTCTAAGGTTGTGTATAGGCCAAGAGGAGTACGAAGCGTATCTAGACGAGGCCCACACACAAACAGGGGGATTCCATAGAGGAAATCAAATGATGTATGAACAATTAAGAAGACTTGGAGTGTATTGGCCAGGAATGGCAGGCGATGTAGCAAATTACATCAAGAAATGCGACTTTTGCACATCCAATACCACTGTGGATTATGCCACATTATACCAAGTGACAGTAGCACCTGCATGGAGTCATGCTATTGTGGAATATTTGACTAATAAAGAGCTGCCAGGAGATTGGTCTAAAGCCAGACAAAAGGCTCTACAAATGGAAGCGAATAGGTATACCCTCATTAGCGACCTATTGTACCATTACCAGTACCATCATGGAAACGATATGATTCTAAGCTCCTTATTGTAGAAAAAACAAAATGGTACTGGTAATAGTGAAAATCGATGCACTATGTACACCCTGTCCTACCTGTACACATGTGGGCCCCACGTAACCACCTGGCTCTGAAAAATGGGCAATTCTTTATTTGATGCACCATGCATGTATATGTACATATGCGCAATCCCTTGCTCCAAAAAACTCCTGACAACAAGAAGTCGGAAAACATGGTGGAAGACGTTAGACAAGCACGAAATTACACAATGCTTGCGGGAAGAATGTACCATCATGGAAATGATATGATTCTATGGTTGTGTATAGGCCCAGAGGAGTACGAAGCGTATCTAGACGAGGCCCATACACAAACAGGGGGATTCCATAGAGGAAATCAAATGATGTATGAACAATTAAGAAGACTTGGAGTGTATTGGCCAGGAATGGCAGGCGATGTAGCAAATTACATCAAGAAATGCGACTTTTGCACATCCAATACCACTGTGGATTATGCCACATTATACCAAGTGACAGTAGCACCTGCATGGAGTCATGCTATTGTGGAATATTTGACTAATAAAGAGCTGCCAGGAGATTGGTCTAAAGCCAGACAAAAGGCTCTACAAATGGAAGCGAATAGGTATACCCTCATTAGGGACCTATTGTAGAAAAGTGGAACTGATGACCAGCTGAGGTTAGTTCCTCATGAAAATGACTACTTTCCATTATTGGAACAAGCTCATGCAGGCATAGCCGAAGGTCATTTTTTAGCAGAGAGAACCGTAAAAATCATTATGGTTGCAGGTATATGGTGGCCGACCATGATTCAAGATGCAGCAGAATTCGTGAAAAGGTGTGATGAATGTCAACGCACTAAGGTACCAGTTAAAAGAGACGAAATTCCCTTAAGACCAATGATGAGTGCTCGAGCATTCGCTAAATGGGGATTGGACTTTGTTGGTCCTATCACTCCACCAGCGTATCGTTCACAAGCACAATATATCATAGTGGCCACGGACTACATGACCAAATGGCTGGAAGCAAAATCCACAAGAAAAGCACACGCTAGAACCACGGCACAATTCTTATATGAATATGTGTTTACACGTTGTGAGCAGGATGAAAACACACACAGCGCCTCTATAACGACCCGACACACACTCTTGGGAAGATACACACACACACTATGGGGCACCACTCGGCTTACACAACACACCTGGCCGAGACAGGGAACACACCTCTGGAGTGAGAGGAGAGAGACTATCCACTTGCCCACTCCACACAGACACACACACACACACACACACACCCAAAAAACTCAGCTCAAAAGAGGAGAATTTCTTATGTTTAGATACAAATGATCTTGGGCCAACACCAATGGGGCAAACAACTCACACAATATGGGTAAAAGATACCAGATACAATCACAAACTAGAGCAGAAACTTCGCTCATAGGAGAAACTTACACAGCCAAAACAGCAGAAAAAGAGCGAGGAATTTGGCAAAATGGACACCGCCATCGCATCCGGAACGGCCCAAAACCCCAGTCTACAATGTCAAAGTGCTCAAATCCGCCCTCGGATGAGCAGTTTACGGCAAAAACAGGCTCCAAAATGAGTAAAAACACACCTGCGGCTGTTCCTCCTCTCTTCTCCACGTTGTTTCTGGTCTTCTCTCAGTTTTTTCAGTTCCCACACTTAGCTTTATTATTTGGGCACCCTTGGCCTTTTAGATGACCTCAAACGAACCCCGAACAGGCCAAAACCTAACCTCGCAGTGCATAGTTGTCACCCTGCTGCATCCATGCGCACACCAGGCACTCATTTTTTTTCAACAATGCGTCTCGCAACCACGTGAAGTGTCCCCAAAAAGTGGTCCTAATAATGACCTTTCTGCATAACTCTAATAAGAAAATACCACTTTGTGTCCGTATTCATCCACGTGCAAATATTGACCCCGTTGGGCCTCCTGACGCCACTCGATGCCATCTGACGCACCTGCTTACCTCATGTCATCGGCCCGCGGATAGATTCCTCAAGAAGTTTTACGCGCTACCAACTCCTCCTTATTGTAGAAAAAACACAGTGGTACTGGTAATAGTGAAAATCGATGCACTATGTACACCCTGTCCTACCTGTACACATGTGGGCCCCACGTAACCACCTGGCTCTGAAAAATGGGCAATTCTTTATTTGATGCACCATGCATGTATATGTACATATGCGCAATCCCTTGCTCCAAAAAACTCCTGACAACGAGAAGATGGAAAACACGGTGGAAGACGTTAGACAAGCACGAAATTACACAATGCTTGCGGGAAGAATGTACCATCATGGAAACAATATGATTCTAAGGTTGTGTATAGGCCAAGAGGAGTACGAAGCGTATCTAGACGAGGCCCACACACAAACAGGGGGATTCCATAGAGGAAATCAAATGATGTATGAACAATTAAGAAGACTTGGAGTGTATTGGCTAAGAATGGCAGGCGATGTAGCAAATTACATCAAGAAATGTGACTTTTGCACATCCAATACCACTGTGGATTATGCCTCATTATACCAAGTGACAGTAGCACCCGCATGGAGTCATGCTATTGTGGAATATTTGACTAATAAAGAGCTGCCAGGAGATTGGTCTAAAGCCAGACAAAAGGCTCTACAAATGGAAGCGAATAGGTATACCCTCATTAGCGACCAATTGTATAAAAGAGGAACTGATGACCAGCTGAGGTTAGTTCCTCATGAAAATGACTACTTTCCATTATTGGAACAAGCTCATGCAGGCATAGCCGAAGGTCATTTTTCAGCAGAGAGAACCGTAAAAATCATGATGGTTGCAGGTATATGGTGGCCGACCATGATTCAAGATGCAGCAGAATTCGTGAAAAGGTGTCATGAATGTCAATGCACTAAGGTACCAGTTAAAAGAGACGAAATGCCCTTAAGACCAATGATGAGTGCTCGAGCATTCGCTAAATGGGGATTGGACTTTTTTGGTCCTATCACTCCACCAGCGTATCGTTCACAAGCACAATATATCATAGTGGCCACGGACTACATGACCAAATGGGTGGAAGCAAAAACCACAAGAAAAGCACACGCTAGAACCACGGCACAATTCTTATATCGAGACGATCTTCACACTCGTCTAGACACTGGCGCTCTAGTGGTGGCAGTGGCGGTTGTTGTGGGGATTCTGCCGCCGATGCCTCCACACCGCCTCGTGTTCGATGAGGCTCTTTACCCTCCCCTTCTTTGCCCGCCCCCACACCAGCCACAACATCGCCATCTACGCCAGGTTTTGCGCGGCTGACTGTTCCTAGCAGCTACACACCTCTACCTACTCCGCGAGGAGCCACCCCACTCGACACTCCTCGCTTCGGGGCCCAGACGCCGGTGGAGACACCTGACGTCCGTACCCCCATCGACACGCCGCTAGAGACCCCTGCCGGGACACCTAGGTTCACGCGTCACCGGCCAGAGGGCTTGCCTTACTCCGTCGACTTCAGCGGCGGCATCATCATTGATGATGACGGTAAGAAGGTGATCTCGCGCATGCGTGGTCTTTGCTCTCAGCTGTTTAGACACTACATACTAAAAAAATGGAGTGAAGTACCAAGTGATTTAAAAAACAGAGTCATCAGCATACTTCATGATGAGTTTCTCGTTCCAACAATATCAACGCTTCAATGAAGACCTGATGAAGATTCGAATGCGCGAATACTGAAAACACAAGCGTTTCGAAGTGCAAAAAGCAATGAAGCATGGGTGGAACATGCCAGATTGGCTGGCCAAAGAAGATTGGAAGAATGCGAAGAAAGCAGCGTGCGAGAATCCCGACAAGTGGAAGCAACAAAAGGATGCAGCCAGAGCGCGAGTAGAGGCAGGGAGCTCGCACCACTTGGGGAGCGGTGGATGGGCATCATTTGAGTCAGATTTTGTAAGTGTTTTTGCATTGCTCTTTATGTTCGATAGTTTAGGGTTTATGAGTTTTTTAATTCTAACATAATGAAATCTTTGTATGTTTTGACAGTGGTCGATGACAGGACGTGATCCCACACCGTACGAGCGCGAGTACGCAGGCAGGAAGGGCTTAAACGCCCAGATGGACATTCTCAGTTCTCGCGGCGGCATGGTTAGTATTAGGGTTTACTCTTTTCTATTTTTTGTATTGTTTTATAAATGTCGTTATATGTTTATACTTACTGAAAGCTGTCTTATTGTCTTTTTTTGCAGAATCCGACAGATACGCCGCTTGGACGCGATGAGATGTCTGACTAGACGACGTCAGTTTAGCCATAGCTAGATAGCATTAGTTTAGGGTTTCTCATAGCTTATGTATCATGAGAAGGATTTTATACGTCTTTTTGAACCATGTATATTATTACATTTGTCACCGCAGTTCATTTTGCCAATCAATTCTTTATGCCTATGATGTTGTACAATTGTCATTATTACATTTTCCATTCAATTCATTTTGCCTATGATGTGTACAACTGTCAATTTTACGCTTGTCAATTTTGCAAACAATGCGTCTTGTGGGTGACTATTTTGGGTCTATTATCTACCCTTGCACTTTTTTCAAAAAGTGAATCAAGTACAATATGCTTGATGGGTGGCAGGGCATTCAATGTCCTGTCACCAAAAAAAATTTCTCTTAGGCGTCGCTATAACCGTCGGTATTTATGGCTCTGGAGTGTCGCTATAAGCGTTGCTATAGACTTCTGTGTAAACGTCGCTATGACCGTCGCTATGAGCGTCTCTATATAGCGACGCATATAGCGACGCTGACGGGAGCAAAGCGAACCCCGAACCCCGACGACCTCTAAAACATCGGGGACCGAATGGCGCGCCTCGAGGCTATCATGGTAAAGCCAATAGGGGGCACCACCTAGCTTCAGCGGCTAGGACGCAAACAACACACCACCATAACAAATTTTTCATCCAAGAGAGATGGATGCTTGGGAGTAATTATGAAAAGGAAAGGGAATGAGATCAAGTGAGAGAGAGAGAGAGAGAGTGAGGGAGGGGGTATAGCGGCTTAGTACTTAGGCATCACAAAAGGATGGCGAATCCGCACACACTTCACACATACACAACCTCACTCCAAAACACAAGACTAGGTGGCGATTCCGCACACCTCACATGGGCAAAACATTGCAAGAAGACATACTCACAAAACCTCAAGCTGTATTTAGAGAATTAGGCGATGAAATGGGGAGCATAGGGTAGGGGAATGAGAAGGGAGAGAGTGGTAGAGCACATGGCGGATAGGTGGGAGTTGATGGCGAAGACTCGCACGAGGATTATGGCCATCATCCTTCATCTAGTTGCCCTTCATCTTCCATAGCCAAGGGTGTAGAGGTCATGCTCAAGAGAAGCATGGTGATTGCGGTGTTGGTGATGGTCATGGTGTGGGTGTGTGTGTGTGCACTAGGCACACACAGTGCATAGTGTGTTCTTTGGTGATGTTGTGTGTCCTTAGTGTGATGGTGACCCCTCTTTATATAGGGGAGGAGGGAGGAGAAATTCTAGAATTTAGAAATGAAGAAATCATTATCTACATAGGCCATGTGACTGTGGGCCCCACTTGTCTGGCTGTGTGTATATGTGCCAGAACAGCAGTCTCATGAGAGAGAGATGGGTTGATGAGAAAAAGTGAGAGGTGACATGGAGAATAAAGTAATTACAAGAGGGGAGAGAGGGGAGTGTGTTCAGAGGTGAATCTGTGTGCAGATGTGTGTGAACACAAGAAAAATCAGGTAACCACCGGGTGGGGATGGGTCTGTGGGCACCTTTTTCAGTGAAACTGAGTGTGTGTGAGTGTGGGGGAGGTGATTTAGCTACAAGACAAGAGACATGGCGCCCTTTAGAGAGAGAGGGGGGTATTTGGGTCATGGGATATGATAGGAGACAGAAAGAGGGGGTGGGGTATACTATTTTGGAAGATACGGTAAGTTGCATGTGAGTTAGGGTGCATCATTGGTGAGTTATAATGCATTATTGGTGAGAGGTGGGGTAGCTTGAGGGGAGAGAGAAAGGAGAAAGGACAAGGGGAAGAGAGAGGTGGTTGACCTTTTGAGTGGAGGAGAGGAAAAGGGACACACGGCGGGGCAACAGTGAAGAAAAAGGAGGCAAGGTGGGGATGGGCTACCCCGCAGGCATGAGGTGGCCTATTTTACCTTTCTTATATATTTACATAATCATACTTTTTTTTTTCTTACTTTTTCCAATGCTTTTTATCACTCCCTCCCTAAGAGGGGGTTTTCATGGGGTGGGGACGAGAGAAGAGGGGTATGGGAGCTTGGCTTGTGAAAAGCCCCCATCATTAGCCCTCCCCTTTTGGCTAGAGGCATTCATGTCTCTAGCTCATCTGTTTGATTATTATCGTCAGAGGTGGCAGCTGATGGTGTGTCCTCATCTAGAATGTCAATTTGTGGAGTCTGGTCAAATCGAAGAAAATAAGGTTTAAGTCGCCAACCATTTACCCTGGTTTTATGACGTTTTCCATCAGCCTCCATAAGCTCGTAGCTTCCATTGGCATACTTTTTCCTAACGATGAAAGGACCTTCCCATCGGAGTAGGAATTTCTTATCCTTGCGCGTGTCGAAACGATTGTCGTAGCGGAGCACCAACATTCCTTTCTTCAATTCTTTTTTGCGGAGATGCTCGTTAAAGCTAAGCCGTCTATGCTCTGCTTGTGCTGCATAATAATTTATTGCTTCTTCTCTGTCCAGCTGCAGTCTTTCCAAGTTGATGATGTGATCTCTCAAATGCATGTTGGGCTGTTGAATCTGGCTTGCCATTACTCTGAGACTTTGTAGTTGCACTTCAATGGGCAAGATTGCTTTCTTACCAAATACTAGATGATACAGTGTGAATCCCAAGGATGTACGAAATGAAGTTCTGTAGGCCCATAAAGCTGGTAGTAGATACTTATCCCAGTCTCCAGGATGATTGTTTACCTGCTTGGTAATAATTTTAGAAACCATTCCATTTACCTTTCAACTAGGCCATTACATTGAGGGTAATATGGTGAAGAGTGCCTCCTTGTAATGCCGAGTTTTTGCATTAATTCTCCTACCAAGCCTGCTCTGGAACCTGGCCCTCTATCAGAGATGATCTCTAAAGGTGTGCCAAACCTACAGCATATGTGCTCGTAGATAAATTTAGCTACCTCTACCGCTGTGATTCTAGTGGTGGCTGTAGCCTCTGCCCATCTAGTCATGTAGTCGACCCCCATGATAATGTAGAATTTTCCTGAGTTGGCCCTAGGTAATGGCCCAATGGCATCAATACCCCATTTTTCAAATAGGCCATATGAGAGAATAGGTGTCTGTGGTTCAGGCATAAGTGACCTAGTGCCGGCCTTTTGACACAACTTACGCGTTTTGCACCAATGGTGTACATCACGGTTGAGGCTAGGCCATATGAAGCCTGCCTGCAAGATTTTCCTACTTGTTATGTCTAGGGCAAAGTGACCACCACAAACCCCATCGTGACAACTAGCAATTACTCCCGTGATTTCCTGAGAAAGAGGGACCTTCCTGAGTATTTGGTCCTTACCCTTATAGTACAAACCGTCATTGATGAGTCGATACCTTGTGGCCTTCCGCGTCAGCCATTGCTTCTATCCCTTTGCTAAATCTGATGGGCATTCCCCTGTTTCCAAAAAATGCATGATGTCAGGCAAGGCATCACTTCCTTGAAATAGAGGGAGCTTTAGTTTTATTGCTCCAACCACCACTTCC
Source organism: Adiantum capillus-veneris (assembly GCF_014529385.1). Lineage (NCBI taxonomy): Eukaryota > Viridiplantae > Streptophyta > Polypodiopsida > Polypodiales > Pteridaceae > Adiantum > Adiantum capillus-veneris. Next base: position 110,854,295 of record NC_140950.1, read on the forward strand.
TGTAGTCTTTCACTTGCTAGGGCATCTGCTTCTTGGTTTTGAGCCCTTGGGATATGGTGTATTTGTACTTCTTCAAACTTACCCAACAAGGTTTTTACACCACTTAAGTGAATCCTTAAACAAGGATTCTTGCATGTCCATGCTCCATTTACTTGCCTTACCAGAAGTAGAACATCCCCAAATACATTAAGGCGTTGTACATTAAGGCGTTGTACTGGAGGTAATCGGACTTCTCCTTCCTTAGATTGCTTCTCCTTCCCTTCAAAGACTTGGTAGGTCATGAGTCCCCCCAAACTTGCCCTTGTCGTGCTTTCTACCTGCACCGTGTAGTCAGACTCTTGCAGACGAACTAGCCATTTGGTAATTCTAGCAGACACATCCATGTGTTGTACAACATAGGGAAATATTTCATCCGTGGTTAGAATCACAAATTTCTAAGGCAGCAAATATGACCTAAACTTTGTAGTTGCAAATCTAAGAGCTAGGACTAAGTGTTCCACATGGGTGAAACCTTTCTCTCCTACTGTCATCATTCGACTAGAGAAGTAGATTGGCCTCATGAAAGATGTCGTCGTATCCTTTTGGAGTAGCACAGCCCCTAATGAGTCATCACCAACACTTGAGGTGACATAGAATTTTTCATCCCACTTAGGTGGTGAGATAGTTGGCAGAGTGGCTAAGACCTCCTTTACCTTGTTGTAGTGATGTTCGCTTTCCTCGTCCCAAGTGAAAGTTGATCTTTGAGTGAGTTGTTGCAGTGGTAGAACAAGTTGTGATAGTAGATGTATGAATCTACTTAAGTACCTCACCTTCTGTAGAAAAAAGTTCGGTTGACGTGCGGTTGTTGGTGAAGGTAGGGCTATGAGTGCGGACACCTTACTTGGGTCGGAGTTGATACCTCTTGGTGAAATTTCATGGCCTAGTAGAATGACTTTACTCTCCCCAATGTGACATTTATCCACATTTAATTGCCCGCCTAGGCTCTGCAACCTGGCCAAACCTTCAGTTACCTTTTCTAAATGTGAAATATGGGAGCTATATATACAAAAATCATCAATGAACACTCTTATGGATGTTCCAAAGAACGGTTGAAAAACATATGTGACATATCTTTGGAATGTGGCAGGTGCATTTGTGAGACCAAATGGCATAACCCTGTATGCAAAACAACCCCATGGCGTGATAAAAGTGGTTTTTAGCTGATCTTCCAAGGCTATGCGTATTTGAAAGTATCCAGAATAACCATCACAGACGGTATAGCATTCAAAACCCGCTACTTCATTCAGAATTTCATCCAAGAAAGGGAGAGGAAAGTGGTCTCTCTTTGTAGCTGCATTTAGTGGTTTGTAGTCAACACAGACCCTCCAGTTACCATTCTTTTTAGGCGTCACCACTACGGGGGACACCCATTCTGAGTTTTCTACAGGATAGATGAATCCCTCCTCCAACAGTTTCCTTACCTCGGCCAAGAGTGCCTTTTCTTGTATGACCCCCAGTCGTCCTAGCTTTTGCACAACTGGTTTTACCCCTTCCTTCAGCTTAATATGATGTTCCACCACTGTAATGCCTGTGATTCTTTCATAGTTGTCAATGAACAGGTTAGGAAATCCCATCAACATTTGCAAAAAACTATCTTTCTCCTCAAGTGTTAATTCCGTAGACAACATACCCTTCAACCTACTTCCTCCTAGGCCAGGTGATTTGCTCTCCTCTTCATTGGGTTGCCCTTTTGGTGATGGATCACCAGTTGTGCTTACCCTTTGTGGATCCTTCATAATGATACCCATCACATCAATGGAACTGTCACTTTCATCGGTGGATGTGGTCTCCTCCTCAGAACTGGAAGATTCGCTAGTGGTTTCATCTGCCGATGTTTCCAGATTCATTTGCTTCTGCTTGCCAATCCTCATGTCGTAGTAGATTGTCTCCCCTTTCTTACCGGTCATGCGTAGAAGGCCTGTACCCCAATCCTGTTTTGCCTTCATGGCCATCAACCATGGCCTTCCCAAAATTAGTGGATAGCCCTCCCCCTTAGTAGGCATCACAAAAACATCTACCTCTACCTCAGTGTTGAAAGCTTTGATTATCACGGCACTTACCACACCCACACACTTAACTTTTGCGTTGTTTTCTATCTTTGCCTTGCATGGAGAAGGCCTGTCAACCTCGAGCCCTAATCGAAGCATCATAGCTTCGCTCATTACACAGATTTGTGCACCTCCATCAATGTAGGTTTTTCCAACCCTCTTTCCTTTTATGTTTACGTCGACAATTGGAAGGATGTCATCCATGTTGCATCCCGAAATTGCTCCGGCTACCTTTGTTTTGGAGCGTCTTGTACTTACCATTTTAGACCATTGTCGCCTTACTTTAGGTACAAGATGTAGCAGCTGTGGCCATGTAATCTTCGGTCCTTGCTCTGCCACATCCAATGTTAGATCATAGGGCTTAGAACTTTCCCCTAGTTGGAAGTCGGTGATGCCCAATTTCCGTCATGGCCTGGATGGCCTCTTGCTAGTTTCTCCTCTCATGCTTCTCTCATAATCTGATTGTGTAGCTTTCTCCCTCTTAGCTCTTTTCACAGTCATGGCTTCAAGTGGTTCTAAAAAGGTTACCTTCTCCTTACCCTTGTCCCTCTCCTTTGCTCTGGGTGGATCCACTACTATGGCTTTTCCTTTCTCTTCTAGCCTTATGATGTTTACAGGGCGATCAGGTGGTGGGGCTGGTGGAAAAGGTGGGATGGATGCTTGTAGTGGTGTCTGGGGTGGACGTAGAATTTGTGTTGGTGGGGGTGGTGCTCGGGGTGGGGGTGTTCTTTCTCTAGGGGGTGACAATTGGTTCCTCCTACCTCCTCTATTATAGTTTTGTCCTGGATTGGGACAGTAGTACATACCGTGACCGTCTTCTCCGCAGTTGTAGCAATGATACTCCCTGTTTTGTCGTCGTGCTCTTCCAGGGTCTTGATCTCTTTCTTGACTCCTCCCTTGCTGTATTAAGTGGACAGACAAATTCTGCAGTTGGTCAGTAATATGGACCAACATATCTTGTTGGTCATCTCTTACCCCAAGAGCCGGTGGTGGTGGTATGGTGGTTGTCGTAGTTGCTGGTCGACGCGATGTTCCTGATTCTGTTGATTCGGTTTCCTTGGCTTTCATTCGCAGCTTCTTGTCCTTAAGGCGAGCAATCTCAACGGTTAACTCGTACGTAGCCGGGAATCTAACTTTCACCTTCTCCTTGAGAAGCGGCCATCAGCCATGCGTGAACTGATCTTTTTTTAGGAAATCGGGTGCGGCTTCCCCCCTTGCCAATGACTCAACCCACCGTTCCCACAAATCCACGAATTTGGACTCATAGGTGGCATATTCTAAAAGACCCTCCTGCTTCAAGTCTCTCAACTTGTCCCACAACTTTTCTAAAGTGGTACCTCCCCCAAAGCGCCTCTTAAAAGCGGCTTTTAAGGGTTCCCAGTCATCCTTGGTTGCTTGTGGAAGTGCATTGTACCATGATCTAGCTTCTAGCTTCTCACTGTCCAAGCTTGTGAGAGAGGGTGGTGTTCTTTCCTGAAACAAAATCAGTAGATCTCTAGTTTCTCTAGTGAGAGTGTGAGCCAATGCTTCCGTTATCTGTGTTGCAGCATCAGGTGCGACTTGAAAACTGACTGTGGTAATTACCTCGGTGACTTGAGTTACCCGATTCTCAAAGTAGAATAGTGTTGATTGTCTATTGTGTAGAGCTCCTTCCATTTTGTTGTTGTGGGTTGGTTGTAGGTTCCGGACATGGTTTCGACCTTCTCCTTCTTCTTCTTGGCACTTGGCCTATGTATATCCACTGGGTTTGGCGTGTTGGTTGACTCTCCCACTGCAAATCGATTACCGTTACGCCTGGCACTCGAGCTTCGATGGAGATGGAAAGTTCATCTAGTTGTGCTTGGAGCTCTTCTTCTTCTATCGTCCAATTAGTAAATCCTGCTAGCCATTCATCCATTCACAATAGTTTAGGGGTTTTAGTCTTGTAAACTGAAGGGTTTCATGAAAAGATCCTCAGTGGGGGCACGAAAATGATGGGAGCAAAGCGAACCCCGAACCCCGACGGCCTCTAAAACACCGGGGACCGAATGGCGCGCCTCGAGCCTGTCATGGTAAAGCAAATAGGGGGCACCACCTAGCTTCAGCGGCTAGGACGCAAACAACACACCACCATAACAAAGTTTTCATCCACGAGAGATGGATGCTTGGGAGTAATGATGAAAAGGAAAGGGAATGAGATCAAGTGAGAGAGAGAGAGAGAGAGTGAGGGAGGGGGTATAGCGGCTTAGTACTTAGGCATCACAAAAGGATGGCGAATCCGCACACCCTTCACACATACACAAGTTCACTCCAAAACACAAGACTAGGTGGCGATTCCGCACACTTCACATGGGCAAAACATTGCAAGAAGACATACTCACAAAACCTCAAGCTTTATTTAGAGAATTAGGCGATGAAATGGGGAGCATAGGGTAGGGGAATGAGAAGGGAGAGAGTGGTAGAGCACATGGCGGATAGGTGGGAGTTGATGGCGAAGACTCGCACGAGGATTATGGCCATCATCCTTCATCTAGTTGCCCTTCATCTTCCATAGCCAAGGGTGTAGAGGTCATGCTCAAGACAAGCATGGTGATTGCGGTGATGGTGATGGTCATGGTGTGGGTGTGTGTGTGTGCACTAGGCACACACAGTGCATAGTGTGTTCTTTGGTGATGTTGTGTGTCCTTAGTGTGATGGTGACCCCTATTTATATAGGGGAGGAGGGAGGAGAAATTCTAGAATTTAGAAATGAAGAAATCATTATCTACATAGGCCATGTGACTGTGGGCCCCACTTGTCTGGCTGTGTGTATATGTGCCAGAACAGCAGTCTCATGAGAGAGAGACTAAGAGAGAGAGATGGGTTGATGAAAAAAAGTGAGAGGTGACATGGAGAATAAAGTAAGTACAAGAGGGGAGAGAGGGGAGTGTGTTCAGAGGTGAATCTGTGTGCAGATGTGTGTGAACACAAGAAAAATCAGGTAACCACCGGGTGGGGATGGGTCTGTGGGCACCTTTTTCAGTGAAACTGAGTGTGTGAGTGTGGGGGAGGTTATTTAGCTACAAGAAAAGAGACATGGCACCCTTTAGAGAGAGAGAGGGGGTATTTGGGTCATGGGATATGATAGGAGAGAGAAAGAGGGGGTGGGGTATACTATTTTGGAAGATAGGGTAAGTTGCATGTGAGTTAGGGTGCATTATTGGTGAGTTATAATGCATTATTGGTGAGAGGTGGGGTAGCTTGAGGGGAGAGAGAAAGGAGAAAGGACAAGGGGAAGAGAGGGGGGGTTGACCTTTTGAGTGGAGGAGAGGAAAAGGGACACACGGCGGGGCAACAGTGAAGAAAAAGGAGGCAAGGTGGGGATGGGCTACCCCGCAGGCATGAGGTGGCCTATTTTACCTTTCTTATATATTTATATAATCATACTTTTTTTTTTCCTTACTTTTTCCAATGCTTTTTATCACTCCCTCCCTAAGAGGGGGTTTTCATGGGGTGGGGACGAGAGAAGAGGGGTATGGGAGCTTGGCTTGTGAAAAGCCCCCATCAACGCTCTCGTAGCGACGCTATGAGCGATGGTTTTAATGACGCCAGGGGTTATAAAAACCGAGTGTATTTCCGTCGCTAACAGCGTCACCAGAGCACACAACCTCTTGTAGTGATCCAAAAGAGGTCAACTACGAGATGGAATGTGTCCACTCGAGAAAAAAGCTCTTCCACTAGGGCAAATTCCGGCAACAGACCAGAAGGATGTCCAAATGGTCGTTCTTGGTGTTGTAAACACCAAAACAACAACTGACTGCTTGGATGGAAGGTCAAAAGGAAATAAAAGACAGTTGGAATCATACAATGACCAAAAGGAACCGCGACCATCACCTAAGTGGTCTACTTCGTCTCCAGGACCAGCTAAGTGCTGCAAATAGGGAGTACACTCTGCTAAATTGATTAAAACTTGATGTGTGTGTCTAGGAGGGCCTATTAAAACCATGATGGTCAACTAACATCAAGAAAAAACTGGTAAAAATGACCAAGTGCTAGTCTACCGCGATAGACTTGAATTTACACTTAGACAAGTGAGATTTTGACTTTAGCTTCACGAGGGGTGCTAACAAGGATTATTAACCACCAATATCAAGTCAAAGTGCAAGAAGGATCTTTTATGGTCAAAAATTTAGTCTATCGCGATAGACTTGCTACACCAATTATTGGGGGAAAGACTTTTCAAAAATTTTACAAGCTAGACTTGGGGAAGCACATGAAGGCAATACACCAAATTTGGTGACAAGATGGACTCATATGGCAAGTTGAGAAAGACATGTAGACAACTCAGAGTCATAACAGGACATCTCAAGGGTAGATAGGTAAAATTCTCATGTGAGGGGTCAAGAAACCTTGCATCAACTGGGAGAAGGCAGACAAATGGTCATAGAGCCAAAAAATGACAAATTGGCACTAAGTACCAGTCTATCGTGATAGACTAACCAGAGGAATACTGAACCATCTTATCAAAAATTTGAACTATCAGTTGTCTTCAACATGATACAAGAGGACCACCCAGTAAGTTTGAGCTCAAAACAACACAAAATGAAGGAGATAGACCACCATCTCCTTGGCAGGAATCTGGAAAAGTGGGAGTTGATCTAAAATGGGGTCATTTGACATTTATTTGAGGTGAAAATGAGATCAGATCATGTGCAAGGTATGGGAAACCAATTGGTGGAGGCACAACTGCAAAATAGGACCTTGGTCAAAAAAAGGTTAGTCTATCGCGATAGACTGAGCAAAAGCTGCAAATGAATAGATTTTGAGCCTGGGCTTATAGAGTGACCTTACATGCCTTGTGAGCATACACCACACCAAATTTCAAGGCATTTGGACTTGTTCTCCTTCACCAACAACATCAATTTGAAGCCGCCAAAGTCGCACAATGGAAGAGCTTGTCTATCTGCTAACATTTTACCTTAACTAATCTTGGGACTAAGAAGGCTCATCTAGATGCATGATTAAGTAATAATCAATTTAGGAGAGTAGTACTATGTTTGTGCATTAAGTGTTAATTGTGAATACACGATCTATGGAGGCTTCTCCGAGAAAAAGAAAAGGCAAGAACCTGGCAACAGAAGGTGCAGTACCCTATGCACTTCTACCCAATTCCTTAAAGCCAGCAGCCACCTGGATACCTATAGATGTGCACAGGCAGTAGCCTTTTAGATCTATCAAGGTTCATATGTGGATGAAAAAAGAAACTTAGTGGATACAGTGATGATTCCCAAGGAGGCAGAGAATTACTTGAAAAGATCACCGCAAAGGTCATGGCTCAAAAAAGTTGGCTTGTGGAACTTTGTATCACTACCACCAGTAGGGATAGATTTCAAGAGGGTACAACATCTAATAGAGGCTATCCAAGAAGATGGAACTTGCAGAGTGGCAGTCATGGATAACTAAGTGATGGAGATCCAGATCACCAAAGAGATCATCAAAGAGGCATTGAAATTGTCAGACCAAGGAGCCAACATGAGAGAAAGAAGGAAAAACCTCATAGTCTACTTGCAAAAGTCCAAACTACCTTCTTTCGAACTCATAGCAAACCCGGAAGTAAGAGAACTGGCATAGATCTACAGTCAGTGTTTGTTGAGCTAATCAAAAGACCGCCAAGATACACTACACCACACGGGAGCATCTCAACCACACTGACATGGGCTATGGGAATGACCCATGAGTTCTATATAGATCATGTGTCATACCTGTTTGAAGAAATGACAATGCTAAGGCAGGACATACCAAATTACATTGTAGGAGGAGAAGTCCTAACCAGAGTAATATACCATGCCATAGGCGCGGCAGATCAGTTGCCACCTGCCCATCATCAGAATGACTGGTTGGTATTAAGGAAGAATATCAAAGACAGATCACAAACGAAAGTACCGGCCTCTATTAACACCATTGGAGGACGCAAGCTGGAAAGAGTAACAAGAAGTACACAAGAAAAGATGGAAGAAGAAAGAAGAACCCAAGAGGAAGATGCCCGACTAAAGAAGCGGAAAGCGGAAATGGAAAACAACATCAGGTTGCAGAAGATAGCAAAAATGGAAAGGATGCTAGAAGGATTTTCTCTAGAAAGATCTCTACGAGGCGATGTAGGCGCCATTTGGAAACCTTCTAGTAGAACTTACACACTGAGAACGAAGAATAGAAACAACCCAGCTTTTGAGTTGGACTGGTTCGAGAGGTACATCCAAGAAAGAAATGCTAGGGAGGAACCAGAATTTCTACTAAAAGAGGAGGATCTCCAAACTTTGAGAGATCAGTTGAGGCCAACTTCACGTGATCAGGAAACACCGCCGCCATCTCCAAGGCCAGATACAAGTGAGACGCAATCTAGCCCACTTGCTAACTCTACTTCGCATTCAAAAAGTTCACATCGTGATGACAGAGTTCACACACCTCCAAGTGAAGAAGAAGAGGAAGAAGAAGAAGAAAGTACAGATGGACACCCAAACACTGGAACGATATCACAAAGTGATAAAGGCAAGAAAAACGAGGTGGATCAGACTAAAGATAAAGCTTCCTCCTCTCAAGAAATTGAGCTGGAAGCTACTATAGATGAAGATTTGTAGTCAATGGAAACAATACTAAACAGAACAAGACTGCACAATCAATGGTTAGCTAATCAAAACCGGTCCAACAAGATGAAGTTACAAAAAACCCATGAGGAAGTTCTGAGACTGCAAGAGCAAAGGGAGGACACTCTAAAGCTGATCAGCATCAGCCTGATCAGCATCAGAGATGCTGAGATCTTGGGGCTCAAAGGCACAATAAATCTCCTCAAAGACAATTTACAGGAGTCGGAAGACTTCAATGCTATATGTGAGGATACAATAAACGTATTCCTTGAAGATGTCAGTGACAGAGATGAACACATCCAAAAGTTGGAAAAAGAAAAGCAGGATGCGCTGGAGACCATCAAAAGTTTTCAAGTCGTCATCGATGACTTACAAATTGAAGTCAAAGATTTGAGAGCAGTAACAGATATACAAGCAAGAGAAATCGAACGAGCTAAGAAGCAAAAAACGTTGCTACCAACACCACTGGTAGTCCACCCAGAAGAAGAAGTGGCTGCACTGAAAAGGGAGCTGGAGTTGGAAAGAAAACAACGTTTAATGATTGCTGAAAGTGCGCTTAGAGCAGAAGATCAACTACAAAGACAAATTTTAGACTTACAAAGTGAACAACAACAAGGACCAGCTCCTGACAGTGAAATGGAAAGCATTGTTTCCAAATCACTCAGGGAAGAAAATGAAAACTTGCACATCAGGTTAAAGCAGTTAGAGGAGTCTGCCGCTCAAAAAGAAATGGAATTTCAAGCTCTACAAATCAATAGTAGAACAATGGCCGCGCAAATCGCAAGTCTACAAACTGCAGGGAAACACCAAGGACAGGTACGAGTGCACCTGGAGCAAGCAACAACGAATTTGGCTGGACTCGCCAAAGTATATGGGGGTCAAGATGAGTACGAGGAAGATTCAGATGAACAGGAGGCACCAGATACACAGACTGATCAAACCGGCTCCAAAGACCAAGAGACAGAAGAAGATTCAGTCACGAAATTGGAAGAGCAGAGGCTGGCCGAGGAGATGGAAAAACAAGCAGAAATGATATGGTACAAGGCAATCCAACTCGAAAAGGAGTTGCTACAAGGGCTTTCTAGATCGGGCAAAACAGAAGCAGAGCTACGGAAGGAATGGAATGCACCCATGTTACCCTATGCTCTGCTAAAGTACGAAACTCTAACACATCAACGATAGCTCGAAAAAGAAGAACAAGTGCCAGTGTTTGAAGGAGAAGTACAGGATAAGGAACAGCAAAACAGAATAGTAGACAACCAACCAAAGTGGAGGCGTCAATGGCTCTTGGATCATCCTAATAACCTGATCCACTTGGTCAATGCACCGCCTGAGCTGAAGAATGACAGAACTTTTTGCCCAGCTCCCCGAACATACACCTACAGCCAACATAAAGCACTACAGAGCAAAAATCCGACATGGCTAAATTATCAAGTAATGCGAGGGCTAGCAGAGGGAGAGAGAATATCCGGTTCTTACATGGTGAAAACCCTACAGAGCGCCATCACAGAATTCGGAGGCTCTCCCGACCTATCCTGCAAGATGCTATGTAAAATAGCTCGAACATTTTTGGCCTATCTCACAGTCTTCTCAGAAAGGTGGACATCAGAGTATATGAATACTAAAAGAAGCATCTCAGAGTTGTCATACGATCTAAGTGGGCCACCGATAGAACCAGTATTGTATGCCTACTTCAAACGGCTAATGTTTCTGCCAAGCTACCATCTCCAAACCTTTGAAGAAGCATTTTACACAGGCTTCTTCATGTACAAGTCAAAAAATTTTGGCCCATTAATGGAAAGTGAGTCTATGCGATATGATGCGTTTCTACATCAAATCAACCAAGACAGACGACAATGACAATGAAGACAAAGACAATCATGTCATGGTAGACATGAATTAGGAGGGGGGGAGTGTTGGAGCCCCATTGGTCCAGCTGTTGTAATGAGCCCATCTTGTAAAGCATATCAAATTCCCATTTTATGTCAAAGACGTCTTATCATTTTGATCCATTCGTCTAGGTTATATAAAGATTAATCAGTTAGTCAGGACTCAGATTTGTTCCCACTTTGTAATAATGAGTAAGAGAACCCCATGTACATTTTTGAGCTAAGGTGACTAAAGTATAAAGTCACCTTAGAACCATTTTTGAATAACATTTGAATATTAATCCTGTGTCGTACGAGTCTGAGAGGGAGGGAGAGAGAGAGAGAGAGAGTGTGTCTTATCCTCTTCGCTATGCGCTTCTCCCTCACCGGATTCACGACGCGATCACACCATCGCGGTAGTCTCTCCGAGAGCTACGCGCCCACGCTACGCATTCACCATTTCGAGTTGATCACTATCGATCCTTCCTCGAGCTTGTTTTGCCTGTAAGTAGCACAAACGGTGTCTGTTCTCAATAATCAAGTGCTTTATGGAATGAGAAAGAGATTAGCTACACATAGATACTCATAAACTTAAGTTTCGCTCACTTTTGGATTATGACCTGTTAGTCTATCGCGACTGTATTCGAGATAACTAGGGTTCAAATCTGGCCGGTGAGATTAGACTTATAGGTAAGTATATCCTAGTGAGAGGATGATGCCTAGTAAGTTTGATGCGATTCCAAGTTCATTGGACGTGTAAACTGTGTTGTGAGCATTTAGGGATACAGTGGGTTGCATTCTACCAGGGTTAGTGATTGATGCATCATAAAAGTGTGTATGTGTAGATTGGTCTCAGCCTGACAAGCTAACGAGATTGCCTACGTGCACCTACGGGTTAGTTGTGTCATCGGATGATAAGTATGTTGTCTGTGTCATGCTTGTGAGTATGAACAGGGGAGTAGTTTTGCCCTAAAACAATTATATACTATATATTATATATTATATTATACATATATATACTATATGAAAACGTATATTATATTATACATTATAGATATATATACTATAAAATATAATATACTAATTATTATATAACTATGTTTGTAATTTATACTTAACATATTATGTAATTATATACTAGTCAGGTCGAGTTTAGTTTGTTCTTTGTTCGTGCATAAGGTGAATCTTCTATCTTAAGGTTGAAGCATTCTTCTGTGGGAGAAAATTGACCTGCTCAAGCTACCACATGTACTACCGTCTCTCTCTCTCTCTCTCTCTCTCTCTCTCTCTCTCTCTCTCTCTCTCTCTCTCTCTCTCTCTCTCACACACACACACACACACACACACTACTGCCATTATTTTGCTTCAAAACAGTCCTCTCTCAGAGCCGGCTAATGCAAAAAAAAAGGGCGGGGGCAGAGCCCCCCATCATCTGCGCGGATGATGGGGAGCTCTTTCTCCCCTTTTTTTGCATTTTTTGTTGTGGTTAACCCCCAAATACATATCAAGCAATATAGGCTTTATAGCAAATATACTATATATATAAAATAAAGTACATAATATAGAGTATTATTAATAGATTATATAGCATATAAAGTTTTACTTCTACTTGTACTTATAGTAAATAGTATATAGTAAGTAGATTATATAGTATATAGAGTATATAGTATATAAAGTTGTACTTATTACTATAGTTACAATATATATATAGTATAAAGTATATAATATAAATAGTATATATATAATTTAGAGTATATAGTATATTGTAAATATATACTATAAAGAGTATATATATCTAATATAGTTCTACAATAGAGTACTACGTATGTAACATAGTACCACGTATAGTAGATATTATATATAGCACAGAGTACATTTTGTGTAATATAGTACTATGTTAGAGTAGACATTATATATATAATGTAGAGTATATACTATATAATTCAATATGTATAATACATAGTATAGAATATATAATAAAAATTGGACTATATATAGGATGGTACATAAAAAAGCTAAAAAATGGACACACTACATATAGTATATATATTGTATACTACATATTGCATACTACATATAGTATTATATACTACTTAATACATATTATATTCTACTTTATGTAATATGTACCTAACTACAAATTATTGGTCTTATATAAACTAAAAACTATATAATATGTGTTTTGTAGATAATGGAACCAAAGAGGGATAGCAAGAAAAGAGAACTCCAGTCTCTCCTTTTAGCAACCGTTAAGTGAGCATGAAGCTAAGATCCAGTTGTATAGCAAAGGGAACTATCGATCAAGAGGCATCATCATGAGTCCAACATTTGGACACTCCACCCAATAAAAAGAAATGAATTCTCAAAAGGTGTGTTTTTATTGATGAAGAGGCTTAAGTTGACGAAGACTCCAACAACATTGAAGATGATGTAGAGATCAGAGGTAAATTATGAGTGTATGTTGTAATTTTATGTTGAAGCAACATAGTTTGTATTCTAAATTATGGAAATGGTAGATGGTTAAATCTGATGGACGTTTTATTTTTGTTGAGAATGTTGGTTATAATCAACTATGTGGGAGATTTAGAAAGGGTGGACCATTTTTTATATACATACCATTGATAATTGCTATAGAAAATATTACATATTGTTTTTGTTTATGTTGGATAAAAGGTCCTTAAATCTCATGTGAGAGCCCTATATAGGGTGTGCGGTTTTTTTTAAAAAGTTGTCTGCATACAAAGGAGACTCTAGCAAAAACTTATAAATTAAATACTCTAGACTATCTAATCATAATTGCATATGTTTTTGGACAATTAAATGTTTGTCACTTCTTTTCTCTATGTAGAGACAAATGCTCACTGTTACCATATACATGTGGTAGTGATGTGTGTGAACACACTAAGAACCATCGTGCATTGTACATACGTCCATCACTCTAGGGATATCTATCTTTCCATTGCACTTAAGTAATACACTCTTTGTTGTGTAGCTTGAGCTTCCTTCATCTTTTCCAAGATGTGTGTGTTTTCCTACAACCCTAATTCCAACAATTGGTATTAGAGCAGGTTGCATCCTCTCGGGCTTATTTGCTAGTAGCTCCAGCACATGCCAGCACATGCCAGCTCACTTTCTCCGATTTCACTGAGGTTTGGTGAGTGTTTGTAGGTCGGCAAAAATTTTGGGCTCATTTCGGCCTCAGTTTCCACTACAACCAGGTATGCATAACATGCAATTTATTCATTTTGTGTAGAATTTTTGTCAGTGCCAAATATTTCATAGTTCGTCCTATATAGTCTACTGCAAGTTGTGCTATATAGCACGTGCTAGTCTCACTCAATGTCTCCTCATTTTGGGCAGTTTTCACATCAAGTGCAGTCATTTTTCCTGGATGACAACAATACAAATGTGTTCAAGATGTTTGCTACTCATGATAGATTGTATGGGGACAATTACCCTATCTTGGCTTACATGATGCAACATGTTCTTATGTCAAAGGGCGTTTGGAATATTGTGCACGACATTGATGTACGTCCTGGTTTTGAGGATGTAGGCAATGTTGAGGATGTGGCAGGTCTTTCTTCGAGGATTGTTGCTGTTAGAGTTGTCTTGCCTACAACAAAACAAGCTCATTGGGATGTAAAGGATGCACATGTTCACGTGTTGATTGCATTGTCTACAAAGTGCACCACCACTCCTCACATTTCTTTAGCAAAATCTGCAAAACAGGCTTAGGATATTCTGGATGGTCTTTATGCAAGCCACAATGAGACAAAAATTGCATAGCTGCGTAAAGAGCTGGAGTCAAAGATTATGCATGAGGAAGATGATATGGACACTTTCCTTGCTGGTGTCAAGGATATCAATGAGCGACTTATTTCTATAAGTGAAGTCATTTCAGACAGTTTCCTTGTGCAGACTGTTCTTGATGCCTTACTAGATTCTTACCAGACTTTGCTAGTACTTGGAGACTTATGACCCAAGGAAATCCTGAAGGTGTCAAGTTTGATGCATTGTGTACATTGTTGTTGCAAGAGTCACTTTCCAAAAAAAACAGGACTAGACAGAGTACAATTGAACAGGCTTTATTGCTTCTCAAAGAAAGGGTGGTAACAACAATGCAACCACTTCTTATGGTTCTTCTATGAGTGAAAAATCACCTATTCATAATGCTTCTAGTGGCAGCAATTCATCTAGAAATTCTGGTGATAAGGGCAAAAAGAAGATGTGTTGCCATTATTGTAAAGCTAACAATCATCAAGCAGTAGGCCAAAGAGGCTAAGAAGAAAGAGGGTGGTTTCACTGCAAATATTGGCTCCACTACAAATGCAACCATTGTTGAGTCTTCTACGAAAGGAGACTTTGATGCTGATGTTGATGCAGAATGGGCTTTTAGTGTAGAGTTCACTTACAATCCTGCTATTCATGATGCATGCATGTCAGTTGATGCAAATTCACATGTGTGGTATCTCGACAATGGTGCTACAAAGCACATTCTCTCACATCGTCAATTGTTAACCCCTCTCTCGTTCTGGCTTCAAATCATCTACGCCTTTCTTGATTTTGCTGAGAACTCTCACAGTTAGAGGCCTGACGATTTCCTAGCCGCACTCCGCACTTCTTGACAACGTTCCATGGCATCATGGTTCTCACCATGGTATTAGTGACGCTTTGAACAAATTGCGGAACAGTTTTCCTCATCGTGGCTTAACGTACCATGGCATCATGATTCTCACCATGGCATTAGAGACGCTCACAAAAACTTTGAAATGGAAATTAACATCATGGCTTTAGATACCATGGCATCAGAGATGCTTTCAACAAATAAAAATATTGAAATAGTATTCACCATGGTTTTAGAGATGCTTAGAAAAAACTTTGAAATAGCAATCATCATGGCTTTACGTACCATGGCATCAGAGACGCTAGTTTTGTGGAAAATTTGTAAAACCTCAAGAGAATGACTAGTCAATAGATTATGGCTTGGTAAATCTTGTCATCTCTTGAACCATCGATGAAGACGCATCATGTAACTTCATCCCATATCAGCAAAATAATCAATACAATTACTTATTAAAACAAACTTATTTTTGAAATTGTTTTATGGTGGTCTGTAGGGGGTGACAAGCAGGCACGCCATGACCATGCCATATATGATCATAAAAAAAACAAAAACTTGTAATAGTCGGTTGTGATAGGCATGGATGAATACCATCATGAAGCGACACGATTTTGTGCTCTTAAACCTTATCATCGTTTGATGCCATGAAATAGACCTTGTCACAACATTGATACACAAGGAAGATTCTTTGCAGAATTTATAGCTAAGTAGACAAAAGAGTAGCCATTTATGTTGGTAGGCATGCAACTCAAAGAAAAACTAGATGATCAAGCAGCTAGGTGTTCAAGTCATCACCCCAAAATATTAAATGTTTATTTGTATGTTGTTGATGCCCGATGATCAGTGCTGTTTGGTAACTGGATGAAGCCACTATTCATGTCAAGAGCAGGATGGTCATTGTTTGGTTATAGCTGGACAGAGTCGATATTCATGTCAGCGACATAGCAAAGAACTACTTGGTAGAGATATAAAAGCAAGAGGGGACACTTTCACGTGGTTCATGCCCTCATCAGCCGCCATGCTCAGGGAATCATCCATCGTGATGCAGCTGCGTGTGCGTACCTCTTCACAAATAGTTAGTGTGCCGAGGACTTCTGAAGAAGACAGCAGTCTGCTTTAATATTTTGCACTCGCAGTGCTGAAGGGGCTGCAATAGATATAATAATAGCTTGCACTGTTACTCAAATCTGGTCTTGCGCCATGGATTGCTACTCTAACTGCATCAAGTGCTTATGAAACAAAGCAATGTATGCTTGCAATAGATAATCAGGCTACTGATGATAAGCGCTTTTACGTTAAAAAGTCAAAGCCTTCCTGTTGATGCAAATCAACAGAAAAATAGAGGCAGACGAAAGCCAACCAATAATAGCAACAACTATAGATATAGCGCAACCCTGAGCGCACTCTTTCTCCTTACCGGTGCAAGTAGGGTGATTCTCCTCGCTGTTGCAAACTCTCAAGAGGTGGTATTTTCTTTTAAAATAATGCAAGTTAAAATAGATTACTTTTAAAAATACCACTCTTTGACGCGTTGTTGATTGGGGCACTGCTAAAACTGGAACGTTGTAGCCATCGTGAGGCACCACCAAAGCTGGAATTGATCAAGCGGGGAGGTAGCTAGAAGAGAAGGCATGCTAGCCATCATGGTTGTAGTTGCAGCACCCGCACCCACCATGATTTCTTTGGCGGTTGGAGCTTTGAGATTCCTTGCAATCCCTCAAAGGGTTATGCTGCATCTAATCTTGCGCTTAAAATATTTGTTAGCATGGAGCAGGATAGGAGACTTCGTCAACATGGAGGAAGAGAGGGCTTACGACTCGCTTACGATCTCCTTAGCACATGCTTTCGATCTTTAGCACATGCTTCCTTACAAGGAAGCATTGTAGTGTCCATGGCTGTGTCTTTCTCGTTATCACAGCGTGTTCTTGTTAAGAATGCCATGCTCATGAGTCTACCACTGCATACCTCAATAATAAATAGGAAAATAATACAACTTATCTTTTTAAGGTGACGCTCTGATACCAGGTTGAACTCGAGACGAGACACGAGACGAGGGGGAGAGAGAGAGAGAGAGAGAGAGAGAGAGAGAGAGAGAGAGAGAGAGAGAGAGAGAGAGAGAGAGAGAGAGAGAGAGAGAGAGAGAGACGACTCCACGATTGCAAACCCCAAAGTGTGTCCAATGACTACATGATATGAGTTTATATAGAGGGGACCAGAGTGCTATATATAGAGACATTATATATAGCTCAACATGTAGGATTATAAGACTATGGATCTCTTGCTTTTACAGAGTGTGAGGACTTAAAGCGGGGTGAATGACAATATGTAAATAGTGTACAAAGAGGTTTGAAGATGATTGGTTTGCTAGAGATGGTGAATGCATTGCAGGTGTGTTTGATGAGTGTTCGTCTGTGGATACTATGCAAGACTTGGAGTCTTTAGTGGACTGCAAGTTGCGTATGGGAAGTGAGGTCGTGAAAGTATTCTCAATAGAAATGTACAAGGTCATTGAGAATTTCAAAAATGCTCAAGGTGTTGATGTACGAGTGGAGATTAAGTATAAGTCTGTGTCAAGAAAAGTGAAACCAGTGGCATTACCTCTACCAAAAGATTGCACAAATAAGATGAAACAAGCTGCTTTGCAACCTAGCCTTTGTAACCCAAGCAAGATTGGACACAAGTTCACACAGGATTCTTTGAAGGAGTTAAAGGTTGGTTACGAGGACAATTTGACAAAAGACGAAAAGGTATTCTTTGAAGACATGCTTGCCAAACATGTAAAAGCTTTTGCATTTGAGCCTTATGAGATAGGGTGTTGATCCATCCATTGCTTCTCCTATGGTGATCTTCACTATCCCTCATGTACCTTGGAACTTGAGGCCGATTCTTGTTCCAAAGGCTCATTTGCCAAAACTCATTGAGTTGCTTAATGAAAGGATCAAGATGGGTATTTTGGAGCCTTCTTGTGCTCCATATTCAAACATGTGGTTCAGAGTTCTGAAGAAAAATGGTTCTTTACACTTTATTCAGGATATGCAACCTGTAAATAAGGTGACAATGAGAAATGTGGGTATAGGGCCAATTGTCGATGAGTTTGCAGAGACATTTGCAGGAAGGGCAATATATTCTATGGGAGATTTGTACTCAGGGTATGATCAATTCCAACTAGAAATGGAAAGCAGGGACTTGACTACCATGAGGACACCCTTGAGTTTAGTAAGGATGTGCACCTTACCTCAACGGGCAACTAATTCAATTGCACATATGATGAATGGTATGAACAAAGTCCTACGTGAATTCATACCGCAAACTACAATGCCTTTCCTTGATGATGTGCTAATCAAAGGATGTGACATAAGCGATATAGATGTGGCTCTGGACTCGAGTGGGTGCCGCAAGTATGTGTTTGGTGTGAATGAAGTTCTTATTGTGAGACATATGTGCGGGCCATATGGTAGAAGGCCTTGTCTTGCAAAGATTGATGTAATTCAAAAAATGAAAGAGACATGTATAATGTAACTGAGGTTTGAAGGTTCTTGGGTGCATGTGTGTTCTATGTTATCTGGATTCCACATTATGTGCATGTGGCAGAACCTTTGTATCAACTTTTGAGAAAGAACCAAAAGTTTCAATGGGAAGAAATGCATACCCATGCCATGAGAAAATTAAAGAAATTGCTGCTTATATCTCCAACTTTGAGGAAAGCAAACTATGAATGTGGAAGATATGTAATTGTGAGAGTGGATACTAGCCCCTCAGGAATTGGATGGGCGATTGGGCAAGATGATGATGGCGGCAAGCGATATGTGGTGAGATTTGAAGCAAAAGTCCTAAGCTCTCGTCAACGCAACTATCCACAAAGAGAGTTATGTGGAGTAGTCACAACTTTGAAATGTGACAAAGAGTATTTGATAGGAGCAAATGTAATAGTGGACAAAGAGTATTTGATAGGAGCAAATGTAATGTGACAAAGAGTATTTGATAGGAGCAAATGTAATAGTGGAGACTGATTGTCTACCCCTTCTTAACAACCACGTTTATCTAGAGACTCTTCTTCTTCTTTTTGTGAATATTGTGGACGATCTGATCATCCCACTCATATGATATATAGCACGCCATGAGATTCCTCATATTTTGAAAGTTTTTTTTTTTAATTCTCTTTTGATGTGACAACTCTGTCTAGAATCTAGAGAGTCAAAAATAGAATCTTTTAAAATATGAGGAATCTCGTGGCGATGATGTAGGCACACAGTTCTATAATATCTCTCATGCCAAGGGCAATCATCTTTATATGTCAAATTCACTTGAGTCGTTTATAGAGGACCTATATCAACGTGACTGGCTGCTCATTGGACATTATCTGAGCACTTTGGCAAGGCAACAAGGGTGGACTGAGCAAGAGTTCAAAAGAATACAGAGAAAGGCCTATGGATACTTTTTGAAAGATGGGTACTTATTCAAGCATCGAAAACAAAGAAATGGATTGCCGATGAGAGTCGTGAATGATAAGGACTCTCAAAATGAGCTTATGAAAAAGTTTCATGAGAGTCTTTCTGTTGGACATAGAGGTGTATGGGCCCCCTTTACTAAAATGAAAGAGAGGTATTGGTGGAAAGGTATGTATAAAGATGTATCTCACTTTGTGGAGTCCTGTGAAACCTGTCAAATGTATTCAAATGTATGTCATCGTGATGGGTTTCATCCAACTTACCCATTGGGCATGCATTACAAGTGGGTAGTAGATCTGGTTACAATGCCATTGGGCTTATGGCAAATGAAATACATAGTGCTTGCATGAGAATACTTAACCAATCAAGTTGAAGGTCGTGCTCTAAGAACAAAAAGCACAGAAGGGGTATGTAAGTTTCTCTTGGATGATGTAATTAGCCGTTATGGTTGTGTTGGAAAAATAACAACGGATATGGGTGAGTTGGATGCTGACAAAGCAAGGGAGTTTTTCTCTAGGTTGGGCATTAAACTTGCTCTCACTATTGCATATATAATCCAGAGAGAAATGATAAATCGGAGCATGGGCATCCTCCTATCATTAAAGCTTTGGCTAAAGCAATCAAAGGTAAAATGGGAGAGTGGCCTTGGTTATTGTCTTATGCTTTATGGGCTGATCATACAACTCATAGCTCAGTTACTAGTTATATGCCTTTTGAGTTGATGTATGGTCAAAAACCTACAATGTTAATTGAGGATGTAATTCTTACATGGAATGTATTACCTTGGAAAGATGGAATGAGCACATACAATAGTTAGAAAGAAGGAATCAAGATATTCAGAATGTAGTAGCATGATTGAAAGATGCAAGGTTAAAGAATAAAGACAGATTTGATAAGAGGCTTACACTCAGACCTAAAGCTATTGAGGAAGGTGATTGGGTGTTGGTGTATGACAGGAGTCTTGACAACCAGCATTCAAAAATAAGAAAGGTTTCAAAGAGATGGTTTTGTCCATATGTGGTTCAACATGTACGTGGGAATGCGACTTACACCTTGCATGAACTAGATGGGACAAAAATAAAGGTTCCCATCTCATGGAAAAGAATCAAGTTATTCAAAAGAAGAGGTGATACAAATCCCTTTGATTCAAAGGAAAGTCAGAATGAAGGCTCTGATGAGAATTTTATGGATGTAGATGAAGAACGAGAGGATGATGCGTTAGATTTCATTGCAAGTGATGACGAAATTGATATGTATGATGACTTAAATGAAGACTGAACCTGCAAAAGATATTTGTGGCACATGCCTGAGGATGTGCAGGTTTAGAGGGGGTGGATGTCATGTCGTGGCATGTTAATGATGTGAAACTAAAATATTTACCTCACTCGCAATGCTTTTGTCATGTGGGACCAAATGCTATACTGTACATAGTGTGATATATGCGAAAATACATACCTTGTCGGGCAGACGAGTGCCAGACGTGGCACTATCGCATACTTTTTTACATAAATATATGACTAATTTTCTTTAGAAATGTACAAATGTCAAGTGTATCGAAGTGGCACGCTCGTTTTGTCTAGAAAGGTCAATGCGGACAATCTCAACCGAAAATAGCAGGCTTCGTGCGTTGGCGTAAACGACGTGTCCAAAGTGCTTACCAAATGGGAAAATGAGGTTCAAGATGAAATTTGAGCCCAATGGGATTTTCCCACAAATTTAGGGATTTCTCCCAACTCGTTTGGGCTTTTTACGGACAAAAAGGATTATTTTTGGGCAAAAATGGCTAAAAATGTCCTTAAAATGGTCAAAAATAGCCTAGAAATAGCTCAAAGTAGCTAAAAATGCCACATCAATGACAGTCCCATCGTTGTCTAAGTTGTGTGGGAAGTTTTAGGGCCAAGAATGAGCTCATTTGGGCATATGAGCAAGGAGATACAGCCATTCTTTTACAGGGTGCAGGTGCAGTCTTGTGCTGCTTCCACTACATGGTGGAGGCTGTGAGGCCTCCAATTATGGTTTCCCCTCCTCAAATAACTACTTGGGATTTTCCAATGAAGTACTGAAGCTTCCATGAAATGGTCACAACAAGGAATTGAAGCATCATTTTAGGTTTTTTAACTGGTCAAATGAGCATTGCATCTATGCAATTGGGAGTGAGGCAACACCTAATCTTCAGACACACAAGAGTTTTGAGTTAGTATTGGTTCTTTTTCATAGTGGAGCTTTCATGGCTAGAGTTTTTTTCTTTTTTAGTGTGTTTTTGGCTTCAAATTGTGTACGCCTTGGTTGATTTTTCTAAGAATCCTCACAGTCAGAGGCCCACGTGCTTTCCTAGTCGCACTGCATACTTCTTGACAACGTGACTTTTTGGAAGGATGAAAACCACTTTTTCTCATCAAATGGGAAACAACCATTGTACCAATTGAAACATGATAGCGAAAAATCTACCAAACAAGCCTATTATAGAAAATACCGTTAAAAAAGGATCATGCCCGATAGAGTAGGAAAGAAAAAACTCCCTCGAAATGCATATAAGGAGAGTGAAGGGGTTTAAGGCTATGGGACAACAATAACAAGAAGAATAGACTCTTTGGATACCTCTCTTCCCATCAAAGTTGCCCATGTGCTAACTGGCTGCTTGTGGTGGATGGTGGTAGGTATAGGTCTATTCTTCATGGATTCTGAGGCTCAATTAGTCTCCTACCAGAACCGGATGTACCAACATAAATTAAATAAATTTACCTTCTGACTATTTTGTCTTTCTAGATTGTCTATTGTCTTTTATGTCTTGTCTATTTTGGTCAAGTGTCAATATATGGTTCTCTAAGAGGGGATATCAAGTTTAATCTCTCTCTTTATTTCCCGAGTTGTCCTTGGTTGGACAACTACCATATATTGAACTTGCCTTCATTCTACACTATTTATAATTTTGTCTCTTATAACATTTTCAGGTTGGCTGGATTGTATCTCTTACACGTTTTGGTTACTCTGACGATAAAAGGATTTATATCCCTCCTATTGGTACACAATGCCTACTGTCGTGCTTTAAGGGGATTGACTTCCATAAAAGTCTTCTTCACTAAAAGGTAATACAGGAACAAGAGCTTTCAGCTTTAAAAACAACTTCTGTTAATGATTGGTTAAAACTCTTAGCCCTTGCCAGAAAAGATCCTACACAACTAATTATTGCACTAAGATATTTTTTATTATCATTATGCTTTATTGATGCTCAAGATTGCTCGGATTTAGACTTTTATTTCTCATCACTGTTGAATTGGGGAGAAAGATGGAGGTGGTAGATGAGAGAGGTAGAGAGAGAGCGAGACGACTCCAGATCTACAAACCCCAAAGTGTATAGAATACTCACATGGATGATGTATATATAGAGGAGACCCGGGTGCTATATATAGAGCTCAACACTCCCACTCAAATAAGTGTCCCTAACTGTGGATGAAAAAAAAACCTTGGGGGCTCAAGGAAAAAACCCACAGCTCTATATACACCCACCATTATATTAAAAATATCATGAAATTTACAAATAATGCTTATGCGGAGCTACATCACTCCTATCAATTACAACAATGGCTTTAAAAGGCACAATTGAGAGATATCTTTCTGTAGACTGCCAACGTCTACTCACCAAGAATGTCTTCATAAACTTTTTAAGTATTCTGCCATAATCTCTTCACAAGATAATGTCTTGATAATTTTAAATTTTGGTCATACCTGAAAATATCATAAACTCAAATACAATGAAGAAAATCTTAGCAATGTCAATGAAATAATCACAGTCAAAATGTCATAAGAGATGGTTTTCAATGCTATCCTTTTAATAACATAACGATGGATAGTACATAACTACATGACACAAGATGATGTCCATACAATATTCAAGAAAATGGCCATAACAATGATATATGACATGACGATTAGATAGCACATATGCATGTATAGCAAAACAAGAATATATGTCCGCACATATGTATATATAACAAGATGATCTCCATAGGATATTCAAGACAATGTCGATCCATAACAAAATGATGGCATGCCAATTAGATAGCACATAATAAGACACAAGATGATGTTCATACGGTATTCAAGGAAATGGCCACAACAATGATGGCATGACAATGACGATGTCCACGACGATATTCATAAGAATGTCCATAACAATGATGGCATGGATATTAGATAGCACATAAGATGACACGAGAGAATTTCCATATGATATTCAAGAAAATGGCCATAACAGTGATGGCATGATGATCATATATAGTAGATATGTATATATAACAAAATAACAACGTATTTGTGTACATAAATACATGACACAAGATGATGTCCGAGATGATATTCAAGACAATGACCATAACAATGATGGCATGATGATCAAATAGCACATATGTATGTATATCAAAATAAGAATGTATGTGTGCACATAAATACATGACACAAGATGACGTTTGAGAATATATTCATAACAATGACCATAGTAATGATGGCATGATGATGACAATGTTTGAGCCGATATTCATAACAATGGCCATAACAATGATGGCATGACGATTGATAATGTTCGCGATGATAATCATAACAATGGCCATAACAATGTTGGCATGAAGATGACGATTTCCGAGACAATTAATATTCATGAGAATGGCCATAACAATGATGGCATGATGATCAGATAGCACATATGTATGTATATCGAAATAAGAATGTATGTAATGCACATAAATAAATGACACAAGATGATGTCCGAGAAGATACTCATAACAATCACCATAGTAACGATGGCATGACAATGACGATGTCTGAGATGATATTCATAACAATGATGGCATGACGATTGATAATGTCCAAGAGGATATTCATAACAATGGCCACAGCAATGATGGCATGACAATGACGATGTTCGAGATGATATTCATAGATGATTTCCATAAGAATACGTTTTCGGGTGGCAAGATGACATATTCAACTCTATAGAGTGATCATCAAGGCACAAACTCAAGTAAATTACTCCATCAATAATTTCAATAATAATTCATTGTAAATTATATGCGTTTCTTTACGAGTGACAGAGCATCAAACTCTCCAATATTGGTCATGTCACTACATGAGCATCATAAATTGAAGTTCAAATATTCAACACAATGTCTAGTAGACCATTATACCAAGCACTAATGCTCAAATCCTTGGAGCATCATAAATTGAAGTTAAAATATTCAACACACCGTCTAGCAAATCATCATATGAAGCACTAATATTAAAATCGATGGCCATACTATTCCATGGGATCAAAGCACATGGAATCGGCAGTTCTTGTAGGAGTTGGTGAAGCCACAATGCTTCTCGAGCAACGAAGGATGCTGCTATATACTTTGCCTCGGTAGATGATAGAGAAAGTGAAGTCTGGCGCTTGCTTCGCCAAGAAATAGCACCATGCAAGAGAAAATACATGCCCAGAGATGCTATGCATATTCGGGTCTTGCCCAACCCAAAATTGGTATGAACAAAACCTTTGAGTTGTAGTGGTGATGAGTGGTACTGACGATAATAGGTGAGAGAATGATGGCGAGTGTGGTGTAAGTAGCACAGTGATCTCTTGGCACCAAGACCATGGCATTTGTGAGGTGCCTTCATATGGCGAGATAATACATGACCTATAAAGCTAATGTCAAGCCTTGTGCATAAAATGAGGTACCTTTGCTAGCCAATTAAGCGAGCATAGGGAAAGCTTGACATAGAATAATTATCATCATCACATGGTGGCAGAGATGTGAATAGTTTATGCTTGACAAGTAGTGGTGTAGAGAGTGCATTAGAAGAGAGAAGACCATACTCACCCAATATGTCTTCAATGTATTTCCGTTGTGAGAGCTTGATGAATCTGACATTTGGATCCCTGTTGACCTCTATGCCCAAGAAGTAGGTCATAGGGCCGTTGTCATGGACTGGAAATTCTTCCTTGAACATTTTCACAACATGTGAGACATATGTCTCATCACTAGCAATGATAGGAACATCATCGACATAGACACCAATGATTGTCCATCCATGAAAGAGAGTACAATAGAATAAGTTTGGGTCAGAAGTGCATTGAACCCATCCCCATTTGATAAGAAAATCATGCAAGTACTTGAACCATTGTCGTGTAGACTGCTTAAGACCGTATATAGGCTTATGTAGCTTGCATACATAGATAGTGGGATCATCACAATAGAAGTAGGGCGGTTGAGCCTTATAAATGATTTCATTTAGCCATCCATGTAGAAAGGCAGTGTGAATGTCAATGTGATTACAAGGAATCTCAAAGAAAGCAGCTAATGCAACAAGTATGAGAAATGATGCAATGCCGATGACGGGAGAGTAACTATCAGTGAAATCTGTACCATGTTGTTGCGTATAGCCCTTCGCGACAAGCCTGGCTTTGTACTGTTTGACAGAACTGTTGGGGTGATGCTTCTTCTTAAGAATCCATCAGAAACCGATGACATTGGCGTCGTCGGGCCTTGGCGTGATAGTCCAAGTTTGAGCTTCTTCGTGTGCTTGAAGCTCTTTCTTCATGGCTTCAATCCATTGTTCGCCTTCGAGAGAGGCAATGGTGTCTTCAAGTGAGAGCGTGTTCTCCTCAAGCGGGTCGGGTATTTTGATAGAGAGGTCTTCTTCTTCTTGAAGCAAGAATGAGGAGAAGGATGTTGCTTTGTAGATGGCTTCAAGAGAGCAGTGTCGAGGGCGAAGGGGAGGCGAGATCCCTTCATCATCCAATGGAGCTGATTCGGAGGTTCGATTAGAGTGTTGATTAGATTCCTTGAGGGTTGAGGAAGAAGAGGAAATGGTGATGGGAGTGATGGTGTTTCTACGAGTAGTAGAAGCAGGCGGGGTTGAGTATGAGGATGAGAGTACAATAGGTGAGTGTTCCATGATTAGAGGAGATGATGAAGGAGCTGGGGGGTTGAAATGAGGGTTGCTTAGGGACGTATTTGAATGAGGTAGGGGACTGATATGGTTTGTAGTTGCTGGAAGAGGTAAATAGGGCTTCAATTGGTGTTCATGGAGACTGAAATTGCCTGAGATAGAGGGCTGAAATGGTGTGGGTGTGTGTGTATCCGTCTTGTAGTGTGTGGGAGAGCTGAAGAGTGTATATGGTAATGCAATCAAGTGGCACAAGTTGATGAGGTGCAGGTGGAGTGGAATCCAATACTAAGGCTGGGTAGCGCTAGAGCAGGTTGCGCCAGCTTTTGATTTCTGGCAGCTTTCATTATTTGTCTTGTGGTCATTAGATTTTGAATTAAAGTGCTTCAGTGATTATTCACACTCTGGGGCAATGGGTTATCAACATTACTGGCCATAGGAGGTTTATTGAATGGTGTATCTGGGGTAGGTAGAAGAGGCTCAGTGGTTGATGAGGACGAAGCTTCACGAGGATGATTGAATAGAAGAAACTCGTAGAATATCACTGACCTTGAAAACAAAAAATTATTAGTTGTCGAATTGTAAAGGAAATATGCCTTAACGCCATGCGTGTTGCCGTATCCACAGAAGATAGTGTGGATGCTCTTAGGAAAAAAATTGGGTTGAGGACTGGTGAGCAGAGGATATACCGGGGAACCAAAGATCTTGAGATGGGTTATGTTGGGCGGGTGGCTAAACCATACCTAGTAAGCAGTTTTGTGTGGATTGACGGATGAGAGGTCTCGATTCTGAATGTAGGTGGCGGTAGCTATGGCTTCTTCCCAGAATGTAGTAGGAAGTCGAGCGAGGGCTAGCATTGAGTGGGTAGCTTCAACTAAAGTGCGATTATTACGCTCGGCGACTCCATTTTGCGGAGGGTGATTAGGAATTGTAAATTCTCATCGAATACCATTGATACACAATATTGTTGAAATTCATTGCTTTTGTATTCACCACCATTATCTGTCCTCAGTGCCTTGATTTTGCGATCCAGTTGTGTCTCCACCGCAGCTTTGAAAGCCTAAAAATTGATAAATGTTGCAGCTTTATTTGCCAAGAAATAGACATGAGTGTACCTTATATAGTCGTCAATGAAGATTTAGAAGTATTTGTTGCCGGTGAGTGATTGTGTCTGCATTGGGCCACACAAATCCGAGTGGATGAGCTTAAGAGGTTGAGATGTATGAGATTTTGACCTTGGAAACTTGAAATGCTTAGCATTGCCCAATCACTACAAGAGGCTATTCATATTAGCGACGCTCAAAAAAAAAAATTCCCGGCGTCGCTATGAGCGTCGCAAATTTACAAAGAAATTTGCGACGCTCATAGCGACGCCGGCTGGGCTAAAAAAAGTAACCGAGCGCGCCCAAAAACTCAGATCTCAGATTTGAGTTTTTCGGCGCCCTCAAGCAAGGAGCAGGTAACGTTCTCCCTCTCTCTCTCTCTCTCTCTCTCTCTCTCTTTTTCTTCTCCACACACACACACACACACACACATACACAAGGAGAGGAAGGAGATCCAGGTATGCTCCTTCCCTCTCCTCATTCTCATGTTCCCTTCCCCTCTTTCTCTCTCCCTCTCTCTCTCTCTCTCTCACACACATACACACATACATAGTGTTTTTGAGAGAGAGAGAGAGAGAGAGAGAGAGAGAGAGAGAGAGAGTACAAACAAAAACAAAAACACACACACACATACATAAACAAAGAATGCACACACACATTGAGAGAGGAAAAGAGAGAGAGAGCATGCATAAACAAAAACCGCATGCATTGAGAGAGGAAAAGAGAGAGAGAACATGCATAAACAAAAAACGCACACATTGAGAGAGGAAAAGAGAGAGAAAACATGCATACGATCCAAAAAAACGCAAACACATTGAGAGAGAAAGAGAGAGAAACTAATTTAACGTCGTAGGAAACTAATTAAAATTAAAAGACCTAAAGATCTAGCCGACGAGGAGTTGAACTCAAGACCTATTATTCAAGAGGGAAATGGCATAATCAATCTATCATACTTGGCATGGGTGATAGAAAGGTTATACCATTTATCTCTTTTTATTGGCACACACATCCACACACGTGCACACACACAAGAAGAAGAGAGTTATAACGTCGTAGGAAACTATCTTAAAAGACGTTAAAGATTAGGTTATATGTAGACTTACATTAAATTAGATTTAGGTTTATTTTTAACTAGATTTACGTTTATTTACGCTAGATTTAGATTTACGTTATATTAGATTAGATTTAGGTCTCCATAGACTGTGATGCCTGCATGAAGCGGGTGAAGAAAGCCCTCAATGGAATATAGGGTATTGCTGCCTTCACTCATGGTGGGCTCCGTTGATCCAAAAGTACTGGTGAAATGTCTTCAGAAGATAGGGAAGAAGGTGGATCTTCAGGGCGGCAAGAGTCACTACATCCCCAACACAATGACCATCTAGACAACCTCTAGTCATTCAACAGCAACTTCAAAGTTAGTAACAAGAGCAAGAATGGTCTAAAGGGCCAATTGCTGTCCTCAGATGTGGATAGAGATGAGGCAGCGTCACCGCCGAAAGTTAACTCTCACATCTTTAGTGATGAGAATGCCAACTCTTGCCGAGTTATGTGAAAAATTATGTGTTAAATCAGTTTTAAGGTTCTTATAATCCCTGTTAGTTTAGATCTTTTTTTTTAATATAACATAATTTACGTTAGATTTAGATTTATGTTATATTAGATTAGACTTAGGTTTATTTAGGTTTACCCACACACACACACACACACACACACACACACAAGAAGAAGAGAGTTTTAACGTCGTAGGAAACTATCCCAAAAGATGTTAAAGATTAGGTTAGATGTAGACTTACGTTAAATTAGATTTAGGTTTATTTTTAGTTAGATTTACGTTTATTTAGATTTACGCTTATTTACATTAGATCGAGTCCACGCAAGAATTACTTACGGTTTAGGGTTTAGAGTTAGACGAACAGTGAAAAGATCTACTATGAAAAGATGTTAAGATGCTGTGAAGTGCTACAGCTAGAGAAGAGGCAAAGGGGTTTTGTCCACTACATGCAGTATCATGTAGACATGGGTGTGTAGATTTCTTGTACCCACAAATATAGGTATTGACCAATAAAGACGAGATTATAACCCGGTGGTTCTGATCTCCGTGCACCTCTAGACCGAGGTGTGCGGGGATTGGACATGACTAGAGAATGTGAGGTAAAGAGAGAGAGAGAGAGAGAGAGAGAGAGAGATAAGACGAAGAATGCCAATAGAATATTAAATTTGTTGTCCAGGTTATAAGTTTTTTATCCTCATTATGAGTAGTGACGAGGATGTGGGACCGTCCAACCGAAACACCTATCTCTCAACGAGGGTCTTATGTCCTTGTAATCAATGCAAGCATGCTGTGCGACGGACAAGACGTGTTTCTTTGCAGCACGTTCGCGAATTTGGCGAGTTCGATCCATCTATTATAGATCAAGTTGTTGCCAATTATAACTCGTCAGACTCTGACGCTGGCCAACAAGCAGCAATCTTGCAACCCAATAGACGTGTTCGCAGGCGCTTTGGTCAAGCAGCATATGTGAGGCCACAAGATGTAGCCTCTGAGAGCTCGGGGGATGATCATGCAGAGCACATTCCCAACGAGGCAATGTTTGAGCCCGAGATTGATGAAATGATCGAGACGAACATGGATTCAGAAAGGCTTATCTATGATGATATGAAAAGTGAAGCCGATACGCCATTGTATAATGGAGCACGTATGTCTAGATTGAAAGCACTCCTGGTTCTTCTCAACATGCACGCAAAGTTTGGATGGAGTGACACTAGCGTCACAACGCTTTTCAGGTGATCTATTACAATTAGTTTACGTTAATAAAACTCTAAATGTATAATGATCTGATAGATTTTTACACGACTGTATCGTATTTTTATGTTGTGTAGATTGCTTAAAGAGCACATACTACCAACTGAAAATGTGATGCCAGATTCCCGAGATGAAGCAAGAAAGATTTTGCGAAACTTGGGGATGGATTACAATTCTATCCACGCTTGTCCTAATGACTGTATTCTTTTCAGAGGGGAATACATAGACATGGAGAAGTGTCCGAAATGTGATTCCGAAAGATATCGAGTAGATCTCCACGGGACAAAAATTCCACAAACGGTTTTGCGACATTTCCCTCTGCTTCAGAGCATGTGTCACATGTGGACCTAGACTGAATGCACGTAGGGCACCCTCAGTGAAGAAGCAAATCTACGAAGGTCATCAAGCGTATCTTCCAGAGAATCATGTGTTATGCGACGGATTTTTGGGAAGAGAGCCACCAAGGATGTCTGCACAAGAATGCTTAGAGCAGAAGGAGATGTGCGATGACGGATTGCCTCCAGGGATGAAGAGACTATCTCTATGGTACGAGTTACCATACTGGCCCCGACTCATGATCAATCACTTGCTCGATCCAATGCACATATTCAAGAATGTGGGTAATCTACTATGGGACCATCTGACCGGCAAGAAAGATACTTTGAGAGCCAGAGTTGACCTTAGAAATGTGGATCGTATGGAGAAATATTGGTCGCAAACAGCGTCTGATGGATCGATAAAACTCCCTAAAGCACCATTGATTTTCACAGGAGCCCAAGAACGCAAAGTAAAAGAGACCATTCGATCTTTGCGGACCCCCACTGGCGTAATGCACTCGCTCCGAACGTGTTTTACTAAAGAAGGAAAGCTTACCGGTTTGAAGTCACACGATTGGCATAAAATGTGTCAGGTACGTTCATAGTGGACTTTAATATCATTGCATAAAATGTGGACTTTAATATCATTGCTGCACATACTTTACAGTTTATTTTACCGGTTGCCATTGAGGGATGTTTGTCTCTCGACATCCGTAACACAATCTACAAACTTGCAAAGCTGGTGCAATGGATCTCACAAAAGGAGATCAACGTAGACTCCATACCATTCGCCAAACTAAATGCTGCGGAGCTTGTGTGCATGTTTTCCTACTACAATGCTAACCATTCAGGTGCATCTTCTTGTTCACATAGTTGATGAGGTGGAAATAGCTGGCACAGTTCATTCCAAATGGATGTTCTTATTAGAACGTTTCATGAAAACGCTTAAGGGATATGTGCGTCAAAAGGCACGTCCGGAGGGTAGCATGGCAAAAGGTTGGTTGGTATCAGAGTCCCTAGTGTACATTGGAGAGTGGCTAGACGGATTTGATAAAGCCCGGGACACGCTATGGCGAACCATAGATGATGAGCGCATATCTGGGATTGTCATGTGCAATCTCGGTGTTGAGAAGAAGATGACGGAAGATCTAGAGGCTAAAATCAACCCATTCTACATGCTTCACAATCCAGTGATGCAAAAGTGGATTTCACAATATGAGGATGCAAAGCAAGAGCGACAAAGGGCACGAATCGAGTGGAGATGGGGAAGACGACCACCGATGCACTATCCAGCGGTTCTCGAGAGCCTACCAACCTTCATGAGCTTAAGATGGTTGCACAACCAATTGAAAAGCGCACAACAATGCGGTGACGAAGTGACTGAGGAAGAGTGGGAGTACTCTCGGGGTTGTGCGACCAAGGTAAGTGAGCAATGTACGACTAGCAAGTGACTTTATTTATAAACGTTTGAACGGACACTCATAATCTTTGTTTGTTGTAGTATAAGTCATACACAGCAGCATGGTGTAAAGGTCGACATTTTAGGGTGGAACGAATCGACAAAAAGCGTTTTACTCAAGATTGTGGAATCATGGCAAAATTTGAACAGTCTAGTCGACGACGTTCCTCTGATGCAGATCCTGTGGTGGCGGAACTCACTTACTTCGGCACGCTGCAAGAGATTTTGAGGATCGATTACAGAGGATTTTTTGTCTTGTTCGACGTGCAATGGTTCAAGATAATCATGGAGAGTCGCAACGCTACTGTGCGTAGAGGAGAGTCTGGTTTTTTTGAGGTGGATTCTACTAAGAAATGGACTGACCTAAGAAACACTTTCGTACTACCCGAGCATTGTGAACAAGTATGTAAATAGTTAACATCCCCCTTTTACAAGTTATGTGCTTGAAAGCTCTCATGTAAGTTATGTGTCTCTGGCAGGTAATATTTCATCCTACAAAGTCTACATCAAACTGGTGGTACGTCATAGAGGTAGCCCCTCGTAGTGCAAGGACGTATGAAGGCTACCATGTGCCAATCAAAACGGCATCAATGGAGGAGATCAGAGAAGATGCTCAATCAAAAGCCGCTGCGGTGGTGCCAGACGAGCATCAAGATGCTACTACTCTATATGGGGTGCATGCAGAGGAGCTACAAAATGAAATAGAGGATATGTGTTTAAACGGAGAGCTCTATATAGATATAGGAAGTTATGCTGAGTTATGCGAGGATGAGAGAGAGATCTCTTAAAGCCACAAATATTGTATTTGAACAATTTTGCTCCGTGTTGTAAAAGCTCTGGCTCTCTAAGTACCTTCCATGGTGTATAACGCTCTTTTCTACTCGCGCTCACATCTTTTGATTGAAAATTCTGAGTTTTCGACTTGCCTCTTCTATCACTCAATTCATTGCATCATTGTATTTATATGCGTCATTACGTCATTGTATTTAATGGTCTTTGCGTCATTGTCTACTCTATTCATTCAATATTAAGTTAAAATATTCGTGTGTTTAATGCAGGTATGGATGATGAGGAGTTTCTTTCTTCTTTGTCACCGCAGCAGAGACAGTGGTACGTGGAGCGTCATCGCTCTGGCGCATCATCGCGCGTTCCTACTCCATCCGCATCTCCCTCTCTTTCGGAGCATTCGGCGCGCTCCGAAGCTTCGGCGTCGACGAGACGAGCTTCACACTCGTCTAGACACCGGCGCTCTAGTGGTGGCGGTGGCGGTTGTTGTGGGGATTCCGCCACCGATGCCTCCACACCGCCTCGTGTTCAACGAGGCTCTTTACCCTCCCCTTGTTTGCCCGCCCCCACACCAGCCACAACATCGCCATCTACGCCAGGTTTTGCACGGCTAACTGTTCCTAGAAGCTACACACCTCTACCTACTCCGCCTGGAGCCACCCCACTCGACACTCCTCGCTTCGGGGCCCAGACGCCGGTGGAGACACCTGACGTCCGTACCCCCATCGACACGCCGCTAGAGACCCCTGCCGGGACACCCAGGTTCACGCGTCACCGGCCATAGGGCTTGTCTTACTCCATCGACTTCAGCGGTGGCATCATCATGGATGATGACGGCAAGAAGGTGATCTCGCGCATGCGTGGTCTTTGCTCTCAGCTGTTTAGACACTACATACTAAACAAATGGAGTGAAGTACCAAGTGATTTAAAAAACAAAGTCATCAGCATACTTCATGATGAGTTTCCCGTTCCAACACGGGATCAGCGCTTCAATGAAGACCTGATGAAGATTCAAATGCGCGAATACTGCAAACACAAGCGTTCTGAAGTGCAAAAAGCAATCAAGAATGGGTGGAACAGGCCAGATTGGCTGGCCAAAGAAGATTGGAAGAATGCGAAGAAAGCAGCGCGCGAGAATCCCGACAAGTGGAAGCAACAAAAGGATGCAGCCAGAGCGCGAGTAGAGGCAGGGAGCTCGCACCACTTGGGGAGCGGTGGATGGGCATCATTTGAGGCCGATTTTGTAAGTGTTTTCACATTGCTCTTTATGTTCGATAGTTTAGGGTTTATGAGTTTTTTAATTCTAACATAATGAAATCTTTGTATGTTTTGATAGTGGTCGATGACAAGACGTGATCCCACACCGTACGAGCGCGAGTACGCAGGCAGGAAGGGCTTAAATGCCCTGATGGACATTCTCAGTTCTCGCGGCGGCATGGTTAGTATTAGGGTTTACTCTTTTTTATTTTTTGTATTGTTTTATAAATGTCATTATATGTTTATACTTACAGAAAGCTGTCTTATTGTCTTTTTTTGCAGAATCCGACAGATACGCCGCTTGGACGCGATGAGACGTCTGACTAGACGACGTCAGTTTAACCGTAGCTAGATAGCATTAGTTTAGGGTTTCTCATAGCTTATGTATCATGAGACAGATTTTATACGTCTTTTTGAACCATGTATATTATTACATTTGTCACCGCAGTTCCTTTTGCCAATCAATTCTTTATGCCTATGATGTTGTACAATTGTCATTATTACATTTGCCAATCAATTCATTTTGCCTATGATGTGTACAATTGTCAATTTTGCAAACAATGCGTCTTGTGGGTGACTATTTTGGGTCTATTATCTACCCTTGCACTTTTTTAAAAAAGTGAATCAAGTACAATATGGTTGATGGGTGGCAGGGCGTTCAATGCCCTGCCACCAAAAAAAAATTCTCTCGGGCGTCGCTATAACCGTCGCTATTTATGGCTCTGTAGCGTCGCTATGAGCGTCGCTATAGTCTGCAGTGTAAACGTCGCTATGAGCGTCGCTATGAGCGTCGCTATAAGCGTCGCTATATAGCGACGCTTATAGCGACGCTCATAGCGACGCTTATAGCGACGCTTATAGCGACGCTCGTAGCGACTCTCGTAGCGACGGTTTTAGCGACGCCGGGGGTTATAAAAACCCAGTGTATTTCCGTCGCTAACAGCGTCACAAGAGCACACAACCTCTTGTAGTGAATATGCATGCTTCGCAAAATGTAATTGGTGTAATTGTGGTTGGCAAACCTACCACTAGCTCCTTCTGCTGCATATCTTTGAGCACTTGTTGCGAGACATGACCTAGCCTGTAGTGCCAAGTAAGTGTCTCTTTTTGCTTAGAAGAATTGATGATTGGTGAAAGTGCTTTGGCTTGGACCTTGCTGGAGCCGAGAGGATACAAGCAGCCTTCCTTGGGGCAAGATATAGAGAAAGGCTTGTGATTTGTATCAATAGTATGTAGGATGCACTTATCATGCGTGAAAGAAACTATAATGCCCTTGGAGGTGAGCTCTCCTACTGAGATGAGATTTTTCTTTAGACCAGGTACATAGTATACCTTGTCTAAGTGAGTTATAGTGCCATTTGGAAAGGGTAATGGCAACAATGCCGTATCCTTTAGCATGTTGAATGTTGCTATCCCCCATGAGGACTTCAAGTGGGTGTTGAAGAGGAGTGTAATGTGCAAGCCAATCAAAATGATATGTCATGTGATGTGTAGCTCCAGTGTCTAGATAACAGATAGAAGAGTTGTGATAAGACTTAGAGGAGCTGAAGCTTGCAGCAAAAAGCTGTATAGAAGTAGGGTGTGTATCACCATCATAGCTTGAAATATTGGTGAAATGAGAATGAGCTTTGTGATGATAGCCTCCATTTGCTTTATGTTTGTTGAATACTCCTTGATTACTATCATGATGCTTGGTTTTGGACCTGTCTCCTTGGCAATGTGTCCGAACGTCTTGCAGTTATGGCATTGACCTTGACCATAAGGCGCATTTCTAGGGCGGTTAGAACTACCTTTATGCAATTGCCTTGAATTGTTGTAATGGTGGTTAGGACCACCTTTTTTGAAATTGATATGAGTGGCTAGATCCACTGGAGTAGAGCCATTAGACTAGTCTCTTAAAGCTTCTTCCTAATGGATTTTGGATACAAGGCCTTGCAATTGCATTTGGGACAGGGCTTGAGTAGTAACAAAGGCTCTCCAGCTTGCGGGTAAAGCTGCCAATATAAGCATACATTGAGATTTCTTTGAAATCTCCATTCCAGAGATGAGTACTTCATCTAACAATGGCTGCCAATTATCAAGGAACTTGACTGCAGATTGGCCTT
The DNA here is from genome assembly GCF_014529385.1 of Adiantum capillus-veneris. Lineage (NCBI taxonomy): Eukaryota > Viridiplantae > Streptophyta > Polypodiopsida > Polypodiales > Pteridaceae > Adiantum > Adiantum capillus-veneris. Next base: position 110,890,669 of record NC_140950.1, read on the forward strand.
CTTGCATAGTATTGTTTACAAGCCTCTTGATCAGGGAGACTTGGTAAACAAGATCAGTGTGCTCATAACTGTTGTTGAAGAACTCCCAAATAGCTTTAGAGGTGGATAGAGTCCGCACCATTTGGACTTGCCTATCCTCACAATGAAGTATAATTTCCATTTGAGACGTAATGTCCGTTGAATCCCATGCCGAGTGTAGCTCTGTGTCGGAGGTGTACTCTTCTTCACTTGGTCTTATTTCATCTCCAGAAAATATCATCCAGAGGCCAAGTTGCTTCAAATATAGCTCCATTCTCAGCTTTCACACATTATAATTGTTCCCATTGAGCTTTTCAATGGTGAAATACCTTGACTTGGTGGTTGAAACCATAGGTGACGAGGCGTTAGTCATGCTAGCCGATTAAACCTTGGAAGTGAGAGATGGGCGTGAAAATAGGCCGTTGCTTTGAGAGAAGGCTCTTAGAGTACTTAGGAGCTCAAGTTTTGAAGCTCTGATACCATTTGAACTTGAGTATTATATAGAAGATAGAGTGAGAGAGGAGAGAAAGAGAGAGTAGATAGGGAGATGGAGGTAGAGAAGGGAGAGAGGTGTGAGAGAGAAGGGAAGGGGCTCGTCACTATATGGCACGGCTCAGGCGAGGGGGGATCTAGGGCCCAAATTTGGGGGCGCAAGGCGGCTTTGATCCCGGCCATCGAATCACGCAGTGAACTAGGGGTGAACTAGGGGTGAACTCGAGGCAAAAATGGTGCCCCGAGTTCACTCCTAGTTCACCCCCCTAGTTCATCCGCCTTGCGAGGTGTGGGTTGAACCTGGGACGTCTCGGTTGCCACACGAATGCCCTACCACCACGCTAGTGCGCGTCGCTACCCATGTTGGCATGGCACATGATCATACTCTAGGCTAGGTGTCCCTAGATCACCCGTGGTTCACCCCCAGTTCACCCACCTCAAGCTTACCCGCCCCTAGATCACCGTTAGTTCACCCTTAGTTCACCCCTAGTTCACTGTGTGATCCGACGACGGATTAAAGCCGCCTCGTGCTCCCAAATTTGGGCCCAAGATTCCCTCTGACACAGAGCCGTGCCATATAGTGACGAGGAGGGAAGGGGGAGATAACACCAAGTAGAAGGGGAAATTCGAACTTAAATGGCATACACAACTACACTGGAACAATACAAGGGGGCGTTCCTTTTATAAGTTTGGATATGCAATATAGCCGGTGTAGGGATAAGATATATGTGCTGAGGTTTGAACTCCGCTTAGATGTAAAGTGCAATGCACTTTCCACACATCGGTGCTTTTAGCAAGGTTTTTACAAACGAGAAATATGGCAGAAACGTCACCCGACTTTGGCTTTGACACATGCGCCAACTCAGTTGGCTGAGAAGGTCTTGCTTTTTGATGCGCCCATGCATCGGACCTGCACACGATTCGCTGCCTAAAAAAAGAATATGTCCCGTGATAGCGAGGGCTTTGGTTTTCAAAGGTGATAGGTGATACACATTTTGGAAAGGAAATGAGGAGGAGAATCTTGGTAGATCTTCTTGAATAGCGTCGAAGATTTTCGTTCATAGTGCCAGTCTGCATGAAAGCGCTCTCTCTCTCTCTCTCTCTCTCTCTCTCTCTCTCTCTCTTTCTTCTCGTGCAATTGGTTGTCTGCTTGGGATCTCTCTCTCTCTCTCTCTCTCTCTCTCTCTCTCTCTCTCTCTCTCTCTCTCTCTCAGGGATTGCTATCAGAGAGGTTGTTCGCGTCTCTCTCTCCCCTCTCGACTTGCTATCAAAGAGGTCGTTCGCGTCTCTCTCTCTCTCTCACTCTCTCTGTGTGTGTGTGTGTGTGTGTGTGTGTGTGCGCGCGCGCGCAAAGCTTGTTTGCATCTCTCGCACACGCGACCTCTGCAGGGTTGCCTTGTTGGGTAGCATGAGGGAGGACGCATGGCTATAGTGGGGCGGTTGTGCAGAGATAGGAGGTAGCGCGCAAGAGGGGGAGAACGTCTCGACGGGGTGCTGTGGGGAGGGAATATTCTTGTTTAATAAATTTCTTTAAAGTGTAGCCAATAGGGCTTTTAGCAACAACTATAAACAGAGCGCGAGCATATTTAAAGCATGTTGTTCAAAGCAGCGTCAATATCTACCGGAGGGCCCACAAGCAATGCTACCTCCTCCTCTCAGGAGGGCGCGCGAGTAACAGGCAGAGCCGCCTCTCTTGTCGCTTGTGTTTTGGCTCCATTCGATCAATCCTTTGCAGATCGCGTCGGAGTGGAACGAAAAGATTCCTCCATGATAGAGGAAGGTTTACGCCTCCCGCGAAATTAAAAATGATAGGAGATAATTAGGCAGCTTCAGTTTGTTATTTTGTGTATACAGGACTTAATTAATGGCCTCGCTTCTTGAACAACTGGTGGGCCCTCTGAAGGGTGAAGATGAGCTCCCTGCTGACTATGCTGGTGGCTTGCCAGCACAAGATGCAAGCAAAGAGTCAGCTGATACCATCAATGAATACGACAAAAGCTGCGGCCACGATGACGGTGGTTTGAAGGCAAGAATGTACATATTTAATAAAATAGTAGACCATAAACCCTCATGTTGTTAGCTAGATTTTTCATGACTCAGTAGTGAACGGCACGTCAGGCACGGGGGCTGGGTACGGAGAGTTAAAGGAGTACATGGATGAGCCGCACATACGATAGACTAGAAGCATGCACTGAGGGAGCACGAGGCAAGCGCTGGGAGGAGAAGCAAGAGGTTGGAAGCGCCTCGTTCAGCAGCGATTCAAGTGGTGTAGCTGTGGAGGGAAAGCATCATCATGATAAGGAGGGTAAGCACCACACAGAAGCCATATCGTGAACTAGCATCAAGCATAGGCTACACCTTAATTGGAAATATATGCATTAGCGCTGCCTCGGTCCCGCAACGAACCCAGCTTCAGGTGTCCATGAGAAAATATCTGCATGGAGGTTGTTTCGACAAGCGGGAGTTGGCGAGGAGCAAGCCTAGAACAAAAGCACCCTTTTTGAGACTCACGCTGGTTACTCTTAAATTAACGAGGTACTTTCTAAAAATAGTATGGAAGTTAAAAAAAAGAGACACGGGAAAAATAGTACTACAATGCAGAGGTTACAGCCCTTGCAAGGCAGCGCTGTCGTAGTTTTGATCTTGAAAAGCACTAAGACATCGATACTATCTTTTACCGCACACAAAAAATATGGCAAGCGGAGGAAAACATATAAGCTCCAACAGTTTTATCTCTTTCCTTCTTGTGCCCACATACAACTCTGTTGATTTCTTACAAACATGTACTAGTGCAAATCTAGAGCTCTTAGATCAAGAAGAAAACGAGGCCCTAGGCCTAACTGATTTCTTGTCAAAAAAATTGAAAGGCCTATGCCCATGCATTTTTCTAAAGTCATTCCACTAGTCCCTTTCAGACAAATTGAGCTAGCCGCTATTCATCTTGAAAACAAACTCTGGGATTTTGAGATACAAAATCAATGTGCTCCATTCACAATTGATTCTTTAGCTCTGCTTTGTAGTTTACCACCTGATGTGGTAGAACTAGTCTTGCTTGGTGGGCCTCGCTATGTAACATCTATAGAATACAGTGTCATAAAATCTAATATCTAACCAACCCAAATGATTTTCTCATATTAAATTGATCACTTAATGTGGGAGAATAAACGGGAACAAGTGTTAAGATATAGATATGTGCTTATAGATCTATCTCAACATGGGGCCAATGGTAAAGGGGCCCAAATGAGAGATGGTCTATCAAAGAGCAAGGCTAACTAATGGAGCATAAGACCTTAGGGTTAACTTCATTGAAGACCTCCAATAATGTGTGTAAAAGTCCTTTGACCTTAGGTAAGCTAGGGCTGAGCTTGAGGCAGGAACCCGGCCCAAGCTCGAGGTGCTTGTCATGCTTGAGGTGCTTGATTAAAGTGCTTGAGGTGCTTGACTTGCTACATGCTTGAGGTGCTTGACTTGCTACTTGATTAAGGTGCTCGAGGTGCTTTGACATGCTTGCATGAGATGCTTGTGGGAACACCCCTAGTTCAAGTGCATTGTCATGCTTGATGACTAAGGCGCTTGAGCACCAAAAGTCAAAAGTATCCCTACAAGAGGGGGGGCGAGCCCTTTTCCTAGGGGATAGAGAGAGAACACATACTCACACACACAAGGAAGGCCCAAGCTTGAAGAGGCAGCAGGGACACATGTCAGGCCCCTACCTATGTTACCTTCATGAGATGCCTGAAGCCTATTGGTTAGCCACCCAAGGGATCCAATAGTAATTGAGGAGATTTAATTAATTGATTTAGGATTTATCAAGCCCTCTCTCTCAAAGGGGAAAGGGGGACACTTGTATCAACGCTACCCCTTCTGCTTGTAATGCCTCCTGCTTATGATTCGCTACGCCTGGAGGGGTCCAATGAGCTTCAACCATGAGCTACAAGGGGGGGTCAACCCAAGCAAGCTAGGGGGTTGCTTAGGGGGCATACTCACCCACACACACTCACAAACACTCTCATTGTGTGCTATGCAAAGTGCAAGAGCTCCCTCTCCAAGAAGGTAGAGATTGAGAGCTTACACCAACACTCTTGGCTATGGAGTGCAAATCCAACCAAGAGCCATGCTTCAATGATTAAGCTTTCCATCTCCTTCTTCTTCATTACTATGATATTATGTATGCTAGCAACAAGAGTTATGATAAGTGAGGAACTAATTCTTTCTCCTATGAAATGTTTCTTCTTCCTCTTCCCTACCCTCATTCCCTGCTAGCTCTCTCCACCTTCGAAGGTGTTTGAGGTCTTGGGACTGAGGCTTGGGATAGCTAAAGCTTTCTTCAAGTTTATGTTATGTTTGTGATGCATGAAGTTTTCCATCTTCATTGTATCACCTAGGTCACAATGAACACAAAGACTGTATTGTAACAAGTCTCTCTTAATGGGAGAAATCATAATACAAATGCCTATTGGAGGGGGGACCTGATCCACATAAATCCGGTCCTCAACTGTTGTCATGTTCTCTAAATTCTCTCTCTTGCAAAAGTATTGATCATGCCAAGTTAACTAATTGCGATGATTATGTTGCTATTTTCAATTATGTTCACCCGTTATGCTCACAAAGTTATTTCTCAAAAGTACTCTCATTAATTTCCGCTACTCTCAAGTTAAATAGGCCAATTCCATTACATTGGTATCAGAGCATTAGGTTTCTCTTTTCTTGCTTAAGAAGAGAGGTCCTTAAGTAACCTATAAATGGTTGATGTTGTTAATTATAATAGGGTAAGTGGAACTGGGATCTATTATCGGTTTTGTTGAGCCCACTATGTGGGGGATGGTGCACACCTCGGGAGCTTTGGACTTAATAATGGAGTCTTTTTAAACTTGCCTACGGATTTACCATTATTGAGCCATAAGAAGTCCGAAAGGAGCTAGCCCTTGGCAACTCTGCTATGATAGACCTACTCCACTACTCTCTATAATTAACCACTTCGAGCCGTGGGTGTAGATACTTAAGAGCCGATTTTGAAAGGCTAAGAGGAGTGGCAACTAAGGTTTTGAATTGCCAAAGCATACACTAAGTACATACATAAATTTTGTTAACATGGATGAAAACAATCAAGAGAGTAGAATGAACATTCATAGCTTTGATTTTGCACATGAAGGTGCTAATGATGATGGTCCCATGTTTGTGAATATCTCATCACTAGGTTGTAGCAAGCTATGGGCAACCCTGCTTTGCAAGCCGAAGTTACTCAACAACTTCGTGCTTATGGAATTTCCCTTCCTCTCCGAGAGGAGAAAGAGCTTAGGAGGCCTCTTGAAGAGACCCCCAAAAGAAGACTCTCTCCCATTCGAGAGGAGGAATCCAAAGAGCAAGAAAACAATGAAAGTTTAAGTTCCTCTGAAGATGTGGCTCCACGAAGAGGGCGGTCTAGACGATCGCCCACTTCTAACAAGAGGAAAAGATCAACACATAGTCCTTCTCCTCATCATTCTGAAAGGCAAGAGAGGAAACAAAGGAAGAAAACGGCTAGGAAGAGGTCACCCTCTTCTCCTTCTTCTTCACCTTCCTCCTCTTCCGATGAAAGTTATGGCTATTCTCCTAGAGAATACAAGAGGGGAGAACATCGGAAATCATTTCCTGCATGGCGAAGGTCACAAGAGCTAAAGAAGTTCAAGGAGGGAGGAAAGAGTATCTCTTTTCTCACCTATGATGGCACCTTCGGTGCTACTGACAAAGTGTTAGCCTTCATCCAGCAATTTGATGCGGCCTTTGGAGATGAGGGCTTCACAGAGTCCTCCAAGCTACGCCATATAGCTATGCACTTTGAAAAATCAGCTCGTCAATGGTGGGCTAGCCTTCGTGGAAATGGTGAAGCACCAATTACATGGAAAACTCTACGAGTTTCCATTATGAAGCAATTCCTTGCAAGCGATGCAAAGGACAAAGTGCTTACCCAATGGTGCAGCTTGAAGCTCCTCTCCCATGAGTCTATCCACAAATATGTAGACAAGTTTTGGGATTTACATCTCAAGGCTACTGTCTTTTAAAAGATAGACTTTGCGGAGCAAAGGCAGCAATTATGTGTGGGATTACCTGAAGAGATGGCCGAATACATCAACTCTCAACGGCCTGGTACTATTAGCAAAGTAATCCATCACACCATGGTTGCTTCACGCATCAATTTCCATCAAGGGGCTAGACGTAATGTCAAGCCCATGGAAAACAAAGATAAAAATGATGCAAAGGGAAAAACCAATGTTCAAAATACTTCCCAAGCCAATTCCAACAACAACAACAATCGGTGCAAGGAGAAGGGAGTTTACAAAGGTAAAAACAAACTCTCTCCTGAAGAGCTTGAAGCTTTTTGCAAGGACCATAAGTGTTTCAAGTGTGGGGAGCAAGGACATGGCTATCGTTCTTGCCCCAAGAAGAATGCTCGCAATGAAACTCCTAGGGCTTTTACCATCGAAGCTCCAAAAGAGGATGCTCATTGCAAAGGATCATCACTTTCCTATGCATTAGGAGATTTCGGAGGTCTTTTGGAGGGCCTTTTGGTAGAGAGAGGAAAATAAGCTCCTCCAATGAGAGAAGAGCCTACGTTACGTAGAAAAATAGATTGATATTAACAAAAATATAAAAGGTGTCCCTCTCCTCATTTAATAATCTAGTGGTCCTTGAAGACGAGCACTCCCTTTTATTTAATGCGAGCACCTTTTTCAGAAGGTAGATGTGGTGCATTTGATACGCGCTACGTCATCACTAGAACTCAAAAAGTCACAAAACTATCAAGTGGTGGAAGATTTTGAAACTTTTGATACTGTCAATGCGTTCGGAACGCACATATCTCCTAGAAATGAATGTCCAATTGCCTCGCTCAGACATCCAAAGAGGCCAAAAATGTCAAAAACCCCTAAAAGAACATTTTACTAACGGCGCGCGAGGGGGCATTCCAAAATTTTGGAATGCCTCCTCACGCGCCGTTAGTAAAAAGGCCCTTTTTTCCTCTTTTTAGTGAGCTTTTTGAGAGGAAAATGTCCAAAAACCTCTAAAAAGGGGCTTTTTGGAAAGATAAGTGTCCAAAAATCACTAAAAGGAGCTTTGTACTAACGGCGCGCGAGGAGGCATTCCAAAATTTTGGAATGCCTCCTCGCGCGCAGTTAGTAAAAAGGCCCTTTTTTCCTCTTTTTAGGGAGCTTTTTGAGAGGAAAATGTCCAAAAACCTCTAAAAAGGGGCTTTTTGGAAAGATAAGTGTCCAAAAATCACTAAAAGGAGCTTTTTACTAACGGCGCGCGAGGGGGCATTCCAAAATTTTGGAATGCCTCTTCGCGCGCCGTTAGTAAAAAGGCCCTTTTTTCCTCTTTTTAGGGAGCTTTTTGAGAGGAAAATATCCAAAAACCTTTAAAAAGAGGCTTTTTGGAAAGATAAGTGTCCAAAAATCACTAAAAAGAGCTTTGTACTAACGGCGCGCAGAGGGGCATTCTAAAATTTTAGAATGCCTCCTCGCGCGCCTTAAGTAAAAAGTTCATTTTTGGGGGGGTTTTGACATTTTTTGCCTCTCCGGATGTCGGAACGAGACAAGTAGACATTCGTTTTTAGGGTATTTTGGCATTCCGGATGCATTGGTGGTGTCAAAATCCTCAAAATCTATCACTATTTTATAGTTTGTGACTTTTCAACTTTCAGTGATAACGTAAGCTGCATTAAATGCGCCGCACCTGCCTCCTGAAAAAGACGCTCGCATTAAATAAAAAAGTGACCGTTTTCAAGGACGATTGGGAATATAAATCTACTTTTTAGAGTGTCTGGTTGTCCTTTTGGACGTACTCACAAGGTGCAAGTGCACTTTAAAAAAAGTTTCTAGAGAGAGAAATACAATTTCTTACAAGGCCCTCCAAATGACCTCCGAAATTTTCTAATGCTTGGGGAAAGGTAAGAGAGCATGATGCCTTTATCTTGTTTGACCCTCGCTCTACTCTCAACTTCATATCAATAGAGTTGGCCAGCAAGTTGGGCATTCAAGCAAGAGATGGGAGATATAGTAGTGGCTGATGCAGCTTTCAAGGGACAAGAAGCCTCCATTACTCCCTTGATTGGGAAGTTGAGGCTTCATGTCCAAAGCTATGTCGACAAAGAAGACTTCTTCATCTCTCCTCTCCAACATCAGGATGTTATCCTAGGGGCACCATGGTTTGATCGCATGGGTGCAAACATGAAGTTCCCTGAAAGGAGAATTTACTTCACCTACAGGGGAAAGAACATGTATATAGATGCTAGTGAGCGTGGTCGCACTATTCCACTTGTAAATCCTCTTGATTTTGATAAGTCAATGAAGAGCTCAATTTCTGCGTACATGATCTTTTTCAAAGAGTCTCTAAAAGATACTAATGTTTCATCAAATGTAAATGGTAGGAATCAAGAAGAGTTAGACTTGTCTAATTTTCTAAAAGGATTCCAAGATGTGTTCATCGATGATATCCCTATGGACTTACCTCCAAAACGAGGGGATGATGACCATTGTATTGAGCTCTTTCCTGGAAGCTCACCACCTAACAAGCCTCCTTATCGAGTCTCACAAGCTCATGAGGAGATCATGAGGCAAGTACAAGAACTGGTAGACAAAGGGATGGGGAGGCCTAGTTCCTCTCCCTTTTGTTCTCCAGTCCTTTTAGTGCAAAATAAAGATGTTACATACCGTATGTGTGTGGACTATCGAGCACTAAACCATATCACTATCAAAAATAGATTTCCCGTACCTCGGGTAGAATATCAGTTTGATAAGCTACAAGGCTCTACCTACTTCAGTAGGATTGACCTTAAGAGTGGCTATCATCAAATAAGGATAGTGGATGAAGATATCTTAAAGACGGCGTTTCGCACAACGTTTGGTCTTTATGAATATCTAGTCATGCCTTTTGGCTTGACTAATGCACCAGCTACGTTCAATCGTTTGATGGAGAAAATTTTTAGACCATATCGTAAATTCACTGGAGTGTTCTTTGATGATATCATCATCTACTCCAAGTCTTTGGAGGAACATAAGCAACATCTCCAAGTGATTTTTCAAGCATTGAGGGAGAACAAGATTTATCTCAACCAAAAGAAAAGCGAATTCTTCCTTCAAGAGATTCAATACCTAGGTCATATTATCTTTAAAGATGGTATCCAAATGGATCCATCAAATTTAGAGGTAATAAAAGCATGGCCTAACACAAAAAATTTACATGAGCTAAGAAGCTTTGTTGGTATGTGCGCATACTATAGACGCTTCATAGCAAAATTCTCTCAAGTAGCAGGACCACTACACGACTTAACTAAGAAGAACGTTAAGTTTGTATGGACTGCTAAGGAGCAAAATGCTTTCAAAAAGCTCAAAGAGAAACTTACTTCCCAACCAGTCCTTGTGCTTCCGGATCTCTCAAAGACATTTGAGTTCCAATGTGATGCTTGTGGTGATTGCCTTGGAGCAGTTTTGCTTCAAGAAGGGCATGCCATAGCATATGAGAGCTGAAGGCTCAATATTGATGAATGAGTCTTGGGCATTTATGAGAAAGAACTTTTAGCTATTCTACATGCCCTAGACACATGGAAGCACTACCTATTGGGGACTCCATTTATCCTACGAACCGACCACCAAAGTCTCAAGTATTTCATGACGCAAACCAAGCTTTCCGAAAAAAATGAGGTGGGCAAATTTTCTTTCGCAATTTAATTTCCATATTGCTCACATAGCTGGTAAGCACAATCAAGTTTCTGATGCACTTTCATGACAACCAAAAGTTAATGCGGTGTCTATAGCTACTCACAATGATCTATCCTTTATGATAGATGAGTATGCTACTGACCCTGACTTTAGAGATATAATGTCAGCCCTTGCTTTGGGGAAGAAAGAGGAACCATTCACCTTGCAGGATGGTTATCTTCTCCACGGCAATAGGCTATGTGTTAACCATTCCCTTCGTGAGAAAGTTATGTATGAATCCCATGCTCCTCCATATGCGGGGCATAGAGGTATTCAACCTACTCTCCGAGGAGTAGAGACGTACTTCTATTGTCCTACCATGAAAGTGGACATACAAGAGTATGTATCAAAATGTGTAGTATGCCAAAAGACCAAGTATGATAGAGGGAAGCCACTTGGATTACTCCAGCCATTGCCTATTCCAAATTCACCATGGGAGAGTATATCCATGGATTTCATCTTTGGATTACCCAAGTCTATCCATGGGAATACAGGAATATGGACAATAGTCGATAGGTTTAGCAAGCAAGCACATTTTATTCCTGTCAAAAAGACTATTAAGGCACATCAAATGGCAACTCTCTTCATATCTCAGATTTTCAACTCTCTTCATATCTCAGATTTTCAAGCACCAGTAATTTCTTGAAAGGTCTCTTTGAAAATCTAGGAACAAGATTGAATTTCTCTTCGGCCTATCACCCACAAACGGATGGCCAAAGTGAGATAGCCAATCTCACAATACTCGATCTACTCAAGACGTATGTTACCGAAGTAGATCAACGCTCACAATGGGAAAAGTACTTACCTCTTGTAGAGTATGCTTACAATAATACTGTACATACTTCTACGGGAAAAGAACCTTTTGAGATCATTGAGGGAAGACCTAAAAGTCCCTTGCTACTCAAAGTACATGGGAAGATCTTCGCCGTCGATGAGTATAGCCGTGACCTACAAGAATCTTTCCAAAAGATTAGGGAGGCTATATCCATCTCTCAACAAAGGCAAAAAGCTGTTGCCGATAAGCACAGAAGAGCCTTAATATTCAAAGAAAATGATTGGGTCTTACTCAAGTTTCCTAAGGCTCGATTAAGGCAAAAGACAAGAAAAAATCCTACGAGCCATCAAAAGTATTATTTTAAACTAGCAAAAAGATACTATGGTCCTTTCCAAATCTTGAAGCCCATCAATGAGACGGCTTATCAACTCAAGTTGCCCAACCATTGGCTCATACATAATGCCTTTCATGTAAGCCTACTTAAGCCCTACAAAGGAGAGCCACCAAATGAACCAATCATTGAAGACCCTCCCGAAGTTGAAGACCAAGAAGAGGTGCTACAACCCGAAGCTGTCCTTCGGCAAGAAGACAAGGTACTACGACATGGTAAGATTATCCGACGATATCTTATTAAGTTCAAAAATTATCCTTTTGAAGATGCTAGATGGATGCAAGGAGTATAGCTTAAGGATATTATGCACCTTGTCAATGCTTACAATGCTACATTAGAGTAAGCAAATGTACAAATTTCTTTTAAATGACTCATGTTTTTGTCTTATAAGACTAGTATTTTCTTTTAATTGTGCACAAATTTAATTAGTATGCATGCTTAGAATCATGTTTGTGATGAAGACGTCTCTCAAACACCAAGTAGAATGTGTCACTCTACTTTGGGAGAAGGAAATGGACTAAAGAGCAAAAATGCTTGCGGCAGCTATGTCTCCCAAGCACCAAATGGATTAGTCATCCATCTTGGAAAGATGTCGTAGGGTAAAAAGGGATCCTCCACCTGCTAAGTAAGATTGACTAATGACTAAGGCTTTATCTCTTCTACCTCATAGTCGAGGACGAATATGATTTCAAGAGAGAGGTAATGTCATACAATCTAATATATAACCAACCCAAATGATTTTCTCATATTAAATTGATCACTTAATGTGGGAGAATAAACGGGAACAAGTATTAAGATATAGATATGTGCTTATAGATCTATCTCAACACGGGGCCAATGGTAAAGGGGACCAAATGAGAGATGGTCTATCAAAGAGAAAGGCTAACTAATGGAGCATAAGAACTTAGGGTTAGCTTCATTGAAGAACTCCAATAATGTGTGTAAAAGTCCTTTGACCTTAGGTAATCTAGGGTTGAGCTTGAGGCGGGAACTCGGCCCAAGCTCGAGGTGCTTGTCGTGTTCAAGGTGCTTGTCGTGCTTGAGGTGCTTGTCATGCTTGAGGTGCTTGATTAAAGTGCTTGAGGTGATTGACCTGTTACATACTTGAGGTGATTGACTTGCTACTTGATTAAGGTGCTCGAGGTGCTTTGACATGCATGCGTGAAATGATTGTGGGAACACCCCTAGTTCAAGAGCATTGTCATGCTTGATGACTAAGGTGCTTGAGCACCAAAAGTCAAAAGTATCCCTACAAAAGGGAGGGCGAGCCCTTTTCCTAGGGGATAGAGAGAGAACACACACTCACACATACAAGGAAGGCCCAAGCTTGAAGAGGCAGCATGGACACATGTCAGGCCCCTACCTATGTTACCTTCATGAGATGCGTGAAGCCTACTGGTTGGCCACCCAAGGGGTCCAATAGTAATTGAGGAGATTTAATTAATTGATTTAGCATTTATCTAGCCCTCTCTCTCAAAGGGGAAAGGGGGACACTTGTCTCAAGGCTACCCCTACTGCTTGTAATGCCTCCTGCTTATGATTGGTTAGGCCTGGAGGGGTCCAATGAGCTTCAAGCATGAGCTACAAGGGGGGGTCGACCCAAGAAAGCTAGGGGGTTTCTTAGGGGGTATACTCGCCCACACACACTCACAAACACTCTCATTGTGTGCTATGCAAAGTGCAAGAGCTCCCTCTCCAAGCAAGTAGAGGTTGAGAGCCTACACCAACACTCTTGGCTATGGAGTAAAAATCCAACCATGCGCCATGCTTAAATGATTAAGCTTTCCATCTCCTTCTTCTTCATTACTATGCTATTATGTATGCTAGCAACAAGAGTTTTGATAAGTGAGAAACTAATTCTTTCTCCTACGAAATGTTTCTTCTTCCTCTTCCCTACCCTCATTCCCTGCTAGCTCTCTCCACCTTCGAAGGTGTTTGAGGTCTTGGGACTGAGTCTTGGGATAGCTAAAGATTTCTTCAAGTTTATATTATGTTTGTGATGCATTAAGTTTTCCATCTTCATTGCATCAACTAGGTCACAAGGAACACAAAGACTGTATTGTAACAAGTCTCTCTTAATGGGAGAAATCATAATACAAATGCCTATTGGAGGGGGGACCGGCTCCACATAAATCCGGTCCTCAACTATTGTCATGTTCTCTAAATTCTCTCTCTTGCAAAAGTATTGATCATGCCAAGTTAACTAATTGCTATGATTATGTTGCTATTTTCAATTATATTCACCCGTTATGCTCACAAAGTTATTTCTCAAAAGTACTCTCATTAATTTCCGCTACTCTCAAGTTAAATAGGCCAATTCCATTACATTGGTATCAGAGCATTAGGTTTCTCTTTTCTTGCTTAAGAAGAGAGGTCCTTAAGTAGCCTATAAATGGTTGATGTTGTTAATTATAATAGGGTAAGTGGAACTGGGATCTATTATCGGTTTTGTTGAGCCCACTATGTGGGGGCTGGTGCACACCTCGGGAGCTTTGGACTTAATAATGGAGTCTTTTTAGACTTGCCTACGGCTTTACCATTATTGAGCCATAACAAGTCCGAAAGGAGCTAGCCCTTGGCAACTCTGCTATGATAGACCTACTCTTCTACTCTCTATAATTAACCACTTCAAGCCGTGGGTGTAGATACTGAAGAGCCGATTTTGAAAGGCTAAGAGGAAGGGCAACTAAGGTTTTCAATTGCCAAAGCATACACTAAGTACATACATAAATTTTGTTAACATGGATGACAATAATCAAGAGAGTAGAATGAACATTGATAGCTTTGATTTTGCACATGAAGGTGCTAATGATGATGCTCCCATGTTTGTGAATTATCTCATCACTAGGTTGTAGCAAGCTATGGGCAACCCTGCTTTGCAAGCCGAAGTTACTCAACAACTTCGTGCTTATGGAATTTCCCTTCCTCTCCGAGAGGAGAAAGAGCTTAGAAGGCCTCTTGAAGAGACCCCCAAAAGAAGACTCTCTCCCATTCGATAGGAGGAATCCAAAGAGCAAGAAAACAATGAAAGTTTAAGTTCCTCTAAAGATGTGGCTCCACGAAGAGGGCGGTCTAGACGATCGCCCACTTCTAACAAGAGGAAAAGATCAACACATAGTCCTTCTCCTCATCATTCTGAAAGGCAAGAGAGGAAACAAAGGAAGAAAAGGGCTAGGAAGAGGTCACCCTCTTCTTCTTCTTCTTCACCTTCCTCCTCTTCCGATGAAAGTTATGGCTATTCTCCTAGAGAATACAAGAGGGGTGGACATCGCAAATCATTTCCTGCATGGCGAAGGTCACAAAAGCTAAAGAAGTTCAAGGAGGGAGGAAAGAGTATCTCTTTTCTCACCTATGATGGCACCTTCGATGCTACTGACAAAGTGTTGGCCTTCATCCAGCAATTTGATGCGGACTTTGGAGATGGGGGCTTTAGAGAGTCCTCCAAGCTACGCCATATAGCTATGCACTTTGAAAAATCAGCTCGTCAATGGTGGGCTAGCCTTCGTGGAAATGGTGAAGCACCAAAAACATGGAAAACTCTACGAGTTTCCATCATGAAGCAATTCCTTGCAAGCGATGCAAAGGACAAATTGCTTACCAAATGGCGCAGCTTGAAGCTCCTCTCCCATGAGTCTATCCACAAATATGTAGAAAAGTTTTGGGATTTACATCTCAAGGCTACTGTCTTTCAAAAGATAGACTTTCTGGAGCAAAGGCAACAATTATGTGCGGGATTACCTGAAGAGATGGCCGAATACATCAACTCTCAATGGCCTGGTACTATTAGCAAAGTAATCCATCACACCATGGTTGCTTCACGCATCAATTTCCATCAAGGGGCTAGACGTAATGTCAAGCCCATGGAAAACAAAGATAAAAATGATGCAAAGGGAAAAACCAATGTTCAAAATACTTCCCAAGCCAATTCCAACAACAACAACAATCGGTCCAAGGAGAAGGGAGTTTACAAAGGTAAAAACAAACTCTCTCCTGAAGAGCTTGATGTTGGAATTAGGGTTGCAGAGAAACACACACAGCTTGGAGAAGACGAAGGGAGCTCAAGGCACACAATAGAGAGTGTGTTACTTAGTGTGCAATGGAAAGATAGATAGCCCTATTGTGATGGGCGTATATACAATGCACGGGGAAAAAAACCTCCTAAAGAGGGAAAAAATGCCCCGGCGGTCCTAGTGTGTTCACACACATCACTACCACATGTATATGGTAACAAATCCCCCCTGGAGTGATGCGGTGAACGAGAGCTGGCACATGAGTAAAGGGAAGTGCCATGCCCTGAGGACAGGATCAGTCCACAAAGGGGAGTAAGCCCAAAGCTTTGCGGAAAGCTTCAAGCTTCTCACGAGACAATGCCTTTGTGAAAAGATCTGCAAGGTTGTCCTGTGTTGGCACATAAGCCAAGCTGATCTCTCCTGCTGAGAGCCTCTCCCTGACATAGTGGTAATGCACCTCAATGTGCTTTGTGCGAGCATGAAAAACTGGGTTCCTCGCAACTGCCAATGCGCTCTGACTGTCAGTGTAGATAGTGTTGGCAGTGTCCTGTCCAACACCCAAGTCAGCCATAAGGCGTCTGGGCCATACACACTCAACCGTAGCTGTGAAGACTGCCCTGTACTCAGCCTCACAACTCGAAGTGGCCACAGTAGGTTGCTTCTTGCTCAACCATGATATACATGAACTGCCAAGCATGAAACAAAAACCACTTGTGGACACTCGCGTGTCAAAACAACCAGCCCAATCTGAGTCCGAAAAAGCATGTAAGTCTGGCGGCAAAAGTCTGGCGGCAATGATCCCCCCTTGGGATAAAACAAGCCAAGATGTAAAGTGCCACTAAGGTAGCGGAAAATCCTCTTGACAGCCTGCCAATGCTTAGACCCTGGGCTATGCATAAATCTGCTGACCTGCGAGACTGCAAACTGAATATCTGGCCTCGTGTTGCATACATAAATGAGGCAACCAACAGCAGTTTGGTAAAGAGTGACATCAGCAGGATCGCCAGCATCATGTAGACTCAACTTCAAACCTGTTTCCATGGGAGTGGCAATAGGTTTGCAATCCTCAAGTCCAAACTTACATAGCAATGTCTCTATGTAACTTTTCTGACACAAGGCAATACCACCATCACACTGCTTAAACTGTATACCCAAGTAATGATGCAACAGCCCCAAATCTTTCATCTTGAAAGTAGCATTCAAATTAGCCTTAAATTCAGCAATATGTCTCTCATTTGGTCCAGTGATCAGCAAATCATCAACATAAAGAACCACAATGAGAAATACATCATCCTCACGCTTTACATACAATGTGCTTTCTGTTGGACTGTTACGAAAGCCTCGTTTAACCAAATGAGTGTCAGCTTTCTCATACCAAGCACGAGGAGATTGCTTCAACCCATACAAAGCCTTCTTACATTTGCACACTTTGTCCTCTTGTCCTTTTATGACAAAACCGCGAGGGTGCGTTACATAAACTTCCTCAAATATGTCACCATTCAAGAAAGCAGTAACAATGTCTGATTGATGTACATCCCAACCAAAATGAGCTGCCAATGCACATAGAAAACGCACAGTAGTCATACGACAAGTGGGAGCAAAAGTATCTTCATAATCTATGCCTTTTTGTTGTGCATAACCCTTTGCAACAAGTCGAGCCTTATGGTGATCGATCTCACCATCCGGCTTGCGTTTCAACTTGTAAACCCACTTCGTACCAATGGCCTTTTTGCCAGGAGGCAAATCACATAAATTCCATGTGTCATTCTCTATAAGTGCATCATATTCTGATTTCATGGCAGCAATCCAATTTTCTGAATTCTGTGCTTCATCAAAAGACAGAGGCTCCTCAACATCATGTAAACTAGACACAGCCAAAGCATAACAATCTGATGCATAAGATGCATGGCGAGAGCCTGAACGAGTACGACTAGATAAAGGTGCATCCAATTTACTGTCATGCAAAGTGTGCACTAGCCATTTTGGCATACCTCTAGCCTGCTCATTTTCAGCCCTTTCCTCATCAAGTACATCATGTACATCTGCATCAGTAATAGGCTGTTCTAAAACATTTTCAGAAACCCCCACAAGCTGTACATTTGCCTCATTGGAACTTACATTCGTATTTCCACCACTGAAAAGAGGCAACAAAGTGTCATAAATGTCCTGTGAGCTTACATTACTGTCTCTAGTACATGACAGCAAGGGTTGAACAGAATCTTCCACAAACACTACATCCCATGAAACTAGAATACGTTTTGTTTGCGGATGATACAACCTGTAACCTTTGCTTTCAGCACTATAACCAATAAAAATACATTTGACAGCCTTATTATCCAATTTTCTGCGCTGCACTTGTGGCACCAAAGCATATGCCAAACAGCCAAAAACACGCATGTACTCAATAGAAGGTTTTCTATCATGCCATGCTTCATATGGAGTAATAGACTGCAAAGCTTTCGTAGGACACCTGTTAAGTACATAAGTGGCACACATGATGGCCTCAAGCCAAAAAGAATGCGGCAAAGCTTGACTTTTGACCATACATCGTGCCATTTCCGTTAGTGACCTGTTTTTCCTCTCAGCAACACCATTTTGCTGAGGTGTATAAGGCACTCTACATTGGTGTTTTATCCCACGACTAGCCAGAAATGCATTAAATTCAGGAGACATATACTCCCCCCCTCGATCGGAACGGAGGGTGCCCATAGTACATTTTGAGACATTTTCAGCCATAGCCAAAAATTGTTTGAAGCACATAAAAACTTCGGACTTCGCTTTAAGCGGAAATACCCACGCATGTCTGGAGTAATCATCAATGAAAGTCACGAAGTACAGGTAATTGCCCAAGGACGGAGTTTGCATGGGCCCACAAACATCACTATGCACAAGCTGCAACCTGCATGTGGCCCTAACTGAACCATCCTTTGGAAACTTAGAACGCTGCATTTTACCCAGAATACAGCCTTCACAAACATGTTTGATAGGTGCTTCAAGAGGCGGCAAAGAAGCAACCATATCAGATTTCTGCAAACGCAGCAAACTGGCAAAATTCAGATGACCAAAACGTGCATGCCAAAGTTTTGCATCTGAAATAGCCCTTGAATCTACAACAGCATTTTCAAAATTTTGTCCACACTTGTCATACAAAGTGAGCTTATACAGCCCACGGCACAAAAGCCCAAATGCAACAATTTCATCACCAAAACTGAGATCATGAACTGTACATCTGTCATCCACAAATTTGACTACAAGTCCAAGTCTAGCAAGTGCGGATACAGACAAGAGATTCTTCTTGATCCTAGGTACATAAAGTGCATCAACAAGTGTGAAGGAACTGCCATTAGCATCAGTGAGCACAATCTTTCCAACTCCTTGAACTGGATAAGAGGCGTTGTTGGCACAAGTGACTGAATTCCCATGAGGGACAGACTCGAGAGAGGTAAACAATTCACGATGTGAGGTAATGTGCTTTGTAGCACCACTGTCGAAATACCACACATGTGAATCTGCAGCAACTGACAAGCATGCATCATGGACAGCAGGATTGTAAGTGCACTCTACGCTAAAAGCCCATTCTGCATCAACATCAACATCACAATCTCCTTTCACAGAAGGCTCAACAATGGCTGCATTTGTAGTGGACCCAGCATTTGCAGTGGAACCACCCTCTTTCTTCTTAGCCTCTTTGGCCTTCAACTTAGGACACGACTTGATCAAGTGATCATTGGCTTTACAATAATGGCAACGCATCTTCTTTTTGCCCTTATCACCAGAATTGCCAGACGAAGTGCTGCCAGCAGAAGCATTAGGAACAGAATTTTTGCCACTCGCAGCAGAACCATAAGAAGTGGCTGCATTACTGTTACCACCCTTTCTTTGAGAAGCAATAAAATCCTGTTCAACTGCACGCTGCCTATTCCTGTTTTTTCTAGAAAGTGACTCTTGCAACAGCAATGTGCATAATGCATCAAACTTGACAACTTCAGGATTTCCTTGGGTCATCAGTCTCCAAGTACTAGCAAAAGTCTGGTAGGAATCTGGTAAGGCATCAAGAACAGTCTGCACAAGGGAACTGTCAGAAATGACTTCACCTGCAGAAATGAGTTGCTCATTGATATCCTTGACACTAGCAAGGAAAGTGTCCATATCATCTTCCTCATGCATAATCTTCGACTCTAGCTCTTTACGCAGTCAATGGTGCGCTTCACAGACAACGCAATCAATGCATGAGCCTGCGCATCCTTAACATCCCAACGAGCTTGTTCTGCCGTAGGCAAAACAACTCTAACAGCTGCAATCCTTGCAGCAAGACCTGCAACATCCTCAATATCGCCTACATCTTCAGAACCAGGACGTACATCAATGCCCTGCACAATGTTCCAGACACCTTTTGACACAAGAACATGTTGCATCATATAAGCCCACATAGGGTAGTTGTCCCCATCCAACCTGTCCTCAGCAGCAAACATCTTGAACACATCTGTGTTGTTGTTGTCAGCCATGGTAAATGCTGCACCTGATGTGAAAACTGCCCGAAAATAGGAGAAATGGAGCGGGAACAACTTGTGCTATATAGCACAAACCGTAGAAGACTATAAGGCACCTGTTATGCAGAAAACGGCACTGACAAAAAATCTGCACAAAATGACGAAATAGCCTGTGCAGTACTGCTCGTAGTGGAAACGGAGGCCGAAATGAGCCCAAATCAAAATTCTGAGCAGACCAAGCTCTTCAAGTTCTCCCAAAATATTTGTCGACCTGCGAACGCTCGCCAAAGCTCACTGAAATCGGAGAAAGTGAGCAGGCGTGTGCTGGAGCAGCTGGCGACTAAGCCCGGGAGGACGTGACCTGCTCTGATACCAATTGTTGGAATTAGGGTTGCAGAGAAACACACACAGCTTGGAGAAGATGAAGGGAGCTCAAGGCACACAATAGAGAGTGTGTTACTTAGTGTGCAATGGAAAGATAGATAGCCCTAGAGTGATGGGCGTATATACAATGCACGGGGGAAAAAACCTCCTAAAGAGGGAAAAAATGCCCCGGCGGTCCTAGTGTGTTCACACACATCACTACCACATGTATATGGTAACACTTGAAGCTTTTTGCAAGGACCATAAGTGTTTCAAGTGTGGGGAGCAAGGACATGGCTATCGTTCTTGCCCCAAGAAGAATGCTCGCAATGAGACTCCTAGGGCTTTTACCATCGAAGCTCCAAAAGAGGATGCTCATTGCAAAGGATCATCACTTTGCTATGCTTGGGGAAAGGTAAGAGAGCATGATGCCTTTATCTTGTTTAACCCTGGCTCTACTCTCAACTTCATATCAATATAGTTGGCCACCAAGTTGGGCATTCAAGCTTTTGAGATGGGAGATATAGTAGTGGTTGATGCAACTTTCAAGGGGCAACAAGCCTCCGTTACTCCCTTGGTTGGGAATATGTATTTCTTGCAGTGAGGGGGATGAGATCGAAGAATATTATATCCAAATGAACTTGTACTATTATGTGTACCGATGAATGTTTTTTCTGGTGTACGTGCTACATGTAAATTCTTGGAGACGGAAGGTATGTCAAAAACAAAGTTTTCATCAAATGGCTGGTAGCGAACAACTTCAGATCACATTTTTGAAGGTGGTTGTCGAGTGTGCTCTGCCTTTCGTCTTTCAAAATTTTTTGTGACACCTATGTACTTTCGTCCGTTTTAGTGGCATGTGATGGAGTAGATGGTGTATTCAATGTCCGTTGTTTTTTGCTCGGTTGATTGTCGTGCTCGAGAAGCAGAACCATGACCTAGCATATGGACGGTAAGCTAGTTTCAAGCTTGTTGCAATTTTCTCTTTAGCTTATTGATGCTTGGATTGTAATCTTCTAGATATTGAGAATTTTATATCGACACCTAGTACGAGAGAAACGAGGACATATATAGTATGGCATCAATTATTTTAACACCTAGTATGGCATAAAGTATTCAGAGCTAAAGTAAAGATGTACAAGGTGAAATCACTACTCTGATACACCACATGCATTCACTACCTGTGTATTTACTACTGTAATACATCACATACATTTGGCAAGCAACCGTATGCAAAAATTTGGGTGTAACTCACGTGCAGATGTTGATCGGCATTGAGTGTATAGTTCTGAAAGTGCGATCCAAATAAACCAAAGCAAAGGAAGTAATGCAAAAAATTCTAAAACAAGTAGATAAAGCATGAATGAACTGCAACAATAAATGAGGTGCTTTACGAACCTGCAATGTTGTACTCCTTCCTTTTGATTGTTCAATCTATAGGTCGATATGTGAGTCAAGCTACAAAAAAGCAATGTGAATAGTTAAACATATCATCTTGCAATGAAACGTCACACTTAAAGTGCAAAGTATATTGTGCACGTCATACAAAGGTGCCATACAAAAGTATGGTGGAGAGCTCGCACTGTGGTCTCTCCAAAAAATTATAAGAAACGGAAGCCGTGCCCTGCCCCGTAGCGTTTATGTGTTGCGCCAAGAAAACGCATGCTCATGGAAAATTGGATGCAGATAAAGGACCTTGCAATGTTGTTGAACTAGAGTCGCGATTGTGCAATTGGAACGTGCACTGTTGTGAATATATGTCCTCCCTACCATACACAAAACATGTAGATGTAACTCTATGATCTATGTCCTATGATCGATATTACCTTCTCTCTCTCTCTCTCTCTCTCTCTCTCTCTCTCTCTCTCTCTCTCTCTCTCTCTCTCTCTCTGAGAGTTGTAAGCTGCTTTGGGCAGCAATAATACCTTCTTGTCTCCTTGTTGACTAACTTGCGTTATGTATCGATAGCAAATTGATGTCTATATTTGCAACCATCTGAACTTGATCCGATAGCTGCTACGTACATGGAACTTTGCTCATAGGATCCGTGTCCACTTCGACATTTATTCTTTCCATTTCTTCGGCCTCTTCTGTCTGCATCGCCAACAACCTGATAGCATCAGCATAAAAATGTGTTGATGAGCCTACGAAGACAATGAGTTTTGGTGGTTCAACTCCAGATTAGGCCAACTAATCATCGATTGAAATTTGATTATCTTTTGTTTCAGTAGCACTAGAACAGACCTCTGCCATTGGCTGATCGCACGAAATATATGATCTTTGAGAATGCTCATCACGTCGGCAAGCATTCGAAGTACCCTCCAGCTTGATGATCTACGAAATATAACCAGGGTTTGAAAGGTCTTCGGTACTCCTTTCCGGTTTTGCCCGGCTTACTGCTGCACAAGCAAATTGTGCGGAAAAGAATTGGTGTGTCTTGAGAATTAGGCATGGACCTTCTGCATCAGAGTATATAATCTTGGAGTGGCATAATGCTATCCATAACTAGTAATTGTGCTGCAGAAATGAGCTGTGTAAGGTTGTTGCGCACAAAGGTGCTATGATTGAAGGATGGCCGAGGGCGCAGGTTTGTTGAATCTGCTTCTGAGCTTTTCGCGCGGAGTTTTTTTTAGAGCTTTTCATGGCACTGATTTTTTTTAATAAATTTTTATCTAGTGCCACGTGGTGGCTTCCGCGTTCAGGAATGGCAAAAAGAGCCTTGGGCTCACCAAGTAAAAATGGAAACCATCCGCACTTCAATCAAAGCGTCTACTATCACAGGATAAACCTTTTACACTAAAGCAGATAAAACTGTCGGAAATTGACAGTAAAAATTGCTCTAACACTTTCATGGTTGCCCGTACAAATGGACTATCACTCAACGAAAACATTCGAAAGTTCTTGAAGAATTGTTGGAACACATACAAACCATTCATCAAGTGTACTTGTAAGAAGAACCCCGGTTCAAGCTACCTAGCAACGATCATATGGTGTGATCACCTTTTTGGGTTTGTATTTCAAAATCTCCCAAGGTTCTTCCCTTATTCCTCTTGACCCGCACAAGTATATGCTTTTATTGGATAGGTAACATCATTTCCCATTGAAGTTCGACAAGCGGTAGTGGTTTTTTATGCTCTTCATGAACATCTGATTGATGCAGCAAAAGGTTTAGTATTATATACACCAGGGACTCCATTTCTCTCTTGAGTTCAGCATCACCCAATTGGCTTGACCATCGGCACAACTTTCAAACCCTCTAGAAGTAGGGAACAACTAAAGTGTATTGTTGGCACACCAAGCAATACGGCATCATCATCAAAACAACCTCGACAATTCCACGGATCTGAGGACTTTGATGAAACTCCAGGAATGCTAGAATACAGTACAGATGACAAGGTACGATATTTGATAACGAGAACTAATGATTTTCAATGGTTTAAACAAGTTAAAAAAAGTAGACATTGGTTCATTCACCTAACTTTCACTAATAAATTTATGGAGTTTGTACACCCTCACACCATTTCTGTTAAAGAATATTGAAGTAAAAGATAATCTCGAGCACTTTCACATTAAATTTGGATGGAAATACACGAACGTTATTGGCCAATATTTATATAAACCCTTTGACATTTGCTAGTATTTATATAAACCCTTTGACACATTTGTTGAGCCTTTTGATCTTAGTAAACGTTGTGTTTTCCATACCCAAAAACGGTTCCTACAATTTTTTGGCCATCTTGATGAGCATGTTCTTACTACTCAGCCAACTTCCATAAGACACCACACATTAAGGGATAATGTATCAAAAGGCCTCAACCATATCCCTCTTGTTCCCGTACATTTGCATTTAGTTAAAGCCGAGTTCAACAAGAGTTGGGCAAAATTATGCCAATTACTAAATCTGAGTTGTACACCGTCTCAACTTAAGGTAATTGAAGAATTGAAGATAAACTAGAAAAAACCTTCCATTCTATCTTCCCTAACTATAGGCATAACAAAACACATCACCAGGACACCAAGTATCGTTTATACAAGCAGCCAGCAATTGCCCTACACAGTTAGCATACAAAGTTTGTGTATCACAGGTCTTACCCATCATTTATAATGCTTCATGTGTAGTTACAACATTTATTGATTTACAACGCCTGAGCTTTATGTTTACTTCTGATGGATTAAAAAAAACCCGCATCAAAACATTAATCACATAGTTTCTTTTAAAAGGTAACTTTCCTAGTATCAGATTCAAGGTCAGACCTTTGACAAATGTACTGAATGAACAAGAAGTAGAACATGATGTACATAATTCATGTAATAATATGACAAATATCTCTGAAGAAAATGGTTTGAATGTAGGAGAGTAATCAGCAAATGAGGACACACAAATGAAAAGAAATAATGGCGAACAGACATACCATTTCAGCAACAACATGATGGCGTCTTTTTATCTCTTCTGTAATTTATATGACTTGATGTTTTTTCAATAAAAGTTGGGTGTATACCCCATCCATTTCTTTCAAAAATGGAACGGGTACCATGATAGATGTACAAATTTTTATCCTAAAAAATAAACACTGCAAGATAACTTGTCACCTGATGTATTACAGTACTAATCATGGATATTATGGCTCGCATGGTCATGGATACTATGTACTATTGGATAAAGTATATTCTGCTAAACACCAAATTTTGCAATGATTGATAAAATCTCAAGTTAATAGATCATTTAAGAATTGAGAACTTGAAATTCATAATTTTAATCATTGGGGGGGGGGGGGGGGGATATGTCCACTTGGTGAGCTATCCCCCACCAAGTGCGCATACTCCCGGGGTTTTTAATAAATCATTTAAGAAGTGAGAACTTGAAATTCATAATTTTAATCATTGGCAGGCAATATGTCCACTTGGTGCGCTATCCCCCACCAAATGCGCATACTCCCAGGGTTGGGGGTGGGCCTCTCTTTCTCTCTCTCTCTCTCTCTCTCTCTCTCAACAATTTGGCACCTCAGTGTTGACTCCCTTTATAAAACCCCCTTTTTCTCACTCTATCTTTGGATAATATTGGGTGACATACAAACACCAACAAAGAATCTTCTCGTCCTTGCTATATAACTGTCTCTGTCCATATCACTCTCTTTCTATCTAAGGTAATCCTTGCCAAGATATGGAGTAAATCTATGTTAATACTTTTTGGAAAACAATTATTGGGTGGTAAATATGTTATTACATCCACTCTCTCTCTCTCTCTCTCTCTCTCTCTCTCTCTCTCTCACACGCACACACATTGCAAATCCAAGCTAAATGGGGAATGGAACCTAACTCAAAGAGGCTCAGTTACTGTAAACATTGAACGTGGATGGGGACAAACAAAAAAATTTAAAAAGTATTGAAGAGACCGTGAGGTGCATGCTTGATAAGGAAATCGAAAAGCTGGTGCCTTACACTGAGTATATTACCACATGGTTGGTGCGCTATACGTTGATGGGGCTCGGGAAAACACACCCAGACACAACACCCCTCTACCTCACTCTCATACAAGCATACGCTAAAGCATTGTCCTCCTGCTCTAGCATAGCGCAAACAAGACTTTCCTCAACTTCCCTTCAATTTGATTGTCATGGTGAGTGCACCGTCTCTCACTTTCTCTCTTTCAAAACCACGGGCTATATATCTCTATTGACCTTGCTTTACACAAAAACATCGGAGCTAAAACTTGGAGCAGTATATTGAGACCAAAACAAGATCATATCTACATGGAATCATTGAACTCAAGTCGAAACTCAAGTCGAAAGAACTTTAGGCTAAATGCCGATGCCGTGGATGCTTTTTTGATGACGAGCAGTCTCGAGCCACCTATAACTGCAAGACGCACCTTCTCATCTGCTTGCTAATATATTGGCAACCCTCCCTGTCAATGAGCCCGCGACTGGTTAGTGATGTCCCCTTGCCTTTTCGTCAACCAGATTAGCCCGGGCCCTCTTTCCTGTAACAAGACTCCCTCTCGATCTTTCCGGCCAGCTCGAGCTGCCTTGCATGCACAACACAGCTATCTTGCACGCACCTTGTGAGCTCGGTTTTCAGATCTTTCGCGAAGCCCTGTTCATGGCCGCTCCCCTATTACACACCAGCTCTTCGAATTCTGCTTGTCATGGAAGCCCCGGGCCCCTCGACTTCAACGGCTCATGCTTCCCCTTTGAATTAATTAGCTGCCCTTGCACTTATAATATGCAGCCCATGTGCAACCAGATCGCGCTCCTGCAAGCCGGGCACTTTCTCTGTCGGCCCTTCTTATGCAATCACTGGTCGACCCCTCTATTCTTTGCAACCGCCCTTGAGAACCTCCTACTTGCCTTCTCTATCACTGCTTAGATGCCCCCACCACCTTGCTCACCTGCTCACTTGCTCGCCCAGGCCACCCCAATCCTCTTGAAGTCACCAGGTCCCTTTTATTGGCTGCAATACCTTCCACCACTCAACTATGAAGCAAATAGGAACTAATGCTAATCGATAAACTGCTTGACGGGAGCTTAGAGAGCCCTGTCAAATACTCAAAATAGTGCATAGCAAGACATAA
Organism: Adiantum capillus-veneris; assembly: GCF_014529385.1. Classification (NCBI taxonomy): domain Eukaryota; kingdom Viridiplantae; phylum Streptophyta; class Polypodiopsida; order Polypodiales; family Pteridaceae; genus Adiantum; species Adiantum capillus-veneris. The sequence continues at coordinate 110,917,513 of NC_140950.1, forward strand.
ACGAATAAATCTACGTATCTGTCGACTCGCACAAATCCACAATCGAGCACAATACGAACATAGAGAGACAGAGAGCGGGAGAGAGCGAAAGAACACATGCAGGCGCACTTCCTAGAGCGGAGTGCTACGCGAGCATGGTGAGAAAGGAGGAAGGAGAGAAGAGAAGAAGACACAAGCACTGGGTGTAATCTCCCCCCATGCAAGAGTGACCATTTCCCTTTTGTACGTATTTAATTTATAGATTTCTTGAATGGTCAAAATGAGTATAAACTGATCGGCCGGTCATAAATGGCCAAAGCTCATAAAAGAGCACTTGAATAATAAATTGAACAATATATATATATTTACATTCGCATAAGCTTTGCTCGGTCCAGTCTTTTCCACCTGTCAGCTACAGTAAATATTAAGATATCAATTCCATAACATACCTCTCCGTTGAAAAGCAACTGTCCTCAGTTGCGAAGATAAAAATCTGCAAACAATACTTGTCAAAAACAAAGATTAAAAATCTGTATCAAATAGTAAAAGAAAAATCCATAAAATAAGACAATATTGCTTATTATGCCTGCCGTCATCCACATACTACAGATTCTAGTGTCCCATACCACTACAATAAGCAGTATATGTCATATCCTGATGATTCGGGATATCATTGGTCATACTCATCAAATTAATTCTCATCAATCTCAAGTTCACTTTCATAAATACAAACACGACAGAAAAATTATCATAGACCAATTCCAAATCCAAATCCAAAATATCTTTCATTTTCTATACCCGGGTAACAAAATCGTACCAGTTGCAGTGGTGGCCAACCACTACAGCATGATTTTGTGATTGGTATTGCCTAAATCGGCGAATCTACACCAATAAGACGTACTGTTTATATCGGCTAATCTGCACTAATGCTACCTAAATCGGCGAATCTGCATTTATCATTGTGAATCCGTAAATTTTCAGTATGCTGCCTAAATCGACGGATCTGCACAGATAACTGGTGTTGCTTAAATCTACAAGTCTACAACAAGATGAGCATTTACACACTGCCTAAATTGGCGGATTTGTGTGTATGTGACCAATGGATCAGACAAAACATGTACTACCTATGTGACATCACATTGGAGTGTATTTGAGTAGCAGAGTACTTACAAATTTTTGTTCACTAACTCAAAATACCGCAACTCATATGGGTAGCTGCATAGCTTAATTCCAATCCTCTCAAATAGAAATTACATGCTGTGTAAGCAAAAACATGAACTTTAGGGATTCTTAATTTTATATGCCATAAGAAAATGCAAGGAAGTAAAAGATCGTTTTGCTTTCAAATTGTCGAATGGTATTATCCTTATGCAAATTGCTTGACGTCGTGTCCTTATATATATGCAGCAACAAAATAAACTTCCAAGCAAGTAGAGAAAGTGAGTATTATTGTAGGAGTACGTTAAGGGATATCATTGTAGTATAGACAAACGAGATATGTTGCGTACTACATGAGATCTTAAGAAATATGATAGCCGTAGATATATATAGGAATGGATTCATTAAGGAGAATTAAAATACCATGGAAAACAACGAGAAATTACGTACCTGTAGGTGGTTTGCAGAAGTGACAAGTATCCAAATCGGCAAATGCTAAACAATTTCTTGAAAACAAAGGTCAACAACAAAATTCATCATGTGAGTAATGTTATGCAAGTTCAAACAAACCAAAATTCAAGTCGTACAGATGGGTGTCAGATATCGGTGAGGTGGACTGTATATGTGAGTAAGTGTTTAAATCATTGATTTTTGTCGCAAGAAAATTAGTAAAATTTCACCAGTGTTATTGAAAGTAGTTAAAATAGCTAAACATCGGCTAGATTCCATGCTTTCCTTCACGTAAATCGGCAAAGTTTTATAAGTTTTAGTGTGAGTACCTTAAAACCTTTGAGTTTTGACCTAAAAACAAAAAAGCTTTAGGTATGCCCTTATTGTCTTTAGTTAGAAAAGTTGTTTTTGGCAAGCCCGAACTCAATCAACAAACATTGCTATGAGTACTCTGAGCCAAAGAGAATTTCTCATGAAAAATTTTGTAGGAACTATTTACGATGGGCATCTTTGAAAGGATACAACAAACACTATAATACCAAGAGACATAGCAGCGCTTATCACCACCTTAACTATAAACACTCAAATATCACACCGCGTAGCCACGAACATTAACTTCAAGCTATGAAAGACCATATAGAATACTTACAGTATATGTGTGTGTATGTGTTTGTGTGAGTGTATATGCGTATATCATCGGAATTGACGAGTGATTGTGTGTGGAGGACAAGAGGCCATCGACTTGCGAGGCTGGGGGTAATCGAATACAAAGGTAGGGTGCGCAGTTTGGTTGAGGGGGGAAAAGAGAGAGATAAAAGGAAATGAAATGTTATATTAACCGTTTTAAAAATGTAAAATTACGTATGAGAACAAACTGATACCATCCTTGTGTATCTATTCCAATGACTGGGTACAAACAAAAATAAAAATAAAAATAAGATGAAGTACAATGAAAGACTGAAAGCGTAGAACCAAAAGCCTAAAATTGTTATGAAAATCAAAATCATCATCATCAATGCTTGAGAATTCTCGACAACGGGTACCACAAGGGATAGCTGCAAGGGAAGATGTCTGTACCTGCAGAGGGGGCCGTAAGAAATTATGACCCTCTCTCGCTAGGCGACTCGTGGAAAAGGCACTACCAAGAGATCTCCTAGTCGCCAGAGAAGGAGGGGGGGGAGATCAGGGGGCGACAGAGGCAGAGGGGTGGGGGGAAGAGGCGGCGGGAGCAGGAGGTGGGGGGAGGATGAGGAAGAGGGGGGAACTTTGGGGGGGAAGGGGCTGTCGAGGGTGAAGCTGGGGTGGGGACTAGAGCACGGACCTCCTCCTGCTCAAGAGGACCAAAAGGGTTCCCTATGGGAACCCACTGCTGTTGAGTAGGCACCTGATGACCACTCTGAGTGCGAAGCTGACACTGTGGCCCTTGTCGTCCTCTACCATGGGCCTGTTGCTATCCCTCTTCTGCTGGAGCCCCAGGCTCACAGGGTGGCTCTGCATGTGTGCGCTCTGTCTCTTTCTATGGCTGCTATCCAGCCCTTGCAAGCTGAGGCTGTGAGGCTATGGTGTAGGTTGAGGCCTCCTCCGTGGACAGGCCTTCACTATATGGCCCATCTATCGACAAATGAAGCATTGGTTCGGGAGGCCCGAATACTCCACACTCTGTCTAAACCAACCCCCACTCACCCGAGGCAAAAGAATAACCTTCGAGAGCATGTTAGTGTCTCTGACCAAAAATCGAACGGAGGGAATGCTAGCCGCCTTCGCAGCTATTGAGGCTGCTGTACGAGGTGTCTCTGGGACAGTCCCAATGGTTGAGCCAATCCTTGATAAAAGTGGTAAGTAATCCCTCCGCAAACCCGGAAAGCAGTCCGAGATGGAAATGTTTGCCTCCTCTACTAGAACATTCGAAGTAGGGTCGCAACCATGTCTCCACTGTCGAACATGAGCACGTTGTCAAGAAGTGCGCAGTGCGACTAGGAAAGCGCCGGGCCTCTGACTGTGAGGATTCGTTGCAAAATCAAGCAAGGCGTAGATGATTTGAAGCCAAGAACACACTAAAAAAGAACAAAACTCCATCTATGAAAGCTCCACTTTGAAAAATAACCAATACTAACTCAAAACTCTTGTGTGTGTGAAGATTAGGTGTAGCCCCGCTCCCAATTGCATAGATGCAGTGCTCATTCAACCTGTTAAAAACCCTAAATTTACGCTTCGATTCTTCGTCATGACCATTTCATGGAAGCTTCAGTACTTCATTGGATAAGCCCAAGTAGTTATTTGAGGAGGGGAAACCCTAATTAGAGGCCTCACAGCCTCAACCATGTAGTGGAAGTAGCACGGGACATCACTAGCACCCTCTAGAGGAATGGCTGTATCTCCTTGCTCATGTGCCCAAATGAGATCATTCTTGGCTCTAAAAATTTCCACACAACTTGAGAAACAACTCCAGCATCGTTGATGTGGAATTTTGAGCTATTTTGGGCATTTTTAAGGCTATTTTTGACCATTTTTAGGCCATTTTTAGCCCAAAAATATCACTTTTTGTTCGTAAAAAGTCCAAACGAGCTGGGAAAAATCCCTAAAATTTTGGAAAAATCCCATTGGGCTCAAATTTCATGTTGAACCTCATTTTACTACTTGGTAAGCACTTTGGACACGTCTTTCACGCTAGTGCACGAAACCTGCTATTTTTGGTCGAGATTGCCCGCATTGAACTTTCTAGGCAAAACGAGCGTGCCACTTCGAAACACTTGAAATTTGTACATTACCAAATAAAATTAAGCATATATTTATGTATTAAAGCATTCCATGGTGCCACGTCGAGGGCCTCGCTATCCCCGCAAGGTATACAGAGTTGCGACCGTGGCATCTATTTTCGCATATATCACACTATGTACATAATAGCATTTGGTCCCACACATCATAAACATTAAGAGTGAGGTAGATAATTTAATTTCACATTATGAACATGCCATGGCACGACATCCACCCCATCTAAACCTGCACATCCTCCGGTATGTGCCACAAATATCTTTTGCATGTTCAGTCTTCATTTAAGTCAACATACATGTCGATTTCATCATCTCTTGCAACAAAATCTAATGCATCATCCTCTTGTTCTTCATCCACATCCATAGAATTTTCATCAGAGCCTTCATTTTGACCTTCCTGTGAATCAAAGGGATCTGTATCACCTCTTGTTTTGAATAACTTGATTCTTTTCCCTACAATGGGAATCTTCATTTTTGTCCCATCTAATTCATGCAAGGTATAAGTTGCATTCCCATGTACATGCTGAACCACATAAGGACCAAACCATCTCTTTGAAAGATTTCTTATTGTTGAATGTTGTTTGCCAAGACTTTTTTCATACACCAATACCCAATCACCTTCCTCAATAGCTTTAGGTCGAGCCTATGCCTCTTATCAAATCTGTCCTTATTCTTTAACCTTGCATCTTTCAATCGTGCTACTGCAATCTCAATATCTTGGGGCCTTCTTTCTAACTGTTGTATGTGCAAAGCAAGAAGGTCTTCCCTACTCATTCCATCTTCCCAAGGAAATACATTCCATGTGAGAATTACATCCTCAATTGGCATTATAGGTTTCTGACCATACATCAACTCAAAAGGCATATAACCAGTAACTGAGCTATGAGTTGTACGATCAGCCCATAAAGCATAAGGCAACAACCTAGGCCACTCTCCCATTTTACCTTTGCAGGCCTTGGCTAAAGCTTTAATGATAGGAGGATGCCCACGCTCCGATTTACCATTTCCCTCGGGATTATATGCAGTAGTGAGAGAAAGTTTAATGCCCAACCTAGAGAAAAACTCCCTTGCTTTGTCAGCATCCAACTCACCCCTGTCCGCTGTTATTTTCCCAACACATCCATAACGGCTAATTACATCATCCAAGAGGAACTTACATACCCCTTATGTGCTTTTTGTTCTTAGAGCACGACCTTCAACTTTATTGGTTAAGTCTTCTCGTGAAAGCACTATGTATCTCATTTGCCATAAGCCCAATCGCATTGTAACCAGATCTACTACCCACTTGTAATGCATGGCCAATGGGTAAGTAGGGTGCAACCCATCACAATGACGTACATTTGAATACATTTGACAGGTTTCACAGGACTCCACAAAGTGAGATACATCTTTATACATACCTTTCCACCAATACCTCTCTTTCATTTTAGTAAAGGTGGCCCATACACCTCTGTGTCCACAATAAAGACTCTCATGAAACTTTTTCATAAGCTCATTTTGAGCGTCCTTATCATTCACAACTCTCATCGGCATTCCATTTCTTTGTTTTGGACACTTCCATAAGTACCCATCTTTCAAAAAGTATCTATAGGCCTTTCTCCGTATTCTTTTGAACTCTTGATCTGTCACCCCCTCTTGCCTTGTCAAAGTGCTCAAATAGCGTCCAATGAGCAACCAGTCACCTTGATATAGGTCCTCTGTAAATGACTCAAGTGCATTTGACAGACAAACATGATCGCCCTTGGCATGAGAGATACTATAGAACTGTGTGCCTACATCATCGCCCTCGACAACCATGTCTTCTTCTTTTTCATTCCTTGCTCTTGAAAGCATATCTGCACAACTAGAGTATCTTTCCTTGCAATATGCTTAAATTCTGGATTCAAGGACTTTATGTAAGCAATCCATCTCAACAAAGCAATGTCGGGAGTTGAGCAACTTGTTATCATTCCAGGAAGGGGTAGACAATGAGTCTCCACTATTACATTTGCTCCTATCAAATACTCTTTGTCACATTTCAAAGTTGTGACTACTCCCCATAACTCTCTTTTTACATGTGGATAGTTGCGTTGACGAGCACTTACACTACAAGAGGCTATTCATATTAGCGACGCTCACATAGAGACGCTCAAGAAAAAAATTCTCGGCGTCGCTATGAGCGTCGCAAATTTACAAGTAAATTTGCGACGCTCATAGCGACGCCGGCTGGGCTAAAAAAATAACAGAGAGCGCCCAAAAACTCAGATCTCAGATCTGAGTTTTTCGGCGCCCTCAAGCAAGGAGCAGGTAACGATCTCCCTCTCCCTCTCTCTCTCTCTCTCTCTCTCTCTCTCTCTCTCTCTTTCTTCTCCACACACACACACACACACACACACACACACACACACGAGGAGAGGAAGGAGAGCCAGGTATGCTCCTTCCCTCTCCACTCTCATGTTCCCTTCCCCTCTTTCTCTCTCCCTCTCTCTCTCTCTCTCACACACACACACACACACATAGTGTTTTTGAGAGAGAGAGAGAGAGAGAGAGAGAGAGAGAGAGAGAGAGAGAGAGAAGAGTACAAACATAAACAAAAACGCACACACACATACATAAACAAAGAATGCACACACACATTGAGAGAGAAAAGGAGAGAGAGAGCATGCATAAATAAAAAACGCACACATTGAGAGAGGAAAAGAGAGAGAGAACATGCATAAACAAAATACGCACACATTGAGAGAGGAAAAGAGAGAGAAAACATGCATAAACAAAAACACGCACACACATTGAGAGAGAAAGAGAGAGAAACTAATTTAACATCGTAGGAAACTAATTAAAATTAAAAGACCTAAAGATCTAGCCGACGAGGAGTTGAACTCAAGACCTATTATTCAAGAGGGAAATGGCATAACCAATCTATCATACTTGGCATGGATGATAGAAAGGTTTAGGGTTTATCTCTTTTTATTGGCACACACATCCACACACGCGCACACACACAAGAAGAAGAGAGTTATAACGTCGTAGGAAACTATCCTAAAAGACGTTAAAGATCAGGTTAGATGTAGACTTACGTTAAATTAGATTTAGGTTTATTTAAGTTAAATTAGATTAGATTTAGGTTTTTTTTTAGTTAGATTTACATTTATTTACACTAGACTTAGATTTATGTTATATTAGATTAGATTTAGGTCTCCATAAACTGCGATGCCTACATGAAGCGGGTGAAGAAATCCCTCAATGGAATATAGGGTATTGGTGCCTTCACTCATGGTGGTCTCCGTCAATCCAAAAGTACTGGTGAAATGTCCTCAGAAGATAGGGAAGAAGGTGGATCTTCAGGGTGGCAAGAGCCACTACATCCCCGACAATGACCATCTAGACAACCTCTAGTCATTCAACAGCAACTTCAAAGTTAGTAACAAGAGCAAGAACGGTCCAAAGGGCCAATTGCTGTCATCAGATGTGGATGGAGATGAGGCAGCGTCACCGCCGGAAGTTAACTCTCACATCTTTAGTGATGAGAATGCCAACTCTTGCCGAGTTATGTGAAAAATTATGTGTTAAATCAGTTTTAAGGTTCTTATAATCCCTGTTAGTTTAGTTCTTTGTTTTTAATATAACATAATTTACGTTAGATTTAGATTTATGTTATATTAGATTAGACTTAGGTTTATTTAGGTTTACCCACACACACACACACACACACACACACACAAGAAGAAGAGAGTTTTAACGTCGTAGGAAACTATCCCAAAAGACGTTAAAGATTAGGTTAGATGTAGACTTACGTTAAATTAGATTTAGGTTTATTTTTAGTTAGATTTACGTTTATTTAGATTTACGCTTATTTACGTTAGATCGAGTCCACGCAAGAATTACTTACGGTTTAGTGTTTAGAGTTAGACGAACAGTGAAAAGATCTACTATGAAAAGATGTTAAGATGCTGTGAAGTGCTACAGCTAGAGAAGAGGCAAAGGGGTTTTGTCCACTACATGCAGTATCATGTAGACGTGGGTCTGTAGATTTCTTGTACCCACAAATATAGGTATTGACCAATAAAGACGAGATTATAACCCGGTGGTTCTGATCTCCGTGCACCTCTAGACCGAGGTGTGCGGGGATTGGACATGACTAGAGAATGTGAGGTAAAGAGAGAGAGAGAGAGACAGAGAGAGAGAGATAAGACGAAGAATGCCAATAGAATATTAAATTTGTTGTCCAGGTTATAAGATTTTTATCCTCATTATGAGTAGTGACGAGGATGTGGGACCGTCCAACCGAAACACCTATCTCTCAACAAGGGTCTTATGTCCTTGTAATCAATGCAAGCATGCTGTGAGACGGACAAGACGTGTTTCTTTGCAGCACGTTCGCAAATTTGGCGAGTTCGATCCATCTATTATAGATCGAGTTGTTGACAATTATAACTCATCGGACTCTGACGCTGGCCGACAAGCAGCAATCTTGCAACCCAATAGACGTGTTCGCAGGCGCTTTGGTCAAGCAGCATATGTGAGGCCACAAGATGTAGCCTCTGAGAGCTCGGGGGATGATCATGCAGAGCACATTCCCAACGAGGCAATGTTTGAGCCCGAGATTGATGAAATGATCGAGACAATAATGGATTCAGAAAGGCTTATCTATGATGATATGAAAAGTGAAGCCGATACGCCATTGTATAATGGAGCACGTATGTCTAGATTGAAAGCACTCCTGGTTCTTCTCAACATGCACGCAAAGTTTGGATGGAGTGACACTAGCGTCACAACGCTTTTCAGGTGATCTATTACAATTAGTTTACGTTAATAAAACTCTAAATGTATAATGATCTGATAGATTTTTACACGACTGTATCGTATTTTTATGTTGTGTAGATTGCTTAAAGAGCACATACTACCAACTGAAAATGTGATGCCAGATTCCCGAGATGAAGCAAGAAAGATTTTGCGAAACTTGGGGATGGATTACAATTCTATCCACGCTTGTCCTAATGACTGTATTCTTTTCAGAGGGGAATACATAGACATGGAGAAGTGTCCGAAATGTGATTCCGAAAGATATCGAGTAGATCTCCACGGGACAAAAATTCCACAAACGGTTTTGCGACATTTTCCTCTACTTCCTCGCATCAAGCATTTCTTCGAATGTAAGTCCATGGCCGCCCTAGCATCATGGCATGAGGAGAATAAATCTTCGCATGGTGTGCTACGAATTCCTGCAGATTGCGCAGCCTGGAAACATATAGATGGAACATGGTCGGATTTTGCCAGGGAAGCTCGAAATTTGCACTTAGGCCTGGTTATGGATGGCATAAATCCATTTGGTCAAAGATCAACATCTTACAGTGTATGGCCCGTGGTCATCGTCAACTAAAACATTCCCCCGTGGTTGACTATGAAGAAGGGGCACCTATGGCTAAGCTTGATTGTGCCAGGGCGATATAAAGTGGAGAATATGGATGTGTATCTTCGTCCACTATTGGAAGAGCTACAACAATTGTGGATTGGCATAGAGGTGGTGGATATGAGCCGACACACAAGACGACGGAATGCTTTGATCAGAGGCATTCTAATGTGGACCATGCATGACTATCCCGGGCTAACAGAATGCTCAGGTGATCTATTGACACTCCTCACTCAGACACTGTAAATCTTGTTTTTTCCCATAGTTGATCTATTATCATGTGGATACATGCAGGGCTTCAAACGAGCGGATACAGAGCATGTGTCACATGTGGACCTAGACTGAATGCACGTAGGGCGCCCTCACTGAAGAAGCTCATCTACGAAGGTCATCAAGCGTATCTTCCAGAGAATCATGTGTTACGCGATGGCTTTTTGGGAAGAGAGCCACCAAGGATGTCTGCACAAGCACGGTTAGAGCAGAAGGAGATGTGCGATGACGGATTGCCTCCAGGGATGAAGAGACTATCTCTATGGTACGAGTTACCATACTGGCCCCGACTCATGATCAATCACTTGCTCGATCCAATGCACATATTCAAGAATGTGGGTAATCTACTATGGGACCATCTGACCGGCAAGAAAGATACTTTGGGAGCCAGAGTTGACCTTAGAAATTTGGATCGTATGGAGAAATATTGGCCGCAAACAGCGTCTGATGGATCGATAAAACTCCCTAAAGCACCATGGATTTTCACAGGAGCCCAAGAACGCAAAGTAAAAGAGACCATTCGATCTTTGCGGACCCCCACTGGCGTAATGCACTCGCTCCGAACGTGTTTTACTAAAGAAGGAAAGCTACCGGTTTGAAGTCACACGATTGGCATAAAATGTGTCAGGTATGTTCATAGTGGACTTTAATATCATTTCATAAAATGTGGACTTTAATATCATTGTTGCACATACTTTACAATTTATTTTACCGGTTGCCATTGAGGGATGTTTGTCTCTCGACATCCGTAACACAATCTACAAACTTGCAAAGCTGGTGCAATGGATCTCACAAAAGGAGATCAACGTAGACTCCATACCATTTGCCAAACTAAATGCTGCGGAGCTTGTGTGCATGTTTGAGAAACATTTTCCTACTACCATGCTAACCATTCAGGTGCATCTTCTTGTTCACATAGTTGATGAGGTGGAAATAGCTGGCACAGTTCATTCCAGATGGGTGTTCTTCTTAGAACGTTTCATCAAAACGCTTAAGGGATATGTGCGTCAAAAGGCACGTCCGGAGGGTAGCATGGCAGAAGGTTGGTTGGTATCAGAGTCCCTAGTGTACATTGGAGAGTGGCTAGACGGATTTGATAAAGCCCGGGACACGCTATGGAGAACCATAGATGATGAGCGCATATCTGGGATTGTCATGTGCAATCTTGGTGTTGAGAAGAAGATGACGGAAGATCTAGAGGCTAAAATCAACCGATTTTGCATGCTTCACAATCCAGTGATGCAAAAGGATTTCACAATATGAGGATACAAAGCAAGAGCGACAAAGGGCACGAATCGAGTGGAGACGGGGAAGACGACCACCGATGCACTATCCGACGGTTCTGGAGAGCCTACCAACATTCATGAGCTTAAGATGGTTGCACAACCAATTGAAAAGCGCACAACAATGCGGTGACGAAGTGACTGAGGAAGAGTGGGAGTACTCTCGGGGTTGCGCGACCAAGGTAAGTTTGCAATGTACGACTAGCTAGTGACTTTATTTCTAAACGTTGGAAGGGCCACTCATAATCTTTGTTCGTTGTAGTATAAGTCATACACAGCAGCACGGTGTAAAGGTCGACATTTTAGGGTGGAACGGATCGACAAAAAGCGTTTTACTCAAGATTGTGGAATCATGGCAAAATTTGAACAGTTTAGTCGACGACGTTCCTCTGATGCAGATCCTGTGGTGGCGGAACTCACTTACTTTGGCACGCTACAAGAGATTTTGAGGATCGATTACAGAGGATTTTTTGTCGACTTGTTCGACGTGCAATGGTTCAAGATAATCATGGAGGGTCGCAACGCTACTGTGCGTAGAGGAGAGTCTAGTTTTCTTGAGGTGGATTCTACTAAGAAATGGACTGACCTAAGAGACACTTTCGTACTACCCGAGCATTGTGAACAAGTAAGTATGTAAATAGTTAACATCCCCCTTTTACAAGTTATGTGCTTGAAAGCTCTCATGTAAGTTATGTGGCTCTCGCAGGTAATATTTCATCCTACAAAGTCTACATCAAACTGGTGGTACGTCATAGAGGTAGCCCCTCGTAGTGTAAGGACCTATGAAGGCTACCATGTGCCAATCACAACGGCATCAATGGAGGAGATCAGAGAAGATGCTCAATCAAAAGCCGCTGCGGTGGTGCCAGATGAGCATCAAGATGCTACTACTCTATATGGGGTGCATGCAGAGGAGCTACAAAATGAAACAGAGGATATGTGTTTAAACGGAGAGCTCTATATAGATATAGGAAGTTATGTTGACTTATGCGAGGATGAGAGAGAGATCTCTTAAAGCCACAAATATTGTATTTGAACAATTTTGCTCCGTGTTGTAAAAGCTCTGGCTCTCTAAGTACCTTCCATGGTGTATAACGCTCTTTTCTACTCGCGCTCACATCTTTTGATTGAAAATTCTGAGTTTTCGACTTGCCTCTTCTATCACTCAATTCATTGCGTCATTGTATTTATATGCGTCATTACGTCATTGTATTTAACGATCTTTGCGTCATTGTCTACTCTATTCATTCAATATTAAGTTTAAATATTCGTGTGTTTAATGCAGGTATGGATGATGAGGAGTTTCTTTCTTCTTTGTCACTACAGCAGAGACAGTGGTACGTGGAGCATCATCGCTCTGGCGCATCATCGCGCGTTCCTACTCCATCCGCATCTCCCTCTCTTTCAGAGCATTCGGTGCGCTCCGAAGCTTCGACGTCGGCGAGACGATCTTCACACTCGTCTAGACACCGGCGCTCTAGTGGTGGCGGTGGCGGTTGTTGTGGGGATTCCGCCGCCGATGCCTCCACACCGCCTCGTGTTCGACGAGGCTCTTTACCCTCCCCTTCTTTTCCCGCCCCCACACCAGCCACAGCATCGCCATCTACGCCAGGTTTTGCGCGGCTGACTGTTCCTAGTAGCTACACACCTCTACCTACTTTGCCAGGAGCCACCCCACTCGACACTCCTCGCTTCGGGGCCCAGACGCCGGTGGAGACACCTGACATCCGTACCCCCATTGACACGCCGCTAGAGACCCCTGCCGGGACACCCAGGTTCACGCGTCACCGACCAGAGGGCTTGCCTTACTCCGTCGACTTCAGCGGCGGCATCATCATGGATGATGACGGCAAGAAGGTGATCTCGCGCATGTGTGGTCTTTGCTCTCAGCTGTTTAGACATTACATACTAAAAAAATGGAGTGAAGTACCAAGTGATTTAAAAAACAGAGTCATCAGCATACTTTATGATGAGTTTCCCGTTCCAACACGGGATCAACGCTTCAATGAAGACCTGATGAAGATTCGAATGCGCGAATACTGAAAACACAAGCGTTCCGAAGTGCAAAAAGCAATGAAGCATGGGTGGAACAGGCCAGATTGGCTGGCCAAAGAAGATTGGAAGAATGAGAAGAAAGCAGCGCGCGAGAATCCTGACAAGTGGAAGCAACAAAAGGATGCAGCCAGAGCGCGAGTAGAGGCAGGGAGCTCGCACCACTTGGGGAGCGGTGGATGGGCATCATTTGAGGCCGATTTTGTAAGTGTTTTCGCATTGCTCTTTATGTTCGATAGTTTAGGGTTTATGAGTTTTTTAATTCTAACATAATGAAATCTTTGTATGTTTTTATAGTGGTCGATGACAGGACGTGATCCCACACCGTACGAGCGCGAGTACGCAGGCAGGAAGGGCTTAAACGCCCTGATGGACATTCTCAGTTCTCGGGGCGGCATGGTTAGTATTAGGGTTTACTCTTTTCTATTTTGTGTATTGTTTTATAAATGTCGTTATATGTTTATACTTACTGAAAGCTGTCTTATTGTCTTTTTTTTGCAGAATCCGACAGATACGCCGCTTGGACGCGATGAGACGTTTGACTAGACGACGTCAGTTTAGCCGTAGCTAGATAGCATTAGTTTAGGGTTTCTCATAGCTTATGTATCATGAGACGGTTTTTATACGTCTTTTTGAACCATGTATATTATTACATTTGTCACCGCAGTTCATTTTGCCAATCAATTCTTTATGCCTATGATGTTGTACAATTGTCATTATTACATTTTCCAATCAATTCATTTTGCCTATGATGTGTACAATTGTCAATTTTACGCTTGTCAATTTTGCAAACAATGCGTCTTGTGGGTGACTATTTTGGATCTATTATCTACCCTTGCACTTTTTTCAAAAAGTGAATCAAGTACAATATGCTTGATGGGTGGCAGGGCATTCAATGCCCTGTCACCAAAAAAAAATTCTCTCGGGCGTTGCTATAACCGTCGCTATTTATGGCTCTGGAGCGTTGCTATAGACTTCTGTGTAAACGTCGCTATGACCGTTGCTATGAGCGTCTCTATATAGCGATTCTTATAGCCACGCATATAGCGACGCCTATAGCGACGCTCTCGTAGCGACGCTATTAGCGACGGTTTTAGCGACGTCGGGGGTTATAAAAATCTAGTGTATTTCCGTCGCTAACAGCGTCACAAGAGCACACAACCTCTTGTAGTGTTAGGACTTTTGCTCCAAACCTCACCACATATCGCTTGCCATCATTATCATCTTGCCCAATCGCCCATCCAATTCCTGTGGGGCTAGTATCCACTGTCACAATTACATATCTTCCACATTCATAGTTTGCTTTCCTCAAAGTTGGAGACATATGTAGCAACTTCTTTAATTTCCTCATGGCATGTGTATGCACTTCTTCCCATTGAAACTTTTTGTTCTTTCTCAAAAGTTGATACAAAGGTTCTGCTACATGTGCATAATGCGGAATCCAAATAACATAAAACACGCATGCACCCAAGAACCTTCGAACGTCAGTGACATTTATACATTTCTCTTTCATTCTCTGGATTACATCAATCTTTGCAGGACAATGCCTTCTACCATATGGCCCGCACATATGTCCCACAATAAGAACTTCATTCACAGCAAACACTGACTTTTGGCCAGACAAGGTAAGGTTCACCTCTTCCAACCTTGACAAGATATTATCACAATCATTGATATGGTTTGCCACATACTTTTGGAACCCCCTCGATTCTAGAGCCACATCTTTATCACTTTCATCACATCCTTTGATTGGCACATCATCAAGGAAAGGCATTGTAGTTTGAGGTATGAAGTCACGTAGGACTTTGTTCATACCATTCATCATGTGTGCAACTGAATACGTTGCCCCCTGAGGTAAGATGCACATCCTTACTAAACCCAAGGGTGTCCTCATGGTAGTCAAGTCCCTGCTTTACATTGCTAGTTGGCACTGATCATACCCTGAGTACAAATCTCCCATAGAATATATTGCCCTCCCTACAAATGCCTCTGCAAACTCATCAACAATTGGCCCTATAGCCATATTTCTGATTGTCACCTTGTTTACAAGTTGCATATCTTGAATAAAGCGTAAAGAACCATTTGTCTTTGGAACAGTGAACCACATGTTTGAATATGGAGCACAAGAAGGCTCCAAGATACCCATCTTGATCTTTTCATTAAGCAACTCAATGAGTTTTGGAAAATGAGCCTTTGGAACAGGAATAGGTCTCAAGTTCCAAGGTACATGAGGGATAATGAACACACCCTATCTCATAAGGCTCAAATGCAAAAGCTTTTCCATGTTTGGCAAGCATGTTTTCAAAGCATATCTTTTCAGCTTTTGTCAAACTGTCCTCGCAACCAACCTTTAACTCTTTCAAAGAATCCTTTGTGAACTTATGTCCAATCTTGCTTGGGTTATGAAGGCTAGGTTGCAAAGCAGCTTGTTCCATCTTATTTGTGCAGTCTTTTGGTAGAGGTAATGCCACTGGTTTCACTTTCTTTGCCACGGACTTATACTTAGTCTCCACTCATACATCAACACTTTGAGAGTTTTTGAAATCCTCAATGACTTTGTACATTTCTATTGAGCATACTTTCACGACCTCACTTCCCATATGCAAATTGCGATCCACTAAAGACACCAAATCTTGCATAGTATCCACAAAAGAAAACTCATCAAACACACCTGCAATGCATTCATCATCTTCTAGAAAACCATCCATCTTCAAACCTCTTTGTACACTATTTACATGTTGTCGTTCACCCCGCTTTAAGTCCTCACACTCTGTAAAAGCAATAGATCCATAGTCTGATAATTCTACAAAACCTGTAGAAAATGTATCCTTTGCATATACATCATGCAAGAACCTTTCTCTTCTTGTACCACTGCAATCCCGCTCTACAATGGTACATGGCCAAAACCCCTCATATCCCTGTAGTCCTTGAACTCTTTTTTTGTCTTTGGCAAGGGTTGCACTCTAAGACTTTCACGGTTCCTTTCATGGTCTACACAAACAGTAAGGAACTGTACTGCACGCTTTCCATCTTTGCTCCTTATTCTTGCATATGCTGACCCATCATCCATCACCTTGGTTTCCATGCAAGTAGCAGTGATGTATGGCTGCCCAAGGATAAGAGGATTTGTAGACATCTCCTGTACAAAGAAATTTTGGTCATCTTTCACATCCCCAATAGTCACCTTTACATTTGTACAAGCTCCGTACAGCTCCCCTGATGAGTTTTTTGCTGCACGAATCATCCAACCACGATTTATATCAATTCTCCATTTTCCTTTTTGATAAAGACTCTTTGACATCGGGTTACTTTCCGACCCATGATCTATCAACACAATGTATGGCTCTTCTAAGTCTCCCACTTTTACCAACATCTCAGTAGTTGCTCTTGCCCAGTGACTATTCAAGTAGTAGCTCTTGTGAGTGGTTTCCACTTCATCTTCATCATCCAAGAAGCGAACGTGTTTTACTCCTCCCCTAGACTTGTAGCATCCAACAATAGTTTCATCACCTTGTTTGCCATAGACCTGTACACCCTGTGCATTTAAAGTCTCTTCTTCACCCTGCACATGGATAGATTCAGTAAGAGACTGCCGCTTCCTCTTTATGATATCAATTACTTCTTCGTGGAATTCCCACTTTGCTATACCAAGGACCTCACCCAAGGTAAATTCCACCTTACTGTTTAGAATCCTCTCTTCCAAACCCTTTTTGAGATCCGTTGCTGCCTCTATATCGGATTGGAGTTTGTAGGCCGGACCCTTTGCTTTGGATCTTGCTGCATCCTTCTTCTTGTCTTTAGAGGCCTCTTGCATAGGCACTTCAGGGACAGGCATCTGTTGCGGGGAAGGTGTCTAGGAGGCACTGTGTCATTTCTACCTCCACTCCTCGTTGCCCGCTTTGAAGGCCCTTCATCCCCATTCTCACGCCTACGTTTCTCTTCAACAATGGCCTCATTTGCTTGACATTTGGCAATATATGCATGCACTGACAAAGAGTCCACAGGGTCATTCCAACCTGTTTCAAGCCGAATGCAATCTTCAGCTTCATGTAAAACCTCTGTAGTCATTTTACCCTTCATAGCAGAATCTATAGCGCATGGCCATAGCTCTCCAATGCCATCAGATTCCTCTTCTCCAAACTTGATTGATACTTTTCTTCTAATAGGATCCACCTTCAACCCATAGGCGGCTGCCTCAACCATTGAGATGGCATGGCTAGTAGCCATGTCCTCAACTAGTTTCTTCATCCCGCCTTTGCCAAAGTTTGTTCCCAAGATCTTACCTGTTTCACTTAAGTGAATTTTTCCATCTTTAAAGAAAACAAGCTCCTTTGTCAAAGCGTCTTTAAAACTTTCACAATCCCTCCTTCCATGGTATGTACTATCGCACCATATGCATCTATTGGCAAAGCTTTCTCTGGTTTGCGGTCTTTGCCCTGTAGATTGACCTGATGGTTGCCCCTTTTCTTCTAGCCTTGTAAGTTTTAACTTGAGCTCTTGCATTCCTTTGACAATATCATCTAGGATGGATTTTTCACTCTTTGGAACCACAATCACAGGCTTTATAGGACTCTCAGAAACACTTGGGGATTGAGTAGGGTTGACTATCATCTTGTCTCTTCATCGTTGTCGCTTAGCTAGTAGTGAAATGGCGTCTTTGACCTCATTCCAATCAGTCTTCAAACCCTGTTCCGCGTCCTTATCCTCAAGTAGTAGCTCTAACTTCTCTTGAATCTCTTTACCTGAGGCTTGCAAAAAGAACTCTCTCTTCTCCGAGTTTAGGGTAGCCTTTTCAGTTCTCAAAAGATGATCATAACGGTGTTCGAATTCCCTTAGCAATTCGGTAGGCGAGAGCCCCTCTTTTGGCCGAACTACCCACTCTAAGAAAGTCCTCTTTGTTACACTTTCGGAGTCCTCCATGAAATACTCTTCCTTCATGGATAATTTGAATGCTTCCCAAGTTGCCCCATGCTCATTTCTAATTCCCCTTACATGCTCTCTGATCTCGGGAACCACAGCAAGTTCAAAACTTTGCACCATCTCTGCTTCAGGCACTTGATGAAGCTCCATCTCCTTTACATATCCACAAAGATACTTTGTTACATCTTTGACTTTAAATTGGTCCAATTTCTTCACCACA
The DNA here is from genome assembly GCF_014529385.1 of Adiantum capillus-veneris. NCBI lineage: Eukaryota > Viridiplantae > Streptophyta > Polypodiopsida > Polypodiales > Pteridaceae > Adiantum > Adiantum capillus-veneris. The sequence goes on from NC_140950.1 coordinate 110,936,005, forward strand.
GATTGAAGCAATTTGGTTGAGGAGAGCTCCCTCCTTTCTGCAGCTTGCTGCTGGTGCATAAACACTGCAAAAGCTTAAAACATTTGCATTGTGACTGGATCAAACCGAACCCCCTGTTTCTCTTGTTGCTCCATAGATTTAAACCTTTCTTTTTAGACCTTCAATGAAGCTTTTGAACCCTCACCCTCGCCTACTTCGCTTCGGGTTCACCAAAAACATGTCAAGAAGTGTGTAGTGCGACTAGGAAAGCGTCGGGCCTCTGACTGTGAGGATTCGTTGCAAAATCCAGCAAGGCGTAGATGATTTGAAGCCAAAAACACACTAAAAAAGAAAAAAAATCCAGCCATGAAAGATACACTTTGAAAAGGAACCAATACTAACTCAGAACTCATGTGTGTGTGAAGATTAGGTGTAGCCTTGCTCCCAGTTGCACAGATGCAGTGCTCATTCAACCTGCTAAAAACCCTAAATTTACGCTTCGATTCTTTGTCGTGACCATTTCATGGAAGCTTCAGTACTTCATTGGAGAAGCCCAAGTAGTTATTTGAGGAGGGGAAACCCTAATTGGAGGCCTCACAGCCTCAACCATGTAGTGGAAGCAGCACTGGAGAGGAATGGCTCTATCTTCTTGCTCATGTGCCCAAATGAGCTCATTCTTGGATCTAAAAATTCCCACACAACTTGAGAAAAAACTCCAGCATCGTGGATGTGGCATTTTGAGCTATTTTGGGCATTTTTAAGGCTATTTTTGACCATTTTTAGGTTATTTTTAGCCCAAAAATGTCACTTTTTGTCCATAAAAAGTCCAAACGAGCTGGGAAAAATCCCTAAAATTGTGGAAAATTCCCATTGGGCTCAAATTTCATGTTGAACCTCATTTTCCCACTTGGTAATCACTTTGGACACGTCTTTCATGCCAACGCACGAAACCTGCTATTTTTGGTCGAGATTGCCCGCATTGAACTTTCTAGGCAAAACGAGCGTTCCACTTCGAAACACTTGACATTTGTACATTACCAAAGAAAATTAAGCATATATTTATGTATAAAAGCATTCCATGGTGCCACGTTGAGGGCCTCGCTGTCCCCGCAAGGTATATATAGAGTTGGAACCGTGGCATCTATTTTCGCATATATCACACTATGTACATAATAGCATTTGGTCCCACACATCATAAACATTAAGAGCGATGTAGATAATTTAATTTCACATTATGAACGTGCCATGGCACGACAACGTGCTACTGGGATGGTCAGTGGACTCATGGCGATGACCTTGGACGCCATCTGGGAGGTCTCAAACTTGGTCTGATAGTAACCTCGTCCGAGAATCTGTACGTCCAAGATCTTGCCCACCTCTATGAGAAGGCAGGCCTCGAGAAGGTCACGCATCTCTCCTCTGCTAGGTCGAGTGCCGAGAATCTTACAGATGAATGAAGTCGCCTGAAATCGCTCTACCTCTATGGTAGGCTCGCTTGCTCTGTCAGCGAAAGAGCAAATCGAATAGTGGGCTCAGCGGGGTCGGGCGAGGTGGCTTCGATTGAGTCTCTCTGTGGCAGAGCTGGAGCCTCCATCTGTGTCTACTGCTGTGGTGTAAGAAAGGGCGGTGGGGAGATTCTGTAACTGGGTGCGCCGAGCATTGCCCCAAAAAATTAGTGTTGCAGGTGCCGAATTGTAGGAAGCTACCGGGAAGAAGGAAAGCAGGCGGGTGGGGGGGGGGGGGGGGGGGGGGGGGGGGGGGGGGGGGGGAAGGGTTGGGGGTGGCAAAGGCGGAAATTACGGGAGCAGAGGCAGTAGTGGGCGGGGGCGATGGGGGAGGGGATGACGGCGGGACAAGTGACAACGCGCGGGCAGGGGCAGCGCGAAACAGGGGGGCAGTGCATGGACAAGCAGGGATAGCGAGGGGGCAGCGAGGGCTGGCGGGGGTGGGAGGCAGCGTTTGGGGGGGGGGATAGCGATGGTGCAACAAGGGGAACAACAGGAATGAGTGTGACCAATAAAGAAGTAGACCAATGGCCATGCTCTCTCTCTCTTACACACTCTCTCTATAAATCTTCTATTGTAGAAGGTGGTCGCTAGATAAAACGAGTCAAGGATTTGACCCTCATTAATATTTCTCTTTTGAATGCATAGAAGTAGGCAATGATATTAATGAGGCGGTTATTTGTAGGCAACATGAAGCTCTCCCCACTAGCAAAATTGAACTCACCAAAATAAGCAAGAACCCCTTTACAAATTATCGTATTATAGAGGGAGTATGAGGTACATTTGCCTCATTGGAATTTACATTTGTACTTACACCACTAAAAAGAGGCAAGAAAGTTTCATAAATGTCCAGTGAGTTTACATGATTGTCTCTAGTACATGACAACAAAGTTGAACAAAATCTTCCACAAACACAACATCACGGGAGACCAAAATACACTTTCTTGGTGGATGGTACAACTTGTAACCTTTGCTTTCAACACCATAACCAAAAAAAACACATTTGACAACCTTATCATCCATTTTTTTGCGTTGCACGTATGGCACTAAATCATAAGCCAAACAACCAAAAACACGAATGTGCTCAATAGATGGCTTTCTATCATTCCATGCTTCATATGGAATCATAGACTGGAAGGCTTTCATAGGACACCTGTTGAGTACATAAGTGGCACACATGACAGCCTCAAGCCAAAATAAATGTGATAAAGCTTGACTCTTGACCATACATCTTGCCTTTTTGGTAAGAGACCTGTTTTTCCTCTTAGCAACACCATTTTACTAAGGCGTATACGGCATTGTACATTGGTGTTTTATCACACAACTAGCCAGAAATGCATTAAATTCATGAGACATATACTCCCCCCCTCGGAACGGAGGGTACAAATAGTACATTTCGAGACATTTTTAGTCATAGAAAGAAATTGCTTGAAGCGCATGAACACTTCAAAATTAGCTTTCAACAGATATACCCATGCATGCATGGAATAGTCATCAATGAAAGGCACGAAGTACAAGTAATTTCCCAAGGACGGAGTTTGCATAGGCCCACAAACATCACTGGGCACAAGTTGTAATCTGCATGTACCACGAACTGACCCATCCTTTGGAAACTTAGCATGCTGCATGTTACCCAAAATATAGCCTTCACATACATGTTTGACAGGTGCTTCAAGAGGCGACAAAGAAGCAACCATATCAGATTTTTGCAAATGCAGCAAACTGGAAAAATTCAAATGTCCAAAGCGTGCATGCCACAATTTTGCATCTGAAATAGCCCTTGAATAAGCAACTACATTTGCAAAATTTTGTCCATACTTGTCATGCAAAATGAGCTTATATAGCCCAAGGCACAAAAGGCAAGAATCAACAATTTCATCACCAAAATTGAGATCATGAACTGTACATCTGTCATCCACAAATTTGACTACAAGTACAAGTCTAGCAAGTACAGAGACAAACAAAAGATTCTTCTTGATCCTAGGTACATAAAGTGTATCAAGAAGTGTGAAAGAGCTGCCATTTGCAACAGTAATCTTTCCAACTCCTTGAACCACATAAGAGGCATTGTTGGTACACACTAAAAAAGAACAAAAATCTAGCCATGAAAGATTCTCTTTGAAAAAGAACCAAGATCAACTCAAAACTCTTGTGTGTGTGATGATTTGGTGTAGCCTCACTGCCAATTACACAATTGCAGTGCTCTTTCACCCTCATAAAAACCCTACACAAACGCTTCAATTCTCCGTCGTAGCCATTTCATGGAAGCTTCAAAACTTCATTATTCATTCCCAAGTGGCTATCTGAAAAGGGGAAACCCTAATTGGTGGCCTCACAGCCTCGAATACAGGGTTGGAACAACACGGGACTGCACTAGCATACCTTAGGTGTAGGCTTTGTAACCCTTCACAGAGGAGGTTGTAGTGCTGATATTGATGTTCTAAAATGATCCCTCACTTCTCATAGTCACGGCACCGTGAGTGATGTGGATTGTTTAGCCATTTTTGACCAATTTCAGGTGTTTTTTGACCATTTGTGGTCATTTTTAGCCCAAAAATGCCCTTTTTTGCCCGTAAAAAGTCCAAACGAGTTGGGAAAATCCCATTGGGCTTAAATTTCATCTTGAGCCTCATTGTGGGAAAATCTTAAATTGGGCTTAAATTTCATCTTGCCAAGCAATTTGGATGCATCTCTTCCATCCGCGCATGAAACCTGCTATTTTTGGTCGATATCGCCCGCATTGAACTTTCTAGGCAAAACGAGCGTGCCACTTTGATACACTTGACATTCATACATTCCTAAAGAAAAATAGGCATATATTTATGTGAAAAAGCATTTCATAGTGCCACATCGAGGGCCTCGCTGTCCCTGCAAGGTATATACAAAGCTGCAACCGTGGCATCTATTGACGCATATATCACACTATGTACATAATAGAATTTGGTCCCACATAGCAAAAGCATTGAGAGTGAGGTAGATAATTTAGTTTCACATTATGCACGTGGGACGGTACAACATCCACCCCCTCTAAACGTGCACATTCTCCAGCATGTGCCACACATAGCTTTTGCAAGTTCAATCCTCATTTAAGTCAGCATACATATCGATTTCATCATCACTTGAAGCAAAGTCCAGTGCATCATCATCTCTTTCTTCATCCTCATCCATAACATGTTCATCAGAGCCTTCATTTTGACATTCTTGTGAAACAAAGGGATCTGTATCGCCTCTTCTTTTGAACAATTTAATTCTTTTCCCTGCAATGGGAATCTTCATTTCTGTACCATCCAACTCATGCAAGGTATAAGTTGCATTTCTATGTACATGCTTAACCATGTAAGGGCCAAACCATCTCTTTGAAAGCTTTCGTATCGCTGAATATTGGTTTTCAAGACTACTATCATACACCAACACCCAATCACCTTCCTCAATAGCTTTAGGTCTAAGCCTGTGCCTTTTATCAAATCTGTCCTTATTCTTCAACCTTGCATCTTTTAATCGTTCTATTGCAATCTCAATATCTTGAGGCCTTCTTTCTAATTGTTGTATGCGCAAAGCAAGAAGGTCTTCCCTACTCATTCAATCTTCCCAAGGGAATACATTCCATGTGGGAATTACATCCTCAATTGGCATTATAGGTTTCTGACCATACATCAACTCAAAAGACATATAACCAGTAATTGAGCTATGAGTTGTACGATCAGCCCATAAAGCATAAGGCAATAACCTAGGCCACTCTCCCATTTTACCTTTGCAAGCCTTATCCAAAGCTTCAATGATAGGAGGATGTCCACATTCTGATTTACCATTCCCTTCAGGATTGTATGCAGTAGTGAGAGCGAGTTTAATGCCCAATCTAGAGAAAAAATCCCTTGCTTTGTCAGCATCCAACTCACCCCTATCCGTTGTTATTTTTCCAACACAGCCATAACGGCTAATTACATCATCGAAGAGGAGCTTACATATCCCTTCTGTGCTTTTTGTTCTTAGAGCACGACCTTCAACCTGATTAGTTAAGTCTTCTCGCACTATGTATCTCATTTTCCATAAACCCAATGGCATTATAACCAAATCTACCACCCACTTATAACGCATGGCCAATGGGTAAGTAGAGTGCAAGCCATCACGATGACGTACATTTTGATACATTTGACAGGTTTCACAAGACTCCACAAAGTGAGAAACCTCTTTATACATACCTTTCCACCAATACCTCTCTTTCATTATAGTAAAGGTGGCCCACATCCCTGTATGTCCAGCAGAAAGACTCTCATGAAACTTTTTCATAAGCTCATTTTGTCCTTATCATTCACGACTCTCAACGGCATTCCATTTCTTTCTTTTGGATGCTTCCACAAGTATCCATAGGCATTTTTGCGTATTCTTTTGAACTCTTGATCCGTCCACCCTTCTTGCCTTGTTAGAGTGCTCAGATAATGTCCAATGAGCAACCAATTACCTTGATATAGGTCCTCTGTAAATGACTTGAGTGCATTTGGTAGGAAAACATGATCACCCTTGGCATGAGAGATATTATAGAATCTTGTGCCTACATCATCGCCCTCGACAACCATGTCTTCTTCATTTTCATACCTTGATCTTGTAAGCATATCTGCGACCGGATTATCTTTTCCTACAATATGCTTAAATTCTAGATTTAAGGACTTTATGTAGGCAATCCATCTCAACATAGCAATGTCAGGAGTTGAGCAGCTTGTGTTTATTCCAAGAAGAGGTAGACAATCAGTCTCCACTATTACATTTGCACCTATCAAATACTCTTTATTACATCTCAACACTGTAACTGCTCCCCATAATTCCCTTTTCACCTATGGATAATTTCGTTGACAAGCACTTAGGACTTTTGCTCCAAATCTCACTACATATCGCTTACCATCTTCATCATCTTGGCCAGTCGCCCATCCAATTCATGTGGGGCTAGTCTCTACTTTCACAATCACATGTCTTCCACAATCATAGTTTACTTTCCTCAAAGTTGGTGACATAAGCAACAACTTCTTTAATTTCCTCATGGGATGTGTATGCATTTCTTCCCATTGAAACTTTTGGTTCTTTCTCAAAAGTTGATACAAAGGCTCTGTTACATGTGCATAATGTTGAATCCAAAAAACATAAAACACGCATGCACCCCCTGGAAAGAACCTTCAAACCTCAGTGAAATTTATGAATTTCTTGTTCATTCTTTGAATTACATCAATCTTTGCAGGACAAGGCCTTCTACCATATGGCCCACACATATGTCCTACAATTCACACCAAACACTGACTTTTGGCCAGACAAGGTAAGGTTCACTTCTTCCAACCTTGACAAGATCTTATCACAATCATTGATATGGTTTGCCACATACTTGGGACACCCCCTCAAGTCCAGAGCCACATCTATATCACCTACATCACATCCTTTGATTGGCACATCATCAAGGAAAGGCATTGTAGTTTGAGGTATGAAGTCACGTAGGACTTTGTTCATACCATTCATCATATGTGCAACGGAATGAATTGATCCCTGAGGTAAGGTGCACATCCTTACTAGGCCCAAAGGTTTCCTCATGGTAGTCAGGTCCCTGCTTTCCATTGATAGTTGAAACTGATCATACCCTGAGTACAAATCTCACATAGAATATATTGCCCTTCCTACAAATGCCTCTGCAAGTTCATCTACAACTGGCCCTGTACCCACATTTATGATTGTCACCTTGTTTACAAGTTGCATATCCTGAATAAAGCGTATAGAACCATTTTTCTTTGGAACTGTGAACCACCTCAATATGGAGCACAAGATGGATCCAAAATACCCATCTTGATCTTTTCATTAAGCAACTCAATGAGTTTTGGCAAATGAGCCTTTGGAACTAGAATAGGACTCAAGTTCCAAGGTACATGAGGCATCACCATTGGGGCAACAATGGATGGATCAACACATCCTATCTCATGCGCCTCGAATGCAGAAGCCTTTCCGTGTTTGGCAAGAATTTCTTCAAAGCATACTCTTTCAACATCTGTCAAACTGTCCTTGCAACCAATCTTTAACTCCTTCAAAGTATCATGTGTAAACGTATGTCCAATCTTGCTTGGCTCACGAAGACTAGGTTGCAAAGTAGCTTGATCAATCTTATCCGTACAATGTTTTGGTAGAGGTAATGCCACTGGTTTCACTTTCTTTGCCACAGACTTGTACTTGGTCTCCACTCGTACATCAACACCTTGAGAATTTTTTAAATCCTCAGTGACTTTATACATTTCTATTGAGCAAACTTTCATAGCCTCATTTTCCATACGCAAATTGCAATCCGCTAAAGACTCCAAGTCTTACATAGTATCCACAAACGAACACTCATCAAATAGTCCTGTAATGCATTCATCATTTTCTAGAAAACCATTCATCTTTAAACTTCTTTGTACACTATTTACATGTAGTCGTTTACCCCACTTTAAGTCCTCACACTTTGTAAAAGCAATAGATCCATAGTCTCTTAATCCTACAAAACTTGTAGAAAATGTTTCCTTTGCATATACGTCACGCGAGAACTTCTCTTCTTGTACCACTGCAATCCCACTCTACAATGGTACATGGACAAAACCCCTCATATCCCTATAGTCCTTGAATTACTTGTTTGTCTTTGGCAAGGGTTGCTCTCTAAGACTTTCGCGGCTCCTTTCATGGTCCACACAAACAGTAAGAAATTGTATTGCACGCTTCCCATCCCTACTTCTTATCCTAGCATAAGCTGATCCATCGTCCATTACCTAGGTTTCCATGGGAGTAGCAGTGATGTATGGCTGCCCAAGGATCAAAGGCTATGTAGGCATCTCCTATACAATGAAATTCTGGTAATCTTTCACATCCCGTTGATCCGAGCCTATCACAAATTTTTGTTTATCATATTTTGTTGGTTTTCCTTGCTTCTAGAGGTTTACAATAAAAGAAAGAGTGAGAACAACCTCTTGGAAAAAAAATTTTAAAAAATGATTTGATAGGAATTTTTTCTTGACTAGTTCACCGGAGGTGAAAGGTAGAGGGAGAACCTAGTGGTAAAGGGAAGGGAAAATATGTAAATGTGAAAAGAAAAGATATGATGTGGTTGTGGAGCCATGCACCCATGATTCAAGGGTCATGAGTGGCTCATATCATCATGGCTTTGGAGCTATATGATGATTCAAACAAATGGGACCCAATTGGAAGACTTGGTAAAGGAAGGAACCAGACACATGATTTTGCTGAATTTTTAAAAAATACTTCCACTCCGATCCAAGAAAAGTTGTCTTCATCAAAGTTGTAGCTGATGAGCTCGAGATTCTGGCCATATTTTTTTTATAATTTTTGCGTCTACGGTCTAGGAGATATGGCCAAAATGGCGGACGCCAATTTTTTCAACTGTGGTGGAGACCACCCCCTCTACCTTTACACACACACACCCTTCCTTTTCCACATTGAGACCTTCTCTAAAAATCAGCCATTAGTCTTTTCACCCTCCTCTCCTTCCTCCTCTCTCTCAAGCTCAAAAACCCATCAAAATTCCTCTTCTAATCACCTCTCAAGTCATGCTTAATCTTGTTGTAATTCATAAGTTCTCATTCAACCCCTTTCTATTATTACTAGATATGTATTGATTTTATGTAGATTCTTTACATTTTAAAATAAGGAAGCTCTTGGACTCAAGCTATGGAGGAAGGAGTGAAGACAACACAAGTGATGATGGAGCTAATTGGTCAACAAATCACTTGGAAGGAGCTTCTTCATTGGTTGAATGTCCCTAATCAAGCTTCATTTGTACAAATTACACTTGGATCTTAACCTCACTCCTAATCACTCTCTTTCCTATATAAAGAGGCCTTCCCCTTTGTAATTTCAAGCCTCCCTCAGCCCCATTGAGTCTTTGTATCACTCACCATGAGCCCATAAGCTCATTCATTCACTCTATTCTTGCACATTCTAGAGTGTAAATTGTTTCATGCTAGTAACCTCTCCTCCTCTTACTTATGTTAATTAAGAGAAATCTTTTATATGTGTGTGAGAGTGCTTGATGTGATCTTGGCTAATCCTTGAGTGGTTGTTTGGTAATCTACATGACTATTTGTGTTGGGAGTGTTTGAAGTCATCCATTCCTTGTACACACACTAAGGTTAATGCTTCATTCATAGTGATCTCTCTCTCTCTCTCTCTCTCTCTCTCTCTCTCTCTCTCTCTCTCTCTCTCTCTCTCTCTTTGTGTAGCGGTCCTAGCCCACGCTTCCAAGACTAGGTGGTGCCCTCATCTCATTTCCCTTGTGGCGCAATGGAGTTTGTTTTGGTGTAGAGGCCGCCATTCCAAATTTCCTTCGTCATAAATTGGTGCCCCCACGGAGGAGTTCTCAAGCAGTGCTCTGTCAATCCTATGAAGGAAGATCCATCAAATTCTCCGAGACTTTCACTATGGTCTCCCCAAGAAGCTCGAGAAAAGAAGCGTCTTTATCGACAAACGGCACGTATGCGGGTAAAGAGAGTTAACTGCACACACCCTTCTTTGCTTCAAGGAAAATATTGTAGTCATCAAGTCCCTAGGTCAAAAAATTGTGTTGAGTGCTTTGTGGCTAGTGTGAAGACACTTCCTTTGAAGCCTCGACTTCAGGTGGTGAAAGCACTCTAAAACTCGGGTATTAACAAGTTTTTGGAGGGGGAGCTACACATCAATGGGGTGCGGTATTGGCAAGAGGCTACATATGGTGATGCACTCCAACTACTACTAGCAAGAAGGCTCAAGGTGGTTGAGAGGGTAGCCATCGAACCCTATGAACTCTACAAAGCTGAAGATGGTCACACCAAAGCTAGGCTAATCACTGGTGAGCAAATTCTTTGCATCTCTCAAATGGTGGGATCCAAGAGAGCTTAACTTCAATGAAGTGCTTCATGGAAGTTTTTATTTAATGCACCAATGATTAATCCCATTTTCTACAAATTTCAATCAGTTCAGAATATTAGGGTGAATGTGCGCATTGATAGAAAGATTTTTTTCCAAGAAAGATTGGTCTTCTATTTTGGAGCTGAGAGGTTGAGAGAGATATTGTTGTCCCCTGACCCTATAATATTTCCTATTTTGGAGTATAATGTATCTTTTTATGTTCACATCTTCATCTTGCTTTAAGCATACTCCATGAATCATAGGGATTTATATGGACCTTTCCAACCTCTTGCTAGACAAACTGTGCTTATAATAGCTAGCACAAAGCTTAGGTTCCAAAACATCATAAGGGACTTACTAGGCCCTCGTCGTCTAGCTGAGATTAATGCATCTATCAATCCATTTATTCTACCCTTAATAAGATATGATTTGGGCCTAGACGTTTTCATCTTTGTGCTGTATTGAGAGGAAGGCAACCCACTTTTATGATGGCTTTCCCAAATTTTTTTGGGCGTAGTGGGGAAAATGCTGGGGATTTTTTGGATAACTTGGAGATGGATTTCCTTGTCTCTGGGAGGGATGACGAAGCATTGAAATTGAGAGCTTTTCCTTTGGTGCTCAAAGAAGAAGCTAGGGTATGGTTCCAGGCTCTAAATCCAACCCAAAGAATTGATTGGGAGGGATTGAAGGCGGCTTTCCTACAAAGATTTCAACGAGCCAATTTGGCAGAAGAACTATGGCAACGGCTTCTGGCCCTTCATCAAGTTGACCCTCATGGTTATGCAACCTATGAGGAAGGTTTTCTGAAACTTTGGGGGCAATGGTCAGACTCACTAAACCCTGGTGAGCGAGCTCCCAATTGCCTCCAAAAGGATCGATTTATCTCAGTTTTGTACCCCTTGCTAAGGGAGAAGGTAAAGAGAAAATTTCCAAATGCTTTTGAAGATGCCTTAAGAATTGCTAGGGAAAAGAATAGAAAGATTCTCTATCAAGCCCAAGCTGGCCAGCTAGCTTTGGGAGGCAATATCACAACTATGAAAGCTTCTCACATACCTCCAAATGTGCCTAATGCACCAGACCTCAATAGAGGTCAACAAGAAGATATGCTCCAACAAATAAACAATCTCACAAACCAGCTAGAGGGGTTGAGAGTAAATCTTGTGCAGGGTGCAAGAAGGCCTATTGAGGGAAATGGTGGGAATTGGCCACCAATGCGATGTCAAGCAAGGGAAATGTTGTGTTACAATTGTGGGGAAATTGGCCACGGCATGTATAATTGCCCTCATCCCAGAAGATATGACTACCCTGTCAGAGGTCCTCGACAACAAGTAAGTCCTCCCCGTGCTAGAGCTCAAGCACAAGAGCAACCGCAACCTCAAATTTTGCAGCCACCTCGTGCTCAAGCTCAAGCCCCTTCTACTCAACCAAATGTGAGCATCATAAGGATGGAGGAGGTCCTCAAGGGCAGAAGCAACCAGGAAGAAATAGCTAAAGGGAAGATGAAGATAGATGAAGTGGCTACAATGCCTATCAAACGTGAGCGTGTCCAAGATGAAGTAGGTAAAGAAACAAGCAAGGATGCAAGCAATGAAGCAAGTACATCTCGGGCAACTAAAGATGAAGCCAAGAAGAGAAAGACCCGTAATAGGTCTCAAATTGACATCTCTGATTTCCCTATGGGATCTCGGACACAACCTTATGACTTGACAACTGATGTGAGTTCTCAAGGACCAAAGATTACTTGGCCACAACTACTTCATATCTCCCCAAAGCTTCGACGACAATGGTCAAAAATGGTGAGCACGAGGGCAAAGCAAAGTAAGCTAGTAAGTGTAATCAAAGCATATGGTCTCAAGGATATAGTGCCTTTGGTGGAGGCTCAAATCAAGGGACAACGGATTCCAAAAACTTACATTGACAGTGGAGCAGAGGTTTGTGTCATGACAGAAAAGATAATGCATCAATTGGTTTTAGAGGTAATGGAATCATCAAACTTTAGGGCAAAAATGGCCAATAATGTCTCTGTCACTTGTGTGGGTGTAGTGAAAGCTTTGAGAGTTTTTGTTTTTGGAATCACTACAGAGGTTGATACTTATGTGATGCCAGTAAAGGGAGAAGGACACCCCCTTATTTTAGGACGACCTTGGCTCATGGGTATAGGAGCTAGGCAAGATTGGGCAACAGGAGACTTGGAGTTGAGGCCTCGCATGGGTGGCCATAGTCGGAAGGTGGTTTATAACCTAAAGAATGGGTGACAAGAGAACCTTGAACTAGAGACGTCAGCTGATGAGTGGAGCTCAAGTGGATGCTCCTCATCCATGGACGAGGAAGAGAGTTCAAGTGAAGAGAGTGATAGCACTGTCGAAGTCATGGGCGTCACCATAAAGGAAAATACCTCATCAGAAGACAACCCAAGGATCCAAATGGAGAATGTGTGGGATGCCAGCCTAGAGGAGATGTTATCCAAGGATATAAAGGAAGAAGAAAAGGAGGGTTATGTAAATGTTCTCAAGAAGCATGCATCATTGTTTGTTTCTGATTACACTCACATTACAGGTGTCACTGCAGTGAAGCATCATATCCATCTAAAAGAAGGGAGCAAGCCAGTAGTACAAAAACTAAGAAGATTAGGAGTTGTGCAACAAAATGCACTGTTGTCTGAGGTGAAGAGACTCTTAGAAGCAGGATTCATATACCCAGTAGAAGATTCAGAATGGGTCTCCCCAGTAGTGGTGAGGCCAAAGAAGAATGGTAAATGGCGAGTGTGCGTGGATTACAAGCCACTAAATGCTGCAACAAAGAGGGACCACTTCCCTCTCCCATTTCAAGATGAGATTCTAAATGAAGTAGCAGGCCATGAGAGATACACAGTGTGTGATGGCTACTCTGGCTACTTTCAAATACGCATTGCAGAGGAGGACCAGAAAAAGACTACTTTCATCACACCATGGGGATGTTTTGCATTTCGAGTCATGCCTTTTGGTCTCACCAACGCTCCAGCCACCTTTCAACAATTCATGAACACGGTCTTCCAACCTTACTTTGGTAAGTCCATAAGGGTTTTCATAGATGAATTTTGTATTTACAGCTCCAAAAGTATGCATCTCGGCAAGATTGATGAAGGATTTACTCGTTTAGCGAAGCTGGGTGGACAACTAAACAAGGACAAATGTCACATTGGGGAAAGCAAGGTTACACTATTAGGGCATGTAGTGTCCATTGATGGAATCGAGGTAGATCCTGAAAAGATAGAAACATTGCTAAATCTACCTTCCCCAACTTCCATCAAACAATTAATCTCTTTCTTGCAAAAGCTAAGATATTTGAGTAGATTCATACACTTACTCTCCCAAGTGATATTTCCTCTACAACAGCTGACTCGTCAAGAGATGCTTGTTTGGAGTGAAGAAAGTGATGGGCATTTTAGAGAGATTAAAAAAATGTTAGGGTCACTCCCTGTAATCCTCCAACCTTGTTGGGAAGAAACATTCTTTGTAAACCCTAGTGTGGGAGAAGAAGCCATTGGTGCTGCCCTCCTACAAAAAGATCCAAAAACATCCTTTATGAGGCCTGTGTATTTTGCTAGCCGCCTCATGGAAAACACAGAGAAGGCCTACACCCTGATGGAACAGCTAGTGTTAGCTCTCATGTTTGCGGTAACCAAATTTCGGCCATACTTGCTGCCGAAGAGGTTTGTAATTATCACTGTGGAGGATATGTTTCCCTATGCACTACAACATATGGAAATCTCTGACAAAATAGCAAAGTGGGTGGTGCGACTTCAAGAGTTTGATTATACAATACAGGTTGAAAGAACAACTCGAGCATGCTTAGCCGACATTTTAACAAACAAGTGCTATGAAAAAGTTTTCCATTTAAAGAGAAAGGAACTTCCACCACCTCCAGCTCCAGAGGCTTTGGTCAATGCTTATAGCCTCTACTTTGATGGAGCATACAAGAGAACCAAGGATAAGGCAGCTGCAAGCATCGTGGTCTTATCTCCATTGGGAGAGAGGATCCATGGTGAAGGGATCACTCTAGAAGATGTCCACTCCAACAATGAAGCAGAATATCGTGCTCTAATTCATGGCCTTTGTTGGTGCCTCGATAATTCAATTAAGAGATTAAACGCTTTTGGTGACTCCATGCTTTTGGTAAGGCAAATTCAAGGTACATGGGCTTGCAAAAATGCCCGTCTCTCTACTAAAATGAGAGAAGCAAAAGCTCTTATGAGGAGATTTAGGGAGGCACAAGTACATCACGTGCCAAGAGACCAGAACAAGGATGCAGACCACCTAGCATCATCAAAGTTAAATGAGTCAATAGTGGGAGCAGTGGCCATCAAACTTCCACTTCAGCAAGGCAAGGAGGACTTGGAAGATATTATGCACATTCTGGAGCAAGGAGAGTCTCCTAAACACTTGAATGCAGGGGAAAGGCGATGGTTAGCTAGGAAGGCTACCAGGTATCGCATAGTAAACGATGACTTGTATTGTCTTGGTAAGGATGGTGTGCTTAGGAGAGTGCCTTTGAAGAGTGAAATTGAAGAAATTTTAAAAGCTTTTCACGATGATATGTGCGGAGGACACTTTGCACACGACGTCACTAGTAGAAAGGTTCTACAAGCTGGGTTTACTTGGCCAAGTCTTCATCATGATGTCAAATACTGGTGTCAAACATGTGATGAATGTCACAAAGCAGGACCACGACGGCTCATAGCTGAACCTCAGAACCCAATAAAGGTATATGGGCCCTTTGAGAAGTGGGGAATTGATGCCATAGGGCCTCTACCACGCACTCAGTAAGGTAAAGAGTACATCATCATGGGAGTAGACTACATGACTAGATGGGCTGAGGCTATGCCGACCAATAGAATTACTGCTAAGGATGTGAGTCAGTTCATCTTTGACCACATCTGTTGCCGGTTTGGCACCCCTCTTGAAATACTATCTGATAGAGGACCAGGGTTTAGAGCAGACTTGGTAGGAGAACTCATGAAGAAGCTAAATATTCAGCATCAACACTCTACTCCTTACTACCCTCAGTGCAATGGTTTGGTGGAAAAGGTAAATGGAATCATTTGCAAAATTCTCACCAAACAGGTACATGCCAGGCGCCAAGATTGGGACAAACACCTGAATGGAGCTCTATGGGCCTATAGAACCTCCTTCAAAACCACATTAGGGTACACACCCTTTCATTTGGTTTATGGAAAGGAGGCGCTTCTACCCATTGAAGTGAAGTTAACAAGTCTTTGAATATTGGGTAGCCAGGTAGGCTCTCAAAAAGAGAAAGTACATCAAAGGATCATGGATCTAGAGAGGCTGCAATTGGATCGTGAAGAAGCCATCAACCACTATTCTAAAGAAGCAGAGAAGCACAGAGAAAAGTTCAACAAAAAGCTAGCATCCAAAGACATCAAAAAGGGATCTCTGGTGCTTCGATATGACAATCGCTTCGACACTCGTAAGGATGGAAAGTTTCTTTTCCGATGGGAAGGCCCGTTCTTGGTCACCAAAAAGTTCAAAAATGGCTCTTACAGACTTCAAGACATTGATGGTAAAGTGCACAAGACCAGGACAAATGGATGGCATCTAAAGCCTTATCACATCAGGATAAGGTCAGCTCAAGATCAAAGAAAGTAGGCTAGAGGCATAAATACCCCTAGCCAGGTTTGGGGGGGCTATGATCCGAGCCTATCACAAATTTTTGTTTATCATATTTTGTTGGTTTTCCTTGCTTCTAGAGGTTTACAATAAAAGAAAGAGTGAGAACAACCTCTTGGAATTTTTTTTTTAAAAAATGATTTGATAGGAATTTTTCTTGACTAGTTCACCGGAGGTGAAAGGTAGAGGGAGAACCTAGTGGTAAAGGGAAGGGAAAATATGTAAATGTGAAAAGAAAAGATATGATGTGGTTGTGGAGCCATGCACCCATGATTCAAGGGTCATGAGTGGCTCATATCATCATGGCTTTGGAGCTATATGATGGTTCAAACAAATGGGACCCAAGTGGAAGACTTGGTAAAGGAAGGAACCAGACACATGATTTTGCTGAATTTTTAAAAAATACTTCCACTCCGATCCAAGAAAAGTTGTCTTCATCAAAGTTGTAGCTAATGAGCTCGAGATTCTAGCCATATTTTGTTTATAATTTTTTCCTCTACGGTCTAGGAGATATGGCCAAAATGGCGGATGCCAGTTTTTTCAACTGTGGTGGAGACCACCCCCTCTACCTTTACACACACACACCCTTCCTTTTCCACATTGAGACCTTCTCTAAAAATCAGCCATTAGTCTTCTCACCCTCATCTCCTTCCTCCTCTCTCTCAAGCTCAAAAACCTATCAAAATTCCTCTTCTAATCACCTCTCAAGTCATGCTTAATCTTGTTGTAATTCATAAGTTCTCATTCAACCCCTTTCTATTATTACTAGATATGTATTGATTTTATGTAGATTCTTTACATTTTAAAATAAGGAAGCTCTTGGACTCAAGCTATGGAGGAAGGAGTGAAGACAACACAAGTGATGATGGAGCTAATTGGTCAACAAATCACTTGGAAGGAGCTTCTTCATTGGTTGAATGTCCCTAATCAAGCTTCATTTGTACAAATTACACTTGGATCTTAACCTCACTCCTAATCACTCTCTTTCCTATATAAAGAGGCCTTCCCCTTTGTAATTTCAAGCCTCCCTCAGCCCCATTGAGTCTTTGTATCACTCACCATGAGCCCATAAGCTCATTCATTCACTCTATTCTTGCACATTCTAGAGTGTAAATTGTTTCATGCTAGTAACCTCTCCTCCTCTTACTTATGTTAATTAAGAGAAATCTTTTATATGTGTGTGAGAGTGCTTGATGTGATCTTGGCTAATCCTTGAGTGGTTGTTTGGTAATCTACATGACTATTTGTGTTGGGAGTGTTTGAAGTCATCCATTCCTTGTACACACACTAAGGTTAATGCTTCATTCATAGTGATCTCTCTCTCTCTCTCTCTCTCTCTCTCTCTCTCTCTCTCTCTCTCTCTCTCTCTCTCTCTCTCTCTCTCTCTCTCTCTCTTTGTGTAGCGGTCCTAGCCCACGCTTCCAAGACTAGGTGGTGCCTTCATCTCATTTCCCTTGTGGCGCAATGGAGTTTGTTTTGGTGTAGAGGCCGCCATTCCAAATTTCCTTCGTCACCGTATAGTCACCTTTACATTTGAATAAGCTCCGTACAGCTCTCCTGATGAGTTGTTTGCTGCACGGATCATCCATCGATGATTTATATCAATTGGTTATTTTCCCTTTTGATATCAACTCTTTGACATAAGATTAATTTCTGACCCATGATGTATCAACGCAATACATGGCTCTTCTAAGTTTCCCACTTTCACTAGGGTCTCAGTAGTTGCTCTTGCCCAATGACTCTTCAAGTAGTAACTCTTGTGAGTGACCTCGACTTCATCTTCATCATCCAAGACGTGAACCTGTTTTACTCCTACCCTAAACTTGTAGCATCCAACAATAGTTTCATCACCTTGCTCACCATAGACCTGTACTCCTTGTGTATTTAAAGTCTCTTCTTCACCCTGTGCATGGATAGATTCAATAAGATACTGCTGCTTCCTCTTGATGATATCAATTATCTCTTCATAGAACTCCCTTTTTGCTATTCCAAGGACCTCACCCAACGTAAATTCCACCTTACTATTCAAAATCCTCTCTTCCAAAACCTTTTTGAGGTCTGTTGCCGTCTCTATGTTAGATCGGATCTTGTAGGCTGGACCCTTTGCTTTGTCTTTTGTTGCATCCTTCTTCTTTTCTCTAGAGGCTTCTTGCATAGGCACTTCAGGGACATGCATCTGTTGCGGGGAAGGTGATCTAGGAGGCACTGTGTCATTTTTGCCTCCACTCCTTGTCGCCTGTTTTGAAGGCCATTCATCCCCATTCTCACGCCTACGTTTCTCGGCCTCATTGGCTTGACATTTGGCAATGTATGCATGCACTGACAAAGAGTCAACGGGGTTGTACCAACCTATTTCTAGCCGAATGCAGTCTCCAGCTTCATGTAAAACTTCTTTAGTCATTTTACCTTTCACAGTAGACTCTATTACCCATGGCCACAGTTCTCCAATTCCATTAGATGCTTCTTCTCCAACCTTGACTCCTTTTTGCTTTATAGGCTCCACCTTAAGCCCATAGGCAACTGCCTCAACCATTGAGATGGCATGGCGAGTAGCCATGTCCTCTCCTAGCTTCTTCATTCCACCTTTGCCAAAGTTTGTACCCAAGAGCTTACCTGTTTCACTTAAGTGAATTTTTCCATCTTTAAAGAAAAAAATATCCTTTGTCAATGCATCTTTGAAACTTTCACAATGCATCTTTGAAACTTTCACAATCCCTCCTTCCATGGTCAGTACTATCACACCATATGCATCTGTTTACAAAACCTCTCTGCTTTGAGGTCGTTGCACTGTAGATGGGCCTGATGGTTGCCCCTTCTCTTCTAGCCTTGTAAGCCTTAACTTCAATTCTTGCATTCCCTTAACAATATCATCAAGGATGGATTTGTCACTCTTTGGAACCACAATCACAGGCTTCATGGGACTCTTGGGAACACTTGAGGATTGAGTAGGGTTGATGACCATCTTGTCTCTTCTTCGTTGTCACTTGGCTAGCAGTGAAATTGCATCTTCGACCTCATTCCAATCAGTCTTTAAGCCCTATTCTGCATCCTTATCCTCAACCAGTAACTCTAACTTCTCTTGAATCTCTTTGCCTGCAGCTTGCAAAAAGAGCTGTGCCTTCTCTGAATTTAGGGTAGCCTTCTCAGTCCTTGAAAGTTGATCATAGCGGTGTTCAAATTCCCTTAGCAGCTGGGTAGGTGAAAGTCCCTCTTTTGGCTGAACTACCCACTCTAGAAAAGTCCTCTTTTTCACCCTTTCGGAGTCTTCCATGAAATACTCTTCTTTCAAGGCTAATTTGAATGATTCCCAAGTTACCCCATGCTCATTTCTAATTCCCCTTACATGCTCTCTAATCTCGGGAACCACAGCTAGTTCAAAACTTTGCACCATCTCTCCTTCGGGCACTCAATGAAGTTCCATCTCCTTTACATATCCACAAAGATACTTTGTTACATATTTACCTTTAAATTGGTCCATTTTATTCACCATAGATTGAAGGTCTTTAGTTGAGGAAAGCTCCCTCCTCTCCGCAGCTTGTTGCTGCTGCATAAACACCGCAAAAGCTTGAAACATTTGCATTGTGACAGAATCAAACCGAACCCCTGTTGCTCTTATTGCTCCATGGACTTAAAACTTTCCTTTGAGACCCTCAATGAAGATTTTGAACCCTCACCCTAGCCTACTTTGCATCGGGTTCACCAAACTTGTGTCAAGAAGTGCTGAGTGCGGCTAGGAAATCGTCGGGCCTCCGACTATGAAAGTTTGTAGCAAAATCAAGCAAGGCGTAGACGATTTGAAGCCAAAAACACACTAAAAAAGAATAAAACTCCAGCCATGAAATCTTATCTTTGAAAAAGAACCAAGATCAACTCAAAACTCTTGTGTGTGTGATGATTTGGTGTAGCCTCACTACCAATTACACAGTTGTAGTGCTCTTTCGCCTTGATAAAAATCCTACACAAACGCTTCAATTCTCCATCGTAGCCATTTCATAGAAGCTTCAGAACTTCATTATTCATTCCCAAGTGGTTATTTGAAGAGGGGAAACCGTAATTGGTGGCCTCATAGCCTCGAATACACAGTTGGAACAGCACGAGACTGCACTAGCATACCTTAGGTGCATGCTTTGTAACCCTTCACAGAGGATCTTGTAGTGTTGATATTGATGTTCTAAAATTCTCTCACTTCTCATAGGCAGGGCATCATGAGCGATGTGGCATTTTGAGCCATTTTTGACCAATTTCGGGTCTTTTTTGACCATTTTATGACCATTTTTTGACATTAGCCCAAAAATGCCCTTTTTTGCCCGTGAAAAGCCCAAGCAAGCTGGGAAAAATCCCTAAAATTGTGGAAAAATCCCATTGGGCTTAAATTTCATCTTGAGCCTCATTTTACCACTTGCCAAGCACTTTCGATGCATCTCTTCCATCAACGCATGAAACCTGCTATTTTTGGTCGAGATCGCCCGCATTGAACTTTCTAGACAAAACGAGCATGCCACTTTGATACACTTGACATTTGTACATTTATTAAGCAAAATAAGAATATATTTATGTAAAAAAGCATGCCATAGTGCCACGTCGAGGGCCTCGCTGTCCCCACAAGGTATATACAAAGCTGCAACCGTGGCATCTATTTTTTGCATGTATCACACTATGTACATAATAGCATTTGGTCCCACATAGCAAAAGCATTGAGAGTGAGGTAGATAATTTAGTTTCACACTATTCATGTTCCATGGCACGACAACGTGAAGCCATGATGATCATTACTGTTCCTCAAATTTTAATTTTAATTTATATATTTTATTGAAAAGCGTCTTTAATGCCATGGTGAGAACCATGATGCCATGATGATGGTTACTATTCCATAATTTTTCTTATATTTGTTGAACAAGATGCCGTGGTACATGATCCCATCATGTTTATTATATGTCAACATTGTTTATATGTGTGCACATGTGATTACATTGACATTATATTTTCTGTCAACATTGTTTATATGTGTGCACATGTGATTGCATCAACATTATATTTGTTTATTTATCGTCTCTAGAGCGTCATCGCAAACCGTCTCTAAGGAAAATGTGGAGTGATTATTCTAACCTTCACATTTTGATATGTTTCTTGAGTTGATGTTGTTTACAGAAACTAAATCACATCAAGTAGTATGTACAGGGGCACAAGGATATTGAAGTTGCTCTATCAAAGAATTTGCAGTAGCTCAATTGTCTATATCTTGGATTGTAAGAAGACCCTTGAAAGGGCACATTGTAAAACAGGAATGATGTAGCTCCTTTGAACATTGTAAATGTACATTTAAAATATTTTAATATAACAGTGGGTATATATCGAGATATGGGTTTTTCCCTTGATCCCCCAAGGGTTTTTCCATCCATAGTTAGGGACCTTTGTTTGAGTGGGGGTGTTGATCTATATATAGTGTCTCTATATATAGCACCCTGGTCCCCTCTATATAAACTCACCTAGTGTAGTCATTGGACACACTTTGGGGTTTGCAATCGTGGAGTCGTCTCTCTCTCTCTCTCTCTGTCTCTCTCTCTCTCTCTCTCTCTCTCTCTCTCTCTCTCTCTCTCTCTCTCTCTCTCTCTCTCCATCGTCTCGTGTCTCCTCTCCATTTCAACACTACAAAACCTGTAGAAAATGTTTCCTTTGCATATACATCATGCAAGAACCTTTCTCTTCTTGTACCAGTGCAATCCCGCTCTATAATGGTACATGGCCAAAACCCCTCATATTCCTGTAGTCCTTGAATTCTTTGTTTGTCGTTGGCAAGGGTTGCTCTCTAAGAGTTTCACAATTCCTTTCATGATCCACACAAACAGTAAGGAATTGTATTGCACGCTTTTCATCCCTACTCCTTATTCTTGCATAAGCTGACCCATCATCCATCACCTTGGTTTCCATGCGAGTAGCAGTGATGTATTGCTTCCCAATTATAAGAGGGTATGTAGACATATCTTGTACAAAGAAATTTTGGTCATCTTTCACATCCCCTATAGTCACCTTAACATTTGGAAAAGCTCCATATAGCTCCCCTGATGAGTTGTTTGCTGCACGAATCATCCATCCATGATTTATATCAATTGGCCATTTACCTTTTTGATAAAGACTCTTTGACATGAGGTTAATCTCTTACACATGATCTATCAACGCAATGTATGGCTATTCTAAGTCCTCCATTTTTACCAAGGTCTCAGTAGTTTCTCTTGCCCAGTGACTCTTCAAGTAGCATCTCTTGTGAGTGGTCTCCACTTCATCTTCATCATCCAAGAAGTGAACATGTTTTACTCCTTCCCTAGACTTGTAGCATCCAGCAACAGATTCTTCACCTTGCTCGCCATAGACCTGCACAGCCTGTGCATTTAAAGTCTTTTCTTCACCATGTACATGGATAGATTTAGTAAGAGACTGCCGCTTCCTCTTTATGATATCAATTATTTCTCTATGGAATTCTCCCTTTTCTATACCAAGGACCTCACCCAAGGTAAATTCCACCTTATTATTTAGAATCCTCACTTCCAAAACCTTTTTGAGATCCATTGCTGCTGATAGCCGTTTTTCGGCTTTCCATAATTGCCATAGTAAGCTACCTCACCTTACCAAATTCACCCAAACACTATGGCTATCCCTACCATTTCATTGTAAATAGGCGTGTGTGAGTTAGGGGGCTTTTCCCATATCTTCTTAAAATCCTCAGCTAGCTAGTCACTGGGCTAGTTGAGTCAAAAAAATAAATAAATAAAAATAAAAATAAAATATATTATGGCCCATTTGTGTGTAAATATTGCATTATATATATGGCCTAAATATAGAGATTTTTATAATTATTCTGGTATTTTATTTAAATATTTATACTTAGGTGTGTGTTTTATTAAACCTGTGTATGCCTTCTTTCCTCTTCTTACACCATAAGTATATTTTTTGCCAATATGTACATACTCTAACCTTATATTTTTCCTTTATACAAATCACTCCCACATTTTCACCCTCACCCTCGTGAAAACAAAAAATTGATTTCTACTCATTGGTCACGTTTATTATATTATTTACTTGCATACCTTTTCCTCTTTCACCCAAAATAATTCAAAGAGGGACCATATCATATGATTCCAATATCTTTCCATATCCATAACTCCTCCATATTTTCATTATTATTTTTTACTCATTATTCTAACACCATGTGCTCATTGAGCTAAAGTCCATGAATAGTCCATACACTAGTCCCATCATGTATATATTACTTTATTCACCAATAATCCTCCTCCATGCATGGGTCAAGGGCAACTTGGATGCTTTGTACAACTTGGATGCTTTGTATTATAATATGACAAAGGAGGGGCTCACTCTTGGATGCATTGTACAAATTCAACAAAGGAGGGGGCCACTAAAAGACTTTTGCAGGCATAAAAATCAGGCTTTTTGGTGAGAATTTTGGCACCTATCTCCACTCTGAATTTGGAGCGGTGGTCAAAAGAGAAAATGTAGCCCACGCTCTGAATAATCACCTCAAAGTTTTTCATGATTTTTGGAGCTACCAACGGTGAGCTATGATTTTTTGAGTAGACCCCAGTCTGCCCACTTTTCTCACAAGTAGCTTTTAGTCTTCTCTCACCCTTCCACACACCTACTCACTCTTACACATCCCTCCCTCTCCTTCCCTCACTCAAACCTACAATCTCCATGGCTTCTCCCACCCTCTTCACCATTACCCTTCTCTCTCATCCCTATAGTTCTTTTATGAACCTCTACATACATACACCATCTCTATGCCTCTCTCTATTATCTCCAAAGTACAATTCCATCTTACTCCTTATATATATACATAAATTCAGCACGTGTACCATGCTTAACCTCTGCAAATCAAAAGATCTCATCAACGGAATTACCATTTTCATCACGATGATCAACCTTGGCGGCGGTGGCGTAAAGAAGAGAAGATGAAGAAGAAGATCGATAGTCATTTTGAGAACCTACACAAGTAAGTCCAAAACTTCTTCAAGATTCACCATCACAAGGATTTTCTCACTTCATTCAACCATCTTACTCCAGCCATCTACCCCATTCTACCTATTGTAAATATATCATTAACTTTCTAGTGATTACTAACACTAACCACTAACATACTAACACAAAATAGCATTGACCTAACCATAAAAGACACCTCACCTCAAGACATGTACAAAGTCTCTCTCTCTCTCTCTCTCTCTCTCTCTCTCTCTCTCTCTCTCTCTCTCTCTCTGCTTACTTACTTTCACCTTATCTACCATCAATAATGCTCTCTTTTGAGCCCACACCCATGACTCAAGCAGACAAAGAAGGCCCACAATGTTTTGATATTCAAAAAAATCATAATCCTGATTTGTTAGCTTGTAAATTAGGATTTCCAATAATCTTACTGAGGGGTCTCCAACCTATAAATAGGACCCTCTCCTTCTTGTAAAACAACCTCCAACATCTCACATAGCACCCCAACACTCTATGCGTGAGGAGAGACTTAGGTGTAGCAACCACTTGTAAGCTTCACTCTTGGTGTGAGAGAAGCCTTCAAGCTACACATTGCAAGTGAGAGAGCGTGAGTTCCACAAACCTCAAAACCACTATTGTATATGCTCCTTCATCATCAATAAATTGAGTTTTGGTGCATCAAAGGCGTGATTCGACGTTCAAATCTTCGTCCTTCCATTTGTGCAATACGGTTTGGTGAATTCAAGGTGACTTGTGTATTTGAGTTTTTATCGCTTGATCTTGATTTTAGAAAGTGTTTTAGTGTGTTTTTCATTGCCAGTTTTGTGTCCATTGTAAGAGGGTATTGTGGTGAGAGGTCTCCCACACCCTAAGACAGTGTGTGTGTGTTTTGGCAATGTTTTAGCAATCACTAAGCATTGAGTGAGTTTATACAAGTTCTATGATAGCATCATACCGAACCATCTCCATTTGCAAGTCACAAATACGGTATTACGCAAGATCCTTTTCTCTCTCTCTTCCCTTTGCTCTAGCTCTCTCTGGTCCAGTTTGTGTGTGTCTTTGTGTGAGGTTGTTTGTGTGTGTTGTGTGGTGCATCTTCTTGGTTGTGCCAAAATCTCTCTTGCGTCCTAGTTCGCATACCATAACTAGGTGGTGCCCCTATCTTGTTTGGGTTTGGCTGTGGGTTTGTTGTTGTGTTGTGCTTGTGGTTGCTCCAGCCCCAATTGAGCAGCACGGGAGCCTTGAAGGGTGTCTAGAGGTTGCTCTTCTTGTTGCCCGCCCCGGACCGCCTCAATTTTGGTGCCCCCACGGAGGAGCGATTGTGTGCTTAGTGTTGTTGTATTGCATGAATGCTTAAATTTCAGCATAATCAAGTAGATTATATGAATCATGGAAACATGTATGACCGATTTTAATTTCAAGGAAACAAAAATTGATCTAGAATATGGTTCGGATTATGCATAACATAAGAAAGGAAAAAAACATTTTCACATAAGAATCTAGAATTCATGTTGAAAGACCTTTCAAAACTTTGTGTAGTTAGTTGATGATTGTTTGGAACTAATCTTTGTGTGGTTCTAGCATTGAGAGACTATGAAACGCTATACCT
Organism: Adiantum capillus-veneris; assembly: GCF_014529385.1. Classification (NCBI taxonomy): domain Eukaryota; kingdom Viridiplantae; phylum Streptophyta; class Polypodiopsida; order Polypodiales; family Pteridaceae; genus Adiantum; species Adiantum capillus-veneris. The sequence continues at coordinate 110,961,651 of NC_140950.1, forward strand.
TTGATTATATCCCAATCTTCTTCGGAAATCCAGAAGAAGATGTTGATGACTTTCTTGCTGATTTTAGAATGGTTTGTCATATCCTTGGTAAAAGGGATGACATTGAAAAAGGGGATTTTCTATTGCTATGACTTAGAGGCAACACTGAGCAATGGTTTTGGAGTATGTCTTCTCAGATTGAAGATGGATATAACCAAATTTCCAAAGCTTTGAAGGCCAGATTCTCTAAAGTTCCAACAATGGAGAAAGCATGGGTTTCACTACAGAGACTTCAACAACATGGTGAAGACTACTATGCTTATGAGGATATTTTTTCTCGTCAATGGGAAGGATGTGGATTTAGTTCTACATTTCCAGATTATGTAAAAATGGATCAATTTATTTCGGGTTTGTCTCCTTTCCTAAAGACTAAGGTTACTTGTAGTGGACCCTCTACCTTTGAAGAAGCGGTCACTATTGCCCGAAGGAAGTTTCACAAGTACTTCTACATCAAAAATGGTTTCCATCATGCGGGAAGAACCAACCATCATGAAAGTGTTTCTATCAAGGAGTCATCTCCTTTGCCATACTTGTCTCCTTCTACTCCGACAAATGTTGAAGAAGTTACTTACATGCTAGCTGATTATTCAAGTGCTAAAGTGTGTGGCCAAGATTCAAATGTGGAATCTCTTTCTTCTACCTTTATCACAAGCATGCGAAAATCGACACAAGATATCTCAAATGGCATTGATGATTCAATAATGGATATATCCAACCCTTTGGTGGAGGATCAATTTCTAGTCCGAGCAGACGAAGCTTTTGTGCAACATGACTCTATGGAGAATGAAGACCTTGAAGGTAACCTTGATCTTATGGAATGTTTTGAGAGTGTATCTTTTCTAAAAGAAGAGAGTGAAGAAGAAGATGAAATCATAGGTGGAGAGATCATAGACCACATTGATCATAAAGAGATGATTGTGTACATGGAAAGCCAACTCCAAAACAAAGTAGAAGAGTGTGAGTTGAATCCATGTGAGGATAATCTTGAAGAAGTGTTTGAGGATGTTGAAAAGCATTGGTATGACCCATGTATGTTAAGCATGGAGAAACCTATCATGCAAGAAGCCAAATGTTTCACAAAATCAAACAGTAATCCATCAACCTTTGAAGTGGTACAATGTGAGGAGTTACAACCTTGCCAAAGGGGGGGCTTAGAAGGGGATGAAGAACATGGGAGAGTAGTAAAAGATAAAATCATAAAAGGAAACTATCAGAAGGGTAACATTCTCTCCAATGGTGTTTTAGTGGGTGGCTCTTCATTCATGGGACAATCTCTTAGCAAGGAAATCCAAGCTTTTGAAGCCCCAATCATCTTCATATTGGGTTTCACCTCTTCAAGGTCAACTTCTCCTCTCTTCACATATACCTTTCATCGAGGGCACCATACCTTCTTAAGTGGAGGAGGACATGAATACTTGGTGATGAACGGATGTTTCCAAACCTTCTTCATTTGGTTCTTTGGTGTATGGAGGTCGCACATTGTGATGCTTCTGGTCTTCATCATAGATGAAAAACTTGTTGATTGCTACATGTGGATATTTCATCAATCAGTACCAAAATCTATTCTCTTCCAATGTGTTGGAAGCAATAGAAACCTTCGTTTATTATCTACTTATGTGGTAAACTATTTGCAATACCTTCCAATAGCAGCTGGAATCATGGATCAAGCTTTCTTAAATCATGAAGGCCATATAATTTTTGACTTGGTGAGCCTACCCAGGTTGAATGAATTTTATGAGCTACAGTTCAGGAATTCGCTCATACAAGCTCTAGAAGATTGTAGCAGATATATCAACTTTACACAAGAGGAAGAGCAACCAATCTTTTATATCACATTCATAGTGATAGATGCAATGATGGACAATAGTAAAATCTACAAGTTTCTTCAACCGAAATCAGTAAGTGATTCCATACCATACATCTCGCTTTGGGAAAGATATTTCAAGATCTTTGATCCTGGGGGGTGCTTATGGAAACTTTCTCAATGGAGGAGGTTTACTCCGTCACTTCATTTCATCTTGCTATTGGCTCGGAGAACCTTCCATATCACACAAGGTTTTTTAACCATACAACAAAGGTTCTTCAAAGATAAGAGCAGACAAAGACAGACGCTACATAATATACATGTTGTATGATCAGATAAATGGTACATGAATGTACCATTATCTAAGGGGGGGGCTAATGATAGCCATTTTTCGGCTTTCCATAATTGCCATAGTAAGCTACCTCACCCTACCAAATTCACCCAAACACTATGGCTATCCCTACCATTTCACTGTAAATAGGCGTGTATGAGTTAGGGGGCTTTTCCCATATCTTCTTAAAATCCTCAGCTAGCTAGTCACTGGGCTAGTTGAGTCAAAAAAATAAATTAAAAAAAAATAATAATAAAATATATTATGACCCATTTGTGTGTAAATATTGCATTATATATATGGCCTAAATATAGAGATTTTTATAATTATTTTGGTATTTTATTTAAATATTTATACTTAGGTGTGTGTTTTATTAAACCTGTGTATGCCTTCTTTCATCCTCTTACACCATAAGTATATTTTTTGCCAATATGTACATACTCTAACCTTATATTTTTCCTTTATACAAATCACTCCCACATTTTCACCCTCACCCTCGTGAAAACAAAAAATTGATTTCTACTCATTGGTCACGTTTATTATATTATTTACTTGCATACCTTTTCCTCTTTCACCCAAAATAATTCAAAGAGGGACCATATCATATGATTCCAATGTCTTTCCATATCCATAACTCCTCCATATTTTTATTATTATTTCTACTCATTATTCTAACACCATGTGCTCATTGAGCTAAAGTCCATGAATAGTCCATACACTAGTCCCACCATGTATATATTTCTTTATTCACCAATAATCCTCCTGCATGCATGGGTCAAGGGCAACTTGGATGCTTTGTATTATAATATGACAAAGGAGAGGCTCACTCTTGGATGCATTGTACAAATTCAACAAAGGAGAGGGCCACTAAAAGACTTTTGCAGGCATAAAAAATAGTCTTTTTGGAGAGAATTTTGGCACCTATCTCCACTCCGAATTTGGAGCGGTGGTCAAAAGAGAAAATGTAGCCCACGCTCTGAATAATCACCTCAAAGTTTTTCATGATTTTTGGAGCTACCAACGGTGAGCTATGATTTTTTTAGTAGACCCCAGTCTGCCCACTTTTCTCACAAGTAGCTTTTAGTCTTCTCTCACCCTTCCACACACCTACTCACTCTTACACATCCCTCCCTCTCCTTCCCTCACTCAAACGTGCAATTTCCATGGCTTCTCCCACCCTCTTCACCATTACCCTTCTCTCTCATCCCTATAGTTCTTTTATGAACCTCTACATACATACACCATCTCTATGCCTCTCTCTATTATCTCCAAAGTACAATTCCATCTTACTCCTTATATATATACATAAATTCAGCACGTGTACCATGCTTAACCTCTGCAAATCAAAAGATCTCATCAACGGAATTACCATTTTCATCACGATGATCAACCTTGGCGGCGGTGGCGTAAAGAAGAGAAGACGAAGAAGAAGATCGATAGTCATTTTGAGAACCTACACAAGTAAGTCCAAAACTTCTTCAAGATTCACCATCACAAGGATTTTCTCACTTCATTCAACCATCTTACTCCAGCCATCTACCCCATTCTACCTATTGTAAATATATCATTAACTTTCTAGTGATTACTAACACTAACCACTAACATACTAACACAAAATAGCATTGACCTAACCATAAAAGACACCTCACCTCAAGACATGTACAAAGTCTCTCTCTCTCTCTCTCTCTCTCTCTCTCTCTCTCTCTCTCTCTCTCTCTCCTTACTTACTTTCACCTTATCTACCATCAATAATGCTCTCTTTTGAGCCCACACCCATGACTCAAGCAGACAAAGAAGGCCCACAATGTTTTGATATTCAAAAAAATCATAATCCTGATTTGTTAGCTTGTAAATTAGGATTTCCAATAATCTTACTGAGGGGTCTCCAACCTATAAATAGGACCCTCTCCTTCTTGTAAAACAACCTCCAACATCTCACATAGCACCCCAACACTCTATGCGTGAGGAGAGACTTAGGTGTAGCAACCACTTGTAAGCTTCACTCTTGGTGTGAGAGAAGCCTTCAAGCTACACATTGCAAGTGAGAGAGCGTGAGTTCCACAAACCTCAAAACCACTATTGTATATGCTCCTTCATCATCAATAAATTGAGTTTTGGTGCATCAAAGGCGTGATTCGACGTTCAAATCTTCGTCCTTCCATTTGTGCAATACGGTTTGGTGAATTCAAGGTGACTTGTGTATTTGAGTTTTTATCGGTTGATCTTGATTTTAGAAAGTGTTTTAGTGTGTTTTTCATTGCCAGTTTTGTGTCCATTGTAAGAGGGTATTGTGGTGAGAGGTCTCCCACACCCTAAGACAGTGTGTGTGTGTTTTGGCAATGTTTTAGCAATCACTAAGCATTGAGTGAGTTTATACAAGTTCTACGATAGCATCATAACGAACCATCTCCATTTGCAAGTCACAAATAAGGTATTACGCAAGATCCTTTTCTCTCTCTCTTCCCTTTGCTCTAGCTCTCTCTGGTCCAGTTTGTGTGTGTCTTGGTGTGAGGTTGTTTGTGTGTGTTGTGTGGTGCATCTTCTTGGTTGTGCCAAAATCTCTCTTGCGTCCTAGTTCGCATACCATAACTAGGTGGTGCCCCTATCTTGTTTGGGTTTGGCTGTGGGTTTGTTGTTGTGTTGTGCTTGTGGTTGCCCCAGCCCCAATTGAGCAGCACGGGAGCCTTGAAGGGTGTCTAGAGGTTGCTCTTCTTGCTGCCCGCCCCGGACCGCCTCATTGCCTCTACATCAGATTGGAGTTTGTAGGCCGGACCCTTTGCTTTGGATTTTTTTGCATCCTTCTTCTTTTCTTTAGAGGCTTCTTGCATAGGCACTTCAGGTACAGGGATCTGTTGTGGGGAAGGTGATCTAGGAGGCACTGTGTCATTTCTACCTCCACTCCTCGTCACCCGTTTTGAAGGCCCTTCATCCCCATTCTCATGCCAATGTTTCTCTTCGACAATGGCCTCATTGGCTTGACATTTGGCAATGTAAGCATGGATTGACAAAGAGTTTACAGGGTCATTCCAACCTATTTCTAGCCGAATGCAATCTCCACCTTCATGTCAAACCTCTGTAGTCATTTTACCCTTCATAGCACACTCTATAGCGCATGGAGATAGCTCTCCAATACCATTAGATTCCTCTTCTCTAACTTTGACTAATCATTTTTTCTTAATAGGATCCACCTTCAACCCATAGGTGTCATGGATTCTTGAGAATCAGTCCTTGCTGACTGCATCATCGCCTACATCATTGCTAGAAGGCTCTAGAAGAATCTAGAAGATTCTAGAAGTTTCTAGAAGCTTGGAGAAGGTTTCGAAAGAATCCAAAAGTTTCTAGAAAGCTCTATAAAGTTGAAAAGAAGGATCAAGAAGGTTCTAGAAAATTCTAACCTCCTCAAGAAGAACCTAGAAAGTCCTAACCTCCTCAAGCACTAGTATAAATAGGGGGCTTGGGCCACAAGCCCCTCAGTCTTGCCAACACCATTTGTGAGCCTCCTATGAGGAAATCCCTCTTCTAGTTCTTATGTTCAAGTCTTGTCCTTGCTCTCTTCTAGCTCTATACGTACTTTAACAATAGGCAGTTGTGTCAACCATTGAGATGGAATGGCTAGTATCCATGTCCTCAACTAGCTTCTTCATCCCGTCTTTTCCAAAGTTCTTCCCCAAGAGCTTACTTGTTTCACTTAAGTGAATTTTTCCATCTTTAAAGAAAACAAGATCCTTTGTCAAAGCGTCTTTAAAACTTTCACAATCCCTCCTTCCATGGTCAGTACTATCACAGCATATGATCTATTTACAATATTTGCCCTGTAGATTGTCCTGATGGTTGCCCCTCCTCTTCTAGCCTTGTAAGCTTTAACTTGAGCTCTTGCATTCCCTTGACAATATCATCTAGCACGGACTTGCCACTCTTTGGAACCACAATAAGAGGCTTTAAAGGACTCTCGAAAACACTTGGGACTTAAGTAGGGTTGACTATCATCTTGTCTCCTGGTCGTTGTCGCTTAGTTAACAGCAAAATGGCATCTTCAACATCATTCCAAATAGTCTTTAAGCCTTGTTCCACATCCTTATCCTTAAGTAGTAGCTCTAACTTCTCTTGAATCTCTTTATCTGCAGCTTGCAAAAAGAGCTCTGTCTTCTCCAAGTTTAGGGTATCCTTTTCAATCCTTGAAAGTTGATCATAACGGCATTCGAATTCCCATACCAATTTGGTAGGCAAGAGCCCCTCTTTTGGCCGAACTACCCACTCTAAAAAAATCCTCCTTGTTACCCTTTTGGAGTCCGCCATGAAATAATATTCCTTCAAGGCTAATTTGAATGCTTCCCAAGTTGCCCCATGCTCATTTCTAATTCCCCTTAGATGCTCTCTGATCTCGGGAACCACTACAAGTTCAAAACTTTGCATGATCTCTGCTTCCCGCACTCGATGAAGCTCCATCTCCTTTAAATATCCACAAGGATACTCTGTTACATCCATTTTCTCCACCACAGATTGAAGCACTTTGGTTGAGGAGATCTCCCTCCTTTCTGTAGCTTGTTGTTTTTGCATAAACACTGCAAAAGCTTGAGACATTTGCATTGTCACTGGATCAAACTGAACCCCCAATTTCTCTTGTTGCTCCATAGATTTAAACATTTGTTTTGAGACCTTCAATGAATCTTTTGAACCCTCACCCTAGCCTACTTCGTGTCGGGTTCACCCTAGCCTACATCATGTCGGGTTCACCAAAAACGTGTCAAGAAGTGCACAGTGCAACTAGGAAAGCATCGGGCCTCTAACTGTGAGGATTCGTAGCAAACTCAAGCAAGGCGTAGACGATTTGAAGTCAAAAATACAGTAAAAAATAACAAAAATCCATCCATGAAAGATCCACTTTGAAAAAGAACCAATACTAACTCAAAACTCTTGTGTGGGCGAAGATTAGGTTTTGCCTCACTCCCAATTGCACAGATGCAGTGCTCATTCAACCTGTTAAAAAACCTAAAATGACGCTTTGATTCCTCGTTGTGACCATTTCATGGAAGCTTCAGTGCTTCATTAGAGAAGCGAAACTAGTTATTTGAGGAGGGGAAACCCTAATTGGAGGCTTCACATCCTCAACCATGTAGCGGAAGCAGCAGGGGACTACACCTACACCCTGTAAAGGAATGGCTGTATCTCCTTGCTCATATGTCCAAATGAGCTCATTCTTGGAACTAAAACTTCTCGAACAACTTAGGAAACGATGGGACCATCATTGATGTGGCAGTTTTAGCTATTTTGAGCTATTTTTAGGCTATTTTTTGCCCAAAATTGCCCCTTTTTCTACGTAAAAAGCCTAAACGAGCTAGAAAAATTCCATAAATTTGTGGGAAAATCCCATTGGACTCAAATTTCATCTTGAATCTCATTTTTCCACTTGGTAAGCACTTTGGACACGTCTTTTACGCCAGTGCAGGAAACCTGCTATTTTTGACTGAGATTGCCTGCATTGAACTTTCTAGGCAAAACAAGTATGCCACTTTGATACACTTGAAATTTTTATATATTTAAAGCCAATTAGGAATATATTTATGTAAAAAATCATGCCATACTACCACGTCTAGTGCCTCGTCTTCCCGACAAGGTATGTACACGGCTACAGCCGTGGAGTCTATTTTCGCATATATCACAATATGTACATTATAGCATTTGGTCCCACATGACAAAATCATTGAGAGTGCGGTAAATATTTTAGTTTCACATTATTAACGTGCCACGACCCAACAACGTATGGTGGAGGGACGTTGCTTTCTATTGGAAAGGTAACATCACTTGCGAGTTTTAGGGCTCACATTCTGAAAGGACGGTATCTCCCCCGCAAGTGAGATTCCGATAGAAAGCACCATACCCTGTAGTACAATTTCATAAACCAATTACTGTCTATTAGTGGTCAATGCTAGAAATGATATCTTCTAAGCAACATTTTTGTATAGAGATTATATTTGAACCTGGAAGACCTATCCTATAGGTAGAAAGAGTGAGATCTTGAGAGAATGTAGAGAGAAAAAAACATAGAGAGAGAGAGAGGGAAAGAGATCAAGTTTGGGGCCATAAAATTTGTCGATGATATTTTCATAGGATTATATGCATACTACCTTTAATCTAGAAGTACTATATTTTACTAAAATTTTGGCAGAGTTTTGTTTGTAAGTAGACACATTTTTCAAAAAGTAACCCTGTCCTCCTTCTGTAGGAGCCTCACATGAGGATTCAAATGATAAGCCTAGAACTACTTGAAAAATATTACCTTAGTATGTATCTCACATCATGGATATGGTTTATGCAGGACTTGACAAAAATGCATATTTTTCTATCTTTTTCTATTGTGCCAAAATTATGGCAGAGTGCTGTCCGTTTTTAAAATCAAACATGTATACCTCTCTAAGGACCCTCACATGAGGTTTTTCTTTTGAATATATATAAAAAGAAAAGATCTTCTTCAATACGTATAACAATCACATACCATTTCCATACCAACTTCCTTTACAAGTTCTTAGTTTAATCATTAAAATGTACAACAAACCATTTCCACTGCTTCAAGATCAATTCTTCTTGATACTCAAGAGCACCTTTGTTTATATACTTATTTACTTTAGTGTCTAAAAAAACAAAAACGAACTTATGCCAAATTTCGGTTGGACATCCTCTCAGTAGACTAAAAGTATACCTGAAAGCTCGGGGTCGTCCTTTGTATGCTTTGTGTTGAGACCGCAACGAATGATATTTGATGTAAGGCTACCATTTGTATGCTTTGCCAATTTCTTCTCAATACAATCCATACTGACTTTCAGATGATGTATTATCCCAAAATAACTTTTTGGTATATCATCTGTATGTTTATGGACTCAAAAACATATATCCAAGTATTTGTCCTACTATGCTGATTAGTTTTTCATAACCTTAGTTTCGTTTTTGTTGCTAGATGTTTTAATGGAAAATCAAGAGCTAGTTCAGTCTGCTATTTGCTTGTTTTTTTTATGAAACCCATCTACCCAGCCAGTGTCTACTGCCATGCAGATGAGATACTTCATAATATATTAAAAGCTTCCCAAAAATTCGTCTATTTTTTTATCCTAAAGACTCGCATGGTTCATTCCATGCTAGTTGGTAGATTATATAGTGTTTTAGACCATGTGGTTTTTTTCTTTTAGAATAGTTCTCCTCTCCTATGCTTTTAGATTCATACTCAACAAGTATAAGGAATGCTATGTAGAAAAGAGTCATACTACTAGTTGATCACAATTTTAAAATACATGTGTATCACATTACTTATACTATTTTAAAATCTATCAAAATCAAAGCTTTTAAACAAAAAAACGTAAATAAACAGTGTCTGATTACCATTTTTTGAGATGAAGAGTAGCACTAAGCCTTTGTTATGTGTTGCTTTGCCACAACCCAAAGATGCCACCGATCACAAGATGGGATGATCCACAGCCTTTGTGCGATGGGGTAGTGTGCCGTAAGAGGTGTGTGTTGGTGTGTGTGTGTGTGTGTGTGTGTGTGTGTGTGTGTGTGTGTGAAAGCGCAGTTTATGCACAGTGTATGAGAAGAAATAGGTAGGAGACTGCCTTGCGTGTGTGTGTGTTTTGTATAAGGTGTACTCTGATGTATGTGTAGGCTAGATGGGAGCCCATCGGCATCACCTTACTGTGTGAAGAGCACTATGCATATGCATACGTTTGGTGGATTTCCAATTTCCAAACCTGTGTTTTTATACATATAGCGCACCAGATCCCCATTCAGTGCCTTCAATACAACCATGTGGTAATATACTCAATGTAAGGCACCTGCTTTTTGATTTCGTTATCAGGCATGCACCTCACGGTGTCTTCAATACTTTTTAACATTTTTTTGTTTGTCCCCAGGTAAAAGCCGCCACTTTGGTGGTACAAAAAGGAGTGTCCTTGGCAATACCTTTGACAAATCTTTGAGCTACAATTTCTACAAGTCACATGAAAAACTACCTACCATATTGTATATCATTGGATAGATATTTGAAAGAATAATCTAAAAATACAAGGTCCGACAAGTTTTGACCTAAACTACAAAAAACTTACCAGTCCCCACTTTTTCATTGGTACAATTGAAATGGGTCCTTTTTTTGTACCGTCAAAGCATGCTTTCACCCCCCCATCCACGTTCAATATGTTTACAATTATAACTGATCCTCTTTGAGTTAGGTTACATTCCCCATTTAGCTTGGATTTCCAATGTGTAAGGGAGGGAGGAAGAGAGAGAGAGAGAGAGAGAGAGAGAGAGAGAGAGAGAGAGAGAGAGAGAGAGAGAGAGAGAGAGAGAGAGAGCGAGAGGGGGGGGGGGGGGGGGGGGGGAGACCAACATCTATACTTTGATATCATAATGCAAATATAAACCAATTCCAAAAGAGAGAGAGAGAGAGAGAGAGAGAGAGAGAGAGAGAGAGAGAGAGAGAGAGAGAGAGAGAGAGAGAGATAGAAAATGTGGATGTAATAACACCTTTACCACCCCAAGGATTGTTTTCCAAAAAGTATTGACATAGATTTTCTCCATATCTCGGCAAGGATTACCTCAGATATACAGAGTGTGAGATGGACATAGATAGTTATATAGCCAGGACGAGAAGATTCTTTGATGGTGTTTGTATGTCGCCCAATATCATCCAAAGATAGAGTGAAAAAAAGGGGGTTTTTTAAAGGGAGTAAACACTGAGGTGCTGGCTGCAACTTTTTGAGAGAGAGAGAGAGGGGGGGGGGGGGGGGGGGGGGGGGGGGGATCGACACACTAGAGGAAGAAAACGCTATATTTTTAATTAAAAAACTTTTAACATATATATGTGTATTGCCTTGGCATACAAGGTTTCCATGCACACTCCAAGAAAAGAGTGGTTCTTCTCAGTTGATGGGAAGGGTATAGGTCAAAAATTAGCTACCAACAAATGGAGGTTTTAGTTCACTACCAAACCTTGGGTTTAAGGTGTACCCAATAATTTCACAAGAAGTGGGACAAAAATAGGACTTGAATAAAAACTGTTATTTCTGGGAGGTCCTACCACTTTGTATGTGTGGTAATGTGTCAGGACACGCATCCTGTACCCTAAGAACTAGGCTAGGCAAGGACTACAGCCAAGGGCCGGGCTAGGCAGTGTGGACAGGGGATCCGTCTAGGGCAAGGGGCTAGGATCCCACCTATAAATGGAGGTTGGGAGGAGGATCGAGTAGAGCCTAGTTGCCTAGTTTCTTACACTGGTATCAGAGCTCAGGGGGAGAAGAAGGGTGGAGCTATGGCGGAAGAGCAGGCATGGATCTCTTTCCCCCTCTCTCTCGCTTTCTCTCGATCTTTCTCTCCCTTGGCGTTCATGGGACCTCAACGGTTAGGTGCTGCCATGTTGTGCTTTCTTAAGCCATGAAGGAACAGTCGATGCTATTCATGCAAGGTACGTGGCATGCACCTTGCATGCCATGCAAAGCGTTGTTGAAGATCGATAGTAAAGGGCCACAGGAAACGACTCCTGTGCAAGAGCCGAAGAAGAAAGTTGCAGCGCGGGATACAACCCTACGCATGGATCGAGGCGAGATTCGACCTGGAGGGAGCTACTGGCTTTTTGGCTTGATGGGATCGCCTTGGGTCCGGGAGAATATTTTGTCATAGAAGGTGTGCCTAATAGCGTATGCAGCACCGGCTTTGATCTCGTTTTTCCCTGCGCAACAGTTTTCGCCATCGCTGCCATACGTTTTACTGGTTTTTATTTTTATTTTGATTCACACCACCATTAAGTGGCGTCGGATGGACCAAAGCCATGCCTTCAATTAAGCAAAAAGGGGGGGGGGGGGGGGGGCGTTCCCACTCCGCACCTGACTGCGGCCTCAACGGATGGAGGCAAAGGGAAAGGCTCTTACGGAAGGATTTTTTGGTTGATCGGTTCGAGGATCATGGACGCTCGTATACATGAGCATTGTAGCCGATGAGGCGAGTCGACGTAAGTATCTAATCATGCAAGTGAAAGGAACCGGCAAGTTGATTCGACATCAGCCATCACTACGATGTGCACACCATACATGTTTGGACTCGCCATTGGCATGCAAAGTCGGATACGACAAGGTCGTATCTACACTAAACAAGGGGGATCTAAGTATACCTTTCCTCATGCTTGAAAGGGGAATCCACAACATGCCCGATGACAGAAACAATTGTGCGGGTAAGTTATGACGGCATGGAAGCAAGACGTCAAGGCACACCATATCTTGGTATGCATGTTCATGCATGCTGCCAGAGATCGACACCATGGTACTCCAACTCGTCACGCAATTCATGAGGTATGCACTTATTTTACATTTTTTATTCGGATGTGATTGCTTGCTATGGCAACGCCAAGGTCTGGAATCTCAAGGAGATTGGCACAACATGTTGCTCGTTGACATAAAGGGAGCCAAGGTGCTCCGCATACAAACTTGGGAGGGATTTGACACTATGCTTGAAGGATCTTTCATGGTGTACATGATACAAGAGGGCGTACGAGCATACGCGACAACTCTCTCTCGTGTAGCAGAATTGGCTATGAGCCACATTCGAACGAGTTTTCCTTTGGAAGTTCAACACAACTGGTGGCAGTCGAATGACAAGGTTAGCCAAGCTTACGTTTTTTTTTTTTTTCATGTTTACACTTTACTTGGCAATTACTCTCATTGTGCAAAGCAAAGTGCTTCGGCAAATTTATACGAAGCAAAGCCTCTCCCTTGTGCCAAGATCCTGCCCATTGATTTGGAATCAAGGGCATTGGCACACAAGCTTGGGGAACTGGATAAATAGGGAATGTCAGCTCACACAATCCCTACCAGTTTATAATGTGCAAGGCACTTATGGTTTTGGTTCTCACGCTTGAGATCTTCATAGTAGCCTAGGGCTTACGGTTTTGCATGCAAGGCCTGCTAAGCAGGTGGCATGGATTCAACCACTTCATGCATTAAGATTCCGTTACCACACTCGCAACTCTGTCAAGGACAGAATAAGTGATGGATTGTTTAACCTGATGGTTGGTTGCTATCAACACCCAACAACACTAAAAGGAACCCCAAATCTAGGACTTATTTCATAGGCAAAGTGCCAATGCTATGTCATTTTCATACAATCACGATTCTGCAGGGAAGGTAGGTCAAGATGTGGTTGTGTTTTTTTTTGTTACCTCTCTCAATGAGCAAGTCATACCAAAAAATTGTGGAATGCTTATACGATAATATCAAGTCAGGCATAAGATGCATAAGAGCACATAGCTTGGGCACACTCTCTAAAAACTTAAGGAAAGTTCCTCAGCCCAGCATGCTCTTCTTCTTTCGTTCTCTCTCTCTTTAAGGGAAAAATGAAAATATTCTAAGAAGCTTTTGATACGTGTTTTTCTCGTGAGTCAGCCTGAGCCAAGGTGCTCTAACTCTCATCTAACACGTGGCTAAGATGCTACTCAAATTAGTCTTCATCGGTTCATCCATTGACCACTAATTTTCATAAGGGCTATGAGCCACACAGGCTAAGAGCCTGACCAAGGGTAAGACCCAATTATTGGCATTCTTTGGGTGATTATTTTCAAGATCGAGCAGATCTACCCAGGGAAGTACACATCAACGTTAATGGACAAGAAAGAGTCTTGTCATTACGGATGTTTAGGGTGTCATTTTGGCACTACATTTTTTCTGTGCGACACTCACGTTGAGTTTTTGAAAATCTTGAACTCACAGCCGCTGATCTCTACAAGGAAGTATAGATACAGCAATCAGTTCCGACAGCATGCCTGTCCACAAGAGATCGGTAGTTCACTTGTGTGGGTCTCGTGCTCTCTCTATAGCACTACGGAGTGTCTATGGACATACTGTATTGGGGTAAGACCCGACAGGTGATTGCTACATCACCCCATAGGTATTAAGGATCACAGTTTGATCTGCATTGAGGATCACATTTGATCTCTCCCAGTTATACTTTCAAGGAAATAATTCCACAATCTACCATGCAGTAGCAGACGAACACACTTTTCAAGTTGATTCTACTCAATCTGTACACGGTTAACTATGTTGGTTATCGTTATCTGCTAGTTGAGCAGTTTCTACAAAGAGTCTTATCAAGGGTTTTTACTACGTAGATTCTAATCCAAGAGCTTGGATTGCAAAGGCAACCACCAGGCTTCCCAGTGCAATGCTGTTTGTTTTTCATGTAGGGGACATGCTCCTCCCCATTTGAATACGGGTAAGTGAACATTACGTTCGAATCTTCAGGTATGCATCTATTGATTTGGTGTTATTCCATTTCTAGTATGCTTTGCTTGGTTTTTCAAGATGTATAAGTACGCTTGAATGTTACAGAGTCATGCCAAGGGCATGTCGGCACAAAGTATTTTAGGCCAAGTAGCCAATCTATCTTTCTGCCTTATGATGTTACGAACCTACTTGTAGGGTTCAATTTGGCACATGTTGTCACATGGGATACGACATGCTCTAGGAACTCAAGGAGTTCGGTTTAGGCAGTGTGGAGCAATGAATGAGGGTCCCTCTCACTCCCGTCGTAAAGTGTTTAGAGCTACCTCCACACACAAGTACATCTTGTACTTGTAGGATGTTCTTTTTCAGACATCCTTAGTTGAGACATATTCCACATGTGGCGAATATGAGTCTCTGGGACTGACACTGGCGCCCCTATTTCAAATATGTGTCACGACAAAGTCCCTAAGTGCTCGTCACATCTGTTTTCTAGACCATTTTTAGCACGACGTATCAGGAGAAATTTCATGGCCAAAAATTGTCGGATACTTAGAATGACTTGTTAAGGTACAAGTATTGCTAAACAACATTACAGATGGTTGTTTACACATATAGCAAATGAAAAAGTTTCATTGTTTGTACCTAGAAGTGATCACTGTTTCACCTTCTATTATGGTTCAGACATTTCAGCAAGGCTTGCAAAAGATTGCAACTAAAAGTATTTACTTTCTTTTCAGAACTATTTACAATCCTCTTTAATGTGTGCTAGGTGCATCACATTTGCCACAAGTTGAAGGCAAGGATCACCATGGATATACAGGTTCGGATCTGTTTTTGCTAAATGCATGCACACTATGTGTTATGGGCCCTAGTGTTTAGCAAAGGTTGATTTGGAACGGCATGCATATTCCATAGGTTGTTGCTTATGAAGCATTTTGCACTCTATGTGCACTATCTCTCTGAGATTACTTTTAAATCCACTAATCACCAATAGAGGTCATGGCTCGGTTTGGGCGTTTCTGGATTTTTTTCAAGTTAACCACGATGGTTATTTCCGACATTGTTGATTCTTTAAAATGTTAAACACTACTATGATTTCTCGTTTACCAGTCATCTGGGAAGACTCTCTGTAAACCGTGAGGAAAACACACCTCAGTACTGTCAGTTATCCAAGGGGATAGGCAGATTACAAATATTACAAAGATTAATCTTGTGCTAAAGGATCTGCTAAGAGCATACGTTAACACAACGCATTTCTAAATAGATGATTTTCTCCCTATTCTAGAATTTGCTTAAGTACAATTTTTGACTTTGAACACCTCTTGTGGTGGGGCTGGAGATTGTGTCAATACTTTCATACATCAAGGACTTACCACGTGTGCTGACAGAGCATGTTGGCAAGTAACCTTCATTAGGGATGAACATGTAACGGACTGTTCAAGATACTCAGGCGAGTAGGAAATCTGGCTCACAACTGCATGGAAAGTTATGCCAAGGATTCCTTGCATTATTCCAGTACCTTCAGAAGATCTGAAAACTGGTTATGCCTTTGGAAAACTCTTAGTTGTGGTTCCTCCTTTACAGTACTCAAGTGAGTTATAAATGGAGTTACCATTTAAACCCAAGTGACTCTTAGTTGTGGTTACTCCTTTACAGCACTCAAGCGAGTTATAAATGGAGTTACCATTCAGACCCAAGTGGTTGCAAATGGACAACAATGTTGAAAATCAAGATATTCATCTTGGTTTCATTGAACCTCCTCACTGCACCAATTATCGGTCATACAGACAACTGGCTCACTTATGGGACGAGTATTCTTCAGAATATGTTACTACTTGTGTTTTCGAGGATGAAAACTCTTCCTTAAGGGGGAAGTAATGTCAGAACACGGGTCCTGTACCCTAAGAACTAGGCTAGGCAAGGACTACGGCCAAGGGCCGGGCTAGGAAGTGTGGACAAGGGATCCGTCTAGGGCAAGGGGCTAGGAGCCCACCTATAAAGGGAGGTTGGGAGGAGGATCCAGTAGAGCCTAGTTGCCTAGTTTCTTACATAATGTCTAACCCGTACAAAGTTTATTTAACTAGGAAAAGCATAAAAAAGAGTTGATCTAAAGAACATCACTATCAACATAAACTATTTGGGAATCGGTATGTCCACCAATCACATGAATATGATTTTTACCCTTTTGAAAACACTTGCTTGAAGGATGATTTGTCTTTCCGCAGTAAACACAAGGATTCTTCTTAAAATAGTCTTTTGTCTGGTGATTGTTGTGCCCACAAATGGCACAAGACCTGCTACAATTACTAACTGCATAGGCACTGGGAGTATCAGAAGAAATGGTGGGGAATATTGCAAGGGGATACTGTATATGTACTAAGAATAATGAGAGAATTGGTACCGGATATCCTTTTTTATTCTTCCTGCCATGAATTGATGATCACATCAAGGGAGGGTGGTAGATCTTTCTCTTTGAAAACAGTGGCAATCTTATGGAACCCATCAGGTAAACTTTTTAACAAAACAACTATGAGATCTTCTTTTGGCACTAGGCAAGAGAATACAACTTCATTTCTTGAGTCATCATTGAATACTTAGATTTAGCACCAAAAACTTTCTCTAAGTGTATTCAAGAAACACTAGAAGATTGCACGTCATCCAAATAATGAATAAAGTCATCTTTGAGAGATGTTAAAATAATACCTAATGCTTGCTCATCCTTGCATTGTTGCTCAACAAATATCCCTCTCGTAACTGCAGAAGTAGATGTGCCAACTTCATCGGTGTATACGGGTTCGACCATGCTCTAGAGATTCTTACACATCAGATATCCTTTCACTTTAATTTTCCAGGCATGAAAGCTCGTTCCATTGAATTTATCCACCTTTGATGCCATGTTGGATATGCTTTGTAGATTGAAGAGGGTTGTTGTAATGGTTGCAAACAAAAGCTTCTGATAGCTTCCCTTTTATATGCTATCAAAATTTACCTGATGATAGCTCATAGTCGCTTGTAGTCAAGTCTTGCCCACTACAAAAATTGTTGTCTCTGCTGCAACCACCCTTTTGATATGCTTGCCCAAAATTTCCAACAAACTTCATCGACTCAGGCAAGCGTTTTGAGAAGCCTGTGAACCACCACTGCTTAGCACCTTTGATGGCTTGGATTATGGAATATAGTGTTTCAAAATGCTGTTAATTTGTCAAGCTCAATCAAAATTGTCTTACAGTGCCTTTTGAAAAGTTGTGCAGAGAGGCCTTTTCACCTATCTGCCTAGGAGCTACTTGAGAGACAACATTTCGAGAAGTTGTGGGTAGAGCAACATGTCAAGAAGTTGTCTCCAGGGAATTGCCAGCCTTTCTTGCATTCTTGTCAACAAACGTGATGCAATTTTGATATGCCACCTACTAGAGCCTTGGGGTTCTCCAGAAAATGACACCTCAATATGTTGTCTTGGGGACGTCTATACACCCACTGTCTAGACTCCACCTGGCTCTACTTGCCTTAGCCAACACCAAAGCGACGACGTCTTGAGATGCAGCACCCGCTTACTGCTCTGATACAACGTGTAGAAGATCCAGATTTGGAGGATGATTGCGAGCAAGAGCCATGGTGTGATTTGGGTGTGCAGATAGATAGATAGATAGAGAGAGAGAGAGAGAGAGAGAGAGAGAGAGAGAGAGAGAGAGAGAGAGAGAGAGAGAGAGAGAGAGAGAGAGAGAGAGAGAGAGAGAGGGAGGGAGCGAGAGAGAGAGAGATCGACACACCAGAGGAAAGACATGCTATATTTTTAATTAAAAAACTTCTAACATATATATGTGTGTTTCCCATGCACACTCCAAGAAAAGAGTGGTTTTTCTCAGTTATGGTTGGGGGTATTTTGATGGTCAAGGGCTTGGAAACCCTACGGTAGGAAACTACCCAAGAGACCTTAATCCAATGAGGAGAGTTCTTATTCAAGAGGGAAATGGAATAACCAATCTACCATACTTGGAGGAAACTATCCCAAGAGGCCTTAAAGATCTATCTGACGAGTAGAGTTACCTCAAGACCTATTGTTCAAGAGGGAAATGGCATAACCAATCTACCACACATGGGTGATAGAAAGGTTATACCATTTTCGTCTTCTTATAATCACACATACACACACTTCCGAGAAAAAGAGAATTTTAACATCCTAGGAAACTATCCCAAGAGACCATAAAGATCTATCCTACGAGGAGTGTTGAACTCAAGACCTTTTACTCAAGAGGAAAATGGCATAACCAATCTAGCACACCTTAAAAATCTGTTCGACAAGGAGAGTTGAAATCAAGACCTCTTATTCAAGAGGTAAATGGCAAAACCAATCTACAACACTTGGGTTATAGAAAGGTTATACCGTTGTCCTCTTCTCATTAGCACACCCACACACACACACACCCAAAAATGAGAGGCTTTAAAAGGAATCCTTTATGCAAGGAGGCCTCATTCTTGATTATCCAGTCTTGAGGATCCACTTTTGAGAGCTCTCTCTCTCTCTCTCTTGAGTGTTCACTCTCTCTATGGATGGCCTACTGCCCATGCTTAGGAGGCTAATGTTAATCCATTGTAATTAGAGAACCATTCTTAATCTAATCTTTACTTTCTCATTAGTCACTTCTGCTCTACTCCATTATGTCATGAAGTATTTTCACATTTCTCATTATTCTAGATTTGAGTATGTGTGATGACTTCTTGCTATTAACCACTCCTATCCTTCTATAAGCACTCGGTTTGTGATATTTAACATTACTAAGTAGGTTGATTAAGTTGGTTCTTAATCTTGTAACTAGTGTGTGCGCCCTATTGTTTGCTCGTGTGTGGATAGGTTTTATGAAACTCTAGCACCATTCACATTATGTGTGTAGCTATTGATGAAGTGCCTTGATTGGCATGTGGTGATTGGAGAGGCCAACACCAATGCAATTAGTGTGTGCTTATCATTAGTGTGCTTTGGGTTTCTAGTCTATGGTAAGTTGGATGATTTGATAAAGATTTCCATTGCCGTGTATACCAACATGATTGAAAATGGTAAATTTTTTGTTAATGCTACAATTGCAAGTGTGTATAGCCTTACAAACCCAAAATGACAAACCTAATTCGGTTTGAGTGATTGTGGATATCCAATATAAGCAATTTAAGATTGCAATGATTGATACTTGGCTATGGGGAAAAAGTTTAAGCATAGCCTTGTGTGATGCAATGTTTAAATCTCACATCCACTTTTGAAGTCAAATGGTTTATGAGCTTGCATGCTGATTTTATTTGGCATTGATGGATTTATTCATGCACTATGCTTTGGAGTGGAATTAGCTTTTGGATTGGTCTTTGAAATTCATGCTTAAATTGTTTGAACAGAAAGAAATCAGGAATATTTGCGTACATAATTGTGATGACCAATTTTTGGTGCATATGTCCCATGCGCAAAAAGACATCATGAAAATTACATGGAATCAAACACCAACTTTAAGCATGCATTCATTTTGAGTGAAGACCAACAAAGAATTGAGTATGCGTGAAACTTTTTAGTATGGAAGCCACTTCGCATGATGTGCGTGGGAACGGGCTTATAAATGGATTTTTTCCAGTAAAAAAAAAGCAAAAATGTTACAGCTTGCTAGCGCTGCCTACAAAATGGCACACCTATTTGTCTCGTGCCTCGTGATCTGCTGAGACGTTCAACACACACACACATAAGATTCCCACTTCATTGTGAGTCTTTTGGCTCCCTACTGGCCCGCCACTTTTGGCGTTTTCACACGCTCACAATCCACCGTTGATCCCATCTTTGGGTATTAAAAAAAAACATCCCCCACCTGCGCGCATCGCGACTCGACCACGCCACCTCCTACTCCACAGACCCACTACCTATCCAACCCAGCCTGTTGGAGCTATATATGGCTCACTCTACTCAACTTGGTCTCACCTATATATTTGTATCTTGTCCTCAATATGAATCAGTCTTTGGGAGCGTATATGGTGTGTCTCTTGTCTCGTCTCTCTCTCTTTCTCTCTACATCTCAACATGGTATCAGAGCAGTAACGATCATGCGCCGATTCAATTCATGGTGACAAAACAGTATGTGTATGCGATTCGCATGTAAGATTCAAAAATTGCTACAAATTTTATTTTTGAGCATTGATTCTTGTTAATTATGGTTGTTTTGTGTTAAGAAGAATATGATTAGTGTTTTGTGTGACGTTTATTGCTAATCAATCTAATCGTTGATTACGTTTTCTTGTTGATGACACCCTGAACTTCATCTCCATTTTTCTTGCTGTTCTGCTCAAAATTTGGAGAAACGGGAAAAGCGCCATTGAGCATACCGCAATGGCCTTTTCATCCAAAACTTGTTCGTCTCCTCGAGCTCTTCGATTTGAGTTCTAGGTTTGCGTCAATCGGAGTTCGCAGCAGAAAGTTACGCTGTTTTTACTACAATTGAGCTTGACGCAGCTTTCTTCGTCCTACTTCGTGAAGCGTCCGCGATCGTTTTTTCTTATTTTGGCGTTGACTTTTTCGAGAGGATTTAGCTTTTTTCTATTCATATTGTGGCCGTCAATCTTGCGTCTCATGCCACTCTATTTTGAGGACTCTTTTATTATTAACGTCTCCTTTACCCTGCCCTTTTTGGGTGACGTCTCTCACATCTTTGGAAGTTCCTTGAGCATCCTTCTTACATTTATCGTTGAGAGAGCGCAGTCCTCATATCTCTCTCATTCTCAATTGCGGCCTTCACCATATATGGTGTGCAAATTCTGCGATCTTATCTTATACGTCTTCTCGCAACAAGATATGGCTATGAATATTCTCGTCAACGGCTTTCCTTCTGGCCAGCGTTCTGTTCCTCCTTTCCAAGGTCAAGGTTTTCCAGGCTGGAAAGCAAAGATGTTGTTAATTCTTGAAGGCAATGAGCTCTCCGATGTTGTTCTTGGAAATTGTGTTTGTCTGCCTCAGCCTGTTGATACGGATAATGATAACGTGCTTATCACTGAAGGACCTATATTTGAAGATTGGAATGTTGCCTATACGGATTGGCAATGACGTGATAAAGCAGCTCGTCGGTATATTCTTTCTGCTCTTACTGATTTCCTTTTGCTTGATATGTACAAACTGCCTACTTCCCACGACGTATGGAAGTACCTTATTGCAAACTTTCAGAAGAAATCTGTCACAGAAATACTTTATTTGAGAGGGTTGCTTAACAAGTTACAATATGAAGTTGGTACTGCCATGACGGGACATATTGAATCTTTCAAATCTATTATTAATCAACTTGCTGCTGCCGGTGATCCTGTTCCACAAAAGCAACTGATTACACTTCTCCTTGATACGGTGAAGGACTCTTCTTATGATAACATTGTTACTATTCTCTCTAATAAAAATGGTCTTGATTTCGACCAAGCCTGCATGTCTTTAATTGAATACTCTCAACGTCAAGAACGTCGTAATGCTAGTCATGATACAGCTATGATTTCACATGAGACTGAGTCACAACAGATGGAACGGGCTTTTTATGCTCGAAGGCGTCCATTTCAACGAGGAAACCGCAGAGGTGGCCGTCGCGGTAATATTTTCTCTCGTCTCAAATTTCCTAATAAGGAATGTTCTTACTGCAACAGAAATGGCCATACTGAAGATGATTGTTGGGCACGTCAATATGATGAAGAACACAATATTACCACAAAACAACCAAGTTTATCTAGAGACTCTTCTTCTTCTTCTTGTGAATATTGTGGACGATCTGATCATCCCACTCATATGTGCTATAAGCATCGATTCGACACAGATCGGAATAGAGCATATGCTACTGAACATCGAAACAACATTGTACCAGAAACAAGCTGCGTCCTATATTCAGTTGCTCCAGACAGAATACTTCATGTACGTGATGGATCACTTTTTATTGTCGATTCTGGTGCTACAGGAAATATGACATATCAGTCTAACTGGCTCCATAACTATTATCCACTGCAAGTTCAACGTGTTGTTTATCTTGTTGATGATACTACTTGTCAAGTAAAGGGTATTGGAGACTTATATCTTGGTACCTTATCTTCTTCCACTCGAATTTTGCGAGGAGTATTACATGTACCAGATCTTCAACGTAATCTTCTTTCAGTTGCTAGACTTGTTGATCTTGGTCTGTTTGTTGGATTTGATCATACCAAATGCCGAATTGAGAAAGATGGACAGACTATAGCCACTGCTCCTCGAAATGGTAATTTGTTTGAACTCTCTCTCAACAATGCTGTAGCAAATGTTGTCACTACTCCAGGTGATTATGATTACAAAGTATGGCATCACCGTTTTGTTCATGCTGATTTCTCAAAACTCCTTGATCTTCAACGTCGTGATCTTGTTCATGGAATGGATCTTAAAGCCTCTTATGGGAATTTGTGAATTTTGTGCTCTTGGGAAACACAATCTCAAACCTTTTCCTCTTTCAAATACAACTCATTCTCATGACATATTGGATCTTGTTCATACTGATATATGTGGACCTCTACCTTCTTCGAGATCACAATATCGCTACTTCATTACTTTCATTGATGATTTCTCAAGGTATACGACTGTATTTCTACTTAGACAAAATCTGAAGCCTTATTTGTTTTCAAACAATTCCACAAGGCTGCGGAACTTCAAACTGGTCGTCGCCTTAAGAAGCTTCGTAGTGACAATGGAGGTGAATATGTTTCTCGAGAGTTTGTGAGTTATTGTGCTGACAGTGGAATTCATCATGAACACACTATTCCATATTCGCCTCAACAGAACGGTGTTGCTGAACGAAAGAATCGCACTATTCTCAATGCTGAAAGATGTATGCTCATTCATTCTGGCTTATCTCGTGTTTTTTGGGCTGAAGCTACTTTGACAGCAGTATTTATTCAGAATCATCTTCCTACTATTGCACCCTCTGGTAAGATACCCATCACAGCATGGACAGGTGACATTCCTTCTGTATCTCATTTTCGAACCTTTGGATGTATTGCTTATATTCATGTTCCCAAAGAAACACGAACAAAGCTTGATGCTCCTGGTCTTAAAGTTATTTTTATTGGATATTCTGACACTTCCAAAGGCTACAAATTCTATGACCCTTCCTCCAAGAAAGTAATTGTGAATCGTGATGCTACGTTTAACGAACAGCTTATGGGAGGCTCATGGTCCATGGATGATTCTGATGATACTAAATCATTGCTTCAAGCTTTTCCATTTCTTTCAGAAGATGAAACTCTTCCTATAGAGCAACTTTCCTCTTCACAACCATCCATTCCGAATGTCGCCAATGATGATATTGATATTTTTGTTGATCTGCCTATTGATTTTGAACATGGCTCATGTCATGTTTATGATGACGATATTGCTGATAATGTTTTTTCTACTTCCGAAGATCCCATTACTTATGATGAAGCTATCTCTTCACCACAAAAGGATCAATGGCAAGAGGCTATGGAAGCAGAGTAAGATTCTCTTATCTCTAAAGGTACATGGATACTAACTGAACTACCTCCTGGTCGTACAGCTATTAAATGTAAGTGGGTGTATAAGACAAAAGTAAAAGCAGATGGATATTTTGACAAGTTCAAGGCGCGTTTAGTTGCAAAAGGTTATTCCCAAGTAGCTGGTGTTGATTATCAAGAATTTTTCACCAGTTGTTCACATTACAAGTGTTCGAGTTTTATTGGCATTTGCTGTTCAATTTGATTTAGAAGCTCATCAAATGGATGTGCGAACTGCTTTTCTTAATGGTGACTTGGAAGAGGAAATTTATATGGAACAACCAGAAGGGTTTGTTATTCCAGATAAAGAAGACCTTGTTGCTCAACTCCATAAGGCACTATATGGTCTCAAACAAGCTTCGCGAGCCTGGTATACAAAATTTGATCTTTTTCTCACCTCTAAAGGATTCATCTCTTGCTCGTCAAACCCCAACTTATACATAAAACGCCAAGGTAGCAGTTTTGTGATTGTTTCTCTTTATGTGGATGATACCATCCTTGTTTTCAATGATTTGGGATTTCTTCAGCAAGTGAAAAAGTTATTGTCTTCTGCATTTGATATGGTGGATCTTGGAGAGATTCACCCGTGTCTTGGCATTCAAATCCAACGAAACCGTACAAAATGTATTTTATTCCTTCGACAGTCAAAGTTTATTGCAGATACTATTCAAAAATTTGGTATGGAATCTGCACATTCAACCAACACACCTTGTCTTGCAAGCTCTACGAAGAACACTTCTGACAATGGCGGTCAACTTGTCACAAATCAACCTTATGCTAACTTGATTGGATGTCTTCATTTTGTTGGCATGAACACTCATCCCGATATTCTGTTTGCTGCTAATTATCTTGGACAACATCTTGCATGTCCTTCTCTTAAGCATTGGTCTGCTGCAAAGCGTGTGTTGAAATACTTGAAAAGCACTACAGATTTTGGTTTAGTCTATCGACGACAACTCACATCGGATTCTATGCAATCTCTTTCTCTTTTGGGTTACACAGATGCAGACTGGGCAAGTTCACATTTATCTATGCGATATACTAGTGAAAATTGCTTCTTTATAAATAGTTGTCTTGTTTCTTGGACTAGCAAGAAACAACGTTGTGTTGCAGTTTCTACGACTGAGTCAGAATATGTTGCGGCATCACTTGCAGCTCGTGAGTTGATTTGGCTTCGACAAATGCTGGTTGATATTGGTCACTCTCCTCTTTCTAGCACACCCTTGCGGTGTGACAACCAAAGTGCTATTAGTCTTGCAAAAGACTATGTTCAACATAATAAGTCAAAGCACATTGCTGTCCATTATCATTATGTCAGGTATGAAGTACGCAAAGGAACCATTATGGTTGAACACTGTCCAAGTGACCAAATGATTGCAGACATTTTGACCAAAGGCCTCAACGAGTCACGTTTCATCCTCTTGCGCTCGGAGCTTGGAGTTACTTCGACCTCACTCTTTCTAGATTAGCTTCTTTGCTATTGTAATAGCTTTGTACATATGACATTGTAATCTTTTAGGTACCATGCACTATGCACACTCCACATTTGCACATTGTGATCTCTAAGTCACTTGAATATTTGTACATAGATGCACAATTCACTTTCACATCATCATCGCTGGTTCATATTTTCACATTGTATAGGGGCTTGGGTTTTTCCCTTGAACTCCCCAAGGGTTTTTTCATCCAAAGCTAGAGATCTTTGTTTGAGTGGGGGTGTTGGAGCTATATATGGCTCACTCTACTCAACTTGGTCTCACCTATATATTTGTATCTTGTCCTCAATATGAATCAGTCTTTGGGAGCGTATATGGTGTGTCTCTTGTCTCGTCTCTCTCTCTTTCTCTCTACATCTCAACACAGCCGACGCGATTGCTTGAAAGCTATGCAACCCCAGTACTATATAAGTTTGCCCCCCCCCCCCCCCCCCCCCTGCTACGTCGATCCAACGACCCAAAGCCCTCCCCGCCCCGCCGATCACGCGCTAGCCATAGATACCTTGAACCCGACCTCGTGTCATTTATAGACGAGTCTTGCTTGCCACTGCTGAGCCACCAACCCACTTGCCCTCACTGTCATTTTTGGCTATCACTGGCTAACCCAATCTACTTTTCTGTCACACCAATATGGTTGGCCATTGTTCATCTCATCTTCTTTGTTGTTACTGTAGCCATGACTTTCTTGACCTGCCACTCTGAAACATGGCTTCGCTGCCCGCTGATAATCTCTACCCATGTTCGTTGCAGACTATGAGGACCCAATCAACACACACACCCCACAATTGCATGCCTTCCACTTGAGCCACCTTTTTGCCTTTGTGCACACTGTGTATTTATAATAGGCTGATTTGGTACTCACAACACTAGTGCTCATGCTTGTAGCTCAATGCCTCAATCCAAAAATATACGATGCAGGTTGTGCTTGCCTTGGCCACCATGCCATTAACTCACCCCGATGCTAGCCACGACCTGTGTCATCAGTTGGAATGACCATAGTTCCACTGTCACATTGATAGAGGGGATCCCAACCCACACAAAACTCTAATGGCACTGGTTCCCAATGAGCAGCCGCACACACTTGAGAGCCCCGTCCTACCAAGTGGCTGTGGGGGATGGGTGATTACATCTTGCCATGCCCTGTAAGTAGGTTGACCGGTCACGCTGGCCAAATTTTATTCAAAAAGCGAAATGAAAGGACCGGCTATAGCCTTTTACCAATTTCCCAACGAGCAAGTCTGGTGTGACTTTTACAACTACCTTTACATATCTAGGGGGAGAGGAGAGAGATCTGCCCGCCACAGGAGTCCACATTTTGCAGTTCAGAGAGGGAGGTAGAGAGAGAGCGCTACACTCCTGCAGTGTTTCCAGACATACACACACACACAGAAAGAGAGAGAGCTTTCAGGACAGTCTTGCACCATTTGGAGAGAGAGAGAGAGAGAGAGAGAGGGAGTGAGGGAGTTCTCTGTGCAGTAATTGAAAAGAGAGAGAGAGAGAGAGAGAGAGAGAGAGACATGGAGAATATTGGATTGCAAACTGCATTGCTTGCGATCATTCCAAGTGTCATAATCGCGGCAGAGCAAATTTGCGAATCAGTGCTACAGTCTACCATGGAGGCCAATGACAACGACTCCATCGAGCTCATCATGCGTGTTATCCATATCACATTGGCGGGAGGCATGATCTCACGACGACCTCGCTTTGCAAGAGACCCACTAGTGCTAGGACTTGGATGGTACATCAAGCCTAGGTCGGACCATACACTGGTGGAACCACTTCGTCTTTCACGCACGTGCTGACAATGAATAATGGAGAGAGATGTTTTGCTTGCCTTTCATCCTCTTCACGAGAGTCGTTGATTTGGTTAGAGAAGATGTCAAGCAGAAGCCAATTCCAATGTAGTTGCGTAATATTCCCGGTCCAATTTGGTCTCCAGAGACGAAAGTCGGACTCGCCATCATGCTACTCTCTTCAGGTAATAGCCAGCACCATGTTGCCAATTGTTTTGGGTGCGGTCGTTCCACTGTCTCTAAATTCTTGTATCAGTTTGTCGCTGCAGTGATCAAGAATGCGGGATTGCTAGTCCATTGGCCTGAAACAGAAGGATAGCTGGCAGAGATCAAAGAAAGTTTTTCGTGCAGTCCGTGGTCTCCCCAATTGCTGTGGTGCCATAGATGCTATACATGTGAATATGTATCTCCCAAAGAATGAGACCAGCGAAGCTTGGTAGGATAGATACGGAAACATGAAGTTCTTGGATGTGAACATTGGTTCTCGGCATTGTAGATGCAAACATGAAGTTCTTGGATGTGAACATTGGTTGGCCCGGATCTTGTAACGATAAGCGGATTCTGCGCAACTCTGGTTTCTATAGGTTATGCCAAGATCGAGAACGATCGGTAGGTCAACCATTTCTTCACGAAGACCTTAGTATTCAGGAATATATTGTGGGTGATGGAGGGTACATTCTCTTGCCTTGGCTACTCATTCCATATCCACGCACTATGTTGGACTCTATTAGTCATCACAGGTACAATTTTTTCCACTCGTCGACAAGGATTGTGGTCGAGCATGCTTTCGGCCGCTTGAAGGTGACATGAAAGTTTGTTGGTGGCCCAATTAGATCACCCAATCTACTCACATTGCCTGCAACTCTACAAGCATGTTGCATCTTGCACAACATGCTAATGGATCTAGCGGTAGAGCAGGAGATCAAGGTGTGTCAAATCGATGTGAATGACCCACTGCTCGACAATCCATTTGCCCTAGATGTTGGAGGTGACCTTGAAGATACCCCTGAAGGTGTAGAGTTCAGAGAGACCATGCGTGAGTACTTGGATGTGCAAGGGTTAATAGACTAATTGCCTACCAAGGTCGATGTAGAAGCTATACGATTTCTTCTTTCTAGGGCACCTGTTATTTATGCGCTCGTCAATAAAAATTCCTTTCTTTCATTTCCCTTGTGAGCGAAATGGTGGAGGTACAGAGGTGCTATGTAGCTGTTTCACTAGTGGTATAGAATCATTTTGAAAAATTATTGTTTCCCAAGAAGGATTATGGAAAGTTAGTAATAAGTACTTGTTATTGTCTCGAGCATGGATTTCTCATTACAGTTGATGTTCTCAAATGTGTCGTCTTTTCATTGGTAGACAGTGTAGTGCAACTTTTGATGCATAGAAATGTAGTTTGAACTAGCAGCTTGTCGACTTCATATTTCATACTGGCTTCATATTGATTATGCTTCACCTCCTACAAGCTTCGAAGGTTACAATAAATCCAAATGTCAGTCAAAGAGTGAGAAGGTTACATTGCGGTGGTTCGATCTACCGGGGGTTGTTGAGTGGGTATGGGATTGGGATCAGGCTGCATGGTAGCATCTTCAGATGGCAATTGGCTATCGAAAACCACCTCGTCATGCATGCCGTTGGAAGTGAGGTTGACAAGGTATGTCCCTTGAGATGGTGTTGCAGTCGAGTTGATCGTAAATTGTGACTGAAGAGGATAGAACTGCCCCTCTCCATTGGTGAAGGCAGAGGAAGCGCGCGAGGTTTGTTGGTTTTGTGTGAGAAATTGAGGGAAAGATTGAAAGAATGACATACTTGCAAATTGGCACGCCTGCAACAGAAGAAACTATCTATCATCAAGTGCTTAAAGGGGTTTCTATCTATCAGAAAAAGGAACCATAACCGTAACAAATGATCCTAACAAATCAGCCCACAAGTCGATAACAATCAGCCAACAAACTCATATCAATGCAGTCGACAAAAACTCTTGATGAAACCATCGCAGACATTGCTAACAATTCTAATATTGCCATAGCTTTGAATAACATAGCTGGCACAAAAAGATGCAACCACAAGCTGTACATATCAATATATTCCCTTCTGTCTTGTACGTCTCCTGTAGACACAGATTGTCATTTGATGCAATAACAAGCTGTACATATCAATATCATCTCTTCTGTCTTGTACGTCTCCTATAGACATAGATTGTCATTCTCCAAAAGCAGCCATCTGAAAGAAAATACAGCCAGCCAAAATCATACAATGTCCATCCTACACAGTTGCCTTCAGGGCGACTTGCTCGATGATCACTTCCTTCCTCATCCCCATCCCGTTCTTTGTCCATCTCGCAGCTTTTCATGACAGCAATGCATCTACTCTTTGATCAGCCCATTACTTTCACCCAAGCCGACACACCTTCCTGCATCAGTGAAGTATATAGCCAATTGCTCCACAGGTCTAACCTAGAATGGATTTACATTCTCCTACAAAGGCCCTCCGCAACTGAAAGCTTTATGGAGAAGAATTCTTTAGCGTTTCCAATGACATCAACTCACACCAAAGCAGCACAACATGATTGCAGTCTGAGTTTTCATCACTCATTCAAAGTTATGAGACGTTAGTGCAAAGAGGCCTCCTTTCTTTGTCCAACTCGCTCTCATTTGTGTACAGCGATTAATGCAGGCAGGCAGGGCTCTGTTCAAACCTCACTACATTTGAGTAGAAGCGATGCATGTGCAGGGGATATGCTAAAGAAATGGGGAGGCAGAGAAATAGCGCATACCTGAATGCAGGGCAGATGGGCAGCAGATGGCGTAGAGGAAAACCCTGGCTCTGATACGAATGGGGCTTACCAAGACCTTTGAAATGGCCAGTGGCGGTGTGCAAATGGGCAGCAGATGGCAGTAGAGCTCGCGCAGATGGGCAGCAGATGGCGTAGAGGAATACGCTAGCTCTGATGCGAAAGGAGCTTTCCAGGACCTTCGAGGTGTTGGTGGTGGTGCCACCGAGTTTGAAGTCGACCCGCGCAGAACGCCAAATCAGAGCCCGCCATCTCCTCGATGACTTGCAATAGCCAGTCAAGTATTGTAAGCGCTCTAAAATTTGGCTTTGGGCTGGATTTTGGAGGGGCTACAGTGGGTGTGTCGATCCCCTGTATGCGCTGTAACCACTTGGTGGGACCTGAAAAGTTAGGACTTGCGGGGCTCATGCTGCAAAGCTACCAAGAGCGACTCGGGTACAGACTCAGAGCCCCGTCCCACTTTCTTTGTGCAACCGCGTCGTGCTGTGTAGAACAAAAAAAAAGCATCCTACACACACATGCTTCTCGAGTCCCTGCCGAGCCGGCTCTGGTGCAAACCGACTCCAGGCTCTGTAGGACACTTCTCTCTCATCCTTGCCCAGTTGCACTGGTAGTTGCCATCAAGCCCGCGCTGACCAAGTTGGAAGCCACTTATTTCTTGCCTGGCATGTGTCCACTCTCTCTCTCTCTCTCTCTCTCTCTCTCGGCTCCGATGATGAATTGATACACACCCCACCCACCTGCAACCAATATCGCATTCACCACATGCCAAGAGTGCGCGCGCGCGCGCACACACACACACACACATCTTCAGACACAGAGTCGCAGACTCGCAGTCATCGACGTCAAAAAAAAAGGGGGGGAAAATGTTATTTTCAGTTTTTTTAAAACACGTTAAGGCTTCCTTTAGAGAGCATTCTCACCCTTCACTGCATCCAAAAAAATCTACCATCAACTTGGAAAGTCTTGGGCATGAAAATGAGCATTTGTTTAAGAGTTGTGCTTGCTGAAAAAGTTTGGAAGCACATTGTTGAATGCTGTTGATTGCCTACTATGTGCTTGTCTAATATCAATTGGTCGATATTCTCTTCCTCTTACCTTCTTTGATAAAATATGCTAATGAAAGGATGAGAGATCAAATTTGTGCATTTCATGGCAATGATTTGTAATGAGAAAAACATTTTCTCATGGAATGTGTTAAGAAGGTAAGATTTGTGATAGCCATGATCGTTTTAGTGTTTGGGTTATATCAAAACTTTTAGCACTAAAAAATGAAGATGATTTTGAAGGTTGCATAAGCCATCAAAGAGGATAAGTAATAAAACTATTGAAAATTTGGCTATCAAGAGCCATGCGTCACGAGTTGCAAACATCTTGAGTGCGTTATTTTTCTTACTCTAGTTAAGTAACAATGTGAGCATCGAATTGTGTGATGATTGTGTGAGTATTTCAATGCCTAAACAAACTTCATTGCACATGTGTCTTTGGCTTCTGCACTCTTCTAATGCTCGATTTGATTTATAGTTTCATTGACCTCAAAGACAAATTATTTGTGATATACATGTGGCTTTCACTTTTTAGAGCAATCATTGACCAGTGCATTGATCCTTGGCTGAGGCACTTTGTGCTTGGGCTTGGCATTGATTGTACATTTTTAGTGTTTGATTTAAATGAAAAATCCTTGCATAGCACTTAATTTGAGCTTTCTTTGGCCAAAACAAAGAATTAAATTTGACTTGTGATTGATTGTCAATTCTTTTAGTGCTCGTGTTGAATGATCATATGATTGCAAAGCACTAAGATTGAGCTTGTTTGATGGCCAAGAGTGAGAATTAAACTTTTGGGGTTGTGATTGATCATGCTTTCAGTGCTTACATTAAACAAATGCTTTCATGCACTAACAATTGAGCTTTAATTTGAAGGGTTGTGGGCAACAAGAACTTTCATTGATCCAAGAAGGGGTCATCATTGCCAAATATTGCAAAACTTGGCTATTTAGAGCCATTCAATTCTTTGGATGAAAAGTTGTATACATGCTAGCTCATAGCTTGGTCTAAAGTGAACATGTTTTCATTTGATCTAGTGTTTACCCAACTTTTTAAAGAGCTTTCAAGTACAAAATTTGGCTATTAAGAGCCATTTACTTTCATTCCATCAAGTTGTAGTCATCTCTAGCTCATAGATTCTTCTAGAAATTCAAAAATTTCATGTGACCTAGTTGTTAGCCAACTTTTGGAGAGCTTTAAAATGTAAAATTTGGCTTTCAAGAGCCAGTTCAAATTCATTCAAAAATTACATTATTACTAGCTCATAGCTTGATCTAAATTTTCACATTTTCATTTGAGCTAGTATCTTAGAATCAACTTTTGAATCATGCATAAGAGATTGTAAAAATTGTAAAATGTGCTTATCTAGATGTGGGACGGGTGTCGAATCTCACTCCTATCTTATTGCAGATGTAGCGAGAACCACGATTAAATTTCCAATACATGGAGTGGAGCTGACTCGACTAGTGCATAGAGGCTACAAGAGGTTGTGAAGCTCTTGGAAGACAACAAACAACTCGCATCTAACTCAAGCTACACTCAAGTGACTGAAGTCACTAAAAAGCCAATCGCTCATCAGCAAACAAATCACATTCATTACAGCATCAAATGCTACAGCCGGAAGCCTGGCTGCCTTGCAAAATACTCAAAAATAACACGCTACAGACAATAAAACGATAGATCTGCATACCTGACGCATCCACGAGCACATAATCAATGATAAACGTGGACAGAGAGAGATAGAGAGCGGGGAGAGCGAAGACGCACATGCAGGCGCAGCTCCTAGAGCGGAGTGCTACGCCAGCACGATGTGAGTGAAGAGAGGAGAGGAGAGAAGAGCAACGCAAACACTGGGTGCAATCTCCCCCTGTGCAAGAGTGACCATTTCCCTCTTGCACATATTTGTTTTATAGATTTCTTGAATGGTCAAATTGGTTACAAACTGGCCGACGGGTCATAAATGGCCAAAGCTCATAAAGAGCACTTGAATAATACATTATAAAATATAATATTCTTTCAAGATCCTTTCACATAACCCTTAGCCTGTTCCACCTGTCAGGCTGCATTAAACAATAAAATATCAATTCCATTACATACCTCTCCGTTGGAAAGCAATTGTCCTCAGTTGCGAAGATAAAATCTGCAAACAATACTTGTCAAAAACAGTGATTAGTATGTTGTGTCAAAACATCACATAATAAAAGAAAAATTAGGAAATGAAACAACATTAGTTTATGCTTGTCGTCATCTACATACTACCTATTCTAGTGTCCCATACCACTAGAATAAGCAGTATATGTCATACCCTGATGAATCGGGATATCATTGGTCACACTCATCATAATATTCAATTCGCATCAATCTCAATCCAATTCCATAAATACTATCGCGACAACCCACAAAAAGTCAAGTCCAAAAATCTGCCAACATATATCCATTTCAAATCCAAAATCTAAATATCCAAATCCAAAATCACTTTCATTATGTACCTGGGTAACATAATCATACCAGTTGCAGTGGTGGCCAGCCACTGCAGCATGATTTTGTGATCGGCGTTGCCTAAATCAAGGAATCTACACCAATAAGATGTGCTGCCTAAATCGGCGAATCTGCACTAATGCTACCTTAATCGGCGAATCTCCATTTGGTATTTTTTTTTTAAATCATGAATCTGTAATTTTCAATGTGTTGCCTAAATCGGCTGATCTGCACCAAGATGAGCATTTACACACTGCCTAAACCGGCGAATCTGTGTGCGTGTGACCAATGGACTAGACAAGACGTAAAATAGAAAAATATTTACTGTTTGTTTGAAACCACTTTGGAGTATAGTGGAAGAGCAAGGTACTTACAAACTCTTGTTGATGTTGGAAAACACCTTAGTAGCTCATGCGAGGAGCTATATAATATCAAATGACATTAATAAAAATTCCATTCACTGAAAAACTTAAGCAATTATATGTGAGATAACTTGGTTGATAGATTATAAGATAACCTAAAAAGAGAAAGGAGGTATTGGAGGCACTTACCTTGATAATAGACCGTATTTAAAAATGTATACACCAGTGTGTGCATGTAGAGAGAGGTACAAATATGAGAAAGCTGTGACTATCAAACTGGAGTTTGATATGAGAGCATTGTATATAGATTTATCTGTAAAACTTTTCTTAAAAAACAAAGCACTAAAAACAATTTCTTGGTAATTTTAAGAAGACGTTAATAATTGTATCAAATGCATTAATATTTGAGACACCATGAAGGAAAATTTTGATGCAAAGTTTGTATGCTAATAAAAGAGAATGAAAGTAGACAACTTTAAGTAAAAATGAGCGGATAAGAGAGGTGTTATGGAAATTGATAGGGTGGTTTGCAAGATTGGGATGACCAGTGGATATCGGTCTTCAGAGAAAGTGAGGCCATACTCATGTATGAATGGTAGGATAGGTCAAAAGTAGGTCTCCTAAAGTAGTTGGCTGCAAATCAGGCATAGAGGTAAGTATTTGTTAGTAATCGTAGTCCTTTGCAAAGGAGTATTGGAAACGTTGGGAGGGATGTGGTACAGAGGCAAATAAATGGAACAATATTGAGTAATATGCAACAACAATTTGACGGACATATGATGTAACATGTAAGACATTTTGTAGAGCAATCAAAGTAAAAATCAAATCACACTACATCATTGCTAATGGGTATATATAAACTTACATTATGGGGATAATAGCTCTTGCAAATAATGATGTGAGAGGGATTATCTTGGTTATGCTTGATAATTGCTTAATAATCCAAGTAATATGCAATTGGGCTGTTGGTAGCTAAAAGTATACCTAGTCAGAGTTCATCGATGGTCATCATTGGTCGAATATTAAGGGCTAATGTATCTTGAGGGTGAAATTTGACCCTAGCACGTTATGGTTATTCACGGTGTTTACGATGTAGGGCATGAAAGCATCAAAACAACTAAGAGCCAATAGGACCAATGAGAAGCAAATTATTGTAAAAGTGCTAGAATAACAATTTATAACATCAATGTGAGAAGGAGTCATTTTATTTATTGATTTATCTATTGATTTATTGGTTTATTTTTAAATAACTCTTCCTCAAGGCTTGTAGACATCTAATTGATTGGTAATATTTTCGTAGATTCTAAAGCCTAAAAAGTAACAACTTAATAACAACAATGAATATCGCTGATTGCAATCCATAGATTGTTGATAGACCAAAAAGGACAAAGAACAGAGAGAGAGCCAAAGAATTGTTGTACATATCCAACAAAGCCCCGCAAGGACGATAGCCCATTGGTATCTTTGAGCTGCCACATTTGGCATGCATATCCATAAGGGTTTTTCCTAACATTCCATCTAATAGAGGTCCATCTCTAATCAATTGGACATGCGGAAGCTTTTAAAAACCTCAATTGCCCTTTGTGGCAAACATGTCAACTAGGGAATTTCCAATTAGAAAAATAGAAACAAGATCGCTCGCATTTATTTTCTTGCACCCTTTGGTGGAGCCTAAACTACCGCACACTTTCATATATGATGCACAATAAAGTGACACAGTCTGACGTCACTCCCTCCGTTCTCAATCGATCATAAAGACTAAGGGTGGGAAGCCATTGCTAATTCTGCACATAGCTAGTAAGCAATGCATTCCTGAAATGACATTGCGACCCTTGATGTTTTCAAACACACTAAATCCTTATTCTAAGTGGTTGTACTTGCAATAAAGATCAACAAGAGCAGTCCCCACAACCATGTTTGACTCCAGGGCTTACTCTAGTAGCAGTGGAATGTGTAAGGGCACCTTGAAATAGGTCACCCAAGCCGCTACAAGGTTTCAAAAGACATGAGAATAGGCGTTGGGCTTAACAAGAGCCTGCTCTTGCACTCGATGATACAACTGTAAGGCTTGAGCCTTCTCTTTGGCCCTAGAATGAGCTTACCATAAGAGCATGCACGCATATGGAAGTAGCAACATCTTTTTGCTTGGTGCATGCTGGCAAGGGATTGAAGATAGTCTCATGCACCACTCGCTTTCGCATACTGTTGTTGTAGGAGGTTGCTTTTGGAAGATGTTGACCTAATGTTCAACATCTACAATTCCCCTCATAAGATCACGTATAATAACATCTTGACAAGAAAATCAAAGAATGGAACCTGCTGTGCAGGATTCCAGGGGGATAGGCATGCCGGCCGGGAGTAAGAGCCTGACAGGAGTAAAGGAGATCAGTGTTGGCGGGGATGTCTCCCGCATTTGGCTCAAGTTTCAACTTGCACGCTTGGCCTGCAAGAAGTCCATTGCCAATGTACCATAATTAATGTCCGGGTTGGCCACAGCTCACTGTACTGAGTTACAAATGGAAGCTTGAAGGCCCGGTTGCCAAGAACAACGGGGATCTGGATGATGGAGTCCTCCTTTGCCGCAGCGAAGTTTCCATGCTTGATGCGAGGCCGCAAGTAGTTAGTCCACCACAGTCAGCATCTCTTGCCACACCTTGCTAGCCCGACCTGCTTGGACAACACTCACCAACTGCTATGCCCTGGTGTATGAATGTAGCTTGTGAGCTTCTGGTCCTCCTCTGATGTCCATGGCCCCTTTTTCAGCCCAGCCTGCTTTTCACAACGCACCATGGGTAACCAGCTAACCCTGCTGTGCTAGAATGCATTGCATGATGAGAGAGAGCGCGCGCGCGCGCGAGAGAGAGAGAGAGAGAGAGAGAGAGAGAGAGAGAGAGAGAGAGAGAGAGAGAGAGAGAGAGAGAGAGAGAGAGAGAGAGAGAGAGAGAGAGAGAGAGAGAGAGAGAGAGAGAGAGAGAGAGAGAGAGAGAGAGAGAGAGAGAGAGAGAGAGAGAGAGAGAGGGGGGGGGGACTGAAGAGGATAATGGCGCCCTGATGGCTTCTATTGTGGTGTGTGTGTGTGTGTGTGTGTGTGTGGCCACCAGTAGTCCAAAGAGAAAAACTGGTGGATTATCTGCAGTGGTGGGAGGCTACGACTGCGCATGATGAAAAAAAAGTTGTGGTTATGAGTCGCTGATTGGTAGCTGCCGCGCAGGGCAGCAGTATGAGGTTAGGAAGAGGAAGAGAGGCAGTGTAGGTGGTGGATGCACACTACAGTGCACAGGATGAAGTAGTTTGTGTGTGTGTGTGTGTGTGTAGATGCCATGCAAGAGTGTGCATGCAACTGAACGTGAGAAGAGTGGTAGTTGATGGCGGCGTGTTTGTGGGCGTCCGTGGACCACTGAGAGAGTGATGAAGGCTGTGGAGAGAGAGAGAGAAAGATAAAGACTGTTGTGATGGGTGATAGAAAATCGAGAGAGAAGGACAAGGACAGCTGAAGAGGGGGGTCGGACTCGCTGCATGATCCAGTACACGGGATTGGCTGGCGGCCGCAAGGGGCCATCTGTGCATGAGGGGGGGGGGGGGGGGGAGGGGGAGAGAGAGAGAGAGAGAGAGAGAGAGAGAGAGAGAGAGAGAGAGAGAGAGAGAGAGAGAGAGAGAGAGAGAGAGAGAGAGAGAGAGAGAGAGAGAGAGAGAGAGGTAAATAATTCGATTATCCTCATTGACTCAAGTAAATAGGTTGCACCATCAAAAGGAGGGAGGGAGAGTGACTTTGCATGGTTGGTTGGAACCTGGGAGTGGGTGTAGGTGTGTGCATGTGTAGCAAATGAGGGGCGAACAGAGAGAGAAAGAGTTGGATACAACTGCAGAAAATTGTTTCACTGCATGATGATCACTGGGTGATTGGGCGGCTGGTTGTTAATAGTTCAAGGCTGTGAGACAACAGATACGTCTGCCCGTCAGTAGGCCAAACAAGGGTCTGGTGAGTTTGATTGAGTGAGAAAGAGAGAGAAGGAGAGAGTCGAGGACTGCCAGAAGTCGCATGAGGTCTGGACGGGCTGGTGGTGTGCATGGTAAGGCACACAAATGCGCCGTTAGTTTAGAAAGAGAGAGAGGGTGAGTGGACGGTCCTGTAGTGAGAGTGAAACAATCGATTTCTAGAGAGAGAGAGAGAGAGAGAGAGATACGGCTGTATGTGCTTGTCGCAAAGATTGCATGAAGTCCGGATTGACTGGCCTCCAACATTTGGAGCCCAAAAAATTGATTGTATGGTTGAGGGTAGGTGCCTCCATGCAGGCACATAGAGTTCTGAGTAGTTGAGGGTAGCGCCTCCATGCAGGCACACACAGTTCTGAGAAGTTTCCCTTGCCATTTCCGTTGCAGTTGTAACTGTTGCTCAGTTGTAGATGGAAGGGCTTGTGCCCTTGGATAATCTTATCATGATGTAAAAATACACCTTTTTCTTCCTTCTTCACTATATTGTGTTCCTTGCCAGGCTGCATCAATTTTGCTGGCGACGTTGGTGTTCGATGCATGCTAGACTGCAAGTTGCACAAGTCAATGAGAAGTTGCGAGTTGAAGATTCGTGGGATATATGCCCCTAAATTAAAATAACGCTTTTCTTCTCATTCAACACCCTAGTGTAGTAGATCTTGAGCCTTGGCTCCTTCGAGATCGAAGCCTCATCAGACAGATCTTTGAAGTCTATCCGGCTTTTCTTTTTTATTTTTCTATACCTTGGGAGTTAGATCTGCGTCGATATAAATTATTTTTCCTTCTATTATTTGTATCCTCGACCTCATGCGTGATGAACAAACTACAAGCTATATTGTTATTTACAGAGTGCTAAATGAGATATTAGCAATATTTAGTAGATCTTCACTCAATATATGAAATATCATGATTTATATATTTTAGCCAGATTCTTTTGATAATTGCAAATTTACGTAGGATTGATGATAAGTATCCAAAGATTTACAATAAATAAGTATAATCAAAGAGAAATAAAATGACAAGATTTCGATAAATCAAGTAAGAAGAAAAAAAAGAAAATAACAAAAAATAATATGAGTGCACTTAGCTTTGGTACATAGTCGTATAGATCCTTTCACAATTGCTAGCTTTTGGATCTTTGTGAGACTGATTGTTACCAAGAGCGTATCCTTGTGCTCTGATACCACTGCTACAGTTGGAAGCCTGGCTGCCCTGCAAAATACTCAAAAATAACACACTACAGACAATAAAATGATAGATCTGCATACCTGACGCATCCACGAGCGCATAATCAATGATAAACGTGGACAGAGAGAGATAGAGAGCAGGGAGAGCGAGGACGCACGTGCAGGAACACCTCCTAGAGCGGAGTGCTACGCCAGCTCCTTTCGAGATTCTTTCACATAACCCTTAGCCTTTTCCACCTGTCAGGCTGCATTAAACAATAAAATATCAATTTCATTACATCAAATGACATCCAAATGTAACGAAACTTTTAGGACATGTTTATAAGACCTAAGCCCACATGCTTATGGTCTCAAATCCCACTTTAGGTCAAGTGTAGAACTCACGATTATTAATAGTAGTGGGTTGTTGACATAATAATTTTTGACCTAGAATGCATCTAAATGTTGAGCAATGATGCCCCAATACCCCGTCTATGCTTAGTTTTTTATTTTGAAGTGTAAATTCCTACTTATGTTGAAATTAGGACGTAAGTTGACGATGCCAAAAGCTACGAAATACTCTGAAGTGATTACATCAATGCGTAGAGTTCTTACCTGCGGTTGCAATGCAACAGACGCTACTACAATTTGACAACTAGCGAGGGAGTAGGAAGCACGAGAAGTTGAGAAGTGAGCACCATTAGCTCACGCTGTGTATTTCATTATCCAAAACTTAAAAATAAATTACAAAAATTGGCTTTTATATCTTAGTCAAGGTTTTTGGTGGTCGGATTTTCTCTTATCTATCGCAAGAAGGTTTCCTGATCATTGATCCTCTGCTCTGAGTATTGTAGTGAAGCGTTTGCTACATCTAGCTGCACCTGGATCTTTTGAAATGACAGAGTTGTAGTTAAGAGCTCGTTGGTAACTTTTGTTAGCTGTTCGTCTTTGGTCTTGCAGGCATCTGTTAACTTCATGAGAAGTTCGCCTAGCTTTTCCATTTCCTTTTGCTGCTTGTATCTAGCTAGCTAGTGGTGTTTAGCTTCAGCTTTAAACTCGTGGACTTGTTTTTGCAAATCGGTGATGACATTTAATCTATCTTCTAGCACTCCTTGAAAAGAATCTGTTACCATTTCCAACTCTTTAGCCTTAGCACTATGGCTAAGCGCTGCTGACCGCATTTTATTTTTCATCTCCTGCATCTGATTTGCATATCCATTTACTTGGAGGCTTTCTAGGATCCTCGTCTGCAGCTTGGTGGCTTCTTTCATAGGTTTTCTCGTTCAATCCTCGCCTTTTTTTGTTGAGGCTCTTCTAGATGTGCGGCCACTACCTTCTTCTTCATCTCTTCACGTCTAAATCTCTTCTCTTCATTGTCTGAGCTTTCGCTGCTATGTGCTTCATGAGATCTCTGTGAAGATGCTTCATCAGATTTGTAAACTTGTTTTGTGGACCTTGTCACTTGAGCAGATGACTATGCAGACACAATCCATCTGTTCTGATCTGGGGTAGGTGGCAAATTGTCTGCCATGCCGATAGCATGGTATGCTATTCTTATGAGTACTTAAGGTGCTCCCAGATAGGTTATCTTGCCCTCTTTCTTTGTACCCTTCAGTGTGGATAGCACATACTGTGCGTGATCGATGGGTTGCCTGGTTGTAGACTTTAGCAATTGTGTAAATGTAGTCGCAACTGCATGATTGGGTGTTGTGTACCTTGGCGGCTTATTTGCTAGAAAGTGGAGGTGTTGGTGATATAATCTTACTCGTTCCTCCACTTGCTTCTAAATGAGATTAGGAAAGGTTTCCACAATGGTTTCCTTGGTGAAGGTACCTGCTGTCTTTCTATCTCTAGCCCTCATGGTCATCCCTTCTGCAGGTGACTTGAGAGATTCAGTCACTAGTAATTACCACTTCTACCTTGTGTCCTTGTTGGTCAGTAATCTGGGTGTTATTATCCTCCTTGATTGTGGAGAGGAGCTCATAAGCTTTCTAAAAATTTACACCACATGGCTCTTGGTCTTAGAACTCTCTGAGTCCAAGCCTTCTGCTAGCTTCTTTTGTTTCAGGCTTCACTACGACATCATAGACCTCTTTTGGCAAAAGTTGTAGTTCTACCTGATGTCCTTCTTCACTTTTGAATCTACCTGTGAAAAATGTTGTGTTGTTCTTCTCAAGACGTTCTTTCAATAGATAGGTTGCTTTGGTTGTCTTTACTGAAGTGGGGTTCAGTTGGTATGGTGGCAGCTCTTGTAAATTCTCCTTTTGGAGACCATCTTCTTGGCCTTTTTTGCAAATTACATGGCTCCTATTAAGTGAAGAGAGTGCCAAAGTTAGCAAATTTGACAGATTCTGCTCTGAAATGTCCTTCAATCTGAATTTCTGACAAATTGAGTCAAATTTGCTTCAAATCACTTTTTGAACATGCATAGATGCATAACAACATGTAAAGAGTAAATTCTTGAAGTCTAGGCAAAAATTTGTAACAAAAGTAAATAATCGTGATTATTTACAACTGAGTAATTTTGTCAAACTTTTGCAATTTTGGCATCATAGGCTTGAAGTATATATCCAGTAGATACTTTGAGTGAAGTGTGGGCTCATTTGAGTGCACATGGAGAGAATGGTGCTCGATTTAGGCTTTCCGTCTCTAAAATAGTAGATATAAAGGAATTTTGAGATTTTGAGCTTGAAATTTGTTCAAATTTGGTCAGTGGGCTTGAGACATCATGTGCTTTGGTCCCATAAGGTCAAAGTTGCAATTTTTCCCTACCATGGCCACAAAGGAAATAATCGTGATTATTAACTTTTTCATCAAAATGGATATTTTTTGAAGCAACTTGGTTCTAGGCATGATGCAGACTGTGTGTATAAGATTTGAGGTGATTTGGATCAAAAAATGTGACAGATAACTTAGAAATTGGTTTGAAAGTACTTCTTTGTGTTTTTTTCACAAAATCCAAGTTATCATTGATCATTATGGCTCATACTTGAAATGTGGCATGTAATAGGTGTACACAATGGATAAATGAGGTGATGATACCATTTTCAAGCCAAAATATTGTAAAAGTAAATAATCGCGATTATTTACAGAAGTCAATGTTTTCTTGCAAAACTTGAAAATTTTGACCTAAACATATTCTATACACCTAAAACAGTCCTAAGTTGAATTTGGTAAAGTTTTGTGTTTCCGGCATCACTTTGTGCTTTGTCGACTCTGAAATCACCGATTTTTGTAACTACGTGGCCTATGGAATTGGTTAGTCACTTTTGAGGCTATGGACTTGTCCGCGCTATATAGTCATGAAGCAATTCATCCAATTTTGGCCCATCTAGAGTCAGTTTTACCTCGTATGTCAAATTTGACACTTTGTAGACTTCGAGCTCTTTTTTGGTTTCCGAGGGCTTGGCTTGATTGATTTTATGAAACCAACCATATACATTGTATATATACCCCATATATAAGCTGTCTCTGGAGTCAAAATCCAATTTTGGCATCTGCCAAAAACCTAGCTTTTCTACTTGGGACCCACCTCGACTCTTGTCGAATGGTCAACTATTGATATAGAAGTGTTCTATCATCTAGGGGCATGCTACAAATCAAGTCTCGTCTGATTTGGTTGAGCTGACATGCCACTATGGTCAATTTTTTGCTCGTAGGTCTTCGTACATAGCTCGGATTCTAGGGTTTTGTCCAAGGGTTTAGACTAGCTACCGGCCATACAAAATGGATCATTGTTAAGTATAGAACTTAGCCCTCATGTCTTGTGTGAGAAGGCGCTGTAAACAGGCTACTGTGGACTCCAAAAAATGCACGCGAAGAAGGTCGAAAAACTCTCTCTCCAAAGGAAACAAGTGGAAATGAGGTGGTTTTAGCCTACCTTCGGTATATATACTCCGACTTCCCAAACCATTGTTACCTAAATTCCCCTGTTAGTCCTAGTAGGCTGTAAAATCTAAGTTAGAGTATAGCTCATTCTGCAAGAATTTTGCAAAAGTAGGTTTGGCCGCCTAATTTCGGCTTCCTGCTTCCGTCTACAGATTTGATTGAAATTTTTTATGTCTGGCCTTCTGATCATCGGCGTGTCTTCAATTTTTTCATCTGAGCTCATTTGCTATTTATTATTAATTTTTGACCATTTTATTGAAAAAATCAAAGAAAATAAAAAAATACGCTAAAAACGTAAAGTGAAAATCCAATAATTAAGAAAATCCATAAAAAAACATGTTGGATTTCTCCACTTTAAATCTCAATATCAAGAAAAATGATGAAAAATAACGTAAAAGGACTATTTTTGATGGTTTTTTAATAGTATATACACTATTTACACTCATCGGGAAGATATTATTAGTTTTATTTTCCATGTTGATGATTTATAAGGTCATTTAGGTAATTTTGCAAAAAATCACAGGTTAACATCAAACTTTTTACTCTCTCTTCAAAAATTGCCCTCAATTACTTAGTTCCCTTTCACCCCTCCTGGATGGCGTACTCCTGGACGACTGTGTGCATGGGCTGAACAATCGTGTCTATGCATAGCCTTGGTTGACTCATGCATTGAAGATCAATGCAGTTCAAATCGTCATGCTGTGCAAGAGTTGGGTCTTGAGTAATGAACCCAAGGCTTTCTGATGTCGAGGTTTTTTTTATGCTTTCTTCCAAAGAACAAATCTTGTAGCTGTGTGCTCTTTGCTTGATTGTACCATCAGGATGCTTTGGCATGCTGATTTCCTGAGCTGTTGGTATTACTAGTGATTGTTGTTGAGCTTTAAGCTGCCATTGATATCTTGGTTTGTCTTGGTCAGAATGGTGTGGTTGAGTCTTCTGAGACTTAACTCTCCATTGCTTCATCGGTTTTACAGTTTTCGGAGAAGATAAATGCTCTATTTTCTTCCAAATCCATTTTATGCTAGGTTCCTTACTCGGAGATGCTCGTCACTATGTTTTGAACCTTGGAACCGTCTTTGGTATTGTCGATGATGTTTTGGGTACCCAGATTTCAATCGGCTTACCTTTAAGCTGTGCTGCTGGTACCCAACTTTTCCTGACTCCTTGCATGCTACTTGTAGCATTTACCTATCAATATGATGGAGAATATTGATTGCTTTGTGGTTTTCTCTACTGGTAACCTAATTTCCATTCCTCTTTGCTTGGTGCAACTAGAACAACGAGTTATCCGCCTTTGAGTGATATCTGGAGCTAATTGGTATCCCAATCTGGTACTGACTTGTACGTCCATATCCATGAGATTCCAAGAATCATTGTCTTGTTCATGTGTTCATTTGGTAAGCATACAAACTGATGAGGACATGAACATCCATGCACTATCACATTCAAGCTGACTACTCCCAATGTTGGTGTTAGGTTCTTGTTACATCCTTTGATAGTTGCTATTTCTGCTATCAAAGATTGATTTGTTGCTTTTTTGTATGTGGAATAACTGACTGCATTTAATCGAGCTCCTTTATCGAGCAATGCATTTGTGCTATGATTGTTGAGTTATACATTGCACTGCATCTTTCTACGATTCCCATTGTCGATCATTTATTTCCAGAGTGTTGATGGAAATAGGTATTGATAGCCGTTTTTTGGCTTTCCATAATTGTCATAGTAAGCTACCTCACCCTATCAAATCACTCAAACATTTTGGTTATCCCTACCATTTCACTGTATATAGGTGTGTGTGAGCTAGGGGACTTTTCCCATATCTTCTTAAAAACCCTTAATTAGCTAGTCACTGGGCTAGTTGAGCCAAAAAAATAAAAAAATAACTATATAATGGTCCATTTGTGTGTAAATATTTCATTGTATATAGGGCCTAAATAAAAGGATTTTTCATAATTATTTTGGTATTTATTTAAATATTTCTACCTAT
Organism: Adiantum capillus-veneris; assembly: GCF_014529385.1. NCBI lineage: Eukaryota > Viridiplantae > Streptophyta > Polypodiopsida > Polypodiales > Pteridaceae > Adiantum > Adiantum capillus-veneris. The sequence goes on from NC_140950.1 coordinate 111,006,598, forward strand.
GGTGTGTTATTTATGCTATGTACATTGATTCACCATTACCATATTTTTTCTTACCATTTTGCCTACTCTTATTCCATATAAAAATAATTTCATGCAAGGTTCCCTTATTTTTGGTGTAACTCCATCCCAACAAAAATCCAAAATAACAAATTCTATTTATGTGTATATTTTTTCACTATTGTGATTTTTTCCTTCCTACATCTATTCTCTATTACTCTCATAAATTAGACCACCAAAAATATTCATCTTTTTATGGTAGACTTATAATGAGAGAGATTTAATTTGACCCCTTTATATTTTTTCCACCTATATTATTTATATTTGACACGTACATATTTTTTTAGACCCCTCAATATTTGATTTTCTTAGTTGTACTATTCACTTATATCATAATCTCAACAATATCTTCAATTATAGACCTACCAAATAAGTTCAAGGATATGTGGCATGCATGCATGCACCATGGGGAGCTCACTCTTGGAGGTATTCAAAAGAATCATCCAAAGAAGGACCTCACAAGGACTTTGTGCAGTGGAAAAAACAGTCGGTTTTGCTGAATTTTTAAAGATCACATGATCCCCGAATTTGAAAAGGTGTTACAAACAAAAGTTGTAGTTCGTGAGCTGAAATTTCACCTCAAATGTTTTCATATTTTTTTGAGCTACGAGCTGTGAGCTATGATTTTATTGGTGGACCCCAGTTTGCCTATGCTATGCAGCCACACTCCCTCTTCCACTTTATCATTTTCCTCTCATACACACTTCTCCACTCATCATCCCCACCTCTCTCACCACTCCTCTCTGCACCCTACTCACCTTCTTCTCAACCTTGAAGAATAAGAGAAACCATGGTGAACTCATGTCTCATACACACACTTCCATTCCAAAATTGACCACCTAGTCTCATTTTTCCTCATCCATATTACCCATATCTATCAAAAAACCACAAAATTCAGCCTCTTCTCTTGAAAGACAGCATCATGGTGATTGATTACTTATGTTCACTTACCTTGGCTCCCAAGGAAGGTCAAGAATGGAGAAAAAACATACTGTCAAAGCTAGTGGACCGTCAAGTCAAGCGTCAAAATTGACCCTACTCAAGACACTTGGAGCATCAACATTGTAAGAAATCCATAATTTCTTACTTATTAAGAGTTTTTTCTTCCTTATTTGTACCCTACATGGATACTCCCATTGTAAATATCCAATTCTATTTGTAAATTAATAAAATACTAACTCTACTAATTTACTAACACTAACCTACTATGAAAAGTCCTATCACCTCCACTTCTCTCCTCTCTCTCTTCTTCATCTATCCCCACCAACTTCTTGATAATTCCAAGAAAAAGAAATTAGATAAGTGCTAAAAATCTAACCCAACCATGGTTAGAGGAGTAACCCTAGCCCTCAAAATTGCTATAAAAGAAGGGTGTAGCTAGCACACAAAAGGGGAGAGTCATAAGCAAGAGCACTATGCTATAGCTTGAGAAGCCAAGCTCAACCTCTCTAGAAGAAGTTCTTGAGTGGAAGCTCATTGTCTCATGCATGTGCATGTGTTGTAATAGGAGTGATTAGCAAGGAAACTCTATGCCATTGTAAGAGAGAGAGTGATCATTCAATTGAGAGTAGGAAATCTATCATTTCTCCTACTAGTGTAAGCCCAACATTTTCTGAATCAAGGAGGGTGGATTTGGACTAAGCTTGGATACTTTGTCTCTCTTCCAACGTGAAGTAATGGAGAACAATGATGTGTAAGTGTCTTGGTGTTTTTGTTTAAGTTCTTGATAGCTTGTAGCTGGGTGTTGTCATCAATTTAGCCATAAATCCCACATACTGTAAGAGGGCGACAAGGTGGAGAGGACTCCCCTGGCCTTAAGACAGTGATTGGGGTGGCTTTTCTTGTGATGTGTTGTGGTGTAATTTACTCAAGCTATGTTGAACAAATACTAATCTCACTTTCATTGGTCATGACAGATTTGTAAGAAGGTATTAGTGCAACAAGCACCCCCTCCACCTTCCCTCTCTTTCTTACATATATAATTGTGTTTGCTTGATCATTGCCGATACATTTCAAAGCAGCCGTCTCTCTCTCTCTCTCTCTCTCTCTCTCTCTCTCTCTCTCTCTCTCTCTCTCTCTCTCTCTCTCTCTCTCTCTCTCTCTCTCTCTCTCTCTCTACGCGTCCTAGTTCGCATCCAAAACTAGGTGGTGCCCCAAATTTGTGTAGGGTTAGGTTGCGGGTTCGTGTGTGTGTTTGTTTTTTTTTCCAACCCCAACCCAATTGAGCAGCACGGGAGCCTAGAAGGGTGCTTAGAGGCCACTCTTCTTGTTACCCGCCCCGGACCGCCTCAGTATTTGTTGATTTTTGAGAGAAACTTTCCTTTTGAGTACTCAAAGCTGAGCTTCCTCTTGGGATCCATTTTCTTGTGGGTGATAGGGAGCTAATTTGTTATGGGTGACCATAAATTTATTAAGCAGATACTCGATCACCTCATTGAGGAACTAAGTTCCCCTATCACTGACTATTTCTATTGGCAGTCCATATCTTGTGACTACATACTCATACAAGAATGCGGTGATGGTTCTGGCATCATTCTTCTGAGTTGCTTTGGCTTTGACCTACTTAGTCAAATAGTTCGTAGCTACAATGATATATTGGACTCGGGTTCTATAAGAAAGTGGTTGTATTAGCCCAACAAAATCTATACCCCATTTTGCGAAAGATCTAGCCCCCATCATTGGTCTTAACACTAGGTTGGTAATGGGACACTTTTATGTCCTATTAAGTGACCATTTTCCTTGAATTATGTCAAGAGTTTCAAATTAGATTTTGAGGTGCTATCTGTCTAGAAGGTTGTCTCATGAGCTGAAAAAAACTCGACATTTTTTTGGAATATCAATTCCATCTTTAACCTTGTCCTTGCACAACATTTCACAGCCTAAACTGTGTGAAAAAACGTGTCCTATTTTTGGTTTTTTTCAACTTTTTGCAACTATACCACTCTAGAATTGATGTTTGTGAGGTCTATAATGCTACAGAACTATCTTTAGTAGTCCTCAACATGTTCTGATGCTTCTAGGGAGAAATAAATGTTAAAGTTGTAAGTTATGACCAAATTACAAAAATTGTCAAATCCTGTTTTTTAGCAAATTTTAGCTCTTCTATGATTTTTTTGGTGGCTTTCATGATATCCAAATGCAGTTTTAATTTTCTATGTCGCATATTGTAACATAAAGTTAATATTCCTTGAGTTTTGGGGCACCTAATACCCTATTTTGCATAGTAGACAACAATGGTTGATTTTTTCAATTATAGAAGAAAACGGAACATTCTAGTATATCAAGTATATCTTTTTCAATATTGTTAGTTTCTTGTGACAACTACATGCATTTTGTAGGTAGTAACCATATCTAGTCATAAGGATCAAATTTGGCTAGATATTGAATAGTTTGTATGGGATTCTACAACTCATAATGTTGAAGCCAGTTTTTTCATGTTTGTTGTATTTAGCACTTCATCTTTGTCCCCAAGATTCCCCTTGGTAAGAGATGTATTATTCTTTTGACATGCTCCATGGCTCCTTATGAACCTAAAGGACAATAGGGAACTAAGAAAACATGCATATATTATTTGTATTGAGCGTGGCTATAGAAACTTTGATGATAGGTTTGCAGAATGGTAAAAAATCAACTTTTTTGTACCTATTTCTTTTGGCAAAACAAAAAATAGTGAGTGAGAAGCAATCATATGTTCAGATCACCAACCCATTGAAGTTAACTAGGGAATTTATCTCAAGTCCTACAAAAATCCCTAATCTTATTTTTATGCAACAAAACGTAAGAAATGACTGTTTTGATGAAAATGTAATGGTCCATCAACTTTGGAGGCTTGGTGTGACCAAAAGATGAGAAATTTTACAAGTTTCTTATTTTTTCCATGTGTAGTAGGCCTTGAACTATAACCTCATGAAAGGATTTTACAAAATGAGTGGATCTACTATGGTTTTGGAGGTTTTTTTCAAAACCCTGAAAGGACACTTTTATGTCATGTTAGGTTACCAATCTAGTGTTAAAGGCATGCTATCTACACAAATTGGCATTTTTGCTCGTTGAGAAGCATCATACCTTTGAACATATTCTTTGGAATCTACAAAAAGTGTTGGCCACCATATGCGTGCCATTAAAATTACTCTTGCGGTGTTCTCACTAGAAAAGTGGCCTCCAGCTAATCCAGCATGTGCTTGCTCTATATTGAGAATGTATTCTTTTCATTTGCACAAAGACCCAAATGTTGTTCCTTACCTCTCTGATACAATTTCTTTTCAATAAGAGAATAGTCTCTTGCTTATGTTTCAATTGCTCTTTGGTGGCATTTACTCATATCCTCAGGATATGTTCGGCTCGTTAAGTAAGTAGCTATATAGTTACTACACTTAGGAACATGCGACATTTGGAACAATGTTACATGAGGCATGGGTGTTTGTTTTTGACATTGAGGACAATATTTCACAAAATAATGAACACCACTCCTCATAGTTGGCCAAAATACTCCAAGTCTCAAGATAAGTTGCATAGTTTGGTCTTCCACAAAGTGAAGTCCTACTATGGGAATATGTTCTTGACTTAGATATTGTTTTTTTTCCTCAGGATTAATGCATAAAAGCAATATTCCATCTCGATTTATTTTGTATAGCCTTCTAGATAGTAGTTGATAGATGGCTGATTGGTCAATTACTCCGATTGTAATAGGAAATGGTGTTTGCAAATCCACTTAGGCTATGGTTATTAATGATACCATATTTTTCGATCATCGAGGTATCATTTCAATGGAGAACAGATATGCATCTGGTAGGTCATCATCTACTCCTTTGAGTGGTTCCCCTGAAACAATCCTTGACAAATGATCTTCTCTTTGATGAGTAGTGCCCTTTTTTACAACTACAGTGAAATCAAAATCTAGAAGAATGATGAACCATCTCACAATTCTTCCTGTGTTGCATGGCTTGTTGACCAAGTACAATAAGGCTTGGTGGTCTACAAAGAACACAAATTTGTTTGCTAATGTCTATACCTTTTTACGGCATAGATCATTCCTAGTCCTTCCCTCTTGGTGGTGGTATAATTCTTTTCTGCCATGTTCAATTGTCGGCTTGCATAAGAAATAGCAAAATCAATTTTCGCGTCTCTTGGTTGAGCTAGTATACATGCGATGGCAAAACTGGAAGCATCTACATCTATGTGGAATGTCTTATTCCAATATGGTGCGTTCAATATTGGAGCTAAAGTGAGAGCTTGCTTAAGCTTCTTGAAGGATTCTTCACACTCATTAGTCCATTCAAAGTGTGTAATCAAGATATAGATGGGTTTTGCAATTATAGCATACATGTAAATGAATCGTCTGTAATATCCACAATGTCCCATGAAGGATTGAGTCCCTTGACTATTGTTGGTCTAGACAAATTAGCAATGACATGAATTTTATCCATATTAGTAGCTATGCCATTTTTAGACACTATATGTCCAATAATTTTTCCTTGTCTATGCATAAATGTGTACTTTTCAGGATTTAAGCAAATCTTATAAAGTCTACATTTTTTGAATACCTTTTTGAGGTGATCAAAATGATCAGCCCGGATTGATGAATGTACACATAGATCATCCATATATACTTTCAAGAAATTCCTAGTTTATCCTTTAAAAGCATGGCTCATCAATCTTTGGAATGTGGCAGGAGCATTAGGTAACCCAAAAGGCATAACCCGATAGGCAAAAATACCCGATTCCTTTGCAAAGGCTGTTTTATGCTGATCTTTTGGGTCAACCAAAAGTTGATTGTATCCGGAAAAGCCATCTAAAAATTTGTAATCTTCTTTACCTGCAACTCGTTCTAAAACATTCTCAATGATAGGAAGAGGAAAGTTGTCTCTAATGGTAGCTGCATTCACTTTCTTGAGCTTGACACACATTCGTACTTTTGCATTTTTCTTGGGTACTACCACAATTGGAGACACCCAATTTGTGTGTTCAATTTCATAAATGAATTCGACTTCCTTTAGATTTTCAATCTCTTATTTGATCTTTCTGGAAAATGTCTCATTATATGTGTATGGCCTTTGTCTACTTGGTTTCACATCATCTCTCATAGGTATGGTATGTTGACAGATTTCTGGATCAACACCCTTGAGATCCTTATAAGACTAAGCAAAGATATCTTGGTATTCTTTTGATAAGTTTAACAAAATCTTTTCTTCTACTTTTGTCAGGTCATTTGCAATGTAGGTAGGTCTAGGCTCTTCTCTTGGTTCGGCCAGATCTATCTGTTTTTCGTTTTCAAGTCCTTCATAGGACTCACTCTGTTTTCCTAGTTCCCTGATAGGTTGTTAGACTATGATTTTTTGATCTTGGAGAGTATATTTCTTGTAATGGGATGGAACGCTCATTACATACGTACCATCCCCTTTTATGGTTTCCATTTTGGTCGTATATATCTCCTTTAGAGCTTTTTTCAACTCTTGATACTTATTTTTCCGCTCAACTCGCGTCATGGTTGAACCCTTGTCTATTTTTTTTAGGTTTGCTTGAGTTTCCTTTCTTGTTTTTCTCAATGTTTTTGTCATTTCATGTTCTTATTTTAAGGATATTGATGCATGGTTTTTAGGACCCCTTCTGAAGATGCAATAAAGGCACAGTCAGTTGTTGGGGAGATGAGGATACTCTAGTCCAAGGGATCTCGAAAGAGAAGAAAAATCTACTTCACAAGCACCAAAGAGTAAAAAGTGCCATGGACAGAAGATACGTGGGAACGAGCTCTTATGCATGCCTACAACCTATATCGTACAGAATAGCCCATTCTAGGTGTGAATTTCTAGTGAAATTTACACGAGGATGTTCGTGTGGACTCAGAGCACAACATACTCCGTTTTCACTTTTTTACCGACAGTAAATATTTTTTACCACAGTGAATTTTTTTTACCTACATGGTAAATACAAATCACTTTTTACCTACAGTAATTTTTTTTACCCATGGTAAATATTTTTTACTGCACCATAAGTATTTGGTAGGTAACAGTTCACTGTTACTAGAAGCAGTGATTGGGCATCAACAATGCAGTTACAGGAGGAGAAAAGGGGAAAATCTTATGGTAAAGGTGAGTCAACAGGGATAAAGACTTTTGAGTTGAAAAGAGACATGCTGATTTTTTCAAAGAACACATGTCAAAAGAAGCCATGGTTGAGGATTTTTTGAGAATTTGATATTCAGGAGGACCCAGCATCCACCTCCCCCCCGCAGGTCCCCCCCTGACATGTGCAGAACCTCCAGTTTCAACAGCCACCTTACCTGCTCTTAAATGCTGGTCAAGGCCTTATCCCCATGTGTCACAATCAGAAAAATCAGCATTTACCCTCCCCTCTCACATCACTCTAGAGAATATCTTGATGGTGACATATCAGGTGACCTCAATCTGTTGACCACCCTAGGCAAAAAGTAACCCCAATCAGCGGATTTAAGCATGTTTATCCCTAATCCTAAACCCTCTTAGAAACCTATATAAGGAGTCCTTCTCTCACTCAAAACCAACACTTCACCCACTTCACCAAGCAACGAAGCTATGATGACATTGCTCACAACGAGGAGCTATGGATGGAGCTCTACTCTCTCCCCCTCCCTCTCTCTCCCTCTAGTATGCTACATTACTAGCCCTAAAACCTAAATAAGGAGTCTTCTCTCATGCTCCATGGCCACCATCCTTGCCATCATTCTCTAAGGTATTGATGTGTTGCTAGTAGGATCATACCTACTTGCTGGGTTGATTGTTTTTGACAAGGGATTATGCCATCCTTGGCTTGCTTCTCTATATCCTTGTTATGTATGATCAGATGCCGTTGTATTGTTAAGCTGATGTCTTGTGTATATATATGCTACATAAGGTCCCTAAGATTCGTTTCTATGTGTTTTGCCATATGTGTTGATGCCATCATAATGCCAGAAGTCTCACTTGCCTATGTGCACTATGTGTGAGGTCCCTAAACCTCTTAATTTAGGGTGGTGCCCCCTTTGTTTTGTTCTTTTCTTGTTTGCATGAGGCGTGGTTTGTGGAGTGCGCACGAGTACAGAGGCCACCCGATTGCACTGCTCTTTTTCCCGCTATCATTTTGGTGCCCCCACTGAGGAGGGCTACACAGACCTTCAGTCCACAAGTAGTGAAGATGTGCAATCTACAACATGGACGAATGGCGTGAGGAGTTTGCAAATTGGAGAACAGAAGAGGAGGAGGCTTTAGAGGCCTTAAAAGCTTTCATCGAGGTCTTGTTACCAGGTTGCAGTGTCATTGAAATTCAAGAAGTAAGTTCTTCTACATGCCTTGTTCGTGATTGTCGCCAACGAAGGAGAGTGAGAAGAAGAGCTTGATATACCTCTCCTCTCAACCTATGAGTGCTCCAGAAACCTCCAACGCACACGAGATTGCAATATTCTACATCAACATACATGAAGGTACTGTGACACACATTAAGGGAAGAGAAAGCATCACCAGACCTCTCTTTCCTGAGGAGCCGACTACATTAGGAGAAATATGAACCTTGCATGGGCCTTGTAAGGAATCCTAATTTTTAGGGATTAAGGCTAATGTTGTGTGGGGTTTAGGGGGCAAGGGCATTGAAGAAGGTAGTTTTGAGTAGGCTTTTCTAGCCTTTTTTTTAGACAAATGTAGGATGTGGACCTAAAAGGTTTCTTTCTCTCTCTAGCCTTTTTTAAAGTGAAGGAAGCATAGGGGTGTGTCCACATCAGCAATTCCGTGGGTCAAAAAGAGTCAAAATTTGACTTTTAAAAAAAAAATTCATTTTTATTTGTTTTTTACTTAAAACTCCCTCCCAACATATATACATATCCAAAAATCATTTTTTGACCCATTTTTTAACCCACAAGCTTAGAAAGTCCATTTTTTCAAAAATCTTTTCCCCCAAAAAGTAATAAACATTTTGTTCTCTCATCCTCCTCCCTCCTCTCTCCCTCTCTGCCCCTACCTTCCTCCTCCTCCCCAATCTCCCCCTCCCCTCCCTCCCTCCTTCTCTCCTCCCATCCTGCTCGGCCTCTCTACCCTTCCCCCTCTATCTTTTCATCATTTGCTTCCTCACGCAACAGCTTCCATGGTGCTCATGGACATCACAAATGGTTTGCTTCCACCACCACGTACTCCGCACACCAAAAGCATACATATTCGCTTACCCACGGCATTTGCACCGAAGACCACTAGTGAAGGTGATCAAAGGTCATCACAGGAACGTCGCACCGCTTGTGAGACCAATGTTGACATTTGGGTGGATGGCCATTTGTACCCTTACGATCCTATAAGCCGCTTCCATCCACCGTTTAATAGCCTTTCCACATTTCTTCAATTTCTTGGGAGGGGAGAAGCAGGCTTGTTAGGCTATTGCAAGCGGCTGTGTATGGGTGCAGGTGCTTCTTTGCATATGTGGATGCACGAATGTTAAGCTCTTCACCTCAAGACGACGGCATTACAAGAGAGTGTTGCCTCTTCGGAGAGGGTAGTTAAAAGTCTTGAACAACAAATGCAAGAAAAGGAGTCCCACATCCAGAAGCTTACCAACACCATCACATACTTGAAAGAAACACCCCTTGGTGCAAGGGAACACAAACTCCCGTATTCATCCATTGAAACTCTTGCACATTCCGGAGGAGCACGCAAACGACGAGTTACAGCCACAAGGTGATTTGGTCTTTACTTGCATGCTGCATTCTTACTTCACACTATTTTCTAACATTTATGTTTATTTGTTGCTAGAAACTTCATCCAGGAGGCATGCGGTGGAACAAGCCAAGATAATCGAGTCAACCTTCTCACTAGTTGTCTCAATACCGAGGACGTTATTTCTATCTTACAATCACCTGGAGGTAAGCACATTAAGGATGCAGTCACCAAGGACCTTATGCGTAAATTAAGAAATGTGGTTAATGATGATGACGTTCAACAAGCTTGTGATGAGGCTGGAATCAGCACCAAAGCCTATCAGGCTATTTTTCAACTCCTAAAGGATGCCCTCAAAGAACATGGCATTGTGGAAAACCTATTTCCCATTCCTCACAAGGTCAAGCTCGCAAAGAAGGCCACAAACGAAGATGTGTTCTCCCGCATTGGGACATACCTACACATTGAGGACACAATGCCAACTTCCCTTTATGCTTCGTGCGCAACAAAGACAAGGGGAAAAGGTAAGAAACAATCCATAAGACCTTCGAATAAGGGCTTTCCTTACACAATGTGGAACAATATTTTTGTGGATCTTAGAAGGCTTCAAGAAGCCATGCTTAGATTTTACGAGTTACCTGAAGAAGGTGACACACTTTACTTTTTTCTTTGGTATTATTCTTTTCATAGAAGATGAAGTTTAAGGTCTTAGCACTATTTATTTTGTAGTGCTTGGCACAAAAGTCGCTTTTGTGCTGAAACTCGATGAGTGTCAAATAGTGAAAGGCCGAAGGTTAGAGAGGCTAAGTGTCACTCTAATGAACGAGGCCCTTCTGCAAACCAAGCGAAGGGATTCAGTCGAGCCATATCCCACCCTATCTTTTAGCGTGCAATCAGAGAAAGACATTTGGTGGTTGGGTGCTATTGAGGTGCCCAAAGAGACCAATGGAGTACTTTCGTGGATTTTTGAGAGAACTCCATGGATCACAGAAGTAATACACTCCCAAATTGCAGGTCAGAAGTTGGAGATTGAGGGCTTTGGTAGTTATGATGTGGAGTGGCACTTAGGTGGGGATTTGAAGACCATAAAGTGTTTGCTTGGATGCAAACAAGGGGCTTCTTCTCTCATGCCTTGTCCATTTTGCACTCGAGGGTACAAACCTAATGGACAAAAATCACATAAGAGCACTGCAAAGGCCAGTTACATGCTTCCATGGCAAGGACATGGAGAACAAGGGTTAGATTGTCATGATGTCGGAGATGAAGGTAGAGAATGGGAAGCGTCTACTCTGAGATGTCCCATGCTCAATGCCCCAGACTGTGATCAAAAGGACCACACTTGGAATCCAATCTTTCGATTTCCTCTATCGAATGTACATTTTTGTACATTACACGCATTCATGCGTATTTTTGATAGGCTATTGAAGCTCCACATTGACTATGCTTTCACAATGAAACCGTTGGAAAAGTCCCATGAAGCGATCGAAAGAGTGGAGGTACTCTTGAATTCCATTGGCTGTCATGGTGGAAATGTGTCTATAGTTGCTGCAAAGAACACAGGGGAGGCCCATGAAATTGCTCAACAAGTGTCAATGAGTGGACAAAAAGCTACACACTTTTTGAAGAAAGTTTCCCAAGGAAAGCCAAGTCGATATGATGCTCAAAGCAGCTCCAACCAGCAGGCAGGTAACCTTTGGGAGCTTTGGAAGGAGTTATGCAAAGCTACTACTGACAATGATTCAAATGGCGAGCTTGCAAACAAGCGCAAGCAAGTTTGGGCCCATTTTGATAAAATGGTCAAGCTTATGAGCCTTAATAGCACAACAGAAGAACAACGGCAATCATTTCAAGAAGCTTTGGCGGATTTTACCAAGGTCTTCACCCTTTCTTGGGGTGAAAATAACATCACACATTACATGGTAAGTCATTCATGGTGTATTCATTACAAGGGATTGTTTTTATTTACTAATGTGGATCGTTTGCTCATGTGAACAGCATATCTTGTTTGCGCATGGTGCATTTTTTATGCACAAGTATGGATCGCTTGAAATTTTTAGCACTCAAGGCATGGAGAAGTCCCATTATCGAGCAAGGGGAGTGTACTTCAAAAATACTCGACATGGTGGTGGAATGGTGCAATCCAATTATTTGGAGGAGATGTTCAACTGGTTTTTTCGCACAACATTTGCTCGTAAGCTCACAATGGAGCGTGCGCGACAATCCAAGATTGCTATTAAAGTGCGCAAATGGAGTCGTCAAGAGCATAGCAACAAGTGGAAAATGTTGCAAGGTCCCACCAAGCATGCTGCATGGCGACGATGCAGAGTGCGACAAGGATCAAAGTGGATACTGCGCGAGTCACTAAACGTGAACGCAGGGTCCAACTCTTAGCGACATGTTTATTTAAAAAATAATACTTCTTTTAAAAAAATTAGTGTGAACAGGGCCCTTTTTAAATGGGCACTTATAAATATTGCATGCTCTCATAAATCACTCATTTCTTAAGAACAGGTGAGCTCTTACCAACAAAATGGCGCGCACCAAACAAACCGCGAAAGAGCATCCGCCTGCCAACAAAAACACCCTCCAAGGATGTGAGAAGCCGTCATGGCTTAAAGGCACAAGAAAACGGCCACGAACACCTGGCCGTTCCAGGAACTCTTCTGGTAGTGGGCATGGTGGTAGGGCACGAGAGTCATCAAGGACTGTTGAATCTCCACCTCCTCAAGATATAACACCTAGAAAGAGAATGAAGCAACGTGCCCAACGCTACAGAGAAGCAGAGGGCCAGCAAACATCAGAGTCCGATAGGGAGCAGCCGTCGCGCCCCCAATCACAAGCAGGACCATCCAGGACTCGGGTGGTCAATACAGACACTGAATCAGAGAGTGAGCCACCATGGCTGCGAGAAAACATACCGCGCACACACCGGGTGGCCGTTGGGGGGAAGACATTGCCTCAAGGCAAGGGAGCTCTCCCCACACGACAAGATCGGCAACCAAGGGAAGAGGAAGAATCAGAACAGGCTACAGAACCAGCCCCTAAGCATGTAAACAGACGCAAGTCTATGTTTTTCAAGAAGCCTTCACGCCGCCCGCCAGCAAATGTGCAAGTGCCCCCAAGACAACCGCAGCGACGCCGAAAAATAGCAAGGGCATTTGCAGAAATCCGCCACTACCAGAAGACGACGGAGCTCTTGATTCGACGCGCCCCCTTTGCTCACACTGTGAAGGAAGTGCTTCAAAGCTATGGAAATCAGTATAGAATGCAAGCAATAGCGCTAGAAGCTATTCAAGAAGCTGCAGAGGCCCACATCATTTCAGTGTTGGAAGATACCAACCTATGTGCCATTCATGCAAAGCAAGTGACAATACAGCCAAAAGATATGCAGCTTGCACGACGATTGCGACGAGACTTCGAGCATTAGCCGAAGTGACCCCTCTTTTTGTATTGCACACCCTTATCTTTGTAATGATTTGACTTTCCAATGACAATATGATCAACAGTTGTGTCTACTCTGTCTATTATCTTTGTAATTTCAAGTTCTGTATGTAATTGTAGTCAATTTCAGTAAATTTGTGCATTTTAAGTAACCTTAGGGGTAGATAAGCCTACAAGGGGCAGAAAAAGGCTTGGCCACAAGGGCGCGCAAATGGCCCATCCAAAACTGATGGATGGGCCATTTGCGCGCCCTTGCGGCCAGGCCTTTTTTTGCCCCTTGTAGCCTTATCTACCCCCAAGGGTACTTAAAATAACCAAATTTCCTAAAACCTATTGGTTTTGCATCAATATTTTATATGGATCCTTATGGACACCTTTTTTTGGTCATTTCAAGCTTTGAATTCCTTATAGGATATCAAAACTAATAACATATTGTGAAACCAAGTGTCCAATGTAATTTGACTTTTTGGTGCAAGGGTGTAGTAGGTAGAGCAAGTGATAGTTTGCTGGAAACTTCATTTTATAATTGATTTGAGCTTTTCAAGTGTCCTTGAGTGTGAACATATACTGGAATTGCCATAAAAAGGTTGCATTTAAATGAATGATGCAAAACCAATCCATTGCAATAAATTTGTGCTTTTTAAGTACCCTAGGGGGTAGATTGGCCTATAAGGGGCAAAAAAATGCCTGGCCACAAGGGCGCGCAAATGGCCCATCCAAAACTGATGGATGGGCCATTTGCGCGCCCTTGTGGCCAGGCCTTTTTTAGCCCCTTATAGGCCAATCTACCCCCTAGGGTACTTAAAAAGCACAAATTTATTGCAATGGATTGGTTTTGCATCAATATTTTATATGGATCCTTATGGACACCTTTTTTTTGGTCATTTCAAGCTTTGAATTCCTTATAAGATATCAAAACAAATAACATATTGGGAAACCAAGTGTCCAATGTAATTTGACTTTTTGGTGCAAGGGTGTAGTAGGTAGAACTAAAGCAAGTGATAGTTTGCTGGAAACTTCATTTCATAATTGATTTGAGCTTTTCTAGTGTCCTTGAGTGTGAACATATACTGGAATTGCCATAAAAAGGTTGCATTTAAATGAATGCTGCAAAACCAATCCATTGCAATAAATTTGTGCTTTTTAAGTACCCTAGGGGGTTAGATTAGCCTGTAAGCTGCAAAAAATGCCTGGCCACAAGGGCGCGCAAATGGCCCATCCAAAACTGATGAATGGGCCATTTGCACGCCCTTGTGGCCAGGCATTTTTTGCAGCTAGGCTTATCTAACCCCCTAGGGTACTTAAAAATCACAATTATACTCAATTTGACTTCAATTACATACCTTGAAATAACAAAGTCAAAAAACAAATCATATCACCAATTGAAACAATTTTCAAGATTGACAAATCAGATTGAAAAGAATTTGCAATATAGAGAGACAATTTCAAATATTTTTTATTCCTGCTAGCACGGTGATTTTACATCATGTATCTGAGGAGTTCAGAATTTTTTTGACCATTTCCTGGCGCCTATTTTGCGCGTAAGGCAACTCCCCAGTCAAGAGGGACTGCGCTATGGCATTTGGGTCAGTTGAGCCAATGGAAGCATGTATCCCTATCTGGGCAAGCACTTTACCACGAAAGCCAGTGCCAAACGCTGTGCATACAAGGGATCTACGCACTAGGAACACTTGATGCGCAGTTTGAGCAATGGTACTCAAACACAAAAACTTGCTCAAAGCTTTTAACGACCAAGTCATAAAATGGGCTTGGGGAGTAAATTCATTATGGATAATGGCCACATCACCAGGGGGGAGTTGTCCGAGGTAATGCGCAAGGGAAGCTTGAGGTCCAAAGCCCGTCCGCTTGCCACCCATCCTTGCAGCAAAATCATCAACCTCCACAACATCCTGTCATAAACCTATGAAGGTTGAGAAAAAAGACAACGAAGGATAAAATAGTAACATGAAAATTAGGTACAGTTTACCTCATGCTCCTTGTCATCCTCCTCCCTGTTGCCCTTTGCATCCAAGTCAATGGTCCCGTGCACCACAGATACAAGCTTTGGATCATCAGATGGGAGGTTGCATAATGGCATAGGCATCCTAGCAGCCTCAACCTTGGCTTGCGTGGCTTGGAAATCTTCATCAACCACGTGCAACTGCTCTGCTGCCAGGACCTCCACACATACAACTGCAATAGTGTCAGCAACAGAGTCCCCATCTGGCAAGAGCTTGCTTTCTAGGGCATCTGGCGTATTGTCTAAGGGACATTTACTGCTGTTGCATAGCATGCTCAAGCATTCATCCATGCGCAGGCCAAATGCTTTTTCCAAATCATGCAGGAACACAAACTCCTCCCTATCCACTAACACTGAGGAGAAGCGTCTAATTTCTACCTCTGGCATAGCCACATCCGTCAGTGGTAGTGGCACTGGAGTGTCACTAGGGCCAGCCGCAACTATGGATTTCTCAACCACTTCCTCAAGACCCCTAGGGTACTCCAGTTGGTGTGCTTTTCCTTCCGCTGCAGGGTTCATGGGGATAACCTGCTGCTCCTTGGTGTCCTTGATAAAGGACCCAACTTGAAGGTGTGGTAAGCGGAGCTCCTCCAAATCAGGTTCCTCGCTCACCAAGAAGATAAATGTTGCGAGCCGAGAAAGGTACTCCACCCCCAACTTGCGCTTATTGAGCGCTGACACCCCAGGGGCTTGCTTGTCCAAGTAATGGCCTGCATTGGTTGCAATTTCTTGGAATCGTTGCAACCGCTTGGCCAATGGACGATCACCTTTGTGTATATAGCGCAAAAGATCACAAGGCACCCAGATCCCTGTATGTGGGGGGATAGATACAGAATATTTTATGATGTGCTCCTTCATGAACGCAAAAATCTCCTCAAATGCATCCATGTGAAGGGCAACTGTGGCGTCAAGGTCGGGGAGACGAGTAAAAAAGGTGTGGAGGTCCAACTTCCCTTTGTATTTGGTGTCCTCCAGGAAGAGGATGAAGCGTGACAAAGGGGTGGATGTGGGTACAGATGTAGAGGCTGTGGCAGCATCCATGTTTAGCCTGGGGTGTGGATAGAGAGTGGAGGAGCTCAGGAGTTGCAAAAGTGAAAATAGTGAATGAGTTAGGTGGCCCCCCTTTTATAATGTACCCTTTTTTTAAGACATTAAAAAAAAAAAGGCACTTTCACCAAAAAATGATTTGTCATCCCAATGCAAAAAATTATATTCAAAGGCATGATTTGCCGAAGCAAATCATGTTGGTTACAGCGGGGATCAATATGAAAATTGCAAGAGTTACAAAGTTATAAGATCGATAGCATAGTTCCATCTATCCCCCAGTCCTCCTCGACCTTCAATTTGTCTTCCATTCTCTTCCCAATCTGCGGACATTCATAACAATAAGCATCTAATGATCGACAAACCATGATGTATTGAAAATGTGGTGGAAGGATTCTCACCTTGTGACCTTGTAAACGAAATTGTGCTTGTTGAAGGGCCTCAAAACCCATAATAACCAAATGTTCTCGAACATTACTGAGAGTCCAATGCTTGTTCACTTGGACTGCCTCCAAAGATTCATTGGGCATCTTCACTGCAATGTCAAAGCTTGCAATAGCGCCGTCTACACTCTGTAAGGGAGTCCACACTCCAAGCTTGCACATCCAACGATCATAGTGAAATCGTATGTACAAGGAGGTGCGGGATTTCAAATAGCGCATTCCAATACTTGAAGCTCCAACCTTACAACGGTACCGGTCTCCGTTGTGCATGCCCTCCACAAAACCCCAGTCCTCTTCTAAAAGCCTTCCTAATTCCTCGTAATGCGCATCTTTACATACAAGCATTGTGGTAGTCTCCACAAATCCAAACTCTTTAAAAATGTGCACAAAACAATGAATAGGCAAACACCAGCTCAAGCCCACAGACCTAGAAGCTTTAGAGTATTTCAAAGAGTTTTGAACATCCATTATCATCTTTTGCTTGAAAGATGCTACTGAACACAAATCTGGGACCGGCCACTCCATACTTAATAAGGAAGTTACTTTGATGGGTTCAAGCGTTCCAAATGCTTGTGTAGAAGTAGGGACAATATAGGAGTGAGAATAGAAGAAAATCCTTCTTTGAACCAGTTTGGTTGGGCAAAGATGTGGGAACATTATTGCTCCAATATCCGCATGTATAGCATTGAATGTGCCAGAGAGACTATGTAGTGGCTGCTCCTCCACCAACGTGGATGGAAATATGAGTATAAATGCATGATAAATGTTAAGTATGAATCCATAATAACATTACACTGTGATTTCACATGTAGCTTTGTATTCTCAAAACATGTACTTACAATGTGTTGGAAATTGAGGTGGTTGTTGCAAGTGCATGGTTGACATTGAGAAAACATGTTGCACAATGGCTATGGTCCCCTTGTCTTTGCGGTTCTTGAAGCCAAGGAGCTTTCCTTTCCAATGAAGATCCAAGTTTGCACGATTCCGCACACGATGAGGGCCAACAGCAGATGGTTGCATGTATACCCAAGCACCTTTGGTGAACTCTTGTGGCACCCACTCATCATCTACACCTCTAGTGTTGTGGCATGCAAGTGCTGTGACCTCATCCTTTGGTCGCCTTTGCAAAGTAGAGTTGGCCATGGTTGAGCAAAGCAAACTAGGAGGAGGAGAAGAACCTTGCTTGTTGCTACAATGTAGGTGTGATAAAGTGATATGAGAAAATGGTCAACCCTTGTGGCAATGGGAGGAGAAGGTGGACAACCCTTGCTTGGTGTGGCACTGGGAGGAGAAGGTGGATAAGCCTTGCTTGGTGTGGCACTGGGAGGAGAAGGTGGATAAGCCTTGCTTGGTGTGGCAATGGAAGGTGGTAGGGGAGGAGAGAGGAGCTTCCTTGCTGCAGCAATGGAGATGGTGTAAAGAGAGAGAGTGTTGGAGTAGAGGATGAGTGTGATGGTTGCAACCAAGGAGGGGTTGGAAAAGGGGTTCTAGAGAGAGAAAATCCCTTTTTGCCTAATAACTAATTTTGGGGGAGCTCTGGATAGCAAAAAAAGATTTTTTAAAAGTTTTTTAAAATTTTTGAATTTTAGGGTTTTTGGATGCACGTTTTGACTTTTTGAGATCAAAAAATGCTTTTTGACCATAAAATAGTTTTAGGGGGGTTTTAAGAAGATGAAATTTGAGTTTTGAAATTTTTGAAAAAGTTCAAATTTTTGGGATTTTTTCATAACCGGATCAAAAAGGAGGGAAGTTGGAGGTTCCATATGGCCCACCCCCCCCCCCCCCCCCCCCCCCACCCCACCTTCTCACTAGGTAAGAGCCCATTTAAAAAGTGTAAGACTACTTTGTCCCCCTACATTTTTGAGGGCATAGAGTGTGTCCACCATCCTCTTCTCATTGGCTGGCCTCTAATTAACCTTAATCCCAAAGGGCCCCTAGAGGGTTCATATTTTCCCTAATGAAGAGGAGGAAGATCACCTCTACACCTAAGTGGCCCAAGGCCGCAGCGCGTGCTCAAGCGTAAGGTAACATTTGGCTTAATCTCATTAATAAGGGATTACATGACCACTACAGGCAAGAAAAAGGCTAGTGAGCAACCAACTTGCAACCACGACTCTCACCCCTAAATCCTCCTGAAGCAAAGAGGCGAAGGCTTGCCTACAAGATTGCCGCCCGTCTGCGAGTGCTCCCAGTGCACTTTGTGAATCCAGACACCACCAATCCCAAGCCAACCTCCTGTCTGCGTGAAGATCACTTTGGATATTGTCCAAAGTGCTTTGGAGACCGGGTGAAAAGCCTCCCTGCCCTACCTTTGCTGCTAATTTTCAAGAAGTTATCTCAATCTAAGGAAACTATCTTAGTTGATGATGTGCTGCACATTAATGGTGTCACTTTCATTCATCATGCTGATTATGGTAATAGCATCCAATTGATGCTCGCTAAAAGGCTCAGCATTGTACAAAGTGTTGCCATCACGCCTTACGTCTTCACAGATGCATCAGGAAGAGTCAAAGTGATCCGAGGTGCTGACCTTCTGTGGCTGATTAGGCTCATTGGTCCCAAGGTGGTGCAACTAAGCTAGGCTCTTGTGTGTAAGTATGGATGCCAAAAATGAGAATGATGATCCCCGCATGTTTCCTTTCCATTTTGTGCGTCATATCCGTGTGAATATTTGTATTGATAGGAAAATCTTTTATCAGCAAAGAATAGCCCTGTTGTTTGGAGCCGAGAGACTTGGGGAAATCTTGCGCTCTCCTCATCCTGTCATTCTACCCTTACTAGACTATTACCATTCCTTTGATGTGTCGATCTTCATCCTATTTTGAGCTAAGTTGTGCTAAAGCTCAAAATTGTAATTACCATACTCTATTTTAAAATAAATTGGAGCTATTTGTGTAATTGTTTACTCTCTCACTTATGGCCTTCCCTAATTTTTATGGTAAGCCTGAGGAGGTTGCTCCAGACTTTTTGGATAATTTGGAAATGGCCTTTCTGGTATTGGGAAGGGATGACGAAGCTACTAAGTCAAGGGCCTTTCCTTTGGTCT
Organism: Adiantum capillus-veneris; assembly: GCF_014529385.1. Lineage (NCBI taxonomy): Eukaryota > Viridiplantae > Streptophyta > Polypodiopsida > Polypodiales > Pteridaceae > Adiantum > Adiantum capillus-veneris. Next base: position 111,026,296 of record NC_140950.1, read on the forward strand.
TGAGGGAAGGTGCAAAATTATGGTATCAAACTTTGGCACCTGAAGAAAGAAGAGACTGGGAGTCCTTAAAGATGGCCTTCATCGAAGAATTTCGCCGCCATGAGCCTCCAGAGGAGATATGGAGACAGCTCTTAGAGCTATGCCAAACATCACCCAATGACTATAGAAGCTATGAAGGAAAGTTTTCCAACATGTGGGAGAAATGGTGTGCATCACTAGGTGAAGGAGAAAGGGTGCCAGAATGCCTAAAGAAGGACTGTTTCCTGGCAGGGCTTTACCCCATCCTTCGAGAAAAGGTAAAAGGTAAATTCCCAGATACCTTTGATAAAGCTATGACTTATGCAAGGGAGAAGGATAGGAAGTTAAAATTCCAAGCTCAACTACAAGGGGGAATGGAGCCTCCACCGCTAGCTCAACCTACGGCAAGGGTAGTAGCAGGGACAGGAGCAATAGACCAAGAGTCCTCTCAACAAGAATTACTTCAACAAATCACCAATCAACTAGAGAGCCTGTCCATCAATCTGATTCAAGGTGTAAGGGCTCCCCAGCCAGGAAATGAACGAAATAGACAAGAAGGACAAAGGCAAGCACGTGGGTACATTTGCTACAACTGTGGAGAGGTAGGTCACGGCATGTATTATTGCCCCCATCCACGATGCTATCAAGGAAATGGTAATCAAAGACGGCCTCCTCGCCAGCAAGTCACTCCTCCTCGAGCTAGGCCACTAAATGGATAAAATGCACACGTGGCTCCACCAATCCAAATATTGAGACCCCCTCCTCCACCACCACAAGCACCAGCAGAGATCCCTCCACTACCATCGGGAGGGGAGGACAGGGCTGTCTCTGTCATAAGTCTTGACAATGGTAAGGATAAAGGGAAAGAAAAAATGGAGGAAGCTGTTGCCATGCCAATAAAGAGAGTTAGGAGACAAAGAACTGATGAAATGGAAGCTTCAGAGTCGGATAAAGGGAATGAGGGTTCCTCCCAAGTGATAGGAGACAAGAAAAGGAAGAGTAGGTCAAGGAGGCACATAGGAGTAGAAGACTTTCCACTTGGGGTAGGATCCATACCTTACGACCTAGTAGCAGATGTGAGTAAGCAAGGACCAAAGATTTCATGGCAGCAACTCCTCCACCTTTCCCTAAAGATGCATAGAACCTGGTCTAAGATGGTCAGCACCAGGAGGGCTAAGGCAAAGTCAGTTAGGTCTATTAGTACAAGAGGCATGAAGGATATCGTGCCAGTCATTGATGCAGAGATTAAGAGTCAGCGAGTCTCCAATATGTACGTAGATGGTGAAGCCGAGATTTGTGTTATGACAGAGAAATTAATGCACAGGTTGGGTTTGGAAGTAAACGAGCAAACTTCCTTACAAGCTAAGATGGCAAATAATGTAAGGGTGGCTTGTGTGGGAAAGGTTAATGGAGTGAAGGTTTCAGCTTTTGGTGTTGCAATCTCAATTGATGCTTATGTGATCCCAACTAAGGGGAAGGGCTATCCGCTAATCCTTGGAAGACCTTGGCTTATGGCTATGAAAGCTAGGCAAGATTGGGAGACAGGTTCCCTTGAGTTGCGACCAAATCATAAGGTAGGTGGCAAGCAACAAAAAATTGTGTATGACATGAAGCAGGGTAGACAACAAGACCTAGAGATGGAGACTTCTATAGATGAATGGAGCACAAGCAGTTGCTCTTCATCTGAGGATGAGTCATCTGAGGAGGATGCTAGCTCTTTGGAAGTCATGGGTATAATACTGCGAAACCCAGAAGGAGAAGGTGGTCAAGACTCTCTAAACAAGGAAGAAGCCACAGGCTTAGAGGAGATGCTAGCTAAGGACCTACTAGAAGAAGAGAGAGAACCCTATTTGCAGGTACTAAAGAAGCATGCTGGCCTCTTTATAATTGATTACGAGCACATTAAAGGAGTGACGGTAACCCAACACCATATCCAATTAAAGGAAGGTGCCAAACCAGTGGTGCAAAGGTTAAGGAGATTAGGGCTAGTGCAACAAGATGCACTCTTCATTAGGAGATTTCAGAGGTCTTTTGGAGGGCCTTTTGGTAGAGAGAGGAAAATAAGCTCCTCCAATGAGAGAAGATCCTACTTTACGTAGAAAAATAGATTGATATTAACAAAAATATAAAAGGTGTCCCTCTCCTCATTTAATAATCTAGTGGTCCTTGAAGACGAGCACTCTCTTTTATTTAATGCGAGCACCTTTTTCAGAAGGTAGATGCGGTGCATTTGATACGGGATACGTCATCACTAGAACTCAAAAAGTCACAAAACTATCAAGTGGTGGAAGATTTTGAAACTTTTGATACTACCAATGCGTGCGGAACGCACATATCTCCTAGAAATGAATGTCCAATTGCCTCGCTTAGACATCCAAAGAGGCCAAAAATGTCAAACACCCCTAAAAGAACATTTTACTAACGGCGTGCGAGGGGGCATTTCAAAATTTTGGAATGCCTCCTCGCGCGCCATTAGTAAAAAGACCCTTTTTCCCTTTTTTTAGGGAGCTTTTTGAGAGGAAAATGTCCAAAAACCTCTAAAAAGGGAATGCCTCCTCGCGCGCCTTTAGTGAAAAGCCCATTTTTGGGGGTTTTTTGACATTTTTTGCCTCTCCGGATGTCGGAATGAGACAAGTAGACATTTGTTTTTAAGGTATTTTGGCATTCCGGATGCATTGGTGGTGTCAAAATCCTCAAAATCTATCACTATTTTACAGTTTGTGACTTTTCAACTTTCAGTGATGACGTAACCTGCATTGAATGCGCCGCACCTACCTCCTGAAAAAGACGCTCGCATTAAATAAAAAAGTGACCGTTTTCAAGGACGATTGGGAATATAAATCTACTTTTTAGAGTGTCTGGTTGTCCTTTTGGACGTACTCACAAGGAGCAAGTGCATTTTAAAAAAAGTTTCTAGAGAGAGAAATACAATTTCTTACAAGGCCCTCCAAATGACCTCCGAAATTTTCTAATGAAAAGAAGTAAAAAGATTACTCAAGCAGGATTTATCTACCCACTGGAAGATTCTGAGTGGGTGTCTCCAGTTGTGGTAGCACCAAAGAAAAATGGGAAGTGGAGGGTATGTGTGGATTACAAGCCTCTAAACGCAGCCACAAAAAGGGACCATTTTCCTTTGCCTTTTCAAGATGAAATACTAAATGAAGTGGCTGGTCATGAAAGGTACACAGTGTGTGATGGGTACTCAGGCTACTTCCAAATCAGAATTGCAGATGAAGACCAAAGAAAGACTACCTTCATAACACCTTGGGGGTGTTTTGCTTATAGAGTTATGCCTTTTGGTTTAACTAATGCCCTAGCTACTTTCCAGAGGTTTATGAACTTGGTGTTTCAACCTTACTTTGGTAAGTCCATACGAGTCTTCATTGATGATTTTTGCATTTACAGCTCTAGGAAGTACATCTGTCCAAGGTGGATGAAGGTTTCACCCGTCTGGCCCAATTGGGTGGGCAATTGAATAAAGACAAGTGCCACATAGGTGAAAGCAAGGAAACTCTACTAGGCCATGTTGTGTCTCAAGATGGTATTGAGGCTGACCCTGAAAAGGTAAAGACATTGTCAGCTTTACCTACTCCTTCAAACGTGAAGCAACTAGTCTCCTTCATTCAAAAGGTTCGCTACATGGGACGATTCATACATCTCCTTTCTCAGGCAATCTATCCTTTGCAGCAGCTCACTAAACACACTACATTGACATGGAGTGAGGAGGGTGAAAGGTGCTTTCAAGAAGTTAAAACCATTTTGAGCTCATTGCCTGTCGTCCTACAACCCACATGGGGTGAATTATTCTATGTAAATCCTAGTGTAGGTCCAGAAGCTCTAGGAGCTGTCTTGATGCAAAAAGACCCAAAGACATCTCTCATGAGACCAGTCTACTTCTCTAGTAGAGTAATGACAGCTGCTGAAAAGGGTTTCAGCGCAACTGAGCAATTGGTGCTAGCTCTTAAGTTTGCAGTGGAGAAGTTTTGGGCTTACTTACTTCCGAGACAATTTGTGGTGATCACAATTGAGGAGGTTTTTCCATATGCCCTACAACACATGGAATTGTCTCAAAGAATAACAAAGTGGGTGGTGCAGCTTCAAGAGTTTGACTACACACTACAAGTAGAGGATTCCACCCGTGCTTGTTTGGCAGATGTCCTCACACAAAGGTGTTATGAGAAGGCCAAGAAAGAGGCACCTAGTAAGGTACCGCCTATCCCGGAGCCTGAAGTTCTGCTGGGAACACACAGTCTGTATTTTGATGGGGCTTACAAGAGGACCAAAGACAAGGCATCAGCAGGCATAGTAATATTAGGTCCAGAGAAAGAGAAGATCTTTGCAAAAGGGTTTCATCTAAAAGAGGTTCATTCTAACAATGAAGCAGACTACCATGCCCTTGTTTTAGGGTTGCAATGTTGTTTTTCTCAGGGCATCACAAAGCTAAATGTTTTTGGTGACTCCATGTTGATTGTTAAGCAAATGGTTGGTGTATGGGCCTGTAAATATGACAAATTGTCTGTTAAGATGAGGGAAGCAAAGGCCTTGTTGAAGGGTTTTAAAGAAGTTCGAGTGCACTTTGTACCTAGAGATCAAAATCGAGAAGCAGATGCCTTAGCAGGTGAAGAACTACAAACTCTCATAGTAGGTGCTATCCTTGTGGAAAGTCCTTTATACCAGGGAAAGGAGGAGCTGCATGATTTACTTTACTTTCTTGAGCATTGTGAAGCACCCTCTGGTATGAGTAAAAGTGAACGTAGGTGGTTGGCAAAAAAGGCTACCAGCTATAGCTTAGTGAATGAGGACTTGTATTGTAGAGGGAAAGATGCTGTCTTAAGGAGAGTTCCTGCATCCCAAGAGATAAAGGATATTTTGTTTAGTTGTCATGAAGGTGTGTGTGGTGGCCACTTTGCACAAGAGATTACTAGCAGAAAGATTTTACAAGCAGGGTTCACGTGGCCAAGCCTCCATCGAGATGTACAACATTGGTGCCGTACATGTGAGGTTTGCCAAAAAGCTGGACGAAGGCGTCTTAACCATGAAAATCAGCATCCAATCAAAACCTATGGGCCATTTGAAAAATGGGGGATAGATGCAATAGGGCCACTACCTTGCACTCAATCAGGGAAGGAATACATCATTATGGGGGTGGAGTACATGACCACATGGGCAGAATCTCGTCCCACAAAGCGCATCACAGCCAAGGACGTGAGTGATTTCATTTTTTAATGCCTTTGTTGCCGTTTTGGCACACCTTTGGAGATTCTCTCGGATAGGGGACCGGGATTTCGAGCTGATTTAGTCGGGCAATTGATGAGCAAGTTAAAAATCAAGCGCAGGCACTCTACACCATACTACCCTCAGTGCAATGGTCTTGTGGAAAAGGTAAATGGTCTTATATGTAAAATCGTCACTAAGCAAGTGCATTTACATCCTAAGGCATGGGACAAACACCTAGATGCAGCACTTTGGGCCTACAGAACATCCTTTAAAACATCCTTGGGGTATACACCTTTTCACTTGGTTTACGGGCAAGAGGCACTATTGCCTATAGAAGTGGAGCTAGCGAGCCTCCGAGTTCTAAAAGCACATCAAGAGGATAGTCAAGAGAAGCAGGTGGAAGGAAGAATCATCGATTTGGAGAGGTTAGGGCTAGATCGAGAGTCAGCAGTGAAGTACTATGCAGCCCAGGCAGAGAAGAAACGAAAGAAGTTCAATCGAAACCTTGTCAAGAAAGGTATCAAGGAAGGTTCTTTAGTGCTCAGATATGACAATCGCTTTGATCGCAGGAAGGATGGTAAGTTCTTGCTTAAGTGGGAAGGCCCTTTTGTAGTGATACAGAGGTTCTTAAATGGTAGTTACCAACTAGGTGACCTAGATGGTAAGGTACATCAGACCCCGGTAAATGGTTGGCGATTGAAGGCCTACCAATGTCGTCTTTCACAGCCATATGCTGGTGAAATCAATGCTAAGGATGGTTCAGAGGAGAGCTCATCATATTCGAGCTCCAACTAAGGTAACAATCATGTACATAGTCGTTTCAAAAAAAAAAAAAAGAGAAGACAAAAAAAAAGAGAAAAAAAAAAGGAAAAAAAGAGAAGAAAAAAAGAAAAAAAGAGAATGCTACCAGTGAAAGCGGATATTGACAATGGATGGGGTATGGCTTTCAAGGGTCTTGGAGACCAGTTGTTAGTCATGGATGAATACAATTATTCATCAGAAAGGACTAAACAGGGTACATCCGCCAAGAAAGCAGTAACATGGCAAATTCAATTGGTACCAGGTGGGTAAGTATTCAAGAGAACCCTATTGTAGCACAACCTACAGCTAGAGGCATCAAATACCTCTAGCTTAAGAGGGAGGGCTATATGATGCATGGTTTTTAGGACCCCTTCCGAAGATGCAATAAAGGCACAGTCAGTTGTTGGGGAGATGAGGATACTCTAGTCCAAGGGATCTCGAAAGAGAAGAAAAATCTACTTCACAAGCACCAAAGAGTAAAAAGTGCCATGGACAGAAGATACGTGGGAACGAGCTCTTATGCATGCCTACAACCTATATCTTACAGAATAGCCCATTCTAGGTGTGAATTTCTAGTGAAATTTACAAAAGGATGTTCGTGTGGACTCACAACACAACATACTCCGTTTTCACTTTTTTATCGACAGTAAATATTTTTTACCACAGTAAATATTTTTCACCTACATGGTAAATACAAATCACCTTTTACATACAGTAACTTTTTTTAACCATGGTAAATATTTTTTACTGCACCATAAGTATTTGGTAGGTAACAGTTCACTGTTACTAGAAGTAGTGATTGGGCATCAACAATGCAGTTACAGGAGGAGAAAAGGGGAAAATCTTATGGTAAAGGTGAGTCAACATGGATAAAGACTTTTGAGTTGAAAAGAGACATGCTGATTTTTTTAAAGAACACATGTCAAAAGAAGCCATGGTTGAGGATTTTTTGAGAATTTGATATTCAGGAGGACCCAGCTGCCACCTCCCCCCCGCAGGTCCCCCCCTGACATGTGCAGAACCTCCAGTTTCAACAGCCACCTTACCTGCTCTTAAATGCTGGTCAAGGCCTTATCCCCATGTGTCACAATCAGAAAAATCAGCATTTACCTTCCCCTCTCACATCACTCTAGAGAATATCTTGATGGTGACATATCAGGTGACCTCAATCTGTTGACCACCCTAAGCAAAAAGTAACCCCAATCAACGGATTTAAGCATGTTTATCCCTAATCCTAAACCCTCTCAAAAACCTATATAAGGAGGCCTTCTCTCACTCAAAACCAACACTTCACCCACTTCACCAAGCAACGAAGCTATGACGACATTGCTCACAACGAGGAGCTATGGATGGAGCTCTACTCTCTCTCCCTCTAGTATGCTACATTACTAGCCCTAAAACCTAAATAAGGAGTCTTCTCTCATGCTCCATGGCCACCATCCTCGCCATCATTCTCTAAGGTATTGATGTGTTGCTAGTAGGATCATACCTACTTGCTGGGTTGATTGTTTTTGACAAGGGATTATGCCATCCTTGGCTTGCTTCTCTATATCCTTGTTATGTATGATCATATGCCGTTGTATTGTTTAGCTGATGTCTTGTGTATATATATGCCACATAAGGTCCCTAAGCTTCGTTTCTATGTGTTTTGCCATATGTGTTGATGCCATCATAATGCCAGAAGTCTCACTTGCCTATGTGCACTATGTGTGAGGTCCCTAAACCTCTTAATTTAGGGTGGTGCCCCCTTTGTTTTGTTCTTTTCTTGTTTGCATGAGGCGTGGTTTGTGGAGTGTGCACAAGTATAGAGGCCACCCGATTGCACTGCTCTTTTTCCCGCTATCAGATATCTACCAGTGATTGTCCTTGACACAATCATGTGCATTTATTTTCATCAGGAATTGTGTTCTACTCATGACTGATGGCATAGGTCTAGCTTTCACGTTTCTGGTGTCTCTTTTTTGTCTATCTATACCATTTCTGTCTTCTCGGTTTCTGGTTTGGAAAGTCACAAACTTTTCTTCCCCTCCTTTCATGAGTATTTTAGCTCTCTGAGGTAGCTGAGTGTTCTTCGAACTCATCGGTTGTATCATAGTGGAGGTTTGAAAAAACTTGCTGAGCCTTTATCAAGTCCTTGGACTGTTTTGATTTGTCTTCGATGTGAAGGGTTGAAATCATTTGTATGGAAATTATGTCATAGCCATCCTCATTGAAAAATTGAGTAGGCATAGATGTGTTTACACATACATCCATTGTTGCTAAAATTTGAGTCCACTCCAATGGTTCAAACAAATGCTCTGGAAAGGGTTCATGTAAATAATCTTCATCTGTGCAATCCCTTTCTAGGATACATTCTTCTCGTTTTAAGCTCCTCTTTTCTGAAGCTCCGCACATCCAAATAGGAGTGTCTTTGTTCAACCAAGATGGAAGATTAATTTCATCCGAAGGGACTAAATCGAACTCTTGTATGGGCGTTTTCATGAAATCTCTATAAGTGTGATCTTTTAGATTAAACCTTGTTATTGATCTCACTTGCTTCAAATACAGATAAATGTTACCCAATCTTCGATAAGTTGTACTTGTCGCATGAACAGTTTTTCCAAGATGATTTCATAATTGAGTTTCTTCCCAAAGTCTACTATGGAAAAAGTGTGTTGATATTCAACCCACAAGAATTAACTATCACTTTTTCAAGCAGTCCTAAGGTTCTTTCGATGTGTCCATCACCCAATTGCAACTTCATTCAAGTTTGTCTAATGGCTGGTTGTCCTCAAGATTCCCATACTTCTTTCGGGGCTATGGCTATGCCTGCCTCACTATCCAATAGTATTGCCATGGTTTCTATATTATTATACCTCCCTAGAAGGGTCGTGTTTCCTTCTTTTCTTCCGTAGTATTCCCCGACTTTGTTCATTGGGACAGGTCAAATCTCTTTGTTATCCATTTTATGTTTCAATTTTCCCATTTTTTTTGCAATTAGCCCTGTTCTTCCTACCTTCTCTAGAGTTTTCTGTAGATCATTCCATAAATATGGCCTGATTTTCAATAGTTCTCCTAAAGTAAGAGTGAATTGGATGGGTGTAGACATGATTGAATGGATGTTGTCTACTTCTGGGTTCTGTTCCGATCTCTTTACTTGAGTGGTTTTACACACTATGGACTCATCTTCGACGTTATCTCCCAGGTAAGATAGTAATGTTTTCAAGGTCAATGGTTTAGAAATTCTTGAAGCTTCTAATTTGCAATCCGCATACAAGGATTGTACATCCATGTCCATATCAAGAGGTAGGTTGTCTAATCAAACTTCCTCTATAGGAGCTGACTTCAGAGTTAGGATCCCATTGTTAATCTCTCTATCGTTTTTTCATAAGTGTCCTGGCCAGTATTCTTCTACGAATGGAATTCCGTCTAAGGCCTCTTCGTTGTCCGACACTATAAGTTCTGGTTCTTTTGTTTCAAGGTGGGATTCTACCTCCACTTTGGATTTTTCTTTATTGGTTCTTACCACGAGAACTTTAGGTTCTACCAACTCTCGAGCTTGGGTTTTTGTTTTTCTAGAAACTCTTGTATGATTCTTACCAAATTTTGATAAGGTTTAATATTAGCTGCTTCCATGTCTGGAGAAGGATAGTTTTTCCATTTGTTTTCCATGTTTTGGCCTGCTTTAAGTCTTGCTTGGTAAGCTTCCAAGGCTACATTAATAGGCTCAAAAATTTTGTCAACCAAGATTGATCCTCCAGATTTCACGGTGGATTCTTTGATTTCGGTTTCAGTTTCTTTCACCTTTGCTTGGAATAGCTTTTTTTCTTTCTCCTCGATCTCAGCCCGTTGTTTCTGTTTTCTTATCTTGTACCTTATGTTTCTGCTCCTTTTGGTCTTTTGAGAGGGAATTTTCGTATTCTCCAAATCATCAAAGGAGTTATGTTTTTTTTTGTTAGCCTGGGCTCTTGTGATTACCTTGATTGGAACAATCGGTTTGCTCTCAGATGAGCTACTAGGTATCACTTGGACTACATTCACCACTGTTTCACACTTGTTTAAAGGATTTTTAGGAAAATCTTTAGGGAAGTGTCCTCCCTTTTTGCAACATTGTATGCAATAAGCTTCAACTGGCTTAAGTCTCTTGTCAGTCTCTGGGCATTCATTTTTTCAATGATAATCTGTACCACAATTATGATAGTTTTAGTTCTTGGCTTAATCATGGGTCTTACCATAGGAGGTCTAACACCTTGATTGGCTACATAGTACATTGGTGCAAGTTGTGGTTTAGTATAAGTCACAGGTTCTTCGGTTGGTGGTGGATGTGAATTACACCAATTTCCTTCTACCATTACTATAGATGGACTAGGCTCAGCATAGGGTGTAACATGCACTAGTGCTTGTTTATCTATGAGTCCCTTTGGATGCATGTACTTTACAGGTACTGCATTATATCCTGGATATGGAGGTTGTTGACCCAACATCGGTCGAGGTCTTTCGATACCCATCGGTGGTCTTTCAGCTGGGGCCATATTAGGATGATATTTGTATATGGGATGTCCTCATTGGTCTCATGGTTGGTCCACTTACCCTCGATTGCACACAATTTTTGTGGCCTAATTGGTTGTCCCTGTTGAGGTATCCCTTGTCCTGGTCCCCTCATAGGTGCTTTTTGCATGTTATTCATCATGCCATTCATCCTTTTGAGCATGTCTTCTATGGCTATAAGTGGTGCTGCAATAGTCATTCCCACTTGTGCTGGTCTGGTGGATGTTGTTTTCTCACTTTGGTTATCCTTAGGGACATCTTCTTCATTGAAAATCTCACAATTTTCTCCTAAGTCAATAGCATCTGACACACACTCTTCTAGGGTCGTATGCTTCTTGCTATACAATATAGCATGAAGTTCTTTGTTTAGCAGTCCCTCTAGACACAATGATACTACTCTTTCCTCTACAGGTATCTCTAGCTATGGGCATCTTGCAATGTATTGTTTCATTCGTGTTGCACAATCCCTAACAGACTCACCTTGTTTTCGTTTAAAGTTGTAAATTTGAGCTATCGTATTGTGTTTGATCCCCGTTTTGGAGTAGTTACAAACCCATGAGCTAATGTATTCAAGTCCATGATAAACCTTGGTAGAATGTTTTGGAACCATGTCAATGATTTTACTTTTAATGTCATTCCAAACCCCTCGAATTGAGTATGGAAATCAAATATGCGTTCTGCTCTTAGCACTTGTTTAAAGCTTGCTAAGTGGTCATAGGGATCCCCAGATCCATTGTATTTTTTGACCCATTTTTGAAACTCAGCTGGTCTGACATGTCTATTTGGTTCAACTCCTGGTCTCTTGGCAATTGGTCTCATTTTGAATCCTTCAAACTAGTCTATTGAAAATAGTGTCTCATGTAGCCCTGGACTGGTTTTAGTGTCACCCAGTTTCCTTCGTGATGAGGTGGTTTCTGGTTTCTTAACATTACTCTCAGAAGATCTCTCACAGTGTTCATCTCTTCAACAAGTCTCTGGTTCTTGGCCAAATATCCAGTCCGTTATGGAGTACCCTTGGTATTTGGTTTGTTCTACCGCCTCAGGAGTCATCATAACAAAGTTATTGTTATAGCAATCCCTAAACAGGTAGGTTAGTAGATATGCAAATCCCTTGTATACAACCTATCAAGGTTGCTGGACAAGTTTTACTAAGTTTGGACAAAACTTGTTCAAGTTTAGCAACTGTTTTGTATCTGTAGACTCTGATTTCAAGAATCTCGCTTAAGTCTTAATTTTGTGATCCAAATTTCACCAACATTGATTTGTGTGGTCTACTTGATATTCTTGACCTTGTGGTATACTCAAATGTGCAAGATTATCAATTTTTGAAGCAGATGTAAATAATCGTGATTATTTACTCCAGCTATGTTTTTGAAAGTTTTTGTCCCAATCTTGACACAGATCTATTAAGTATCTCAACTTTAGAACCCTAGCCTAGTTTCATCAAGTCTCCACAATTTGTGGTTCAAATGGTCATCAGTTCTGTATCTGCAGAGACTTTGCAAATTTGGTCACAAATTTCAATCCAATGATCCAAATCTTACCAAATTTGATTTGTGGGCTTATTATAACCTGCTAAAGGAAGTGGTATGCTGACTTGGTCAAAAAATTTGAAAAATTGGATAGATATAAATAATCGCGATTATTTATTTCTGATAAATATTTGCATCTTTTTGGTCAATTGAGAATGTACACATGTCTATCACATCAATATAAGCCTATGAATCAAGTTTCATTGAGTTTGAACATGATTTTCTCCAATTTACACTCAAGTTCTCCAAAGTCAGTACAGACTTTGATTTTTGCCCCTATTTGGGTCAATTTTATGATCCAAATTCTATCACATTTTTACACATGTTATTTTTACACATGCATAGAGTTATTTTTACACATGCATAGAGTCTCTGGTACCACGCTTAGTTAGTTTTGAGCTGAAAGTAAATAATCACGATTATATACTCTAGGCCCAAAATGAGCTTTTTCTTTGCACATTTTCAATGGACAGTCTTTTCATGAGCTATTTTAAGCCTATGAATCAAGTCAAACCTAGGTTCTACTACAATGGGGTTGTGGAAAGTGTCCATTAACACTCTTATTTTATTTTATTTTTAATGGTTTTTTGAGCATTGGTCTTAAGACTTGTCTCGACTATCAATCAGTCTCAAAATCCTAATTTAGTTCTACAATCCTACAATCCTAAAGGCACTGCATGCGCAAGTAAGATTACTTCCAAGCTACCTCTACACAGCAAAAGACGACTATCTTAAGCTATGCGGTTCTAAAATAAAGTTTTGACTCTAGGAGATCCTAGAGGAATTTAAAGGATAAATTCACAAGATGCTCATGTTTTTCCCTAGTTTAGGTCTCTTCCATCCCCGGCAACGGTGCCAAATGTGGGACGGGTGTCTAACCTCACTCCTATTTTATTGCAGATGTAGCGAGAACCACGATTGCATGGAGGCTACAAGAGGTTGTCAAGCTCTTGGAAAACAATAGACAACTCGCATCTAACTCAAGCTACAGTCAAGTGACTGAAGTCACCAAAAGCCAATCGCTCATTGGCAAACAAATCACATCCATTATAGCATCAAATGACATCCAAATGTAACGAAACTTCTAGGACATGTTTATAAGACCTAAGCACACATGCTTATGGTCTCAAATCCCACTTTAGGTCAAGTGCAAAAATCACGATTATTAACAGTATTGGATTTTTGACCTAATAGTTTTTGACCCAGAATGCATCTAAATGCTTAGCAATGATGCCCCGATACCCCGTCTATGCTTATTTTTTTATTTTGAAGTGTAAATTCCTACTTACGATGAAATTAGACCGCAGGCCGCTGATGCCAAAAGCTACAAAACACTGTGAAGTTCTTACGTGAATGTGTAGATCTCTTACCTGCGGTTGCAATGCAACAGACGCTATTGCCTTGTGACAATCGGAGAGGGAGTAGGAAGCACGAGAAGTTCAGAAGTGAGCACCGTTAGCTCACGATGTGTATTTTATTATCCAAAACTTAAAAATAACGTACAAAAATTGGCTTTTAGAACTGAGCCAAGGTTTTTGTTGGTCAACACTAATAATCTGGGAGCTCTAACTAAATATAGGTAAGGACAGGTTGATAGAATTTGAAAGCTTGTAGCCCCGGCTCATCAATTACAAGGTTTATCCGATAAAAAGGAGTTACAATATTCTTGATTCATCAAAATAATAAATGTTTTTACAATGAGAGCTCCAAAAAAGTGTATCCAAGTTAGCTTGCTGCTAACAGTAGAAGCATTTTATCTCTCATTGATGTGTATGTATAAATTTTCTACAAAGAGCATTATGTGCATAACCAAAGGCACTTTTTTCCCTTTGGTAAATTCGGGTATGCAAGACCTTAGCTTTAGGTTTTCATTAATGTTTTTTGGATTTCAATAAATGGCATTTGGAGTTTATGTTTACACTTATCTTCAAGAAGCTTGGATTTTGAATAAAATGATCAAGAGACTTCTCTACAAAGGAGATGCTTTCTCAAGGATGCACAAAGAGCATGAATAGGTGAAATCCTTCCATGATTTTTCTCTTTTGTTCATCTCTCCATTTTCTATGCCTGGCTTAAGTAATTTTTGCTTCTAAGCTATGGTTATTTAGGGTTCAAAAGCTAGGTATACTAAATTTTCAACACTTTGCTTTGTGAAGATTAAATCATCAAAAAATTAGGTTTTATGTGTGCTAATCATAGGTAATTGGCCTTGACCTTAGATTAATGTAGTTTCATTGCTCATTAGTCCTAGAATCTTAGTGATAGTCTTAATACTCCATTCATTTTTAAACATGACCTAGGGCTATGATTAGGTTTTAGTCCTTTAGTCGATTTGCCATTAGCATCTCATGATGGAAGCAATAAAAATGAAACAATGAAGCAAAAACGTGTCAAGAGAAAGTAGCAAAAATGCTACTAGACACATGGAAAGAAAATTTCTATGTTAAGTTGTGTCCATGTGAGGCCTAGCGCCTTATTGGCACGTGGTAGGCGAGGGGAATCACCTTGGGTTGCTTAGTCAAGGGACTAAACTGATGCTCTAGGCTGATAAGGGTTATCCGTCACCTTGGTGGGCTAGTAGATTCTTGGAACACCTTCTTGAGGGTTCAAGGAGCCGAGAGTCGTACCTAGACTTTCCTTGGGGTGGTAGCCTTGTATTGTGCTTTATTTTTCAATGAATGACAAAAACAAAACTTCCATGAGCTTCAAAAAAGCTGTGATAATGCACTAATAGATTAGGAGCTTTTTTATAGCCCATAAACATGATAGGCTTGATTGACTTATTAACATTGGTCACAAAGTTTTTAGGCTAGTAGATTTATGAACTTGCATTAGCTTAGGGTCATAATTGATTGCTTGTGTTTCATGCATAAAACTAAAATTTCAAGTGGTTTAATCTGCGTGATAGTTTGAGTGTTTTTTTGCTTTATGTTGTCTAGTTTTTTACTATGATTCACCCATCTTTTAGAGGCAAAAAATTCACTTTGCATGATTGTTCATTGTACTTCGTGTTTTATTCATCCTTATTGTCCTTTGAGGCTCATTACTTGCTCTTATGTTGTGCAGCTCAACATTTCTTCCATGGACTTGATTTCTACCATGTCACCGTGTTGCTTCACCGGCACATGAGGACGTGCGCCAAATTAGAAGGGGGGAATATTAGCAATGGATAACATAGGCTACACTGGTTATGCATCAAGCGGGAGATATGCTACAGTTGTGCATAATATTTCCAACTCACTTTGTATAAGTCTTGGGCTCATTGGGAGTTCCAAAGGTTTATATGCTAGCTAGAGGGCTCAAACTTAAACCCATAGTAGAAGGGATTGTGGTGAAAGCCTTTAAAAGGAATCCTTTATGCAACGAGGCTTCATTCTTGAGTATCCACTCTTGAGGATCCGCTTTTGAGAGCTCTCTCTCTTTGAATGTTCACTATATGGATGGCCTAGCCTTGAGCTTAATGCCCATGCTTAAGAGGCTAGTGCTAATATATTGTAATCAGAGAACCATTCTTAATCTAATCTTTACTTTTACATTAGTCTACTTATTCTCTACTCCATTATGTCATGAAGTACTTCCATATTTCTCATTATTCTAGATTTGAGTATATGTGATGACTTCTTGCGATTAGCCACTCCTATCCTTCTATAAGCACTCGGTTTGCGATATTTAACATCACCAAATTAGGTTGATTAAATTGGTTCTTAATCTCATAATTAGTACGTGTGCCCTATTGTTTGCTTGTGTGTGGATAGGTTTTATGAAACTCTAGCACCATTCACCTCTTGTGTATATTGGCGTGTGGTGATTGGAGAGGCAAACACCAATGCAATTAGTGTGTGCTTATCATTAATGTGCTTTGTGTTTCTAGTCTATGGTAAGTCGGACTTCGATGGGCTTAATGCATTTATGTGATACTTGATTAATGATGTGATTAGAGTTAGTGATTTAATGACTAACCTCTATTGCATTGGATGAGCATACTCCTAAATCCTCTCAATCGATACATCCAATGCTCCTGCTTCCATGTCCTAGCGCCAGGTTGTCGATCCACAAATTGATAATTTTGTGTGGGTTGCGATTAGGTCGTTTCTACAATGCCTCCAACACCAGGAGACCTTAAAGAGAAGACACATAGACACACACCCGAGAAGAAGAGAATTTTATCATCATAGAAAACTATCTCAAAAGACCTTAAAGATCTATCTGACGAGTAGAGTTGAACTCAATACCTGTTTTTCAAGAGGGAAATGGATTAACCAATCTACCACACTTAGGTGATATAAAGGTTTTTCCATTTTCTCCTCTTATTAGCATGCACACACACACACACACACACCCAAGAAGAATAGAATTTCAACATCATAGTAAACTATCTAAAGAGACCTTAAGGAGAGTTGAGCTCAAGAGCTGTTATTCAAAAGGGAAATGGCATGACCAATCTACCATACTTGGGTGATCAAAAGGTGATTCAATTTTCCTCTTCTTTTTAGCATGTGCATGCACGCACACGCTAAACACGCATGCACACACACACACCCAAGAAGAAGAGAATTTCAATGTCGTAGAAAACTATCCTAAGAGACCTTAAATATGTATCCGACGAGGAGACTTGAACTCAAGACCTCTTTATTATAGCCGGAAATAGCATAACCAATCTACCACACTTGGGTGATAGAAAGGTTATACCATTTTCCCTCTCTTATTAGCACACACACAGACACAGTTGAAAAGACGAAAACTTTAAAGTCGTAGAAAACTACCCCAAGAGACTTTGAAGATCTATCCGACGAGGAGAGTTGAACTCATAACCTTTTATTCAAAAGGAAAAGGGCATAACCAATCTACCAAACTTGGGTGATAGAAAGGTTATACCATTTTCCTCTTCTTATTAGCACGCATGCATGCACACACACACACACACACACACAAGAACAACAAAATTTGAACATTGTAGGAAACTATCCCAAGAGACCTTAAAGATATATCCGATGAGGAGAGTTGACCTCAAGACCTCTTATTCAAAAGGGCAATGGCATAAGAAATCGACCATACTTGGGTGATAGAAAGGTTATACCATTTTCCTCTTCTTATTAGCGCACACACGCACACACCCAAGAGAAAGAGAATTTTAATGTCGTAGAAAACTATCCCGGGAGACCTAAAACTTCTATCCGACGAGGAGAGTTGAACTCAAGACGTGTTATTCAAAAGGGAAATGGATTAACTAATCTAGTACACTTGGGTGATCGAAAGGTTATACCATTTCCTCTTCTTTTTAGCACGTGCACACACACACACACACACACACACACACACAAGAAGAGGATAATTTCAACGTCATGAGGAACTATGCCAAGAGACCTTAAAGATCTATCTGACAAGGAGAGTTGAACTCAAGACCTCTTATTCAAGAGGGAAATGTCATAAACGAATCTACCACACTTGGGTGATAGAAAGGTATAGCATTTTCCTCTCCTTATTAGCACGTGCACACACACACACAACGAAGAAGAATAAAACATCATAGAAAACTACCGCAAGAGACCTTAATCCGACAAGGAGAGTTGAACTCAGTGGGAAGTATGGATCCTGATTAAACCTTTGTAATTTTTTATGTTAAAAACACACATTTCTATGGCCCCCGCTATGAGGAAAAGCCATCGTGCATGAAGAAAAATCACTCGCCAAAAACCAAAATTTTCACGGCCGATCAGTTGGCCGAAAAGTGGTAAAAAAACAGCCGTTTAGTTGGGCGGTTGGCCGGTGGTGGCCGGTGGCCGAAAGTCAATGGCTGGTGGCCGAATTCAAATCGGACTTGTCTTCTCAAGGATGGCCACACATGGGTGCATGAGAGAATTCAAGTCGGACTTGTCTACACAAGGCAACTACACACGACATCCCTTTTGGCCTATAAAAGGAGGCCTTGTCTACACACATTTTGGAGTGTGAAGTTGATGCAACAAGATGGGTGTGAGGTGGTGAGAGTGAAACAAGGCGGGAGCTCTATTAAGAGTGTAATCCCTTTGTACCCTACTTCTTCTTGAAATTACTAAAGACATTGAGTGGCTGCTTTCACGTGGATGTAGCCCACATTGGGTGAACCACGCATATTATTTGTGCTCTCTCTCTATGTCTCTCTCCCCCCCCCTCTCTCTCTCTCTCTCTCTAATCTCTCATGTGTGAAAATTTGTCTCTCTCCATTAAGTAAGCTACTCAAATATCTATTTAGCTACGTCCTATTTCCTAACAATCAAGACGTGTTATTCAATATGGAAATAGCATAACCAATCTACCACACTTTGGTGATAGAAAGGTTTTACCATTTTTCTCTTCTTATTAGCACACATAGACACACTCTCAAGAAGAAGAGAATTTTAACGTTGTAGGAAACTATCCTAAAAGACCTTGAAGATCTATCCAACGAGGAGAGTTGAACTAAATACCTCTTATTCAAGAGATAAATGGAATACCAAATCTACCACACTTGGGTGATAGAAAGCTTATACCATGCTTCTCTTCTTATTAGCACACACACACACACACACCCAAGAAGAAGAGAATTTTAACGCCGTAGGAAACTATTCCAAGAGACCTTAAAGATCTATCTGAAAAGGAGAGTTGAACAAGATCTATTATTCAAGAGGTAAATGGCATAACCAATCTACCACACTTGGGTGATCGAAAGATTATACCATTTTCCCCTTATTTAAGCACGCACACACGCACACACACAACCCAGAAGAAGAGAATTTCAACGTCGTAGGAAACTATCCCAAGAGACCCTAAAGATCTATTTGATGAGAAGAGCACAAGACCTCTTATTGAAGAGGGAGATGGCATAACCAATCTACGACACTTGGGAGGTAGAAAGGTTATTACATTTTCCCACAAGAGAAGAGAATTTAAACGTCATAGGAAACTATCCCAAGAGACCTTAAAGATCTATCTAATGAGGAGAGTTGAACTCAAGACCTATGATTCAAGAGGGAGATGGCATAACCAATCTACCACACTTGGGTGATAGAAAGGTTATACCGTTTTTCCTTTTCTTACACACACACACACACACACACACACACACACACACACACACACAAGAAGAAGAGAATTTTAACGTCATAGGAAACTATCCCAAGAAACCTTAAAGATCTATCTGACAAGAAGAGATGAACTCAGGACCTGTTATTCAAGAGGAAAATGGAATACAGAGCTACCACACTTGGATGACAGGAAGGTTGTACCATTTTCCTCTTCTTATTAGCACACACACACACACACACCCGAGAAGAAGAGAATTTGAATACCATAAGTGTAGAAGATCCGACTATCGAGGTTGATTGGGAGCAGGAGCCATGGCGTGAGTTGGGCATCCACACACACACACACACACACATAGAAAGTGAGTGAGTGAGTGAGTGAGTGAGTGAGAGAGAGAGAGAGAGAGAGAGAGAGAGAGAGAGAGAGAGAGAGAGAGAGAGAGAGAGATTGGCTTCTGGCACTAGGGCTTTGACATAAACAAGTTATGTTTTAATACTCTTTAGTCTAATAGATAAAGATGTAATGTTTTCATCAGCATGCATAGAAAGATAATACAGCTTCATCTTTAGACTCATCATTGAATACTTAGCTTTAGCACCAAAAACCATCTCTAATTGTATTTAGGCAGCACTAGAAGATTGCACGTCATCCAAATAATGAATATTAGTCATCTTTGAGAGATGTCAAAATAATACCTAATGCTTTCTCATCCTTGCGTTGTTGCTCGGTAGATATCGCACTTGTAACTGCAACGGTGGATGTGCCAGCTTCATCGGTGGATAGGGGTTTGACCACGCTCCAGAGATGCTTATGCATCAGATATCCTTTCACTTTAATTTTCCAGGTATGAAAGCCCATTCCATTGAATTTATCCACCTTTGATACCTTGCTTGATATGCTTTGTAGATTGAAGAGGGTTATTTTAATCATTCCAGACAAAAGCTTCTGATAGCTTCCTTTTTATATGCTATTGAAATTTATCGAATGATAGCTCATAGTTGCTCGTAGTCGAGCCTTGCCTACTACAACAATTGTTGTCTCTGCTGCAACCACCCTTTTGATAAGCTTGCCCAAAATTTCCAACAAACTTCATCGATTCAGGCAAGCGTTTTGAGAAACTTGTGAACCACCATTGCTTATCACCTTTGATGGCTTGGATTATGCAAAATAGAATTTTAGAATGCTATTAATTTGTCAACCTCATCCAAAATTGTCTTACAATGCGTTTTGAAACGTCGTGCATAGAGGCCTTTTCACGTGTCCGCCTAGGACCTGCTTAGAGACAACATTTTAAGAAGCTATGGGCAGAGCAACGTTACAAGAAGTTGTCTTCTTTTCCCTTTCTTCATCCTCCTGCTTCTCTTGTAGCTTCTTCCTTACCTCTTCCACTTATTCCTTTGTGAACATCTCTTGGGGAATTCCGTCCCATACCTCATCCAAAATCTTGAAATTCTTGATATATTCTTCGAATCTGTCCCTGGAGGTCTTTGAAGAGGTACCTATCATACTCTCTTCTGATGGTTTCCAAAGTTCATTAAAAGTCTCCTTTTAAAGCTTTATAGACTAAAGCTATTCATCAGCCTTTTAATCCTTGCAGCCCTCTGAGATTTTGTCTCCTTGATAAGTGTGTCTGCTTGGACAATAGTCTTTCCTTTCTTTGCCGGCTTTGGCTCTTCAATGGTCCCAACCTTCTCTTGAGTTGAGTGGCCACTTGCGGTGCCTTATGAGGTTATCCTCCTTGTCGGCTGTCAACCTCAGCCAATCATTTTGTGATGGAGGTAAGATTCATTGGCCCTTAGCTTCAATGGCTTCATAGACGACCTTTGTAAGCTTCTCTCCATCCTCAATGTATTTTGGTTACTTATCTCCCATCTTTACTATCTGTGAATGGATATACACTGCATAGTTAATCTGGTTTGGCTTCTTGACTTTCAATGCCCATGTGAAGGTTGTCGCCACCACACTAGGAGGCATTGTATACTTTTGTGGCCACCTGGTATATACATGGAAGTACTGATTTTTGAGTCTGGACATCCTTGCCACTCTTGATCCGCAACATCTTCGAATGTGTAGTTCTTTTTATTTTCCTTGTAGACGTGAATGCCGTCTAGTCTCTTGTTCACTTGATCCCCTTCATTGGAAATTTCTAAAGCGCTTGGGATCAACTCTGGAGTTACAATGATTATCTTCTTTGTGCCAGTCAAATCAGAGACTGTAGCAATCCCAGTTTCCTTGATGGTGTGACTAACTCCCACACTCTCTGGACATCAATTTCCACGGGTAGTGATTCAAATTACTTGTGGAGATCCATCATCTCCAAGATAGCTGCCACTGCTAGTTTCCTGGTGTAGTCATTCAACTCCTGAGGTATCATGGGGAGGTCTATGTGATTTCCTTTGGGATCCTTGAATGTCCCCTGAGATAAGCGGATGTCATTCTCCTAAAGCATATCATCATCTAACCATGAGGAGCTTGGCTTCAGAGCTGATGAAGGGATGAAAAATGGCTTTGCTTGCTCTATGTGCTCTTTGGAAGACATCCTCTTGTTCTTTGCAGGTGACTTGCCAGCTTTCATGGTTCCTGTTGCACTTAGTATTCCAAAATTAGTGTTTTTTTCATTTTCATCTGGTAATCTGACTTTTCGCTATCCAAATGACTTAGAAATTCAAACATGAGCTCAAGAGGATCTAAGGATGCCATGCATCTTGATAAACTATGATATTGATGCAAAATAAGCTTGGAAACATCCTACGTGTAGGATGTCTAAGTGCTCAAAATGATGTAAAAAGTTTCATGCACATAGTTCAAGTCTTGTGCATCACATTTGAGTGCTTGGAATTGAATTTGGATATCAAATGGTCAAGATTTAAACTGTATAGGCTTGTGTTGCACTCAGACGGTAGGGTGTCTCATACCATGAGCAATGATGTTCAAATGACTTGAAACTTTATGGCTAGCCTTAGTAGGTCATGATAAATACATGTATGACATCAAAATCTACCAAGAAGTTGATTTAACACTTGGATACATCCTACGTGTAGAATGTCTAACTACTCACAACTTGATGATATTTCATACAGTGATAGAGCATAGGTTGTACATCACCCCCTTGTCTTTAGAATTGAATTTGGATCAATTTTGAAGGTTTTATGGCCATCTTTGGTAAATTAGAGTTTGAAAAATCCAACTTTGGGGTTTTGAGGTAAAAAAATGATCTGTTTGGGATGAAACTTGGTGGATGGGCTTGTCCTGACATGCTAGATACCTAGCTATTGCAAAAATTCCACCAGAAGGTCATTTTTAAGCCTTTAGACATCCTACACATACGATGTCTATCTGGTGACTTTCAACATGTGACTTCACAGATGGCATGTGCATGCTTATAGTGTGTGTTTCAAGTTGCACTTGATTTGGATCATTTTTTTGTGTGTCTATGACCATTATTGGCTTCTATGCTCCAACTTTGTGTTTTCTGATGCATAGGAGGTCATAAGAGGTCCAAACTTGATGAAACTTGGTGGGTAGGATGCAAATAGCATGTGGAAGCAAATGATATGCTCAAAAGTAGGCTTGGGTGCATAACACTGGATGTGAGACATCCTACACGTAGGATGTCTCTTGCATGAAAATGAGGTGCTGGTGCTTTTGGATGATTGGTGTGTGTGACCTAAGCCCTCTTGTGCCCTATTTCAATTAAAAAAAGTCAAGAGTTTAGCTTCCAACTTCCTTTTTGACTTTTAGAGCCTCAGAGACGATTTCTGAGTCTTTGAAGCACTTTTCCGCGATACAAAACTTCTTGATGATGATCATCATAGCTTCATGTAGCCATGAGGAACCTTGCCATGTGGTTTTTTGCGCTTTTGGCTTCCTCGGTGCCCCGTTTGGCGATTTGTCGCTCTGAAATTACTCGTGGTTGGGTTGATAGCCCGCGAATGATTTGTAGTAGTATCCCACCATAGGAATTGGTTGTCGATGGTATGGATAAGCAATCATGAAGTTTGGTGGCAAATGGACGCTCCACTTGGCCGTGAGAGCCAAGTGACGCTTTGCGGTTCTGATGCCAAATCTGGACTTTTGACTTTTTTTGAGTCATCCAATGATCATGAGCTCTATATAGACTTATAGATCTCCCTGAGGAACACCTACTCATATAATATAGTAGCATTCCAGTGACTATTCCGGACTTCCCTCTTGTGGCCTTCTGTAGGGCTTTGGGAGACAGAGTTTCCATCTTTTACTTTACTTGGTATTTGAGGCCATAGGAGTGGTCACCTAGATTAGGGTTAACCCCCTATCAATTCTTGTTGGATTCTGGTTAGCGGTTAGGGAGCTACAAGCCTCTACAGGTCTCTACCTGCCTATGCTCGTGTGAACCCTATGTTGATCTATGCGTGAAAGTAACAATGTAGCATAAAAAGCTCAAGGTGTTGAGCCTACCTCTCATGTCTAGTGTTTGTCGATGGTAGATGCATAGCGTATGGACTCCTCGAAGCTCTATGCGCTTTAGGTCGCTAGAGCTCTGGCAATAGGGGAAATGAGCTTCTAAGTGAATTGAAAATAACTTATATTGGTTGTCCCCAAACCACTTTTCATGAAATTTGACATGTGCTCCTTAATCCTCATGAAACGCAGTTTAGGTTCAAAAATCTCGTCATTTGGACTTTGTTTGCCTAGTTTCTGGTAAATTTGATGATTCGGTCAAAATCTGGCCAAAACATGCTTTCCGCTACTTTTATATAATTGCACCTCAACTCTATCCTGGCTTCTCCTGTAATCATTGATCACCCCCATAATTCTTTTTTGCATTATGACTCCATTTTACCTGCTTTTTGTATTTTTGAAGGTTTTCTGCTGAAACTAGCAAAATTCAAAGGAAAATAGAAAAACCAATCCGAAAATATCCCAAAAAAGAGAGTAAATAAAAAACATAACACTAAATAACTTTATATACTCACTTGTGATTTTTATGGCTGGATTTCTTCATTTTACCAATATTTCACCTGAAAAATGGCTATTTTTACATATATACACACACGTAGAGACTCATTTTTGAGTTTTGGTCTCATATATTTGTAGACTCGTGCTATATAAGGGCATCTACACATGGGTTTGTCAAGAAAATATCGCAATCAAATGCAAAATCCCCAAAATCATAAAAATAATTCCCATTGAATGCGTTAAAAGCTCACTCGGTCCGCATTGAGAATGCCCCCCCCCCCCCACCCCCTCCTAGTCGGAGTCCTCCCGAACGACATGGTATCTCCGTGGGGTATGTGAAGTGCATGGGCTGAAAATTTGTGCTAATGCTGGCCTTGTAAGGTGGCCCTATTATGCACACACAATCAATGCATTGGAAAATCATGTTGTGCGAGAGAGGGGTATAATAATTGTGCTTATTGGCATTCGCTGTCGAGGTTTCCTATATTTGACACTCGTTCATCACCTTGTGTACCACCAGAGTTACCTTGTTGTTCATTTACTGTGGCGGAAAATTCCTGTTGTTACGTTGAAATGTTTGTGGACTTCGCTTTGACGCGCCAGACATATCCCTGAAGAAGAAAGTTGTTCTTTGTGGCCTTTGGTGCCATGTTGGCGGATCGCCGCGAGTAGAGGTCAAGACAGCGAGAACTCACTAACAAGATTGTCAGTAGAGGATGGAGCTCGACGCACAGGTGCGTGAAAGCATGAAGAGGGTGTCAACCTCTACTCAACCGACTAATGACCAAATCGTCTAGAGCTATAAAAACTAAGTCTATGTTCAAACCACTTGTTCCGTGACAGAGAAGGTCTCCTACAATGCTACCACAAGCCATATGCCTCTTCAACGGTCGCGAAATACCATGAAACTCTAGGGAAATCCTACATACCCTATTAGGCCACTATCCCTAAGGTCTCTAACCCCAAATCCTACCCCATACCCTTGGTGCAAAAAACATGTAGTAAAATAGGTTGGATTTTACAGGTCGTTATGTTGGAAACTTGATGTGGTTAATGCGTAGCTCTACTTGTTGTGAATGCGTGGATATGCTGAAATGCAGAAATGGAGGCCGTTTACTCATCGAAACCTCAAAAGAAGCTCGCGGGTGAATCTTGCAATGCGAAGCCAAATGCGGACAATGCCGGTATTGGCACGTAGCTCTCTCCATGGGCAACCCGTGGCTACTCTCCATTCGCAATTCCAATCATCGAAGTAACCCGTGGCTACTCTCCATTCGCAATTCCAATCATCGAAGTTCTCGTAGCATCAAGATAAACTCTCTCTCTCTCTCTCTCTCTCTCTCTCTCTCTCTCATATACATAGTACGCTTACACAGACTTTGTAGTTTTGAAAAGATAAGGGTTTTTTCATTAAGGTTACATTTTGGGTTTTATACCAACTTATTTGTACCAAATCCTACCCCATACCCTTGGTGCAAAAAACATGTAGTAAAATAGGTTGGATTTTACAGGTCGTTATGTTGGAAACTTGATGTGGTTAATGCGTAGCTCTACTCGTTGTGAATGCGTGGATATGCTGAAATGCAGAAATGGAGGCCGTTTACTCATCGAAACCTCAAAAGAAGCTCGCAGGTGAATCTTGCAATGCGAAGCCAAATGCGGACAATGCCGGTATTGGCACGTAGCTCTCTCCATGGGCAACCTGTGGCTACTCTCCATTCGCAATTCCAATCATCGAAGTAACCCGTGGCTACTCTCCATTCGCAATTCCAATCATCGAAGTTCTCGTAGCATCAAGATAAACTCTCTCTCTCTCTCTCTCTCTCTCTCTCTCTCTCTCTCTCATATACATAGTACGCTTACACAGACTTTGTAGTTTTGAAAAGATAAGGGTTTTTTCATTAAGGTTACATTTTGGGTTTTATACCAACTTATTTGTACCAAATCCTACCCCATACCCTTGGTGCAAAAAACATGTAGTAAAATAGGTTGGATTTTACAGGTCGTTATGTTGGAAACTTGATGTGGTTAATGCGTAGCTCTACTCGTTGTGAATGCGTGGATATGCTGAAATGCAGAAATGGAGGCCGTTTACTCATCGAAACCTCAAAAGAAGCTCGCGGGTGAATCTTGCAATGCGAAGCCAAATGCGGACAATGCCGGTATTGGCACGTAGCTCTCTCCATGGGCAACCCGTGGCTACTCTCCATTCGCAATTCCAATCATCGAAGTTCTCGTAGCATCAAGATAAACTCTCTCTCTCTCTCTCTCTCTCTCTCTCTCTCTCTCATATACATAGTACGCTTACACAGACTTTGTAGTTTTGAAAAGATAAGGGTTTTTTCATTAAGGTTACATTTTGGGTTTTATACCAACTTATTTGTACCAAATCCTACCCCATACCCTTGGTGCAAAAAACATGTAGTAAAATAGGTTGGATTTTACAGGTCGTTATGTTGGAAACTTGATGTGGTTAATGCGTAGCTCTACTCGTTGTGAATGCGTGGATATGCTGAAATGCAGAAATGGAGGCCGTTTACTCATCGAAACCTCAAAAGAAGCTCGCGGGTGAATCTTGCAATGCGAAGCCAAATGCGGACAATGCCGGTATTGGCACGTAGCTCTCTCCATGGGCAACCCGTGGCTACTCTCCATTCGCAATTCCAATCATCGAAGTAACCCGTGGCTACTCTCCATTCGCAATTCCAATCATCGAAGTTCTCGTAGCATCAAGATAAACTCTCTCTCTCTCTCTCTCTCTCTCATATACATAGTACGCTTACACAGACTTTGTAGTTTTGAAAAGATAAGGGTTTTTTCATTAAGGTTACATTTTGGGTTTTATACCAACTTATTTGTAAACCCTCAAATTCAAAATGAAGGATCTACTCTAATCTAATGGTAGAATTATGTACAACTTGGACGCTTCTTCAAAGCCCCAAAATATTACATGTAGAAAATGTTTTCCATCACATGAAAAATAATTACAATAATCCTGTCACTTAAAAGTTCTGGAAGTCCTAAATGTCCCGAGTTAACACTCCCCCCCTCCTAGCTCATGTCGTCCCGAACAGGTGCTGAGTTTTTCTTTGGGGTTCTTCTTCTTCAATGCCCACGTGAAGGTTGTGGCAATTGCACCAGGAGGCATTGTATACTTTGGTGGCCGTCTTGTACACACATAGAAATATTGATTGTATAGTTGGCACATCATTGGTCACACTCTCTGATCAACAAGGTCCTCAAAGGTATAAGTCCTCTTCTTCTCCATGTAGACCTTTACCTCATCTCGTCTCTTATTCACATTGTCCCCTTGATTGGAGAGCCCTAGAGTGCTTGAGACCAACTCTGGAGTGATGATGATCAACTTGCTCTGGCCTGCCAAGTTTGATATTGTAGCTATACCACTCTCTTTTATGGTAGTCACCAACTCCCATACTCTTTGTACATCCACTGCTCTTGGCAATCCTTCAAAGTAGTTGTGTAAATCCAGCTTTTCTAGTATGGCCGCCACTTACGGCTTCCTTGTAAATTCATTCAGCTCTTGGGGAATCATAGGCAAGTCCACATGATTGCCGTCTGGATCTATGAATGTCCCTTGGTAGAGACGGATGTCATTTTCTTCTAACATATCATCTTCTAACCATGAAGAGGTTGGCTTTAAAACTTCTTGAGGGATGATGAATGGCTCTGCTGCATCTATGTAATCTTTTGTGTACTTTCTCTTCTTTCTCCCTGGTGACTTGCTAGCTTGCATCGCTCCTCTCATATATGACATCGTCAATAGGTCGTACAAGGCGTGTGTGCTCCTCAAAGCTCTATGCGCTCTAGGTGGCTAGAGCTCTCTCTCACAAGGTGATAGTGGAAATGAGCTTCTAAGTGAGGTGAAAAAATCTTATAATGGGGGTCCCTGAACCACTTTCCATGAAATTTGACATGTGCTCTTAAGTTCTCGTGAAATGCGGTTTAGGCTCAAAAATTTCCTCATTTGGACTTTGTTTGGCCAGTTTGTGAGAAATTTGACGATTCGGTCAAAATCTGGACACAACACGCTTCCCGCTACATTCTCATAATTGCACTCTGACTATACCCGTAGTCATTAATCATCCCCATATTTTGTGTTTTTCATTACGACTCCATTTCACCTGCTTTTTGTATTTTTGAAGTATTTTATCCAGAAATTAGCAAAATTAAAAGGAAAATAGCAAGATTAACCCTAAAAAACCCCAAAAATCACAGTGAATGAAAAACATCACACCAAATCACTATATACACTCACTTGTAATTTTATGGCCGGATTTCTCCGTTTTATCAATATTTTTTCTTAAAAATGGCCATTTTTACATATATACACACACCTAGAGGTCTATTCTTGGCGTTTGGCCCATATATCTATAGATTCATGTTATATAAGGTCATATACACAAGGGTTTGTCAAGAAAATCTTGTAATCAAACATAAAACCCCCAAAATTGTCAAAAACAATGCCCTTTTTTCTGCGTTTAACGGTCACTGGGTCCTCATTGAGAATGGCTCCTCCCTAGTTGGAGTCCTCCCTGACGACATGGTATCGCCTCGGGGTATGTGCAGTGCATGGGCTAAAAATCCGTGCTAATGTTGGTTGTGTAATGTGGCCCTATTATGCATACACAGTCAATGCATTGAAAAAATTGATGCAATTCAAGAGAGGGGTATAAGCAATATGCTTATTGGCATTCATCGTCGAGGTTTCTTGTTGTTACCTGATTTGTTTGGAAGATTTTCTTTGCAATTAGAATTTGTAATTTTTCCACCCTTTGTTTGATAGTCTTCTCTATGAGGGATCTTTGGTTTTCGGATAAGGTTGATATGGCCAATGTTGTTTTCACTGAGTGTTGTTGACCTCCTTTGCGTTTCCAAATCTTTGGTATAGACATATTGTTGTAGATTTTTGTTGTCTGCTGTGTGATGTATTTGGTTGCCATTGTTTCCTTTTTGTTGTTGGCTTTTGTATGATGATGACCTGTTTTTCATTTGCCTTTGCAGTCATCTCGACTTTGTCCTTCTTGGGCGCCCAATTTTGTTTTGTGTATCTGTTTTGATAGGGTGCTTTGGGGTGCCATATCAGTAGGTTCATTGTTGTGGAAGGTTTGGACCTCCTTGTTGACTGAAGCCTTGTGGGCATAGTTTCTTTTAGCTCGACTTTCTTTTCCAAAATTGAGCTACCTTTTGGGAGCCATACTTAACATTTGTGACTTTGATGGAATTGTGCCCAAGTCAAATCCTTAGCACGCACCCACACTTGCCTGTGTTGCTGCGGTTTGTTTTGTACCATTGTTGGTTGCGTATCACTTTTGATTAATTGACCCTGAGGAAGCCACACTTGACAAGTGTTATTGTGTTGATGCCTAGCTTTGGTGATTTTTGAATCTTTAACCCAAACCTTGCGCTTTGTAGCGACTATTTTGACAGGTGGCTTCCACTATTTTTCAGGCTCCTCCTTTGGTTCCATTTCCGTTGTGGTGGAATCATGTTGTGGCAACTTTGCTTGCTGATACAATGCGGAATATTCTTTAGGATACAGAAGTGGTTCTTGAAACCCCTATCCATTAAAGATTGCCTGACCATGAATCAAGTCCACATTGACTTTATGTTTGATTAGCCATGGCACCCCCAAAATGCAACGATGTGAGGCTTGTATGTATGGCAATACATGGAACTTGTGCTTGTATTCATGGCCCTGAACCATTATTGGAAGTATTACTGGAAAGTCAGTTGTCACTCTGCCTTCTTAACCGCTTGTAAGCAACACTGTTCTTCAATTATCTCTGTAGGTGGCAGCCGATCAAACAGTTCAGGCTGATGATTTTGGACTTGGCTCCTATATCCAACAATGCATGGGTTTCCACTGATGTATGACATATGTGAATCCTGATGAAAGGATCCATATAGAGATCATCATAATCCTCCTCATTCTAGGCTATTTCTTGTACAATGAGTCGCACTATTTCTCTTGATTCCCTTGTTTCTCCAATCATGTTTATCTCTGAAGTAGGTTCTTGATATTTTGTTCTTTACACCTCCTTGTTCGGTAGCGGTGCAACCTCTGAGGAACAAGTAATATGTTCAAGCGGCATGTTAATTAGCATGTTGGTTGAAGGTGTAAATCAAAACATAATCCCCAATCTAAATCTTCTTTTTTTTCACATGTGTGTCGAAGAATTCTTTTTGGCATCTTTTTAACACAAATAAGGCTGCTATCGTCTGTAAACGAAGCTCTTCTAAATTTTCTAGCTCATCTCGGATAACTCATGTCCCATACACTTTAATTGCTTGGCAATTTGTAACGTTGGTAAGAATTCAATGGGTAAAATAGTGTTCAATCCAAAAAAAGATTAAAATGTGTCATGTGTAATTTGGTTTGTAGGCTACTCTATAAGCCCATAATGCCGAATGTAGCTTCTAATCCCAATCCGTTCTAGATTCACTCACAATCTTTGTCAACACTGTGCACAATGTCTTGTTCGTGGCCTCGGCTTGTCCATTAGCTTGTGGATGATAAGGTGCCAACTTCCTATCAGTAATCATGAATTTATCTAAAAGGTTTTCAATTACCTCATTCAGGAAATGTGTACCCCTATCAATTACAATTTCTATGGGCATTCCATACCTTACAATGAGAAATTCATAAAGGAATTGTGTTGTAGTTCGAGCATCAGCCTTGATAGTTGTCTTGGATTCAACCCACTTTGTGAGATAGTCGGTTTTGCCACAATGACGTATTGAGCATGTGATCTATACACTAGAGGGTTAACAGGACCTACAAAGTCTATACCCCACTTAGCAAAAGCTCGTGTTCCCATCATAGGCCTCAATGGCATCTCATCTTTCTTTATAGGAATTTTAGTGCGTTGGCACTCTTCACACCTCCTAACAAACTCCTCTCCATCTTGTGACAATGTTGGCCACTATATTCCCGAAATTTGTATAATCGTTACTATTATTACTACCAAAAAATGATGCCATGTCCCTCCCTTGTGAGCTTGGTCTAGGAGTGGAATATACTCCGATTCCAGAGCACACATGCGCAACTCATTATCCATGGAACGTTTGTACAATTGATCGCCATCGTGCTTCCATTTCTATGTCTCTCATGCGTGATTTTTACATTCCTTCAGGAAAAACCCTCATTGTCAAATAGTCAATCAAATACATTTTGGTTCTGGTGTTACTTGGTAGCATGTGGTGTAATCCACAAGTGGTTTGATTTGATAAAATGCACAATCATTACCATAGGTGTTAAATCCAAATGTTAAAACTCTCACTATGTCTTCCAACCATCTTGGCACCATTTCAACATCGAAAAGATAGGCATCAAGTAGGTCATCCTCAACCCCCATTGGCTCTGGATCTGCCCGCATATGGGTTGTTCCTTTCTTCACTACCACGGTCAAGTCAAACTCAAGAAAAACTATAAACCATCGAGCAATTCTCCATGTGTTACATGGTTTATTAACCAAGTATAGCAATGCTTGGTGGTCCACAAAAAATGTGAACTTGTTTGCTAGCAAATAATGACTGAACTTCTTTACCGCATAGATCATGCCTAACCCTTCTCTTTCTATGGTCATATAGTTCTTTTGTGTGCTATTGAGTTGTCTATTGGCATAGTATATAGGAAAATCCATGTTTCTCTCTCCTGGTTGAGCCAAAATACACCCTATTGAAAATGTTGACGCATCCACATGCACATGAAAGATCTTAGACAAATCCGGTGCTTTCAAAATTGGTGCTCATACCAAAGCATCTTTCAAATTTTGAAAAGATTCTCCACAATGATCAGTCCAAATAAAAATTGTTTTCAACCCATAGAGAGGTCTAGAAATCACTGCGTACATGTATATGAATTGATGATAATAACCGCAATGGCCCATAAAGGATTGAGCCTCCCTGGAAGTCTTTAGCTTAGGCAACTCTACTATAACTTGGATTTTAGCCTCGTCGGTAGATATGCCATTAGCTGATATTATATGCCCTAGAGTTTTTCTCTGCCTTGTCATGAAAACACATTTTTCTGGATTAAGGCAAATTCTATACAACTTGCATCTCTAGAATACCTTTGTAAGATGTTCTATATGTTGTTCCCTTAGCAAGGAATATACCCACAAATCATCCATGTAGATATCCAAAATTTTCCTCATATATTCTTTGAATGCATGAGTCATCAATCTTTGAAAGGTAGCTGGAGCATTGATTAAACCAAATGCCATAACCCTAAAGGCAAAAATGCCCCATTGAGTGGCAAATGCAGTCCTATGTTGATCCTTCGATTTAATACCCAATTGGTTATATCACAAAAAACCATCCATGAAACTGTATGCCACCATTCCTGCTACTCTTGACAATATATGTTCGGTAGTAAAAGGAAGAGGGTAACTATTGGTATCGTGACAATGCTAACCTTTTTGAGATTGACGCACACTCTTAATTTTCCATTCTTTTTGGGTACTATTGCTATCGAGGAGACCAAATCTGTGTGCTCACTTCCTAGAAGTGCATGAAAACACTACCTAGATCAACATAATGTCAATCGAGGACACAGATGACACGATAGGCACAAGGAGGAAATCTCTTTAGCTTGTCAGGCTGAGACCATCCTACACTTACAACACTCAGGAAGGCCAACTAAACCACAATCAAGAACCTCACTGCTCTCAACTACACCACCTAGCCACATACACACATACGGAAGGTAACTCACCTAATCATGCCGGATTCATACGAAACTTAAGGAACACCATCCCCTCACTAGGATACACATGTCCCTAAGCTTCTACACTCAAAACCCATCTGCTGAAAACGCGTAGGATGACAGAGCATAATTTTGAAAGTGCCTGAAACTGAAATTTATGAGTACCTATGCGTAGCTTATGTCGCCACGATTCTATAGACTACTAATAAGTAGAAAACAGACATCGTTTGATACACTTACGGCCACAAATAGGTTGTAGATGCGTCGGCATGTGTGCTTCGTCTTGCGTGGAATGCTTGGCGTCGTCGCGTAGCTCTCCTCGAGCCTACAACAATGGTGCAGTCGGATCTCCAATGTGTTGAGCGAGCCGGGCGTAGCGAGAGGATGAAGCTCAAGCTCACTCTCTTTCTCTCTCACACACAGTAGACGGCAGCACTAAGTTTTGATTATGAAAAAGTCTTTTTTACAAAATGACCTAGGTACCTTATATACTAAGGCTACCTTAGGTTTAACCAAAAAATGGGGTTGAAAGGGTCAAATGGCTTTGTATTTACAATCTGGAAGTGCCATTGCACCCCGGCTTCTGAAACTAGAATTACTACTCATTACAAATGACGTTTATATCCATAATCCGCAGCATTTCATAACTCGCAAAAGATAAGACTTTGGTACGAAAATTGAGTTATGTTGTGTTGTTGACCCAGCTGTCAACATTCCCCCCTTCCGCGTTCTTGTCGTCCTCAACATGACCTGATTGTCAATGGCGATGTGGTCTTTGCTGTCGTTTTGTTGTTGAAAAGAAAGTATAGACTATAGCCTTGTCTTGTTCGTCCAATCCGATGTACATAGTCTTCACATGATTCAGGAAAATCATAATTGATGACGAACTTTATGTCTTTCACATCCACGCTCCGAGCTGCAGCATCTGTTTTCGTCATTATAGGTCTATTGCCAGATCTAAATTCAAAAAGAAACCAATGTTGTTTAACTTGACTCTTATCATCACGGATATAGAAAGCTCCATCCATCACTTGCTCTAGCAAATCTGTCAATTCGGAGTATTTGTGATTCTCAGAAACAACTTCTACAATCTGTAGAATTGAGTGATTGGCTTTCTGATCTTGTGAACCAATGACAACTTTGTAAGGTTTTTGTAGAAATTGTATGGCTAAACCCTTAACTTCTTTAGGCCAAGTTGCACTCCAATGCAAAGTCTGTCTATCAGGCCGAATCCTGGACTTTATTATTCTAATTTGAGGTTCAAAACCCTGCCGAGCATTCTATGCGCATTATCAAGGACAAGCTTTTTAGATCCGCTGATTACCCTTATGTCTGCTCTTTGTCATTGAGGACTTCTTTGTTCCTGAGTTATGTTGTGTTGTTGACCCAGCGGTCAACACTTTGCTGTTGTTTTGGCTTCATCTGTTGCACTGCTTGTATCTTTGTCGAACCACAACAAGAACTATGATCCATTAGAGCGGACATTTATCATCATAACCATTCATCTTTTGAGATCCTCTGATTACTTTTATGTCTGCGCTTCTTCATTGGGGACTTCTTTGTTCCTGTGCAATCATGTTGTTAGTTTTGTTTGCAGCTTTGTCATTGTAGGCCATTCTTCGACTCGCCATTGTGGAGAAGTATGCTATGATCTGAAATTGGTGCTCCAATTCATTTGTCAATTGATTTGAGTAGAATTTCCTTATTGTTGATGTAGAAGGAATATGTACAGGAGGATGGTGATAGGTGTCTTTAGATTAGGGTCTAAAACCTGGATGACCAAAGGGAAAAAACTTGGTGGGAAAAAAAATGCCTTTGGTATACGCTCTTATTGGAGTTGAGCAGGTGAACGTGAAGTACATGTTCATGAAAGGTGAGTGCTTGGGTGAAACACGGAAAGAGTGCCTGATGCAAGTGCCAATTATGGGACACTCTATATGCATATGAGAAATTGGTCAACAAAAGCATGCAATGTGAAAGAAGGAGATGATGGGTGTTTTGAGGAATAAATGTAGCACATGTGACATCAAAAGATGTCTCAATAGCTTCCACCTTTCCAAGAAGGGTTTTCGATGAAGAAGTTTCTCCACTCGTATCTCACTGTGCTCAGTACGTGAGTGTCTTTTGGACCTTCTCCTTCACTTCACCAGACTTAAGTACTTAGACTTCGACTCTTTTGCTCACCTATACCAACATGAGCGACACAACGTAAATATGCTCAACTCTTCCAGCTTGAGCAGTACCTAGAATAGCTAAGACGCTTAGACCACAGAGAATATTACTTGAAGCTTTGGGACTAACACCTCACTCATTTTGTGTCTTAGCTACTCGACTCTGACTTGTATGACTTGTCGGTTGCATGATGACACTGCTTTGGGACAAGTTCTTCGGCTGTTGTAGTGGCTGCTGAGACATACTTCGTGAAGTTTCATCGTTTCCCTGTACCTTCTTCTCTTTGTAGTGCTCAGGCCTCTCGTCAGTCTTTTCTTCATGTGGATTATGGATTTTTTTATTTTTTCTTAATAATAAACAAAGAAAATCTTAAAACAACTCAACAAAAGAAAATTCATTCAAATAGAAATCTAAATGCTATATACACTATACACATGTCCCTAGGGGCTCATATATGGATTTTGTCCCCATACTCCTCTGTAACTCTACTATGAGGGCATATACTCTAAATTTCGCGAAAATTTTATCACAATAAAATGCAAAAATTCAATGCATCTCACAAAACATTGCCCTCTAATAGTCATAATGTTAGGTCCACATTCAAAATTCCTCCCCCCTTCGTATTTGGAGTCATCCTTTACGGCAGGGTATCGCAAAGGGTATGTGTTGTGCTTGGGCAATTAAAATTTGTGCCTATGCAGGCCTTGTAATGTAGCCCTATTATGCATACACAGTCAATGCATGGAAAAGATTTATGTTGTGCAAGATGTGGGTATAAGAAATTTGCTTATTGGCATTTGTTGGCGAGGCTTCTATTCTAAGCAATGTAATGGTCTTTGAAGCTCCTGTATCGTTGCTTGATTGAAGCGACTTACTCTCTTCTAACTGTACTATAATCGTAGGAAGAATTGTAAGAATTCAAGATGCGATGCACTGACATCAGTTTTGTTGTTCTTCTTTGGGACCCATTTCTTTGTGATTATTGGTTGTTTTGTTGCTGACCCTCGTTTGGGAACCCATACTTGCCCGTGCTTCTTTTGTGTTTGAAGAGACTTCTTTGGGATCCACCTTTTTGTTGTGTGAGTCGACAGTGGTCTTTGCTTCAGCCCTTGTACGCTTGGTTGGGGTCGGGATTCAGGCTTTGAAAGTTGATACTGTGGTTGTTTTGGAATCCAAATGAATTCCTGATTTTTTTGTGCTTGAATCAACTTCTTTGGAGCCCAAACCTGAGTTGTGAAAGCTTGCGACTTTGTGGTATTCTTACCCGTTCGTGCACGCTTTCCTTGTTTTTGTTTTGGTGTTGGATCTTGTGATTTGTCATTAGAGATCTTTGTCTTCTTGATCCATATCTGTTTTTGGCCGATCTGGCTTTTTGGTATCCAGATTTGTCGAGCTTTTTGGCTTTGACTTGTTGTCCTGTTCTTTTGACTTGTCATGGTTTTTGCTGAAGGGGTTGGTGATAGTGATGGCCTGAGTTGATGATAAGGGATGCCATAAGATTCATCACTATCGCTAATATCCTTAGAAAGGTTGACTTCTTGTACTTTCCCTTGATTTTTTGTCTGGTAGTGGAAAGTTACTGTCTGTTTGCTCGTGGGTGGTAGTTTCTTGGAGTACTTTTCTAGCCCATTGATTAGAGCATTGTTAGCTGGTTGCTTTGGTTGTATTCC
Source organism: Adiantum capillus-veneris (assembly GCF_014529385.1). Taxonomy (NCBI): domain Eukaryota; kingdom Viridiplantae; phylum Streptophyta; class Polypodiopsida; order Polypodiales; family Pteridaceae; genus Adiantum; species Adiantum capillus-veneris. The sequence goes on from NC_140950.1 coordinate 111,062,940, forward strand.
TCCTAACTGAGTCTTTGCATCCTTATTAGGAGCCATGTATGAGGATGATTGTGGTGGCTGTGTCTTCATGGAGGACATTGGAATCCACTTTTGATGCACTTTATTCGTGTAGCGATGACATTGATTCCCGGGTCGTTGATCTTCTTGAAGCTCGAAGTGTTCTACAGAGTCATAGAACTCGTCGTCTTCTTCATCTTTTGATTCTCCACATTTCTTTGTTTGCTCCTTATGTCAAGAGCTTGTTGATGTCTGGATCTCTTCGTTTTTCTGGATTACACTCACTGCAAAATAAGGAACGACATCATAGCCATTTTCATCACAAAACTTTGTTGTGGGAGCATCTTCCACAACGCACACGTTCAGAGTAGCCAAGATGTGTTCCCATCCAAAAGGCTCTAACTCTTCTTCAGGAAATGGTTCTGGGATATAGTCGCTATCCTCTATAACCTGCTCTAGGATACATTCCTCGCGTTTCAACCTACCACATTGTGAAGCTCCACACATCCACAGTTCTTTAGGCTTACCTAACCAAGATGGAAGTTTTGATCGTGCTACTGTGGCGGAATCAAACTCCTCTACCGGTGTTCTCGTCACATCCCTATAGCTATGGTCCCTCAAGTTTATCTTTGTTATGGTTTCGATATGTCTCAGGTATATATGGTCATAACCCCAATCTTGGACCATTTTCAATTGTCGCATGAATGGTCTTCCCAGAATGATGTCATAGTTGTTCTTCTTGCCAAAGTCAACAACAACAAAAGTGTGTTCATATTCAATGCCACAAGAAGTAACAAGTACTTTTTCTAGCAGTCCTATGGGCTTTTCCTTGTGTTCGTCTATAAGCTGCAGGGTCATTCGTGTGGATATCAAGGCAGGTTTTCCCCATTTTTTCCAAACCTCTTCGGTTGCAATGGCCACACCAACTCCATTGTCAAGGATTGCCATGGTTTTTACACCATTGAATTCCATAGGAAGGGTGGTGTTTCCATCTTCTCCCTCGTAATACTCGCCTACCTTGTTTAATGGCACTGGCCTAGTATTTAGTTGAGGCATTTCAAGCTCTTTGATGCCTTCCTCGATTTGCGTCATTGGGGTTTTTACACCAAATTTATCTAGACATTTACCCACATTAGCCCACATGTTTGGTCTTATTCTGAGCAGCTCGGCTAACATTATTGTACAGGTGACTGAGGTAGATAGAATATCTACTAGCCCCTTTGAATCGATGGCTTTGTTGGGAGACAATCTCTGTGATGGGACTGCAACCACATCTGACTTGGTCTCGTACTCTCCCATGTAGGAAGGTAGTGTTCTTAGCAAATGGGGTTGACTATCCATAGATTGTACAGACCCTTTGTCGCCCCAACACGATTGCATGTCTAGATTCATTTGAGATCTAGTCTCAAATTCCTCTATTGGTGGTAGAAACACTCCCCGTTCATCACCAGTCTTGTCTACTCGTCTTCTTAGGCCATCGGCTTCATTGGCCTCTCTGACTTGTTTCCACAATTTGTCAAGACCATCTATCTCTTTACAATCCTCAGGTATAGCTTGGTGAAATCCCTTCGTAGAGTTATCCGTGGTATTCAGTACTATCCCTGGTTCTAATGTTGGGTCTTTGAGGTTTGGTCTGTGCTCATGACTAGAATCTTGCTCTTTTAGTTTCTGGTTTGGTGGGATTACTTGTGTAGGTATGACACGGATCACATCCTCAGGTTTTGCAACTGGTGGTTCTAGTAAAGCTTGGGCTGTTTGAATCATTTTCTTGCACATTTCAAACCTTTGCTTTTCTAGTCCCGCATAGGGATATGTCATCCACCTGTGTTCTTGGGTTTGGTTGTTTTTGAGCCTCACATCATAGGATTTCAAGAGGGCATCTAATGCCTCATTAACCTTCTCTGCCAACACAGATCCTCCTGAACTAGCACTTCTCGGTTTCTCATTCGTGGATGGTTCTTCTAGAGTTTTAACCATCTGTGTAAGAGAAGGTGCCTCCTTTTCCTCATGTTGTTTTATCTTCTCCTCAGCTTTGGTAAGCTTCTCAGCTAGGGAATTTTTCTCTCGTTCCCTGCATGCTTTCATCCTAGTCTTTCCAGCTTTCCAACTATTTTGTTTGCTCTTGGTTTTCTGACTAGGTGCGTCTGTATTTGGTCCATCATCTGTCTTTGGACTCGTGTCACTTTCCATGTTCTTTGTCTCTGGATTCTCATCATCTTTCTCTTGAGCTTGTGCTCTCCTAACCACTTGAACTGGTACGACATGTTCATTTTCTGAGCTACTAGGTAGTTGAACAATCCCTGATACATTTGTCGTGATTTTCCTGATTTGGTTTGGTTTTTTTGGGCAGTCGGGGATTAAGTAAGTGATGCCACACTCAAGAAAATAGGCATTTACTTCAGTAATCTTCGTATGAGGACATTGTTTGACCAAGTGGTTGTCACGAGTTTTGTGACAATCTGTCTCTGGTTGAGGAGATTCTTTTAGCATTTCCTCTTGGCTATAAGCAAGCCTTGACCTAGATAAGCCGCTATTTGCAATGAATTGCAATGTCCTTTCGTCCATTTCATACCTTCTTTCTTTCGACTGAAACCCAGGAGGTGGAGGTTGTACAAGCCTCACCACTCCATGTGTTTCTCTCACATTTTGTTTCTCCACCTTACAAGAGGAATCAACCTCTTGACCAAGTCATCGATAAGCTTTTCTTGATCAGTAGGTGCCGTTGGCTTGGCAATGGACTCACTTATCTGTGAAACACTGTGCTGAGAGGATGTGTCATCTCCTTGACTCTTTAAGTCCTTTTCTTTGTATGCCTCATAGTTATCCACTAGATAAAGAGCTTCTTTGATCAACTCGTTTAGCATCATCCTCCTTATCATATGCAGATCCTTCTGAAGGCCCGCATGTCTCATTCCCTGGATAAAGATCAACATCAGTCGTGCTTGCGTATGTAATTCCGCTCTCGGACAGAGCTTAACATATCTCTTGAGCCGTAATGATGCTTTGCGTACTGATTCATCCTCTTTCTGTTTGAATCTATGGATTTGCGAGACCGTGTTGTGAGCAATGCCTTTTGGCGAGAATTCTTCAGTAAACTCCTCAAACAGCTCATCTAGGGTCTCAAAATCCCATTTTTCCACCGAGTCGAACCATGTAGCTGCATCATCTTCTAGAGTCAATCCAAATCCCGCAAACTGTGTCGCAAAATCTGAAACTTCCTCTGCTCTAATCACTCTTCTAAAAGCCGTTACGTGATCTCTCGGATCTTTATCTCTGTAGTATTTTCTGTTTACCCATTTCTGGACTTGGGATGGTCTGACTCGTCGATTGTCTACAAGTATAACCAGAGACTCTCCCAATCCTTCTCTCGTTATCGCTCTTGAAGGGAATCCTGGTGGCTCTCTTCTTGGAATTCCTATAGAAATTCTCGTGTTTGGTGGAGGCATTTGTGGTCCTTCATTGCCCAAATATCCACCTCTTTCTAGTACAGTCTGTGGATTTGTGCTTTCTACAACTCTGTATTCTCGTCCATACTTGTCGACAACTATAGATCTCCATTGACAGTCGACTCCGTATGTGTAGACATATAAGAGCTTATAATCCGTTATCTCTTCTAGGTATGGATCTGAGCACCTATAAATATTGACCTCATTGTCGTCAATGTATCTATATAGTCCTTCACTCTCATGACCAATCATCCAAACTCTCTCAACAAGATGGGTCTTTATCAATTGCAAGTTTGGAAGATCCATTGTGTGAGGATATTCCTCTATCGTCGGGATCTCCAAGCTTGTGTAAGCTGCATTTGAATCTAGGGTAGACATGATTTCTAGGCTTAAGAGCTTTTCCTTGGTTCAAGTAGACTTAGTCCACTGTGTTCAAGTGCTTTGGTTAGGGAAAAGTCAAAACTATGTCCAAAATCGCAACCGTTTCGTCACAATTCTCGCAAATTGTCGCTTTTAGACACCCCTGACTTCCGGATGAATTTTGAGGCCTCAAACAATGTTTTTTTCAAAGTTGAACTAAATGGTTGCCCTAATATCTGTAGAGCCGCTCTCGGGCTACGTTTTGCTCTAAGATCTGTAGAGCCGCTCTCAGGATACGTTTTGATATAAAAACTTTTCCGATCCGATACCGTTTGTGAAAGTTATGGCCAAAACAGTGAAATGCAGTTTAGACTAGTCAAAATGAGTCCAAATTCAATTTTGAAAAAAGATTTGGGATCTCTGTGAGACTGTGAACACTTCTGTATGGTCAAAGGTACAGTTGGACCCTAAAATTGGCATGGAGACATCCTACGTGTAGTATGTCTTTTTGCTCAGAATGACTTGAAATTTTCACCCCAGTTTCTCCTTGATGTGCTGATCACAGTGGTGTGCTCATAAGTTGGTTTGGAGTCCTAAATCAAGCGTAGTTTGTCTAACTGCTCAGATTTTGTCCAAACTTGACCCCAAGATTCTCCTAGTGCTCAGCAACCCAATGGTATGCTCAAAATTGAATTTGGATGCCAAGAGGTCAAGATTTGGGCTGCATAAGCTTCTAGTGTACTCCAAGAGTAGGATGTCTAACAATTCTTGCCTTTGCTTGGTAAATAGGTCAAACAAGGTCCAAATTCACTTTTGAAAAAAATTCTGGAATCCTTGAGACACTTAGAACCTCCCTATATGGCCAAAGTAGAATTTTGACCACTTTATGACCCTGGAGACATCCTATGCGTAGGATGTCTTTTTGCTCTGTTTCAGCTCAAACTTGCACTACAGCTTCCCCTTGACGTGCTTAACTCACAGCTATTTTTACTTTTTGATTCTGACACCTCTAGGATGGTCAAATGATCAAGAATTTGTTCCAAAAGCTTGATGTCTGTTCTGATGAAATCCTAAGTCAAATCAACTCCAAATTGGACCAAAATTGACTAGGAGGCTTGCCTAAGGCTATACAACACCCTGCTATGTCCACAGTTTGAATTTGGCCTCTAAATCATGCCTTAGACATCCTATACGTAGTATGTCTAACTGCTCAGAATTGCCCCAAATTTGAACCACAGACTCTCCTTAGGGTGCTGACCACAGTGGTATGCTCAAAATTAAGTTTGGAGTGGTATGGCTGTGAGAGTTTGTGAGAGAACTCAACAAAAATTATATGAAGGAGTTAAACCATAGATGCCATGAAGACTAGGGTTTGGAAAGAAGTGCAATCAAAGAAGACTCACTCTTTCTCTCTTGCACTCACACACACAAAGAAAGAACGCAAAAGAGAATGCCAAAACAATACGAAGATGAAAACATCAAGGCTATGGTCATATCGTATCATGGGTAATATGAAAGGGTTAATGGATGAGTTAATGGCATTCAATCTTGGCTGACCAAATAGGCTACGAATTGTTCTTTGGAATTGTAGTTTTGTGCTTACCATAATATATATATTTTGTCTAGTGATTGGGATTAATTGTGTGTACAAATCCTCTTGGTTCATAGCAAGATAACTACGCTTACATCAAAAGAAAAATTATAGTCTATGAGAGGTAGTATGATGGGATCCGGTGATAGAAGTATTTCATTGAGCCTTTCAGGGCCGAAGAGAAACACTATACATTGTTGAAAGTGTATTTTACGGCTAATCCATACGTTAATTCTAATGGATCGTACAGAGTGAAAGCGATAGAAATGATCATCATGTGGGTTATTCATCTAGGATAGTATGTGAGAAATGTAGATATGAGAGAAGTGAAGAGATGAGAAGTTTCCCTCCCAAGCCCTATTCTTGCCCGTAGGCAATAAGGATACTGCGGGGAGAGATGTACCTGTAGCAAGAGAACCTAGAGAGGATGAATTACTAAGAATGAGAGAGATAGGTTTGGTTAAGGAGATGAGATTAGATACATACATATATATATATATATATATATATATATGTTGGATTAGAGATGAAAATGAAAACAACAAGAAATCAAGAAAACATCAATGTAGAACACATCTTACTTGAAACCCTTCGGCACCATTATTGATGGGAGAGAGAAGAAGAGTGGATAATTCCACTTTGATTGATACACCAAGTGCAAGACCTTCTTTGATTAGAGTTGATCTTCCAAGGTTAGCTTGTTGCAAGAATGGCTAGTCTCCCTCTAGGAGAAAGTGTAGGCTTGGGCTTATGTTAATGGCTAAGTACAATTAGGCATTACTACTCACTCCCTCGAGAATTCCTCTCATAAATGGCTTGAATGCTTGGGTTCTTTCCAAGGAAGAAGAGGTACCCTTTTATAGGTGAAGGGAACCCCCAAGGGTTTACACAAGAAGAGAGGAGCCAGTGTGAACATGAATTGGAAAAGTTGGAAATGAGCTGTCCCTGCATGATGTGGGCAGACTGGGGTCCAATATTTTGATCATATCTCCTCAACCGTGGCTCCAAATAAAAAAGTAAAAAATATGGGCAAAAACTTCAGCTCATTAGCTACGATTTTCATTTTAAAATTGTTTTCCAATTCGGATTGGAACCTTGTGTAAAAAATTCATCAAAATAGGGTCCATTTATGGCAGCAAAAGTCTTCATGTGGTCTCCTTAGCCTAGACTTTCATTTAATTCCAAAGGACACCTCATGCCATATGAAAGCATGACATTGCTTCTTAACAAATTTTTGTAATCATGCTTGCAATAATGCATTAAAATAAGTGTATCTTTGAAATCATGCCGCCTAGTGTCCCACTAGGATTTGATTCTCTCCTAGTAGCTATTTAAAAAGAAATATAAGAAAAGTATAAAAAATACATAGAATATATATATTGGAGTTTACCCTAGATATAGGATCTAGCTAGGGTGTGAGATGAGTAGAAATAAAGAATCAATGCTTTTTGCCCCAAGTTAAAGAGGCGGAGCTATTGATGGTTTTCCCATAGTATTTTCTGATGGTAAAGTAAGGATAGGTTACCCTTAAGAAAAATAATAGGATGAGATAGAAGGCTTATTATTATACTTAAATATGCATATGTACACCATAGGAAATATAATTATGTATCTAAAAAAATACAAGATAGATCTTGTAGCATGCGTTCCCACTATGTACGTGTCACATCACGACATCCACCCCCTCTAAACCTGCACATCCTCCGGTATGTGCCACATTGTCTCTTTGTAAGATTAGACCTCTTGTACATCTTCTTTGTCTTCTTCTTCACTGGATGATTCCAGAGCTTCATGTTCACTTTGATCTTTACCTATGTTTTTCTCTTCTTCCTCATCAATATCTTCTAGATCATTGTCTCCTCTTCTCTTAAACATTTTAATCCTTTTTCCTGCAATGGGAATCTTTACTTCTGTACCATCTAGTTCAGACAAGCTGTAAGTAGCATTTTCATGCACATGCTTTACAACATACGGTCCAAACCATCTTTTTGAGAACTTACGCATGACTGTGTGCTGGTTATCAAGGCTACTATCATACACTAAAACCCAGTCACCTTTGTCAATTGCTTTGCTCCTGAGTCGATGTCTCTTATCAAAATAGTCCTTGTTTTTCAACCTTGCATTTTTGAGTCGTTCTTTTGCAGCTTCAATGTCTCCAGGTCTTCTCTCTAGCTGCCTTATACGCAGTGCAAGGAGATCTTCCCTACTAAGCCCCTCTTGCCAAGGTAGTACATTCCATGTGGGAATTGTATCCTCAATCGGCATCACTGGCTTTTGACCATGCATTAGCTCCGCAGGCATGTAGCCAGTTACTGAGCTATGTGTTGTACCATCAGCCCATAAAGCATATGGTAACAATTTTGGCCACTCACCAACTCTTCCTTCGCAAGCCTTGGCCAAAGCTTTGATGATAGGAGGATGCCCTCTTTCACTCTTTCCATTGCCTTCAGGGTTGTAAGCTGTAGTAAGAGAAAGCTTGATCCCTAATCTAGAAAAGAACTCCCTTGATTCTTCGGCATCCAGTTCACCTCGATCTGCAGTGATTTTTCCCACACAACCATAATGGCAAATCACCTCATCAAGAAGGAATTCGCACACAGCTTCTGTGGTCTTAGCTCTTAATGCTCTTCCTTCAACCAGGTTAGTTAGGTCCTCTTGTGCAAGAACCAAGTATCTCATCTGCCAGAGTCCTAAAGGCATCGTGACTAGATCCACAACCCATTTATAGTGCATGGCTAGTGGATATGTAGGGTGCAATCCATCACGATGTCGAACATTTGAATACATTTGACAAGTTACACATGACACTACAAACTGAGATACATCTTTATACATACCCTTCCACCAGTATTTTTCTTTCAACTTGGAGAAGGTTGCCCACACACCCCTGTGTCCAGCCCATAGACTCTCATGAAACTCTTGCATGAGATTTACTTGAGTCTCTTTTTTACATATAACCCGTTGTGGTGTAGCACCCTTTTGTTTAGGATGCTTCCACAAGTAACCATCCCTTAAAAAGTACCCATATGCTTTCCTGCGTATCCTCTTGAATTCTTGTTCAGACCAATCATCCTGTTTTGTTAGAGTACTCAAGTACCTTCCAATAGAAAGCCAATCACCTTCATAAAGATCTTTCAAGAACAATTCAAGTGAATTAGTCATGCAGACATTGTTACCTTTGACATGAGAGATAGAATAGAATTTTGTGCCTACATCATCTCCCTCATCAATCATTTGTGACTCATCTTCATACCTTGCCCTTGATAGCATATCTGCCACTGTATTGTCTTTACCTGCAATGTGCTTAAACTCGGGATTTAAGGACTTAATGTAGGCAATCCACCGCAACATAGCAATGTCTGGTGTTGAGCAGCTTGTAATCATCCCAAGAAGTGGTAGACAATCTGTTTCTACAACCACACATGCACCAATTAGGTACTCTTTCCCACTTTTCAAGGCTGTAACCATACCCCATAACTCTCTCTTTATCTGTGGATAGTTTCTTTGGCGAGCACTTAGTACCTTTGCTCCAAATCTTACCACATACCTGTGTCCTTCTTTGTCATCTTGCCATATTGCCCATCCAATCCCTGTAGGACTGGTATCTACTGTCACAATCACTGGCCTTTGACACTCATAGTCTACCTTTCTCAAAGTCGTTGCTGACTGGAGTAACTCCTTTAGCTTTTTCATGGATCTTACATGTGCTTCTGTCCATTTAAACTTTTGATTCTTTCTAAGCAGCTGATAAAGAGGATCAGCTACATGTGCATAATGTGGAATCCAAATAACATAGAAGACACATTCTCCCAGAAACCTTCTAACCTCAGTGATGCTAGTGCATGTTTCTTTCATTCTTTGGATGGCATCTACCTTTGATGGACAAGGTTTCCTACCATATGGCCTGCACATGTGCCCCACAATGAGCACTTCTTTGACACCAAACATAGACTTTTTCCTTGACAATGTAAGATTCACTTCTTCCAACCTAGACAAAATTTTATCACAATCATTTATGTGATTTACCACAAACCTGCGACATCCCTTGAGATCCAAAGCTTCATCTTTGTCACTTTCTTCACATCCTTTGATAGGCAAATCATCAATGAAAGGCATTGTGATTTGAGGAATAAAGTCACGTAAGACCTTATTCATCCCATTCATCATATGTGCAACCGAGTTGGTTGCTCCCTGTGGCAAGGTACACATCCTTACCAAACCCAAAGGTGTCCTCATGGTTGTCAAGTCTCTGCTTTCGATTGCAAGCTGAAATTGATCATACCCTGAGTAGAGATCCCCCATTGAGTAGATTGCCCTCCCTGCAAATGCCTCTGCAAATTCATCCACAATTGGACCTATTCCTACATTTCTAATTGTCACCTTGTTCACTGGTTGCATATCTTGTATAAAGCGTAGAGAACCATTCTTCTTTGGAACTGTAAACCATCTGTTTGAGTATGGAGCACAAGAAGGCTGCAAGATTCCCATTTTGATTTTCTCATTCAGTAGCTCTACTAACTTTGGCAAATGAGCCTTTGGAACCGGAATAGGCCGCAGATTCCAAGGCACATGAGGTATTGTGAAAATTACCATAGGAGCTACAATATAAGGATCAACACATCCTATCTCACGTGGCTCAAATGCAAAAGCCTTACCATGATTTGAAAGCATTTCTTTGAAGCACTTTGTCTCCTCCTGTGTTAGAAACTCCTCGCAACCAATCTGCAACTCTTGAAAAGACTCCTTTGTGAAGGTATGCCCGATCTTTTTAGGATTCCGCAAACTTGGTTGTAAAGAAGCCTGTTCAATCTTTTCCCTGTTGTTGGGTGGTAAGGGTGAAGCTACTGGTTTCACCTTCTTTGCTACACTCTTGTATTTAGTTTCAACATGGACTTCTGGGCCAACTGTTTGGCTTTCTTTAAAGGCTTCTATTACTTGATACATTTCCATAGATCAAACTTCCACAACTTCATTTTCAAGATGCAAACTAGACCTCATTATAGCATCAAGATCACCCATAGTATCTACAAAAGAAACTTGTTCACACAAACCCAAAACATTTTCAGTAGGCTTTAGCAACCCACTCTTTTTCATGCCTATTTGTACATTATGCACATATTGTCTCTCATATCTCTTCAAACCTTCAAGTTTTGTAAAACATACTGATCCATTCCTTGTTACCAAGGAGCTCATCGAGAAAGTTTCACCTATTTTCGGATCAAGCGAGACCCTTTTTCTTTCTGTACCACTGCAATCCCGCTTTACAATGGTACTTGGCCAAAACCCATCATTTCTCTATGATCATGAAACTCTTTGCTTACCTTTGGTAGAGGATGTTCTCTGAGGTTGTCACGATTTCTTTCATGGTTTACACAGACTGTGAGAAATTGGACAGCTCGTTTACCATATTTGCTACGTATTCTAGCATATGCTGAACCATCGTCCATTACCTTTGTTTCCATTCGAACTCCCACAATGTAGGGTTGTCCAAGGATGAGATGATATGAAGATGTATCCTGTACAAAGAAGTTTTGGTCAATCTTTACATCACCTATTGTTACCTTCACACCTGGACATGCTGCATACAACTCACCGAATGAATTGTTTGCCACTTTTACCATCCAACCATGATCTGTGTCCATTGGCCATTTGCACTTATTGTAGAGACTCTTTGACATTATATTTATTTCTGAACCATGGTCAATCAAGGCAACAAATGACTCTTCAAGATCACCTACCTTGACCAAAGTTTCTGTAGTAGCCCTTGCCCAATGACTTCGTGAATAGTAACTCCTAGGAATATCTTCAACTTCTTCATCATCACTTGAGAAATGCACTTGGTTCACTCTCCCACTAGATTGGTAGCATCCTACCATAGCTCCATCATTCTCCTTATTTTGCAGTTGCATCCCTTGTGTCTTTGAGGTTTCCCCTTCAACCTGTGGACGAGAAACTTCAGCAAGGGTTTTCCTCTTCCTCTTGATGATGTCAATGATCTCCTCGTGGAATTCACTCTTTGCAATGCCAAGAACTTCTCCCAGAGTGAACTCAATCTTGCTATTCAAGATCCTTTCCTCCATGACTTTCTTTAAATCTGTAGCAACCTCAATATCAGATTGTAGTTTATAAGTTGGGCCTTTTGTCTTACCTTTCGTTGGCTCTTTCTTCTTTCCTGTTGTAGACTCCTCCATGAGTACTTCAGGTGGAGATGCTCCTTGTGTTGAGGGTGTTTGAGAAGGCATTGAGTCGCTTCTTCCCCCACTTCTAGAAGCTCTTTTTGATGGTCCTTCATCAGCATTCTCACGTCTGCGCTTCTCTTCTACAATTGCCTCATTTTGTTGGCATTTTGTAATGTAGGCATGCACTGACAATGAGTCCACTGGATCATTCCATCTTGTTTCTAGACGTATGCAATCACCTGCTTCATGTAGAATCTCTTTTGTAAGCTTTCCCTTTTTAGCTAATTGCATGACATTTGGCCAAATTTGACCATGATGGTCACTCACCTCTTCATCACAAAAACGTTCAATTTTTACTCCATAAGTAGCTACCTCAATTGAAGAGGTGGCATGCTTGGTTTCCATATCTTCAACTGAGGTTTGCATTCCCCCCTTCCCAAAGTTAGTTCTCAAGGGTAGACCTGTCTCTCTTAAGTGGATTTTACCATCCTTAAAAAAGACAACATCTTTTGACAAAGCATCACTAAAATCATCACAATCCCTTCTTACATGGTCTGTACTATCACACCAAATACATCTATTAACAAACCCTTCTTTGGGCTGTTGTCTTTGCCTAGGAAGTGGCGCTGATGGTTGGCCTTTTTCTTCAAGCTTTGCAAACTTCACCTTCAAGTCACACATTCCCTTCACAAGCTCATCTAGCATGGACTCATCAAACTTAGGAGCGATAAAAGTAGGCTTTACCATTTTGTCAGAAGTTGAGGTGGAAGGACTTGTAGTGTTTACTACCATCTTGTCCCTTCTTCTTTGTCGTTTGGCAAGCAGTGAGACAACACCTTCAACCTCATTCCAGTCGGTCTTTAGTCCTTGCTGAGCATCTTTATCTTCAAGAAGAAGCTCCAAATTTTCTTGAAACTCTTTACCTGCAGCTTGTAAGAAAAGATCTGTCTTCTCTGCATCTAGTGTGGCCCTTTCTGTCCTAGTGAGTTGTGCATAGCGCCGCTCAAATTCCCTAAGTAGCTCTGTTATTAGCATAGGTTGGACCTAGTTGTAATACCCACTGCCGCCTATCAACTACTATAGGACTATGCTTTCCAATGTCCAAGTATCCCTTGAGTCTTTCAAGGTTGAACACGTGGTGGACCTTGCAACGAAAATCCCCTTTCTATATCAGACCATAGCTTGGACAAGTGGTGGACCTAGTTATAATGCCCAATATCCAAGGTGAAACACCTTAGGACCTTGCTACCTTGCTTGCCAATGTTTACATAGCCCCTCATTTCTTTAATGGAAGCAAGGTTGGACAAGTGGTGGACCTTGAAACTAAAGCCTCTTTGCTATATGAGAGCATAGGTTGGACCTAGTTGTAATACCCACTGCCACCTATCAACTACTATAGGACTATGCTTTCCAATGTCCAAGTATCCCTTGAGTCTTGCAAGGTTGAACACGTGGTGGACCTTGAAACGAAAATCCCCTTTCTATATCAGAGCATAGCTTGGACAAGTGGTGGACCTAGTTATAATGCCCAATATCCAAGGTGAAATACCTTAGGACCTTTCTACCTTGCTTGCCAATGTTTATGTAGCCCCTCATTTCTTTAATGGAAGCAAGGTTGGACAAGTGGTGTACCTTGAAACCAAAGCCTCTTTGCTATATGAGAGCATAGGTTGGACCTAGTTGTTATACCCACTGCCACCTATCAACTACTATAGGACTATGCTTTCCAATGTCCAAGTATCCCTTGAGTCTTGCAAGGTTGAACACGTGGTGGATTATTGAAACCAAAATCCCCTTTCTATATCAGAGCATATCTTGGACAATTGGTGGACCTAGTTATAATTCCCCTCCTTTCTTTAATGGAAGAAAGGTTGGAAAAGTGGTGAATCTTGAAACCCAAACCCTTTGGCTATATATAGAGGATAGCTTGGACAAGTGGTGGGTTTAGTTGTAGTATCCAATGTCCAAGGTCCAAGGTCCAAGGTGAACTATGTAAAGACCTTACTTCCAAAAACAAAGTCGTACAAGTGGTTCTCCTTCAAACCAAAACGTCCTTAGTGTATTAGAACATAGCTTGGAGAAGTCGTGGGCTTAGTTGTAATGGTGAATGTCCAAAGCAAACTATTATAGGACCTTGCTTCCCAAATCAAGTTTGGACAAGTGGTGGATCTTGAAACCAAAACCCCCTTACTATATTAGAGTATAGCTTAGATAAGTGGTGGACCTAGCTGCCATGGAAAATGTTCAATGTGAACTGCTACAGGACCTTGCTATTAAATGTCTAAGTAGAGCTAGCTTCTTTAATGAAATCAAGGTTGGGAAAGTGGTGCATCTTGAAACCAAAAGCCCTTTGATGTATTAGAGCATAGCTTGGACAAGTGAGGGACCTAGTTTTAATGTGTGATGTCCAAAGAAAAGTATTACAAGACCTTGCTTTCCAATATTTGAATTGGTCAAGTGGTTAAAACTAAGTATAAAACTTTGACCATTTTCTTCTCGAATTGCCAAAAAGCTAGTTTTAGACACCCCTAAATGAAAATGGTTTAGGGTGGCCTTAAGCAACGTTTTTTCAAAGACTTGAACAAAAGGATTGCTGAAGAGTAATGAAAATTTATTATGGCTTGAAGTGCCTGAGTATGTGAAAACAAGCCTAGGTTTTCCACGAGGCAAAAGGTGACATAATAAGAACATTGGAAACTTAGGATTGACCATGTGGCCTAAACTTTGGCAAGTGAAGTGGTGGCCAAGTTTTGTGGCACAGTGTGCACTTGGTCCTATATGTGTTGACCACTTGGCTAAATCTAGGACCATAAGGCCAAACCTTTGGCACCTTAAATATAGTATGGGACATAATCTAGAACTGCTATAGTAAATTAGTAGTATAGTTAATATGATAATATTTGTATTATATTTAAGTATATACTAAATATAATTTATGTTCAAAATTTCACTAATGAAGAATGTTCCCATTTAGCACTCCAGATGCGGGGTCTTAGGGCAATGCCACAATGGGGTGACAAGGCAGCGCTTCCACGTGAGGTCTGGGGGTAGCGCTCTTGATGGGGATGTGGAATATAGCGCTCTCGATGGAGGGGCTTGGGAGGCTGATTTTGGGATATTGTTCCGGGCGGGGTCCGGGGCAGCGCCCCGGGCGGGGTTAAGGGGCTAGGGGCAGCGCCCAAAGATTTTTTTTTTTTAAAGTGAATTCATAGTATAGAGTTACGCATGTTTTGCATATTTTCAACCATGATTTCTTTAATTTTGGCTGTGTGAATTGGTTAATGTTTTATATTGCTTTTGTTTTTTTTAATCCTATGATAAAACATGGACTTGTAGCATACGTGGCATTCTAATAAACCCTATCAAGATTAGGCACAGAGAGAGCACACGAGCAACACACACAGAGAAAGCAGGCGAGCAGCAAACACACAGAAAGCGCACACGGATCGCACACAGTTGGAGTATACACGCACGTAGAGGAGCAAGCCCGGCATCGTGCACAACACACAGGTGGAGCGCACAGAATTGAAAGTTCGCGCACAAGATAAAGAAACAGCAGCGTACGCAACGCTTTCCAGAAGGGCAGGATCGGGCATAGCTTCTTCTCAGGAGACATTGCACACCTCACGAATAGAGAAAAAACAGGTATTTCTCTCTCTCTCACTCTCTCTCTTTCTCCATATAGAGAAGATGGTTCTCTGTAACTCTTCTTGCACACACACTCTCTCGTCAAAAGACAGAGATACGTAGTTTAAAAATATCCCCGCACACATACACATATTCCTACACATCGTCTTCCTCTCTTCCACATACATAACCACAGTGAAATCTGTTATCTTGTTGTCTCTCTCTTGAAAATACATGCACATATTCCCACACATCGTCTTCCTCACTTCCACATACATAACCACAATGAAATCTGTTATCTTGTTGTCTCTCTCTTGAAAATACATGCACATATTTCCATACATCGTCTTCCTCTCTTCCACATACATAAACACAATGAAATCTTTTATCTTTCTCTCTCTCCTCTCTCTAGAAAACAGGTATTTCTCTCTCTCTCTCTCTATCTATCTCTGTATCTTGCTATCTCTCTCTTGAAAATACATGCTCATGTATGTGTGTGTCTGTGTTATCTATGTGTATGTATGTATATTTGTGTTATTTCATTGTAATACTCATACATAATGCAGATACACAATTACACTTAATTACGATATGCACACATAGTATATATACATACATAAATATCACAAATAACTAACACATTGTAATACTAGTAAACTTGAATGGAAGACTTACTTGCGTGATCTGTTAAAGTCGATTCTTGTAGCGAGTTCTGGATGTATACTGAGCTGATTTTCCTCTAATCCATTTGTAGATATGATTGTAACTTCTGTTTCTCAAAAATAGTAGTGTTGTTTAGTGATACACCTAATGGACATAAATGGTTGAAACTAGGACATGTAGACCAAAAATACGTGTATTTATTTGGATGAATATATACACTTTTTGGTGACCCTTACCACAAGTGGTGGACCTTGAGACCAGTGGACTATAAGGACCTCCAAACAATACCTTGTACACTCAATCCTTCTTGGTATCTAGGTTGGACAAGTGGTGGACCTTGTTCAAATTCTCTAACCACTCTCTCTAACATGGTGACATAATTTAGGTGTGATAAATTCATATCTATGCAAACTAATATCAGTTTAGGCTTGTTAATTTGAATTTGTTTGAATTTATGTACAATATAATGATTTGAGGTTTGCATATTTGAATTTAGGTGGTATAATGATATCTTTTTGTGGTAAGCTTGAATTTAAAATCAATTTCGCGTGGAATATTTTAAATTTAAGTGGTAAAATTTAAATTTTTATAAAAAAGTTTGAATTTTAAATTTTGGGCGGGATATTTTAAAATTTAGGCGGGATATTTGAAATTTGGGAGGGATATTTTAAATTTAGACAATCAGATTTTGAATTTTAAATTTAGGCGGGAAGGTTTTGAATTAATAGTGAGATCTCTCTTACATAAGAGAGTATAGGTTGGACAAGTGGTGGACCTTAAAGCTACAGCATCCATGCTACTAGACATGATAGGTAGGGAATCTAGTTGAATATTGTATGTATAATATATATGTAATAGATCTAGCTTGGACAAGTGGTGGACCTTGGAGCAAAACCCCATGTAAAACATATCATGCACATTCCAAGTGGTGAGAAAAAATATCATTTAAGATATAGCCTTATAGGTTGGACAAGTGGTGGACCTTAACACTAAGATATTCTTAATGTAATGACATAGAGTGAAAAACTGGTCAATCTTGAGACCAAACCATGCTACTAGCGATAATAGCTTGGACAAGTGGTGGACGTTGAAAGTAATCCCCCCATCTACGAAATATCGTGGGTTTAAGGTATTTTGATGGAGCCTAGCATCCTGGAGACATGGTGCAGCTTGCTTCTCTTCATGTTTCAATGGAGCCTATCTTGGACAAATGGTGGAGCATTCTTCTCTCCATGTTTCAATGGACCCTAGCTTGGACAAGTGGTGGACCTTTGCTTCTCTCTATGATTCAAGTGGTGGACCTTGGAACCAAACCCCCATGTAAAACCTATCATGGTCACTCCAAGTGGTGAGAAAGAATAACCTTTAAGATATAGCCTTATAGGTTGGACAAGTGGTGGACCTTAACACCCAAATATTCTTAATATAATGACATAGAGTGAAAGTGGTGAATCTTGAGACAAAACCACTCATGCTACTAGCGATAATAGCTTGGACAAGTGGTGGACCTTGAACGTAAACCCCCCATGTTTCAATAGACCTAGCTTCGACAAATGGTGGAGCATCGTTCTCTCCATGTTTCAATGGAGCCTAGCTTGGACAAGCGGTGGACGTTTGTTTCTCTCTATGTTTCAATAGAGTTAGCTTGGACAAGTGGTGGACCTTGAAACCAAACCCCCATGTAAAACCTATCATGGTCACTCCAAGTGGTAAGAGAGAATAACCTTTAAGATATAGACTTATAGGTTGGACAAGTGGTGGACCTTAACACTCACATATTCTTAATATAATGACATAGAGTGGAAAAGTGGTGAATCTTGAGACAAAACCACTCATGCTACTAGCGATAATAGCTTGGACAAGTGGTGGTACTTGAATGTAAACCCCTCATGTACAAAATATCCTGGGTTTAAGGTATATCGATGAAACCTAGCATCTTGGAGACATGGTGCAGCTTGCTTCTCTTCATGTTTCAATGGAGTCGATCTTGGACAAATAGTGGAGCATCCTTCTCTCCATGCTTCAATGGACCCTAGCTTGGACAAGTGGTGGATCTTTGCTTATCTCAATGATTCAATAGAGTTAGCTTTGACAAGTGGTGGACCTTGGAACCAAACCCCCATGTAAAACCTATCATGGTCACTCCAAGTGGTGAGAAAGAATAACCTTTAAGATATAGCCTTATAGGTTGGACAAGTGGTGGACCTTAATACCCAAATATTCTTAATATAATGACATAGAGTGAAAAAGTGGTGAATCTTGAGATAAAACCACTCATGCTACTAGCGATAATAGCTTGGACAAGTGGTGGACTTTGAACGTAAACCCCCCATGTTTCAATAGACTTAGCTTCGACAAATGGTGGAGCATCGTTCTGTCCATGTTTCAATGGAGCCTAGCTTGGACAAGTGGTCGACCTTTGTTTCTCTCTATGTTTCAATACAGGTAGCTTGGACAAGTGGTGGAACTTGGAACCAAACCCCCATGTAAAACCTATCATGGTCACTCCAAGTGGGAAGAAAGAATAACCTTTAAGATGTAGCCTTATAGGTTGGACAAGTGGTGGCCCTTAACACCCACATATTCTTAATTAAAGTGGTGATTCTTGAGACCAAACCACTAAGGCTACTAGCAATAATAGCTTAGACAAGTGGTGGACCTTGAATGTAAACCCCTCATCTACGAAATATCGTGGGTTTAATGTATTTCGATGGAGCGTAGCATCTTGGAGACATGGTGCAGCTTGCTTCTCGTCATGTTTCAATGTAGCCTATCTTGGACAAATGGTGGAGCATCCTTCTCTCCATGTTTCAATGGAGCCTATCTTGGACAAGTGGTGGACCTTTGTTTCTCTCTATGTTTCAATAGAATTAGCTTCGACAAGTGTTGGACCTTGGAACCAAATCCCCATGTAAAACCTATCATGGTCACTCCAAGTGGTAAGAAAGAATGACCTTTAAGATGTAGCCTTATAGGTCGGACAAGTAGTGGACCTTAGCACCCACATATTCTTGATAAAAGTGGTGAATCTTGAGACCAAACCACTCAGGCTACTAGCAATAATAGCTTGGACAAGTGGTGGACCTTGAATGTAAACCCCTCATCTACGAAATATCCTGGGTTTAATGTATGTCGATGGAGCCTAGCATCTTGGAGACATGGTGCAGCTTGCTTCTCGTCATGTTTCAATGGAGCCTATCTTGAACAAATGGTGGACCATACTTCTCTCCATGTTTCAATGGAGCCTAGCTTGGACAAGTGGTGGACCTTTGTTTCTCTCTATGTTTCAATAGAGTTAGCTTGGACAAGTGGTGGACCTTGGAACCAAACCCCCATGTAAAACCTATCATGGTCACTCCAAGTGGTAAGAAAGAATAACCTTTAAGATGTAGCCTTATAGGTTGGACATGTAAAGAATGAGGATGCAAGAGAGCTACACAAGACAAGCACAAAGCACACAGAGATGGAAAGCTTCTTCTTCTTCTTCTCAGAAAAGAGAGCACAAAATGACTAAGTGCTAAAGCTGAAAAGTAGCACATATGTACATGCGGTCACTAAGTGTGAACTCGCTAGAAGCGTACTAGGCTGGCACTATAAGTGTAGTCCAGCTGTAGAATCACTGGCAGAGATCCTCCGTGTCGGTCACCTAACGCGCCACTGAGTAAATGCCGTAAGCGACCAAGACCCGTAGTGGATGCCAGCTCAAGGTGTAGAGCTCGACATCTCAATACTCCCCCTCGAGCTCTACATGTCGCAGAGTCCAAGCATAGTCCGGAAATGTCGAAGCTTCTCAGATCCGAGGGCCTTGGTAAAGATATCCGCTATCTGCTCCTCTGTGCTGACGTAGAGCAAGTCGATGTCGCCCGCCAACACTCGCTCTCGAACGTAGTGGTAATGGACCTCTATGTGTTTGGTCCTAGCATGGAACACTGGGTTCCTAGCCAACTGCATGCTGCTGAGGTTGTCACAATGAATGAAAATCTACTGGTCCACCTGCACTCCCAAGTCCTCAAGTAATGTGCGTATCCAAGCTACCTCGCACGCCGCAACTGTTGCACCTCTGTACTCGGCCTCTGTGCTCGATAAAGCAACCGTAGGCTGCTTTTTGCTGCTCCAAGTAACAGCAGCACTCCCAAAAGAGAACATGAAGCCACTCGTAGATCTCCTATCAACAATGCTACCTACCCAATCTGCATCTGTATACCCATACAATGCTAATGGTGCATCTGCTGCATAGAACAATGCGTAGTCAAGAGTCCCTTGCACATACCTAAGTGTGCGTCGTACTCCATCTAAATGTGGCTTCCTCAGAAGCTACATGAACTGACTCTCCAAGCCTACTGTGTAGCTCAAGTCTGGCCTTGTGATAGTCAAGTAGATTAGACTACCCACCATCTTCCTGTACATATTGACATCCTCAGCAACATCACCCTTCTCTGCACTCAGCTTTGCATTCACATCCAAGGGAATGGAAATCGGCTTACAATCAGCCATACCATACTTTGACAACATGTCCAAAGCATATTGTCTGTGTGACAGCCATACACCCTCTGAAGTCCTGATCACCTCAATGCCAAGAAAGTAGTGCAACTCGCCCAAATGTTTCATTTCAAACTCCTGTTTGAGAAGACCCTTCACATGGTCAATCTCCATAGCATTGTCACCAACAATAATAAGGTCATCTACATATATGGTAATGACCACAATCCCCACATCACTCTCACGTACATAGAGTGAATGATCAGCATGAGCTCTCCTAAAACCAATACTGATAAGATACTTGGCAATCCTGTCATACCATGCTCTAGAGCCCTGCTTCAAACCATACAAAGCTTTGAGAAGTCTGCATACATAATCTGGGTAACCTGGATCGACATAACCAGGTGGCTGATCCATATACACTTCCTCTTGCAACTCACCATTCAAGAAGGCATTCTTTACATCCATTTGATGCATAATCCATCCTCTAGATGCAGCCACTGCTATGGCAGCTCTCTCAGTCGTCATCTTTGCCACTGGAGCAAAGGTCTCCTCATAGTCTATGCCATACGTCTGTGCATAACCCTTTGCGACCAGCTTTGCCTTGTGACGCTCAATGTTACCATCAGCCTTATGCTTGGTTTTATACACCCATTTACAGCCAATAGCTTTCTTGCCACTTGGCAATGGCACCAACTCCCATGTGTCATTTGCTTCCAATGCAGCCATCTCTTCATTCATTGCATCATCCCAATGCACATTTCCAACTGCATCCTCAAAACATGTGGGCTCCACATCCTGTATCACCTTAGCCATGTAGGCTTGGTGATGCGCTAGATACCCATCATAAGTCAATTTCTGAACTGGATTTCTGACTCTATTAGATCTGCGCGGTCCTTGGTCACTCCTTTGCCCTCTAGCATCTTCTTGTACTTTCCTTACACCAGGTGTCCTGACAGCCGGAATTCCAAATTCCTCATCAAGACTTTGTTCAAAACCATCTGAATCCATGTCTACATGTGAAAAACTTGATGATGCATCAACCATAAAGGGAGGTTCATCAACCTTTTCCTTTCCTTTTCGTGATACATTCCCTGTACCTGTTGGTGGAGTAACCTGCGTACGTAGTCTACCATTCCATGGTTTCTCAACAGAGCCATGAGAAGAGGACTCTTGTGGTCCACTCAAAACCTGTGACTGTGGCCTCACATTTTGTACAACCACATCATCTTTTACATCATCCCCAATAGTGCCATGTGCATTACTGTACCAGCTGCTCATCTCATCAAAGACTACATCTCTCCTCACTCGTAATTCTCGTGTAGTAGGATTGTAGCACCTGTACCCCTTTTGTTCAAGGGAATATCCCACAAGAATACATTTCTCTGCTTTAGGATCCAATTTCCTACGCAACTCATCTGGTACATGCACGTAAGCTATGCAGCCAAACACTTTCAAGTGTGCCAAATCAGGCTTTGTACCTGTAAACTTTTCCTCAGGTGTTACATCATGCACCGCAGCTGTAGGTGTCATGTTCATAATGTACACAGCTGTATTTACAGCTTCAGCCCAGAAATGATGAGGCATGTTCTTTTCATTCATCAATGCACGTGCAACCTCTGCAATGTGCCTGTTTTTCCTTTCTGCGACCCCATTCTGCTGTGGAGTATATGTGCATGTAAACTGCCTGTGTATACCATGCATTCGCAGAAAATCTGAAAAAAATCATTGGAGAAGTACTCTCCCCCTCCATCTGACCTCAATGTCTTGATTTGCATATCTGTCTCCTTCTCAATCATGACTTTGAAGTCTTGAAAGTGACCAAACACTTCACTTTTGTTACGCATGAAGTAGACCCATACTTTCCTTGTATGGTCATCAATGAAAGAGACATAATACCTGCAACCATGTATACTTGCAGTATCGGTTGGACCCCAAACATCTGTGTGCACCACCTCAAGTGGCCTTTTACATACATTGCGCTCATGTGGAAATGAGCCCTTTGATTGTTTTCCAAACTGGCATGCTGCACACACTTTATGCATACCATCCACCTTGAATTTGGGTAAACCTTTTACAATCTGTTTTGATTGCATGCTGCGCAATCTCTGCTCATTGACATGGCCAATGCGTTTGTGCCAAATGTCAACATCAGCCACAACACCTGTGCCCTGTGCAAATAATGCAGCTTTTACCTCAGGCATGTCTACATTCAACGTAAACATTCTGCCCACACATTTGCCCTCTGTGATCAGCTTACAGCCATTCTGGAAATCTTCTACATAACAACCATTTGGATTGAAGCGAACCTGCAAACCCTGCTCAACCATTTGTCCAACAGAAACAAGATTCTTTGTAATGTTTGGGACATGAAGTACATCTGCTAAGTACTTTGATTTCCCACTCTTCGTATTTAGAGGTATGTCCCCTACATGAGCAATGGGGTGAGCTGTGTCATCTCCTGTCTGCACATAGCCTGACACATCTGGTTTGCGCATATCTCTAAACCACTCTCCACGAGACGTCATGTGATTAGAGGCACCTGAATCCACATACCAAACATCATCTTGGGTGGAATTCTCTGCAGTCATTGTATTCATTACATGCTGCATAACAAACATGCGCTCGTTTTTGCTGTCATCTGCATCTCTGCTAGTAGATGCATAGTTGCCCTGTTCTCTCTTTCTACTTGCTTTTCCCTTTGGACAGTCACGTGACATGTGACCTCTTTCACCACAAGTCCAACATTCTCTACTATCTGGAGTATGTTGCTGCCTGCTTGATCCTGCACCACGACCTCTTTGACTCCCCCTGCCTTGAGACTGGTTTCCCCTGCCACCTGTATTGTTTTGATTTGATTGACCTTCCAGAAATTGGCCCCTGCAACCCCTTGGGCCTCGACCACGACCTCTACCTCTACCTCTGTTGGAGTTAGAATAGAAGGCCTGTTCAGAATTATTTTTGCCATGAGAAGAAGATGTGTCAAGGTTCTTCTCCTCAAGAATAAGCATAGAAATCAAATCTTGGAACACGGGGATGTCGTCTCTTGTATTCATGGAAGACCTAAAATGTACATAGTCATCTCCTAGACCATCCAAGCATGCACGGACAATGTCATCGTCTTCCACTGAGACTTTAATAGATCCAAGAGCCTCAATGATACTCTTGATCTTCAAGGCATAATCATTGATTGAGAGGTTGTTCCTCTTAACCTGATTTATCTCCGACTTTAGTTGAAGCTTCCTGGCCTTGGTGTTCACCTCGAACACTCTGCCTAAGTTTCTCCATGCAATGGCGGGGGTTTCAGCATCCTGTAGATAGCCCATCATGCCATCTGTGATGCTCATAGACAGCCAATACATCACTTTGCTCTGGCCTTGTTGCCAGTCCCTCAAAGCTTTCCTTTGTTCTGCTGTAGCATTTGCCTCGGGAATCTTTGGTTCCTTTTCATTGTCTCCTTCTACATAGTCCCAATAACCTTTTCCTTTTAGGAAATTTGTTATTCTGAACTTCCATGCAGGGTAGTTATTTTTCTCAAGCTTCTCAATAACAATCTGACTGAAACCGTCAGACATCTTGAAGCACTAAGACAAAATAGCTGCAATCTGCAAAAACCTGCAAATCTGTTGAACCTGCTATCGTGGTTCCTGTAACTCTTTCTACACTCAACGAGTGTCCACAATCAAGCGTTTCACAACCACTGTACTTGTACAGTAAATCTCTGTATACTGCACTTTGGAGACCTGTTCAGAAACTTGTGCGAAAAACCCCTAAAAAAATTTTTTGCTGCGCGAGGCGCCTTCGGCATCTGGTCGTGGATTGCGAACGAAGGGATTGTGATGCTCTTGCTCTCTTAGACTCTCTTGCCTGCACCAGGCTCTGATACCATGTAAAGAATGAGGATGCAAGAGAGCTACACAAGACAAGCACAAAACACACAGAGATGGAAAGCTTCTTCTTCTTCTTCTTCTTCTGCTAAAGATGAAAAGTAGCACATATGTACATGCGGTCACTAAGTGTGAACTCGCTAGAAGCATACTAGGCTGGCACTATAAGTGTAGTCCAGCTGTAGAATCACTGGCAGAGATCCTCCGTGTCGGTCACCTAACGCGCCAGTGAGTAAATGCCCTAAGCGGCCAAGACCCGTAGTGGATGCCAGCTCAAGGTGTAGAGCTCGACATCTCAACAGGACAAGTGGTGGACCTTAACACCCACATATTCTTAATATAATGACATAGAGTGGAAAAGTGGTGAATCTTGAGACCAAACAACTCAGGCTACTACCGATAATAGCTTGGACAAGTGTTGGACCTTGAATGTAAACCCCTCATCTACGACATATCGTGAGTTTAATGTTTTTCGATGGAGCCTAGCATCTTGGAGACATGGTGCAGCTTGCTTCTCGTCATGTTTCAATGGAGCCTATCTTGGACAAATGGTGGAGCATCCTTCTCTCCATGTTTCAATGGAGCTTAGCTTGGACAAGTGGTGGACCTTTGCTTCTCTCTCTGTTTCAATAGAGTTAGCTTGGACAAGTGGTGGACCTTGGAACCAAACCCCCATGTAAAACCTATCATGGTTACTCCAAGTGGTAAGAAAGAATAACCTTTAAGATATAGAATTATAGGTTGGACAAGTGGTGGACCTTAACACCCACATATTCTTAATATAATGACATAGAGTGGAAAAGTGGTGAATCTTGAGACAAAGCCACTCATGCTACTAGCGATAATACCTTGGACAAGTATCGACCCTTGAATGTGAACCCCCCATGTACAAAATATCCTGGGTTTAAGGTATTTCGATGAAGCCTAGCATCTTGGAGACATGGTGCACCTTGCTTCTCTTCATTTTTTGATGGAGCCTATCTTGGACAAATGGTGGAGCATCCTTCTCTCCATGTTTCAATGGACCCTATCTTGGACAAGTGGTAGACCTTTGCTTCTCTCTATGATTCAATAGAGTTTGCTTGGACAAGTGGTGGACCTTGGAACTCAAACCCCCATGTAAAACCTATCACGGTCACTCCAAGTGGTGAGAAAGAATAACCTTTAAAATATAGCCTTATAGATTGCACAAGTGGTGGACCTTAGCACCCAAATATTCTTAATATAATGACATAGAGTGGAAAAGTGGTGAATCTTGAGACAAAACCACTCATGCTACTAGCGATAATAGCTTGGATTAGTGGTGGAAATTGAACGTAAACCCCCCATGTTTCAATAGACTTAGCTTCGACAAATGGTGGAGCATCGTTCTCTCCATCTTTCAATGGAGCCTAGCTTGGACAAGTAGTGGACCTTTGTTTCTGTCTAGGTTTCAATAGAGTTAGCTTGAACAAGTGGTGGACCTTGGAACCAAACCCCCATGTAAAACCTTTCATGTTCACTCCAAGTGGTGAGAAAGAATAACCTTAATGATATATCCTTATAGGTTGGACAAGTGGTGGACCTTAACACCCAGATATTCTTAATATAATGGCATAGAGTGGAAAAGTGGTGAATCTTGAGAGCAAACTAGTCATGCTACTAGCGATAATCGGTTGGACAAGTGGTGGACCTTGAATGTAAACCCCCCATCTACGAAATATCGTGGGTTTAAGGTATTTAGATGGAGCCTAGCATCTTGGAGACATGGTGCACCTTGCTTCTCTTCATGTTTCAATGGAGCCTATCTTGGACAAATGTTGGAGCATCCTTCTCTCCATGTTTCAATGGACCCTAACTTGCACAAGTGGTGGACCTTTGCTTCTCTCTATGTTTCAATAGAGTTAGCTTGGACAAGTGGTGGACCTTGGAACCAAACCCCAATGTAAAACCTATCATGGTCACTCCAAGTCGTGAGAAAGAATTACCTTTAAGATATAGCCGTATAGGTTGGACAAGTGGTGGACCTTAACACCCAGATATCCTTAATATAATGACATAGAGTGATAAAGTGGCGAATCTTGAGACAAACCCACTCATGCTACTAGCGGTAATAGCTTGAACAAGTGGTGGACCTTGAACGTAAACCCCCCATGTTTCAATAGAGTTAGCTTCGAGAAATGATGGAGCATCCTTCTCTCCATGTTTCAATGAAGCCTAGCTTAGACAAGTGGTGGACCTTTGCTTCTCTCTATAATTCAATAGAGTTATCTTGGACAAGTGGTGGAACTTGAAACCAAACACCCATGTGAAACCTATCATGGTCACTCCAAGTGGTAAGAAAGAATAACCTTTAAGATGTAGCCTTATAGGTTGTACAAGTGCTGGACCTTAACACCCACATATTCTTAATATAATGACATAGAGTGGAAAAGTGGTGAATCTTGAGACCAAACCACTCAGGCTACTACCAATAATAGCTTGGACAAGTGTTGGACCTTGAATGTAAACCCCTCATCTACGACATATCATGGGTTTAATGTTTTTCGATGGAGCCTAGCATCTTGGAGACATGGTGCAGCTTGCTTCTCGTCATGTTTCAATGGAGCCTATCTTGGACAAATGGTGGAGCATCCTTCTCTCCATGTTTCAATGGAGCCTAGCTTGGACAAGTGGTGGACCTTTTCTTCTCTCTCTGTTTCAATAGAGTTAGCTTGAACAAGTGGTGGAGCTTGGAACCAACCACCCATATAAAACCTATCATGGTCACTCCAAGTGGTAAGAAAGAATAACCTTTAAGATATAGACTTATAGGTTGGACAAGTGGTGGACCTTGAATAAAAACCCCGCATCTACGAAATATGGTGGGTTTAAGGTATTTAGATGGACCCTAGCATCTTGGAGACATGGTGCACCTTGCTTCTCTTCATGTTTCAATGGAGCCTATCTTGGACAAATGGTGGAGCATCCTTCTCTCCATGTTTAAATGGACCCTCGCTTGGACAAGTGGTGGACCTTTGCTTCTCTCTATGTTTCAATAGAGTTAGCTTGGACAAGTGGTGGACCTTGGAACCAAACCCCAATGTAAAACCTATCATGGTCACTCCAAGTCGTGAGAAAGAATAACCTTTAAGATATAGTCTTATAGGTTGGACAAGTGGTGGAACTTAACACCCAAATATTCTTAACATAATGACATAGAGTGAAAAAGTGGTGAATCTTGAGACAAAACCACTCATGCTACTAGCGGTAATAGCTTTGAAAAGTGGTGGACCTTGAACGTAAACCCCCCATGTTTCAATAGAGTTAGCTTCGACAAATGGTGGAGCATCCTTCTCTCCATGTTTCAATGGAGCCTAGCTTGGACAAGTGGTGGACCTCTGCTTCTCTCTATGATTCAATACAGTTAGCGTGGACAAGTGGTGGACCTTGAAACTGAACCCCCATGTAAAACCTATCATGGTCACTCCAAGTGGTACGAAAGAATAACCTTTAAGATGTAGCCTTATAGGTTGGACAAGTGGTGGACCTTAACACCCACATATTCTTAATATAATGACATAGAGTGGAAAAGTGGTGAATCTTGAGACCAAACAACTCAGGCTACTACCGATAATAGCTTGGACAAGTGTTGGACCTTGAATGTAAACCCCTCATAAACGATATATCGTGGGTTTAATGTTTTTCGCTGGAGCCTAGCATCTTGGACACATGGTGCAGCTTGCTTCACGTCATGTTTCAATGGAGCCTATCTTGGACAAATGGTGGAGCATCCTTCTCTCCATGTTTCAATGGAGCCTAGCCTAGACAAGTGGTGGACCTTTGCTCCTCTCTCTGTTTCAATAGAGTTATCTTGGACAAGTGGTGGACCTTGGAACCAAACCCCCATGTAAAACCTATCATGGTCACTCCAAGTGGTGAGAAAGTATAACCCTTAAGATATAGCCTTATAGGTTGGACAAGTGGTGGACCTTAACACCCAGATATTCTTAATATAATGACATAGAGTGGAAAAGTGGTGAATCTTGAGACAAAACCACTCAGGCTACTAGCGATAATAGCTTGGACAAGTGGTGGACCCTTGAATGTAAACCCCCCATGTACAAAATATCCTGGGTTTAAGGTATTTCGATGAAGCCTAGAATCTTGGAGACATGGTGCAGCTTGCTTCTCTTCATGTTTCGATGAAGCCTATCTTCCACCAATGGGGGATCATCCTTCTTTAAATGTCTCAATGGAGCCTAGCTTGGACAAGTGGTGGACCTTTGCTTCTCTCTATGTTTCCATAGAGTTAGCTTGGACAAGTGGTGGACCTTGGAACCAAACCCCCATGTAAAATATATCATGGTCATTCCAAGTGGTGAGAAATAATACCCT
The DNA here is from genome assembly GCF_014529385.1 of Adiantum capillus-veneris. Classification (NCBI taxonomy): domain Eukaryota; kingdom Viridiplantae; phylum Streptophyta; class Polypodiopsida; order Polypodiales; family Pteridaceae; genus Adiantum; species Adiantum capillus-veneris. The sequence continues at coordinate 111,091,525 of NC_140950.1, forward strand.
TTAAGATCTAGCCTTATAGGTTGGACAAGTGGTCGACCTTAAAACCTAGATCTTCTTAATATAACGACATAGAGTGGTAAAGTGGTGAATCTTGAGACCAAACCACTCATGCTACTAAGCATAATAGGTTGGACAAGTGGTGGACCTTGAATGTATACCCCCCATGTATGAAATATCATGGGTTTAAGGTATTTCAATGGAGCCTAGCATCTTGGAGACATGGTGTAGCTTGCTTCTCTTCATGTTTCAATGAAGCCTATCTTTGACAAATGATAGAGCATCCTTCTCTCCCTGTTTCAATGGAGCCTAGCTTGGACAAGTGGTGGACCTTTGTTTCTCTCTATGTTTCAATAGAGTTAGCTTGGACAAGTGGTGGACCTTGGAACCAAACCCCCATGTAAAACATATCATGGACATTTCAAGTGGTGAGAAATAATACCCTTTAAGATATACCCTTATAGGTTGGACAAGTGGTCGACCTTAACACACAGATCTTCTTAACGTAATGACATAGAGTGGAAAAGTGGTGAATCTTGAGACCAAACCAGTCATGCTACTAGAGATAATAGGTTGGACAAGTGGTGGACCTTGAATGTAAACCTCCCATGTACGAAATATCATGGGTTTAAGGTATTTCAATGGAGATTAGCATCTTGGAGACATGGTGCAGCTTGCTTCTCTTCATGTTTCAATGGAGCCTATCTTGGACAAATGGTGGAGCATCCTTCTCTCCATGTTTCAATGGACCCTAGCTTGGACAAGTGGTGGACCTTTGCTTCTCTCTATGTTTCAATAGAGTTATCTTGGACAAGTGGTGGACCTTGGAACCAAACCCCCATGTAAAACCTATCATGGTCACTCCAAGTGGTGAGAAAGAATAACCCTTAAGATATAGCCTTATAGGTTGGACAAGTGGTGGACCTTAACACCCAGATATTCTTAATATAATGACATAGAGTGGAAAAGTGGTGAATCTTGAGACAAAACCACTCATTCTACTAGCGATAATAGCTTGGACAAGTGGTGGCCCTTGAATGTAAACCCCCCATGTACAAAATATCCTGGGTTTAAGGTATTTCGATGAAGCCTAGAATCTTGGAGACATGGTGCAGCTTGCTTCTCTTCATGTTTCGATGGAGCCTATCTTCCACCAATGGGGGATCATCCTTCTTTAAATGTCTCAATGGAGCCTAGCTTGGACAAGTGGTGGACCTTTGCTTCTCTCTATGTTTCCATAGAGTTAGCTTGGACAAGTGGTGGACCTTGGAACCAAACCCCCATGTAAAACATATCATGGTCATTCCAAGTGGTGAGAAATAATACCCTTTAAGATCTAGCCTTATAGGTTGGACAAGTGGTCGACCTTAAAACCTAGATCTTCTTAATATAACGACATAGAGTGGAAAAGTGGTGAATCTTGAGACCAAACCACTCATGCTACTAAGCATAATAGGTTGGACAAGTGGTGGACCTTGAATGTAAACCCCCCATGTACGAAATATCATGGGTTTAAGGTATTTCAATGGAGCCTAGCATCTTGGAGACATGGTGCAGCTTGCTTCTCTTCATGTTTCAATGGAGCCTATCTTGGACAAATGGTGGAGCATCCTTCTCTCCATGTTTCAATGGAGCCTAGCTTGGACAAGTGGTGGACCTTTGCTTCTCTCTATGTTTCAATAGAGTTAGCTTGGACAAGTGGTGGACCTTGGAACCAAACCCCCATGTAAAACCTATCATGGACATCCAAGTGGTGAGAAAGAATACCCTTTAAGATATAGCCTTATAGGTTGGACAAGTGGTGGACCTTAACACCCAGATCTTCTTAATAATGACATAGAGTGGAAAAGTGGTGAATCTTGAGACCAAACCACTCATGCTACTAGAGATAATAGGTTGGACAAGTGGTGGACCTTGAATGTAAACCCCCCATGTACGAAATATCATGGGTTTAAGGTATTTCAATGGAGATAGCATCTTGGAGACATGGTGTAGCTTGCTTCTCTTCATGTTTCAATGGAGCGTATCTTGGACAAATGGTGGAGCATCCTTCTCTCCATGTTTCAATGGACCCTAGCTTGGACAAGTGGTGGACCTTTGCTTCTCTCTATGTTTCAATAGAGTTAGCTTGGACAAGTGGTGGACCTTGGAACTGAAACCCCCATGTAAAACCTATCATGGTCACTCCAAGTGGTGAGAAAGAATAACCCTTAAGATATAGCCTTATAGGTTGGACAAGTGGTGGACCTTAACACCCAGATATTCTTAATATAATGACATAGAGTGAAAAAGTGGTGAATCTTGAGACCAAACCACTCATGCTACTAGCGTTAATAGGTTGGACAAGTGGTGGAACTTGAATGTAAACCCCCCATGTTTCAATAGAGTTAGCTTCGACAAATGGTAGAGCATCCTTCTCTCCATGTTTCAATGGAGCCTAGCTTGGACAAGTGGTGGACCTTTGTTTCTCTCTATGTTTCAATAGAGTTAGCTTGGACAAGTGGTGGACCTTGGAACCAAACCCCCATGTAAAACATATCATGGACATTTCAAGTGGTGAGAAATAATACCCTTTAAGATATACCCTTATAGGTTGGACAAGTGGTCGACCTTAACACACAGATCTTCTTAACGTAATGACATAGAGTGGAAAAGTGGTGAATCTTGAGACCAAACCACTCATGCTACTAGAGATAATAGGTTGGACAAGTGGTGGACCTTGAATGTAAACTCCCCATGTACAAAATATCGTGGGTGTAAGGTATTTCAATGGATCTTAGCATCTTGGAGACATGGTGCAGCTTGCTTCTCTTCATGTTTCAATGGAGCCTATCTTGGACAAATGGTGGATCATCCTTCTCTCCATGTTTCAATGGACCCTAGCTTGGACAAGTGGTGGACCTTTGCTTCTCTCTATGTTTCAATAGAGTGATCTTGGACAAGTGGTGGACCTTGGAGCCAAACCCCCATGTAAAACATATCATGGTCATTCCAAGTGGTGAGAAAGAATACCCTTTAAGATATAGCCTTATAGGTTGGACAAGTGGTGGACCTTAACACCCAGATCTTCTTAATATAATGACATAGAGTGGAAAAGTGGTGAATCTTGAGACCAAACCACTCATGCTACTAGTGATAATAGGTTGGACAAGTGGTGGACCTTGAATGTAGAACCCCCATGTACGAAATATCATGGGTTTAAGATATTTCAATGGAGCCTAGCATCTTGGAGACATGGTGCAGATTGCTTCTCTTCATGTTTCAATGAAGCCTATCTTTGACAAATGATAGAGCATCCTTCTCTCCATGTTTCAATGGAGCCTAGCTTGGACAAGTGGTGGACCTTTGATTCTCTCTATGTTTCAATAGAGTTAGCTTGGACAAGTGGTGGACCTTGGAACCAGACCCCTATGTAAAACCTATCATGTGCATTCCAAGTGGTGGTAAATAATACCATTTTAGATATAGCCTTATAGGTTGGACAAGTGGTGGACCTTAACACCCAGATCTTCTTAATATAATGACATAGAGTGGAAAAGTGGGGAATCTTGAGACCAAACTACTCATGCTACTAGGGAGAATAGGTTGGACAAGTGGTGGACCTTGAATTTAAACCCCACATATACAAAATATTGTGGGTTTAAGGTATTTCAATGGAGCCTAGCATCGCGAAGACATCGTGCATATTGCTTCTCTTCATGTTTCAATGGAGCCTATTTTGGACAAATGGTGGAGCATCCTTCTCTCCATGTTTCAATGGACCCTAGATTGGACAAGTGGTGGACCTTTGCTTCTCTCTATGTTTCAATATAGTTAGCCTATATTAGACAATTAGTAGACCTCGAATCTCTCCATGTTGTCTAGAGCTGAGCTTGGACAAGTGGTGGACCTTACTTCTCCCTTCCCTTAGTTTACTAGCTTAAAAGATTACTATGTATACTTGCTTAGATCTAGCTTGAACAAGTGGTGGACCTTGTATTCACACAAACTTAATTCATTACAAAAAAGTATATGCTAAAATAACATTTGGTTTTTTTTTGTTTCAGGAAAGATGGCTCCAAAAAAACAGGTTGCAAGGGTTGCTGTCTCAGTTGACTATACTTGCAATGATCTTAGGAAATGGTATTTGGACATACATGGTATAGAGGGTGCACAATTTCATAAGGTGCATCTATTTATTGCCAAAAAGGAGAATGACAGCTTGTTTGAAGATGTTGGACAAGTTGTGGAAGCATCTGTCTCTGTAGTTGATAGTCATCCGAGGTGGAATGCATTGACATTCTAGTTCCAATGAATCTAGAATTTCAACTATCTCCAGGAGCATATGCATTGGAGCGCATGTCTAGAAACAAAGAAGAGACAATGTTTTCTCGAGGATGGAAGTTTGCAGAATCAAATCCAAACATCACAGCAGATCAACTTCAAAGCTCCATCATTGCCACACTACAACGAAAAAAGGTGAAAGCTTCACGACCACCATCCACAAAGAAGCAAGCAAAAGTGCAAAAAGTAGCAGCTAAGCGAACTAGTTCCATTTTGGATGTAGACAAGGCATCTTTGGCATCCTCATCAACAGAGGGTTCAATGTCAAAGATGAGAATTGTGGATCCAGATGTTTTAGAAGCTGAGGCCATGAAAGGACAAGAAAAAGATACAGGTGGAATGAATAAGTACATAAATTATTTTCCTTTCCAATATAGGGAATTTGATATCCCTATTCAAAATTGTTGGCTTGCTCCTGATCACTATAATGCACGTATTATGGATAAAAAACACGCTGAAAGTGTGTTATTTGGATTTTCACGGAGTACGACCAAGCCTGCAGCATGTGCATATTTGATGCCTGTTCGAAATGCAAAATCAAAGAAGGGGACTCCTTTGGCAGTAGAAGAGGTAGAGGAGCAAAAAATTAAAGATTATCATTATTGGATTCTTGATGGGCAGCATTCAATCTATGCTGCAAAAGTTTTGCTTCACAATGAACAAAACAACAAAGAGGTATTTGAAAGACTGATTAGCGTGTATAAATTTAGAAAGGCTCGCATTGTTGTGAATGCTCCTCCATTTGTTGCAACTGCTATATCTGCCATTGCAAATGAGGAGGCTCAGGCATTGTATGTCAAGCAACCTTACAGCCAAATATTGAGACATTTACGGAGTCAATGGATCTTCTCAGGACGACCACCAAAGGCAGCAAGTGGAATTGCAGAGGGACATGCATCTCGTGCCGGATGGGATGTAAGTTATTTTCTTTGTCTTTTTGATAGTGTTTAATTAACAAATCTTGCTCAATAGTTTAATTATTTCTCTATTTCTTTTTAGGCTTTTCTTCGATTGGCAAGAATGAGTGCAGCAGCAAGTTGGATTGCTAAACAGGCACACATGGTCACGTACTCTGATTTAGTTTATGATTGCTGGATAGAAATCATTGAAAAGCTAGAAGAGGAGAATAAGAAACCCCCAACAACTGTATTTAGATACCTTTGTGGCCTTGAGGAATCAGAGGTAAAGACTATTCAAGAAGAGATTAGAGATGAGAAGATTTTACTGTCAAAGAGTGCAAAGGATGGTGATGCAACTGACATGTATGATCGAATCAAGCAGTTGAAGCAAGACAAATTGATTCAAGATGCACTTCTTGAAGGCTTCAACAATTTGAATGAGTCTTCACCATGTAAAGACTGGGAGGAGGTGGTCAAAATGTATAACATCAATGATGTTGTTTATAAAACAATTTTAATGCTATGCGAGGAATGGATCAAATCTAGTTTGACGCGTGGAACAAAGAAAATGGCTTTTCCAGATGGAGCAATAAAATACATGCAATGGGCAATTCACCTTCAAAAGGAGAAAACTGAGCCTAGAGATTTGCCATGGTCAATCTATGTGGTGAGCCTACAAATGGAAGGCAATCTCTACTTGATGCGCCACTTCAATAATAAAGTGCCTATTGGCTTATGTGTTTTAGATATGACAAAAAACGTTGGAGGCAATTTGAAGTGGAGTGAGGAGACATTTAACAATGCTTTGGATGGGATCTTGGCTATTGCTGGAGGGTCAACAGATCCTGGATTTGTCTTTCTTGCATTTGTGGATTTCACTAACTTCACAAAATTGCAATGTGCCTTTCACGCCATGGGAGATAATCTGAGCTACCATTGTTGTGGTGCATTGCATCACTTTCCATCAGCTCCTTGCAAAGGAGCAATTCAATTCCTAACAGTTATTGCCTTCTTGGGACAAGGCAATGCATTTGAAGACCTGAGAAGAAGATCAGAGGAACATCCATGCCAATTGATTGTTCTCTTCTTCAAGTAGCAGATAACGATATGTCAGATTTGCAATATTTGGAGGCCAAAAAAAGAGCTTTGGTCAAGCACTACATTCGTACATATTGTTTTGAAGACCGCAAGCTTGTTGATGTTTTTGGTGATGGCTCCTTGGTTGCACAAGAAGGAATACAACAGAAAAAAGAAGTTATATGCTTAATTGATAGTGTGGAGGAGGCAAAAAACGTGGAGACCATGCTGCTAGACTTTGCTAAGTCTCATGAAGATATAGAAAAATGGGCTGGACTTCAACAATCCACTTCGCAATCAGATGACATTGTGCCTGTTACAGAGGAGTGCTCTCCACAAAGAGAAGAAGAACAACAACAACAACATCCTCTGTCAATGGAGGACTTTTTGGAAATGGAGACACGTATGTTTTGAGTTTCTTGTGCATGTTAGTGTTTCTTGTTACTGATTTGATACTCTTAATGTTAGATTTTGCTTTATATAGTATTGATTGAGTTTGTATTTTTTATCTCAAGCATTCAAGGTTTGAATGTAAATAATAAATTACTTGAGTTTTTGAATGGTGGATCTTTAGACTAAAACTATAACATTTAATACTCACAAAGACTTAATTACTTAAGAGCTTGAACTCAATAAGTTTTGGACCTTTTATCAATACCCCCTTGATATGATACATTAGATCGTAGCATGGTTAAATGGTGATGCTTCATAAATTGAACCTAGCTTAGACAGGTGTTGGAGCCTAAATTTAAACTAACCTTGCTAGAAGGGAGCTTATGTTTGGACTTTGAGAACTAGCATAAGTAATCAATTAGAGCATAGATTAGACATGTGGTGGTGGCCTTAGAGACCAAAATCTTAATGAGCTTGGAAAGGTATTTAAGTACTGCAATTTACTTAGTTTTAGTACTCACTAAAGGCATAGCTTGACAAAAGGTGGACCTTACATGGATCCTAATTTCAAGAGGTGTGGTAGACCTTCAAACCAAGATCATATAGCTTGGACATGTGGTGGACCTTGCATGAGACTAGTTTAGACAAGTGTGGTACACCTTGTAACCAACACCCATTTGTTATATTAGCTTGGACAAGTGGTGGACCTTGCTTTTATGTTTCAATGGAGCATATTTTGGACAGGTGGTAGACCTTGTTTCTCTCCATGCTTCAATGGAGAGAAACATTAGCTTGGACAAGTGGTGGACCTTGCTTTTTATGTTTTAAAGGAGCATATTTCGGACAAGTGGTAGACATTGTTTCTCTCCATGGTTCAATGGAACCCACCTTAGACAAGTGAAGTACCTTGAAACCAAACCCCCATAATACAACCTACTAAATAGGTTGGAAAATTGGTGGTATATGAAACCATCCATGATAGAGCATAGTATAGGTGAAAACGTAGTGGTCCTTATATCAATTACCCATGCATAGCTTGGACAAGTGGTGGACCTTGATTCTCTCTATGTTTCAATGGATCCTATCTTGGACTATAGATATATCTTACTTATTTCCATGCTTCAATGGATTGTAGCTTGGATAAGGAGTGGACCTTCAAACAAAACTCCACAGCATAGCATATATTAACAATTCATGGGTTTTATAGAGATTTTTTGCCTATTTTGGAGAGTTGGTACACCTTTATTCTCCATTCTTCAATGGATCTGAGGTTGGACAAGCGGAGCTGGAGAAGTGGTCAACCTTAAAATGAAACCTCCCATGCTACAACCCATCATAGATCGTATATGTAGTGGACCTTGAAACTCTTTTATGTCCCTAGCTTAGAGAAGCATTGCACTCTTTATTATCTCCATACATGAAGGCAAGGTTGGACAAGTGGTGGACCTTCAAACCAGAATCTCTATGCAATAATAGGCAAGTGGTGGAGCTTGTTTTCTCCATGTTCCAATGGAGCCTAGCTTAGACAAACAATGGAGCTTGCTTCTCTCCATGTTTCAATGGATCCTAGCTTAGAAAAGTGGTGGAGCTTTGATTCTCTCCATGTTCCAATGGACCATAGCTTAGACAAGTGGTAGACCGTGAAAAAACCCCCCGTATACAACATATTATGGGGTTTTCATGTTTCAATGGCACCTAGCTTGGAAAATGGTAGAGCTTGCTTCTCTTTATGTTTCAATGGATCCAATCTTAGCCAAGTGGTGGACCTTGAAACAAGAATCCCCCCCCCCCCCATGTACAACGTATTATGGGTTTTGAAAGCACTGGGAGAAAATAATAGCTTTGATAAGTGGTGGACCTTGCTTCTCTCCATGCTTCAATGGAGCCGAGGTTGGACACATGTTGGAGAGAAGATGGTTGCCCATGAAATAAGACCATGCATGCTATAATCAATCATATGTTGTACACATGGTGGACCTTGCAATTGTTTTATATGCCTAACTTGGACAAGTGGAGGACCCTTGATTACCTCCAGATATCAACAACAAGCCAAGTTTGGACAAGTGTAGTACCACCAAACCAGAATCTCTATGCTACAATAGAGTATAGGTAGGACACGCAGTGAACCTTGATATCAAACCATCCATGCTACTAGAGATGATAGGTTTCACATGTGGTGGAACCTTGTATCAATGTTCTATGTGTAGTTTTTGACTAGTGATAGACCTTGAAACTAATCCCTCTAGGCTACAAGAAAAAAGAGATGGATGAGGAGGCTAGACTACTTTTGTTGCATCAATGCATCCCATGTTACCACATATACTATAGGGTTCTTGGATAAGTGTTGGATCTTGTGTCAATGCTCCATGTCTAGCTTGGACAAGTGGTGGACCTTGGTTCTCTCTATGCTTCAAATGGGCAATAGATTGGAGACACAGTGGCCTTTTTTTTCCAATGATTTTATTTTTTGGAAACCTTGGAGGCACCATGTAAGAGGCACTCTAAGTCTTCCATACAATGGACCTATTGGACTATAAAATAATGATATCTTTCTTTGATATTGTCATTATTTTATGCATAATATTTTCTTCTTTTTGCAGACACAAAGGAGTTAAGTGATATAAAAACTAGATGTATTTCACACTATGATTGGCATGAAGATCCTTTTGGGACACCAACTTTTCCTATTCCCAAAGATGTAATTTTCCATATTAACGGTGTGGATTTTGAAGTGCGACTTTCATGTATTGAAGGAGCTGGTTATGGGCTATTTGTGCATACTACCCTGGAAAGTGGTTTGACTATTCTAAACTATGGAGGGCATAAGTATAGATTTCAAGACTGGAAAAAGATATGCAAAATTTTTCCAAGAGCTTATAAATATTCTCTTCTAGAGGATCCAAACATAGAAGAAGAGGAAGATCAATCATACATTATTGGTTGTGTAGAAGAAGGAAACGTGTCGGGCTATATAAATAGTTCTCACAGTACAAATGTCTGTCCCAACGTACGCTATACATTTGATCCAAATTTTCCACCTTGGCATAAATGCACCTCTTCACACATCAAGTCAGAAGAATATGGCCATGTATGCATTGAGACTATTTGTCAAGTTGAAGCAGGAGAAGAGTTGTTTGCTGACTATAACTTTACTTGACATTGTAAAGTATTGTACATGGATGGAAATCTCAAGTACATGCATCATTTTCATTTTTCATGGATGAAATCTCAAGTGAATATAACATTTGATTATTGTTTAGTTTATGCTCAACGAGAATCTAGAGTGCTCTTATGCTTTGTGTGTTGTCTAACATTATTTGACTACCTTGGCCATAGAATCTTGATTCTACTCTAGATTTGTGATAAATCTTACCAAAATTTAATCAATGTCTAGGTTGGACAAGTGGTGGGGCTTCAAACATTACTGTCTTAAACAAGTGGAGTTATCTTACTTGAATAAGTGGTGGCCTTTGAATCCAAATCTAAGCCAAATCTCTAATTGTTTGCTTGTAGTCTAGGTTGGACATTTGGTGGACCTTGTATCCATGTTTCCTCAACAAGGGTGGCTTTTAGTTTTCACTTTAAGTACTCATCTTTAATAAAGTGTAGGATGGAAAATGTTGAGTTAGTAGATTGTATTTTAGACAAGTGGTGTTTGGTGTACGAATGCTGAAAATGGTTGCAAGGATTCTAACAACGACTTTACCTTAAATAAATTTCTTACTAGGAGTTCTACATATAAATATGGTGAATAAAATTCTAGTGGTTTTGAGATACCATTTGTGTGTGTGTTTTCTTAGATTCACAAACTGGGATGGATAATGCTCCTATGGTTCAGTCAACAACTATAGAATCCATAGATTCTATGGTTTCTAAAGTGCCCAAGATGGATGATATTTCTATACTAGAGTCTAGTGTTGTGCAACTTGAGCAAGCTTCCAATAATGAGAACCAAGAAATCGATGCTTCAAAAATGCAACATACATCAAAAGAGACTGAAAAGTCCACTCACGAGCTATTGCCAATTGGTACTACGTCATGTAGCGTAGATGTTGAGAAATCCATGCTTACAATTATATTGGATTTAAATGGTCTATTGTTGAAACGTTCCCCTCAACCATCCTCACACCACAACTCAGTGCAAATGGATTCAAAAAGATATATTATACTCAGGCCAGGTTGCATCCAATTCTTGAAGACTATTTTACAGAGGTTTAATGTTGCAATTTGGTCGACAGCTACTAGGAATAATGTGTATCAAATCCTTGCAGCACTAAACAACTTAGCTGAGGATACATTGCCTTTCTTTGCAATTTGGTCGCAAGATGTTTGCTACACCGCTCAAACTCAAAAATTGTTTAGACCCGACAATCCAAACGTTGAGGCAATGTTCAAGCCTCTAGCCAAAATTGCCATGGGGTTTGAATGTGATCCACAAAGAACAGTGCTTATTGATGACTCTCCTTACAAGGGATGTATTTCACCAGCAAACAATTGCATTTTTCCACCACAATTTGATGCTGAGAAGATGGTTGACAATATGCTCTTGGAGGAGCTACTGCCATACTTGATTCAGCTTGATGAGAGAAGGGATGTGCGTGATTTAATTGCTTCTAATCGTTATGGACAACCTATAGTGACAAATGATAGTGAATACAAACAAATCATGGAGTATTGGAAGCAGAAAAATGATGTTTGGTCAGCTAAGGTGTTCTTTACAAGAAGAATACCACCTGCAAAAGGTGACAGAGATGAAACTATCATTGAAATGCAAGTGACACAAGCCACCGCAATGAAATGAGAAGAGCCCAAATACAAGAGATCTTGGCAAAGGAGCGTACACCCATTGAAAGCATGAAGGCGTCACAATTGACCACTTTAGCTAGGCAATTGGGTTGTAACACAAAAGGAGTTTTGAAGGCAACCACAGCAAAGGCTTATATAAATAAGGTGAAAGCTGAGAACAATCTTCTAAGGCTGGATAGAAAGCAACCCTAAGGTACTAGTGACATGTCATATATTCTTGATACACATGCTTGAACACTCATGTGCATGGTATCTAACAAATCTTTCTTTTTATTCCTTCCTGCAGGATCTTACAAAGGATACTACTAGATGGAGCTCAATCAATAGAGATTTTGATATTTTTGCTCAAAATAATGAAGCAGTCACCTACATTTTTTGTTTATCAATTTCTTGAGAGACTTTCTTTTAGTTTGTAATCATCAAATGAAATGAAAAGTATCCTTCTTATAAGATTGTTGATCTTTTTCTTGTTCAAAACTTTCAATTGTGATTTATAGTTTTGTTAGCATGAGATTGTGCTTTTTTAGTTTGAAAAAAACTGTCAAAGATCCAAGTCTTTTTGGCTTTACTTAAGTTATTAATTGTGAAAGATCCAAGTCTTTTTGCTTTACTTAAGTTATTGATTGTCTATGTAATAGTCCTTAAAACAATATCGGATGGCTTTCTTGCTCCCATGTCTCACATTGGTCTTTAGGTAAGACAAGTGGTGACCTTGAAAGTATGGTCTCATATCTCGATCAAGTGAAGAGACATGAAGCTTAAATATCACTACTATGTATCTAGTGTTAAACTCCATCAAGACAAAGATACTAGAGTGCCAAATTGCAGTCTAGTTTAAGTGAAAATCCATTTGAGCTAAGGTAAAACTTATAGTGCCTCATTTTTCTAGGATTCTACCCCATCAAGGAAGTTAGAATCTAGCACAAACCAATTAAGACTCTTTTGGAGCCTAGATAGGACAATTCGTGGAACTTAAGAAACTTATTATTGAGTTAGAGTCTAGTTTAGATAAGCAAAAGATCTTCAAACCAGCACTTGACTTTCTTACTATTCAATATTCAAAGTCCTTGAGGCTAACAAATTACATACCTACTTGTAACCTAACTAATGAGTAATTATATAGATCTAAGCAAGTATATATAATGAGTCTTCAAACTAATAATCCAAGGGAAGAGAGTAGCAAGGTCCACTACTTGTCCAAGCTCAGCTCTAGACAACATAGAAAGATGCTAGTTCTACTAATTGTCTAATTATAGGCATGGAGAAATGATAGAAGGTTGACCACTTGTCCAACCTATCATCTCTAGTAAGATGGGAGGTTTGGCCTTAAGATTCACCATGTAACCAACCTATACATCATTGTATTATGAAGAGTAAAAAAGCAAAGCTCCACCACTTGTCCAAGCTAGTTCTAAAATCCACATGGAGATAAGCAAGCTCCACCATTTGTCGAATCTCTCTTCCATTAAAACATGAAAAAACTCAGCTATGTTGTACAGGGGGACTTTTTTCCAAGGTCCACCACTTGTCCAAGCTAGGATCCATTAAAACATGGAAATAAACAAAGCTCCACCACTCGTCCAACCTTTAGAGTTGCAAAGTGTATGGTTGTCTAAACTAGGTATGGGAAAATAATTGAAGGTCCACCCACTTGAAACATGGAGCGAAGAAAGCTCCACCATGTCTCCAATATGCTAGACTCCATTGAAACACCCTAAACCCATGATATTTTGTACATAGGGGATGTACATTCAAGATCCACCACTTGTCCAACCTAGTATACCTAGTAGCTTGATAGCTTTGGTCTCAAGATTCACCACTTGTCCACTCTATGTCATTGTATTAAAAAGGATTGGGTGTTAAGGTCCACCACTTGTCCAACCTATAAGGTTATATTTTAAATGGTTTTTTTTCTCACAACTTGAACTACCCATGATATGTTTTACATGGGAGTTTTGTTTCAATGTCCACCACTTGTCCAAGCTAACTCTATTGAAACATAGAGAGAACCAAAGATCCACCACTTGTCCAAGCTAAGCTATATTGAAACATGGAGAGAAGGATGCTCCACCATTTCTCCAAGATAGGCTTCATTGAAACATGGAGAGAAGAAAGCTCCACCATGTCTCCAAGCTAGGATCCATTTAAATGCCCTAAACCCATTTTATTTTGTACATGGGGGTTTTATTTCAAGGCCCACCACTTGTCTAACCTATTATCCCTAGTAGCACGAGTGGTTTGGTCTCAAGATACACCACTTGTACACTCTATGTCATTATATTAGGAAGAATATGTATTAAGGTCCACCACTTGTCCAACCTATAAGGTTTATCTTAAATGGTATCCTTTCTCACACTTGTCAAAAGCCCATGAAGATGGACATGGGGTATTCCATACCTTTCCAAGCTAACTCCATTAAAACATTAGAGAAGATCCACCATTCAAGATTCAGGCTCCATGAAACACCCTAAAACCATGATATTTTGTACATGGGGTGTTTACATTCAGGGTCTACCACTTCTCTAATGTATTATACCTAGTAGCATGAGTGGTTTGGTCTTAAGATTCACCACTTATCCAGTCTATGTCATTGTATTAAGAATAACTGGGTGTTAAGGTCCACCACTTGTCCAACCTATAAGGGTATATCTTAAATGGTATCCTTCACCACTTGTCAACGTCCATCACCACTTTTCCAACCTGTAAGGTTATATCTTGAATGATATTTTTCCTTATCACTTGTAATGTCCATGCTATGTTTTACAAAGGGGTTCTGTTCCAAGACCCACCACTTGTCCAAGCTAACTCTATTGAAACATAGAGAGAAGCAAAGGTCCACCACTTGTCCAAGGTAGGCTCCATTGAAACATGGAGAGAAGGATGATCCACCATTTCTCCAAGATAGGTTCCATTGAAACATTGAGAGAAGCAATCTCCACCATGTCTCCAAGATAGGCTCCATTGAAATACCCTAAACCCATAATTTTGTACATGAGGGGTTTACATTCAAGGTCCACCACTTGTCCAACCTATTATCCCTAGTAGCACGAGTGGTTTGGTCTCAAGATTCACCACTTGTACACTCTATGTCATTATATTAAGAAGAACTATGTGTTAAGGTCCACCACTTGTCCAACCTATAAGGTTATATTTTAAATGGTATCCTTTCTCACCACTTGAAATGCCCATGATATGTTTTACATGGGGGTTTCATTCCAAGGTCCACCACTTGTCCAAGCTAACTCTATTAAAACATATAGAGAAAGAAAGGTCCACCACTTGTCCAAGCTAGGCTCATTGAAACATGGAGAGAAGGAACCTCCACTATTTCTCCTAGATAGGCTCCATTGAAACATGGAGAGAAATAAGCTCCACCATGTCTCCAAGTTGCTAGGCTCCATTGAAATACCCAATACCCATAATATTTTGTACATGGGGGGTTTACATTCAAGGTTCACCACTTGTCCAACCTATTACCCCTAGTAGGTTTGGTCTCATGATTCACCACTTGTCCACTCTATGTCATTATATTAAGAGGAATTGGGTGTTAAGGTCCACCACTTGTCCAACCTATAATTTTATAGCTTGAATGGTATTTTTTCTCACCACTTGTAATGCCCATGACATGATTTACATGGGGGTTTTGTTCCAAGGTCCACCACTTGTCCAAGCTAAATCTATTGAAAAATAGAAAGAAACAAAGGTCCACCACTTTTCCAAGCTAGGCTGCATTGAAACATGGACCTTAATACCAAATTATTTCTAGTAGCATGAGTGATATTTTGTACATGGGGGGTTTACATTCAAGGTCCACCACTTGTCGAACCTATTTCCCTAGTAGGTTTGGTCCCAAGTTGACCACTTATCCACTCTATGTCATTATATTAAGAATAATTGGGTGTTAAGGTCCACCACTTGTCCAACCTATAAGGTTATATATTAAATGGTATTTTTTCTCACCACTTGTAATGCCCATGATATGTTTTACATGGGGGTTTTGTTCCAAGGTCCACCACTTTTCCAAGATAACTCTATTCAAACATAGAGAGAAATAAAGGTCCACCACTTGTCCAAGCTAGGCTCCATTGAAACATGGAGAGAATGATGCTCCACCATTTATCCAAGATAGGCTGCATTGAAACATGGAGAGAAGCAAGCTTTACCATGTTTCCAAGCTAGGCTCCATTGAAACACTCTAGGAGGTTTTATTTCAAGGCCCACCACTTGTTTAACCTATTATCCCTAGTAGCATGAGTGGTTTGGTTTCAAGATTCACCACTTGTACACTCTATGTCATTATATTGTGTTAAGGTCCACCACTTGTCCAACCTATAAGGTTATATATTAAATGGTATCCTTTCTCGCCACTTGAAATGCCCATGATATGTTTTACATGGGAGTTTCATTCCAAGATCCACCACTTGTCCAAGCTAACCATATTTAAACATAGAGAGAAACAAAGGTCCACGACTTGTCCAAGCTAGGCTCCATTGAAACATGGAGAGAAGGAACCTCCACCATTTCTCCTAGATAGGCTCCATTAAAACATGGACATAAGTAAGTTCCACCATGTCTCCTAGATGCTAGGCTCCATTGAAATACGCAAAAGCCATGATATTTTGTACATGGGTGATTTATATTCAAGGTCAACCATTTGTCCACCCTATTATCCCTAGTAGGTTTGGTCTCACAATTCACCACTTTTCCACTCTATGTCATTATAATAAGAGGAATTGGGTGCTAAGGTCCACCACTTGTCCAGCCTATAAGGTTATACCTTGAATGGTATTTTTTCTCACCACTTGTAATGCCCATGACATGCTTTACATGGGGTTTTGTTCCAAGGTTCACCACTTGTCCAAGCTAATTCTATTGAAACATAGAGAGAAACAAAGGTCCACCACTTTTCAAGCTAGGCTCCATTGAAACATGGACCTTAATACCAAATTATTCCTAGTAGCATGAGTGATATTTTGTACATGGGGGGTTTGCATTCAAGGTCCACCACTTGTCCAACCTACTTTTCCTAGTAGGTTTGGTCGCAAGATTCACCACTTGTCCACTCTATGTCATTATATTAATAATAATTGGGTGTTAAGGTGCACCACTTGTCCAACCTATAAGGTTATATATTGAATGGTATTTTTTCTCACCACTTGTAATGTCCATGATATGTTTTACATGGGGATTTTGTTCCAGGGTCCACCACTTGTCCAAGCTAAATCTGTTCAAACATAGAGAGAGAAACAAACGTCCACCACTTGTCCAAGCTAGGCTCCATTGAAACATGGAGAGAATGATGCTCCACCATTTATCCAAGATAGACTCCATTGAAACATGGAGAGAAGTAAGCTCCACCATGGCTCGAAGATGCTAGAGTCGATTGAAATACCCAAAACCCCTGATACTTTGTACATGGGGGTTTTACATTCAAGGTCCACCACTTGTCCAACCTATTATCCCTAGTAGCATGAGTGGTTTGGTCTCAGGATTCACCACTTGTCCACTCTATATCATTATATTAAGAAAAATTGGGTTTCCATATCTAAATGGATCTTTGCTTGGATAAGTGGTAGACCTTGAGACCTAAATACCCATTCTACACTAGAGCATTGGTTAAGCCTTATGCACTTCAAGCATACCTTTAAGAACAAGTAGTAGTTATTAGTTGACTTAAGTCTAGTTGACCTCCATGGTATTGAGACTAAGAGAGAGTGTAGCATAAAAAAGAGTCAGGATTTTAATTTGACTTTCTTTCTATTAATGAGTAGATCATAGATGGATTTTGGTATCTAATAAAACCTTAGGGTAGACAATGTAAAACTCATGTCTATTGTTGTGTTTGCATTAAGTGTTCTTGTTCTTTAATTTCAGAACCATTACAGAAAATGGATTGGCTATATGCTGGCATAAATTGAAGAAAACTATTGAATTACCCATCCAACCTCCTCCAAGACCTTGTCCAAGGAATGAATCACCTCCTTATCACCTACCACTTTCTTTCAAGGACATCAAAAGAGTACTTATCTTGGATCTAGAGGGGTTACTTCTCAAGACAATTGGAATGAAACATGGAGATTCTATGCCATCTTGAGCTCAACACATGCGACTTGTGGAGGATAAAGATGAAGTTTTTCATGTGGTGCGACCAGACGCACAAAGTTTTTTGGATTTTTGTGCTGAATACTTTGAGCTATGGATATGGAGTTGCTATAACTTAACAAGGGTGCAACGCATCACACAAAAATGTTTTCCTGAGCAGTATACCAAGTTCAAGGTGTTTATGAGTAACAAAAATTGCCAAAATCCAAATATTATGTTAGGATTTACAAGGGTTTATCACAAAAATTTGAGTGATATTTGGAAGATATTTGAGGATTTGGATGCAAACAATACCTTAATTTTTGATGACACTCCATATAGGGTGATGTGGAACATGCCAAGGACATATCTTATATTTCCAAAGATGTGGAGGCAAACTTCCGAGCAACTTCAAAACTTCTTGCAGAGAACCATAATTCCATGGTTGGTAGGATGGTTGTATGCAAGAGATAAGAGAGTCTATACATACAACACAATTGTAAATCAATATAGTGATTCTGAGACAAATTATGTCCTTGGTGTGTACTTGTCAACACGAAAGAATTGAATAAATATGGCCATAAGATGATTTTTTTATTCTAGTGTGTATCTTTCAACATTTGTATAATTTGATATAGTCTTTTTTATAAAAAAACAAAGGTGTGTCAATTTTATGAACACTTGAATGGAGTGCACCCTACTCTAATGGGACTTCAATGTACTATTGGAGTGCATCCTATTGTAAGAGGACTCTGATGTATTGCTAGAGTGCACCCAAATTTTTGGGGACTCATTTTTTATTTGATTGGGACCTATGTTGGGTCATATAGTAAATAAATTCATTTTTTTGTCAATTCATATCGAGGTTGCATTTATTTGTAACTATGAGAGAATTGATGTTTGATGTCAAAATAAAACTTGTAAGTATGGATCAGAGAATTCATGGACTTTAAATATGTGAGAGGGATCTTGTTCTTGGGCACAAATGTTTGCTTCAAGAATTTTGTCATTACATACTTTACGTGAAAGAGTTTTAGAACCTAAAAGACTTTGAAAACAAAACTATGGAATCTTAGTGCATGTATTCTTGAATGGATTGAAAGTTGATGTATACATGCATGTCGCTTTGATGAAGATTTAGATCTGACAAGATGCAAAGCTAGAATTCTTGGAGTACGTTACCTTTGTCAATTTGGTGATAACATATTTAACTTTCTTTTATTATGGGTGGAAAATATATTATTATGTGCATTTGGAACCTAATTGCTTGACCTTCAAACCAAGATTCCTATGTTATTTTTTCATATACTTTTTTGTAATGAATTAAGATTGTGGATACAAGGTCCACCACTTGTTCAAGCTAGATCTAAGAAAGTATATATACTGAGTCTTCAAACTAGTAAACCAAGGGAAGAGAGAAGCAGGTTCCATCACTTGTCCAAGCTTATCCCTAGACAACATAGAGAGATGTTAGGTCTACTAATTGTCCAATATATTCATGGAGAAATGATAGAAGGTTGATCCACTTGTCCAACCTATCATCTCTAGTAAAATGGGAGGTTTGGCCTTAAGATTCACATGTAACCAACCTATACTTCATTGTATTATGAAGAGTAGAAAAGCAAAGCTCCACCACTTGTCTAAGGTAGTTCCAAAATCAACATGGAGAGAAGCAAGCTTCACCATTTGTCCAAGATAGGTTCCATTAAAACATGGAAAACCTCATATATGTTGTACATGGAAGCTTTTTTTCAAGGTCCACCACTTGTCCAAGCTACGATCCATTAAAACATGGATAGAAACAAGGCTCCACAACTCGTCCAACCTTTATAGCTGCAAAGTGTACCTGTAGTCTAAACTAGGCATGGGAAAATAATAGAATGTCCACCACTTATCCAATATATTATCTCTAATAGCATGGGAGGTTTGGTCTCAAGATTTAGGAATTGGCTAACCTGTATTTCATTGTATTATGATGAATTTGGTTTTAAAGTCAACTACTTATCCAAGCTATAAGTTTATATCTTGAATGGTATTCCTTCCCATCACTTAGAAAACCAATGATATGTTGTACATGGGAAGGTTTGTTACAAGGTCCACCACTTTTCCAAGCTAGTTTCATTAAAACATGGATGAAGACAAGCTCCACCATTTGTTAAATCTAGACTCCATTGAAATCTAGCAAATCCATTCTATGTTGTACATGGGGTTTTTGTTTTAAGGTCCAACACTTGTCCAAGCTAAGATCGATTGAAACATGGAGTAGAGAAACACTCCACCACTTGTCCAAGCTAGGAAACATTGATAGTAGTTGGCTTAGTTTGAAGATCCACCACATGTCTAAGCTAACTCTATTGAAACATAGAGAGAAGCAAAGGTCCACCAACTGTTCAAGCTAGGCTCCATCGAAACATGGACAGAAGCAAGCTCCACCATTTCTCCAAGATAGGCTCCATTGAAACATGGAGAGAATCAAAGGTCCACCATTTCTCCAAGCCAAGCTCCATTTGTCCAACCTATAAGGTTATATCTTAAATGGTAATCTTTCTAATCACTTGGAATACCCATGATATGTTTTACATGCGGGTTTTGTTCCAAGATCACCACTTGTCCAAGCTAACTCTATTGAAACATAGAGAGAAGCAAAGGTCCACCACTTGTCCAAGCTAGTCTCCATTGAAACAAGGAGAGAAGCAAGCTCCATCATTTCTCCAAGATAGGCTAGCATGGAATAAGTGCACCTTGAAACCAACCTTCCTATGAGGCAATAGAGCATATGCTATATATTTTATGTATGCCCCATGCCTCAAATTAAGAAGTTATAGATTAGAAGTGGACCTTGCTTGAATGTCACATGCAATAAATTAAGGAAAAATAGCCAAGTGGATTGTATTCCTCAATGGATCCTTGCTTTCACAAGTTGTGAACCTTGAGTCACATTTACATTAACTTGGACAAGTGGTGGACCTAGAAACCAAGCTCTCCATGTTGAGATAAGTTGTAGGTAGGACAGTAGAACATAGACAACGATAATGGATGCAATATAGTCTTCTCCTAATAATCCAATTGAT
This sequence comes from Adiantum capillus-veneris, assembly GCF_014529385.1. Classification (NCBI taxonomy): domain Eukaryota; kingdom Viridiplantae; phylum Streptophyta; class Polypodiopsida; order Polypodiales; family Pteridaceae; genus Adiantum; species Adiantum capillus-veneris. Next base: position 111,112,172 of record NC_140950.1, read on the forward strand.
TGAAACCATGGTATTTTAGTTGTTTTCATTGTGTATTGTATGTGCATAAAGTGGAATGAGACCTTAAGAAAACTCAAATTTTTGACAAAATCTCTATATTTTGTACATGATATATTGAAAGTTGTCCAACCTGGGAATTGGGATTTTCCCACTTTACCTAATATGGTCTTTGAACACTATTTTTCATAAGGACTATGAGCCAAACAGGCTAAGAGCCGTTGTCAGGACAAGGGTAGGACCCAACTATTGGCATTCTTTGGGTGATTGTTTTCAAAATCTACCCAAGGAAGTACACATCGACGTTAATGGACAAGCAAGAGTCTTGTCATTACGAATGTTTAGGGTGTCATTTTTGCACTACATGTTTTTAGTGCGACACTCAACATGAGTTCTCAATAATCTTCAACTCACAGCAGCTGATCTCTACAAGAAAGTATAGATGCAGCAATCAGTTGCGACATCATGGCTATCCATAAGAGCTCGGCAGTTCACTTGTGTGGATTTCCTTCTCTATCTATAGCACTACGGAGTGCCTATGGACATACTGATTTAGGGTAAGACCCAGCTGGTGATTTTTACATCACCCCATAGGCATTAAGGATCACAATTTGATCTGAATTGAGGATCACAGTTGATCTCTCCCAATTATACTTTCAAGGAAAGAATTCCGCAATCTACCAAACATGGTAGCAGACAGACACACTCTTCAATTGGAGTCTTACCAACGGGTTTTACTACGTAGATTCTAATCCAAGGGCTTGGATTGCAAAGGCAACACCAAGGGTTCCCAGTGAAATGCTATTTATTTCTCTCAGGTAGGGGACGTGCTCCTCTCCATTTGAATACAGGTAAGTGTACATTACGTTCACATCTCCAAGTACGCATCTATTGATTTGGTGTTATTCCATTTTTAGTATGCTTTGCTTGGTTTTCCAGGATGTCTAAGTAAGATTGAATGATACAGAGCCATGCCAAGGGCATGTCAACACAAAGTATTTTTGGCAAAGTGTCCAATCTATCTTTTTATCTTATGCTGTTACGAACATACTTGTAGGGTTCAATCTGGCACATGTTGTCACATGGGATACAACATGGTCTAGGAACTCAAGGAGTTCCGTTTAGCCAGTGTGGAGCAAGGCTAATGAGGGTCCCTCTCACTCCCGTTGTAGGGTGTTTGCAATTACCTCCACACACAAGTACATCTTTTGTGTGGAGGTACATCTTGTACTTGAAGGATGTTATTTTTTACACATCCTTACATGAGACATATTCCACATGTGGAGAATATGAGTCTCTGGACTGACACTGGCACCATTATTTCAATTATGTGTCACGAAAAAGTCCCTAGGTGCTTGTCACATCTATTTTATAGACCATTTTTAGCACGACGTATATGGAGCAATTTCGTGGCCAGAAATTGTCGGATACTTAGAATGACTTGTTAAGGTACAAGTACTGCCAAACAACATTACAGATGGTTGTTTATACATATAGCAAGGCTATAAGTTGTTAATGAAAAAGTTTCATTATCTGTACCTAGAAGTGATCAATGTTTCACCTTCTACTGTGATTCAAACATTTCAGCAAGGCTTGCAAAAGATTGCAACTAAAAGTATTTATTTTCTTTTCAGAACTATTTACATTCCTTCTAATGTGTGCTAGGCGCATCACACTTTGCCATAAGTATTGGCAAGGATCATTATGGATATACAAGTTTGGGTCAGTTTTTGCTACATGCATCCATACTAGGTGTTAAGAGCCCTAGTGTTTAGCAAAGGCTGATTTGGAACGGCATGCATATTCCTCAGGTTGTTGCTTATGAAGAATTTTGCACTCTATGTGCACTATCTCTATGAGATAACTTTTGGGTCTACTGATCACCAACAGAGGTCATGGCTCGGTTTGGGCGTTTGTAGATTTTCTCAAGTTAACCACGATGGTTTTACACTACTGTGATTCCCCATTTACGAGTCATCTGGGACGACTGTCTGTAAACCATGAGGAAAACACACCTCAGTACTGTCAGTTATGCAAGGGGATAGGTAGATTACAAAGAGTAATCTTGTGCTAAAGGATCTGCTAAGAGCATACGCTAGCACAACGCATTTCTGAATAGATGATTTTCTCCCTATTCTAGAATTTGCTTAAGTACGATCTTCGACTTTGAACACCTCTTGTGGTGGGGTTGGAGATTGTTTCAATACTTTCATACGTCAAGGACTTATTAGGGGTGCTGACAAAGTATGTTGGCAAGTAACCTTCATTAGGTATGAACATGTAGTTCTTTGTGTTCCAAAATATTCAGAATTCTAACACGAGGACATTCCCTATCTATGGACTTTTCAAGATACTCAGGTGAGTAGGAAATCTGGCTCACAACTGCATGGAAAGTTATGCCAAGGTTTCCTTGAATTATTCCAGTACCTTCAGAAGATCTGAAAACTGGTTATGCCTTTGGACAGCTCTTAGTTGTGGTTACTCCTTTACAACACTCAAGTGAGTCATAAATGGAGTTACCATTTTAGACCCAAGTGGTTGCCAATGGACAACAATGTTGAAAATCAAGATGTTGCTCTTAGTTTCATTGAACCTCCTCACTGCACCAATTATCGGTCATACAGACAACTGGATCACTTATGGGACATCAGTAAAGAAAACATCAGTATTCTTAAGAAGATATTACTGCTTGTGTTTTCGAGGACGAAAACTCTTCCTTAAGGGGGGAGTAATGTCAGGACAAGGGTCCTACGGGGCAAGGCCCAACCTAGGGGGTCAGGGACCTAGGCCAAGGTCCGGCTGGACCAGTGGGAACTGGGGATTTTCTTAGGGCAAGTGCTAGGAGCTAGCCTATATAAGGGGCGGTAGGGAGGAGGATCCCAGGTTCAGTTACCCTAGATCTTATATGCCCAAAACATCATCTATTGTAACTAAGACTGTTTCGACGTTTAAAACACAAAGAAGAGCATCTTTGAGCAGGGAACCTAAAACAAGATGGATTTGGAGGAAAAAGGAGCACTTATCTTCTTCTCAAATTGTAAATCGATGAAGCAATGGAGGGTTAAGTCTCAAAACACTCAACCACAACATTCTAACCAAGGAAAACCAAGATACCAATGGCGAGTTAAAGCTCAACAACCATCATTATTGATATCGATCGCTCAAGAAATCAGTGTGCCAAAGAATCTTGATGATACAATAAAGAAAAAAACACACAAGCTACAAGATTTTCTCTTTGGGAAACAACAAAAGAAAACCTCGACCTCAAAAACCCTTGAGCTAATTAGACCCAACTCTTTCACAACATAATGGTTTGAATTTCATTGATCTTCAAAGCATGGTAGATCCAACCAAGGCTATACATAGACACGATTGTTCAACCCATGCACACAGTCATCCCGGAGTACGTCATCTAGGAGGGTTGGAAGGGATCTAAGAAATCAAGGGCAATGTTTGAAGAGGGAGGAAAAAGTTTGATGTTAACATATGTTTTTTTGCAAAACTACCTAATACTGTCCTTAACAAGGCATGAACATGAAAAATTTAACTGATAACATCTTCCCGATAAGTGTAAATAGTGTGTATACTATCAAAAAATCATCAAAATGGTCTTTTTAAATTATCTTTATCATCTTTTTTGATATAGGACTTAAAAATGGAGAAATCCACCAAAAAACTATAAAGCAGTGTTTTTCAATGGATTTTTCTAATTATTGATTTTTTATTTTTCTTTTTTAGCGTATTTTATTATTTTCTTTGATTTTTTCAATAAACAGGCCAAAGATTAATAATAAATAGCAAATGAGCTCAGATGGAGAAATTGAAGATACGGTGATGATTAGAAGGAAAAGACAGATATGCACAAAAAATTTCAATCGAATCGATAGATGCAAGGGCGAAGCCTAAATTAGGCTGCCAAGGCTTACTTTCGCAAATTCTTGCAGAATGAGCTAACAGAATCCGATTGAAGAAATTTTTGAGTCTAACATAGATTTCACAGCCTAGTAGGACTAACAAGGGAATTTGGGGGAAAATAATCCAAGGTAGCCCAAAATCACCTCCTTTCCACTAGTCACTCGTGGAGGAGAGAGCTCTCGACCTTCTTCGCGCACGATTTCCGGAGTCCACAGTCGTCCATTTACAGCACCGTCTCACACGAGACATGAGGGGTAAGTTCTAAGATTATCAATGAGAAATTCTATATGGCTGGGTAGCAAGTATAGGCTCATGAAAAAACCCCAAAAACCCAGCATTGCACGAAGTCCTAACGATACAAAATTGAACATAGTGGCATGTCAACTCAACCAAATCGGACGAAACTTGAACTGCAGCATGTCCCTATATAATAGAAGACTTCTCTATCACGAGATGACCATTTGACAGGGGATGGGGGGGGGGTCCCAAGTAGATAATCTAGGTTTTTGCCATAAGCCAAAATTGGATTTTGACTCCACAGACAACTTATAGATTGAGTCTATACACAATGTACCTAGATGGTTTTACGAAAACAGTCAAGGAAAGCTCTCGAGCAACAAAGAACAGCTCGAAGGCTACAAAGCATCAAATTTGACATATGAAGTCAAACTGACTCCAAATGGGCCAAAACTGGATGGGTAGCATCATGAATCGTGATTGTTTACGCTCTTGACAAAATGGGTAAAATATGCAATTTTGACCTTATGGGACCAAAGAACATAGTGTCCCAAGTCCATTGATCAAGTTTGAGCAAGTTTAGATCTCAAAACCTCAAAATCACTTTATCTACTGTTCAAAAGCCTGAAAGCCTAAATATGGCACCATTTCCACCCAGTGCACTCAATTGAGCCCACACTTCACTCAGAGCACCTAAATGCCATATGTTTCAAAAATGAAAAAAGTTTTTAAAAATACCATGGTTAAAATCACAAATTGCCTAGGCAGCAAATATGACCTAAACTTTGTAGTTGCAAATCTAAGAGCTAGGACTAGGTGTTCCACATGGGTGAAACCTTTCTCTATTGATGTCATCATTCGAATGGAGAAGTAGATTGGGCTCATGAAAGATGTTGTTGTATCCTTCTGAAGTAGCACAACCCCCAAGGAGTCAGCACCCACGCTTGAGGTGACATAGAATTTTTCATCCCACTTAGATGGTGAGATAGTTGGTAGGGTGGCTAAGACCTCCTTTACCTTGTTGTAGTGATGTTCGCTCTCCTCATCCCATGTGAAAGTCAATCATTGTGTGAGATGTTGCAGTGGTAGAACAAGTTGTGATAGTAGATGTATGAATCTACTCAAGTACCTCACCTTTTGTAGAAAAAATACTAGTTGACATGCGGTTGTTGGTGAAGGTAGTGCAATGAGTGTTGACACCTTACTTGGATTGACATTCATAGTTTAGCTGAGATTCATGGCCTAAAATAATGACTCTAATTTCCCCAATGTGGCACTTGTCTACATTTAATTGCCCACCTAGGCTTTGTTGGGATTCAGGCCAACTGGTCGGACATCCCACTTACTACTAACCCATCTACTAACTTAACCATTATACACTTATTCTTTAATTCAACAAAATAAGGAGCTACAACAGGATAACATTTCTGTGAGCTCCACCCAAACAAGGTCTCTCTCTCTCTCTGCTCTTGCACTTGCACTTGCACACGCGGGCCAATTGGCTGGACATCCCACTTACTACTAACCTATCTACTAACTTAACCATCATACACTTATTCTTTACTGCAACAAAATAAGGAGCTGCAACAAGATAACTGTTAGAAGCTGGACACACCCCACGGCATCTAGCTACTCGGAGGACTATTATTTTTTAAAATTATTCATTCATTGAGGAAAACCTGATTTTTCACCTTGTAATTATTGGGACTTAGAGAAGTTTCCAGATCGTATCCCAGTTTTGATTGTTAGATTGAGTAGATGGTTGATTTTGGAACTTTAGGGTTTGGGAAATTGTAAGGTATATATACCACTTTTTGACCTTAATGAAGGACCTTTTGTCATTTTAAACAGGTTTGAAGTCTGTGAGTGAGTGTACTGTGTACGAGAGACAGAGTGTGAGCTTCATCTTGACGCTATGTGTGCTCCGGAGGTCGGAATCGAGTGTGGAGAACTACAGCGTGTTGCCCCTGACTAGAGCTATGCGCCGATACCAACATTGCGCGCGTACGGTCCGGCTTTGTGAGCTCCTTCTACGAGCTTCATCAGTTGTTTGGGTGAGCATATGTTGTCCGATTTTGCATTGCAGCATATCCACACGTTCACATTGAGTAGAAATACACATTAGGCACTTTAGATTTTGAAAATGAAGACCTGCAAATTTCGGCCAGACATCCTACGTGTTTTTTCACCAGGTGTTTTGGGTCAGGATTTTGGTTCATAGACCTTAGGGAGAGTGACCTATTGGTATTAGTAGGGTCTCCTTCAAGTTCTATGGTGTTTCGAGATTGTTTGATGGGTGTTCGGCTTTAGGAAGCGTTGTAGGAAGTTTCCTCTTTTGCACTCTTGAAGGCTGTGACTTAGGAAATTGGTAGAGACCTCTGTATGAATTAGTTAGGAGTCGTTCGAGTGTAGGTTGACACCTTATGCTTGCTTCCACGCGCATGCAGGTCGAGCTTCGTCCTTAGCTGACATTACATGTTAGGTGAGTTCTTGCTGTGCTGACGTCCGTCGGGGCGTATCTGTCCAACATTGGCGCCGCTACCGGGGACGAAAACCTTAGGTAGGTGACCGAGACTAATCCTTGAGGATTGGGATTTTTGGCTTGCCAAGAGTCTTGCTTTACATTTAGATCGGATCAGAGGGTGGAGGACTCTCTAGGTCTTAGAAGGAGTTTAGGAAGCGTGTGTCTGGCTTAGATCCTTCGACTTAGGTAGATGAGGTTGACTTAGGTAGTTTTAGGTAGTAGTCGAGTTCTAGAGTAGGAGTTGGAGTGGTAGAAGTGGTGAGAGGAGAGCTTGAGAGTCCGGAGAGGCCAAAAAGCAACCAAAAACACCATTATCACCATTTCACATTATAGGTAGGAGTAGAGTAAGTAGGACATCATGATTCAAGATCTAGAGCATTTCATGCATGTACACTTGCTTGGTAGAATCATTACAAGTGTGTAAAAGACACAAAAAGATGCAAACGTGTGTTTGAAAGCCTAATTGAAGTTCAAAAGTTACTGTGAGTGTTTCTGATAGATCTACAGAGCATCACGAGCATTCCTACCAGAAAAAACTTTAATTTTAAGCCAGGAGACATCCTACGCGTAGGATGTCTACAGGCCCATCTGGGAGGAATTTTGGGATTTTGAGTTGACGAGTGTGTTTAGGAGGTAGGGTTTACCCTAATTTCAATTGTAAAGTGAAAATTTAGCCATATCTTGACAGGATAAGGCCAGATAGACTGAAATTGCCAGACATCCTACCCAAATAGTGCCAAAACATTATTTTGGGACCAAAACCATAAGATGGCTGCATGAGCATGTCTTGCATGATATATTGAGTGACTGAAAGGGGTTTCACCTAATTTGGGTAAGAAAATTGGGTTCAAAGCGGACTTTATCACTTTTGACTAAAAAAGCAAAAACAACTGAAATTTGGGACTTTTGATATCCAAAATAAAATCTAAGCATACCACTGGGTTACTGACATCAAAGGGAAGCTGTGGGACAAATCTGGGGTCAAACACGCCAAAAAGACATCCTACGCGTAGGATGTCTTCTGAGTGATTTTGGACTCCAAACTGAATTCTGAGTATACCAAAGTGATCAGCAACTCAAGGGGAGCGTGGGCTTTGAGTTTGAAGACATTTTGATGAAAAAGACATCCTACGCGTAGGATGTCTAATGCAAGAAACTGAAGCCAGACTTTGACTTTGAGCATAGTAAGGTGTTATATAGCCTAAGGCAAGCCTCCTAGTCAATTTTGGTCCAATTTGGAGTTGATTAGACTGATCACTACCATCAACAGGCAGTCAAAACAGATTTCTGACTCTTTGACCCGCTAATAGGTGTCCAAATCAAAAAGTAAAAGCAGCCGTAAGCTCAGCACAACAAGAGGAAACAGCAGTGCAAAAATCCAGGCAAAACACAGTAAGGGACATCCTACGCGTAGGATGTCTATTGGGACATACTGCAAAGTATATTTGACCTGGCATAAAAAGTGAGGTTCCATTTGGCTTAAGGGTTCCAGAACTTCTTTCATAAGTGAATTGGACCTTGTTTGCCCATTTGACGAAGCAAAGACTGAATTAAGACTTTTTCGCGTAAATTGACCAACATCTGAGGGAAGTACTGTTTTAGATTAGCAAACCTAATCTAGAAGAGCAGCAGTGTATAAAATATAGTAGTGGTTGAGATTAACTCTCTAGTTATACCAATCATTACTAAGATAACCTTTACCAAAATTAAAACGCTTGTGTACAGGTATATTCAGCAACAAAGCAAGAAGTTGAGTAGAAACTGACCCATTGCTAGGTGAGTGGTTGAATTTGTGATAAATTGCATTGATAAGTTTGATGAATTTAAGATCAGGAAGATACATTGTTAGAGACCAAAAAGTGGAAGGTGACCAAAGTAGCTTAGTGTCCATCGAAGAGAGTGTAATTCAGGCAAGGCTAGATCTGCTAGCACCGATTATTGAGAAAGGTAGTGATACTGACACTTCGTCAGACAAATCTTTCTTCATGACGGGTAGTCAACAACCAGGAGGTTTCACCTATGATGGACCTATGCAAGGAGGAAGCACCTCCCAAAATCCTTTGAATGATTCCAGCCTCACGGTGATCTTCTTAGAGGGAACAAACTCGAGAGGAGCCCTAGTCTATTCTGACTATCGAGGCCGCAAGTGCATTTGTATCAAAGAGAGGCCAGGTCAAAGATTGGAGATAATCCGAGTGTATGATGATGGAGATCGATTCCGCGACGAAAAGGGGAACCACTATTTAATACTTAATAACCCTGAAGATTACAAAAGATATGGAGATAACGTGGCTAAAGGAAAAATGGTTTCAGAAACTCAAGAACCACCACCAAACATTGATCAACCCGGAGCTATTTTTATGTATGATAAGAAAACAACCAGGGTTCCAACTTATAACGAGAATGTGGGAATCTACAAACATGAAAGCGAGGGTATAGTCTCTTACTTTTGCAGAAAAGAACCATACGTAAACGAATTAAGCAAAGACAAGGTTCTTTACTTATTCTCTTATGAAACTGCTTCGGGGAAGGGCATAGTTTTTGTTGATAGATACGGACGAGAATACTAACGTATTCTCCCAGAGGAAGTAGAGAGAGCAACAGGTCCAGGAGCATCAACATATTCCCCTGAGGAAGTGCCAAGAGCCGCCCACACCCCAAGAAAGTCAACGAAATCCTTTTTCAAATGAGTATGACACTAGCTCACATTCCACCCAACCGTAAGCATTCAACGGCCAAGACAAACCAGCAAACCATCCATCATTGCAGGCATGGCTTCGATAGAGTGCAAGAATGGAATCAGACCGAAACCGAGATGGTTATCAAGCCGCATGAGGGCTCGGGGATTTGCAAGAACCACCACACTATTCAAGGTATCAGGTAGAGAGTAAGCCAAAAACACAAGGGTCAACAGAGCCTGGAGGACCACCCATAGAACGAGTTCGCAGAGAAGAACCACCTCCAGCGAGAACCGTTAGAAATTATGTCTTAGGAGTACCATTGGGAGAGGAACCAGCCTATTATAGAAGGCCTGAAGAGGTGTATCGATTGGGATGGGGTGATCCAATGATGAGGTTTGTAGACCATCACAAAATTAGACCTTCTCAAGTGCAAAAATGGGTAAACAAGAAATACACAGGAAGCAGAGACCCAAGAGATCATGTCGCAGCCTTTGTGCATGTAATTAGAGCCGAAGAGGTGTTAGCTTTTCCCACCCAATTTGCAGGGTTTGGACTAACCCTAGAGGATGATGCAGCCACTTGGTTTGACTCTGTAGAGCGTAGAGACTTTGAGTCGATGGAGGAAGTGTTTGACGAGTTTATTGAGTAATTCTCTCAAAGGGGAATAGCTCATAATACCGTCTCACAGATCCATAAATTCAAACAGAAAGATGGAGAATATGTACGAAAGGCAGCCCTAAGACTAAAAAGATATGTTAAGTTCTGTCCTGTTGAAGAACTGCCAACTCAGTCCAGACTTATGCTGATATTCATCCAAGGACTAAGGAATGCAGATCTCCAGAAAGACATACATATGAAGAGGAGCACGACATTGAATGAGTTGACCAAGGAGGCCATGTACCTTGTGGACAATTGTGCGGTCTACAAAGAGGGGGAGTTCAAGGACCTTGATGATGATTCGTCTTCACAGCAAAGTGGAAGCAAGTCTTCTAAGACAGGACCGAAAGGAGAAGTAGCGGTAAACTAGGAGCATCTTGTAGATGAAGAGCTAAAAAAGATCAACTTGTACATAAAACCCCAAGCTAAACAGCCCAAGTGGTGTGCTATTGAACAAAAATGGACAAACCATGGGACCGAGGAATGTTATTATAACAAGGGATATGTGAGAGAGAGACCTTACGCTCCCCAAGCTCCAGTAGCTTCCCCTCAAGCTCCACCGATGCCTAGATATCAAGAAGGCAACTTACCAGGACTGTAGGTGTAGAAAGACCACAATCGGTGTTGGGGCAACAACCACCCCTACTAGGATTACTACCAGTTGGTATAAGATACACACCAACAATAACTGAATCAGAGGAAAAGGCTTTGGTGCCTATGCATCCGTATTATGAAGATCCCAATGGATATGCAGAAAACCTTGTCTATTATCCATTGGAAGAACCCTCGACGCCAGAACCATGGAGCATGATAGGGAATCAAGGACCACCAACTGCTGCACAGGCCGCAGGAGAAGGAAGATATAGCCTAGATGAACGAACACTGATGTTCATAGCCAATGGAGGCATGTGCGGACAGAGACATGCTTACCAACAAAGAGGGGCTCAAGGAGCACCTCAAAAACCCAAGGGACCCTGTTACAAGTGTGGAGGAGACCATTATGGCTAAGAGACTGTCCTCATAATGAAATCATTAGAGTCAATGCGTAATGCCCAGAATGTGGAATTACTCATTTGATTCCCGATTTCCCTAAAAACCCAAGCAAAGGAGCAAAAAGCACCTTGAATATGTTAGAAACAGTACCTTCCAGTGGAGGATTGGAAAATGAAACAATCATACCTATTCAGGCGGCAACACGGGCCCAAGCCCAAAGAAGGACGAATCAACCCATAGTTGAAGAGCCAAAAACCGATGCCCAAAGTTTAGAAACGAAAAATCAGAGAAGCACATGGAAAGCTAGAAAGGCGCGTAGGAAATCCAGGAAGGAACGAGAGCAAAGAGCCCTATCCGAGGAGTTGAAACATACCAAAGACAAATTGGAGCGGTTAGAGGATCTAGCTAGCTTAAGCTCACACACCACAGCAGCCATAGCACCCAAGGAAATAGCAGAACCCAAAAGTGCGGGATCAGGAGGATCTGTACTGGCAGACAAGGTAAACAAGCAGTTGGATGCGCTTCTAAAAGCTTATGAAGCTCGACTTAAAAAGAACCAAACCCAAGAGCAAAGGTGGATGACTTATCCATATGCAGAAATAGAAAAATAGAGGTTGGATATGTGTAAAAAGATGATCGAGCCGGCTCAATCATTGATGGAAGACCCGCTGGGTAAACCCGCAAATTGTCATGAAGCACCAGCTCCAACCCCTATCCAACCAACATTAGAGAAACATGAGGAAACAAAGGAAAGACTCACTAATGACTATGAGTCCAGAGGAGAGCCTATCATAGTGCCAAATACCACCGATAGGGCAAGTGACGGGTTCCAGCCTAAAATATTGGTAGAAATGGGTAAGGACTGTAAAGGTCTAGATGATCTGTGGAAGCAAATCCGTGAGGCCAACGAGGCTAATAGGATGAGTAACCACCTGAATAGCGGGAGAAAAGAAAAGAATGTGATCTTAACTCCTATTGAAGAATTTGAGGCAACGTCGCAAATGAACTTTGAGATATATTCACAAGGGGGAGATCAAGGATCAATTAGTTCGGGGCACAGCCACCCAGACTCTTTGAGAACTTTACCCTCTTACCTAGGAGAGTACGAAGCTAAGTCGGAAGTGAGATCAATCCCATCTCAAAGACTTTCTTCGAACAAGGTGATGGATTTGCAAGGATTGATTGAGTTGTTATCCAATCCGGTGGCATGCACAATCACGTTAGCAGAACTCCTAAGGTTAACACTAGAATGGTAACCTAACAGGACATAGAAGTGTCCTTTCAGGGTTTTGGGAAAAAATTCCAAAACCATTGTAGATCCAGCTATTTGAAAAATCCTTTCATGAACGTATAGTTCAATAACTACTACATATGGAAAAAATGATAAACTTGTATTTTTTCTCATCCCTTGGTCACTACAAGCCTCCAAAGTTTATGGACCAATGCATTTTGCCCAAAACAGCAATTTCTTGCGGTTAATTGCATATAAATAAGAGTGGAGATTTTTGTAGGACATGAGATAAAATGCCCCGTTAACTTCAATGGGTTGGTGACCAAAACATATGGTTTCTTTTACCTCACTAAATTTTTGGGAAAAAAAAATAGGTACAAAAAAGTTGAATTTTTGCCATTCTGCAGAGCTATCATCAAAGTTTCTATAGTCACGCTCAATACAGATACTATGTACATGTTTTCTTAACTCCCTTTGGGCCTCTGGATTCAAGAGGAGCCATGGATCATGTCAAAAGGATAATGGATCTCTTACAATTGGAACCTTGGGGGCAATGATAAAGTGCTAAATACAGCAAACATGAAAAAACTGGGTTTAGCATTATGACCTCTAGAAACCCATAGAAACTACTCAATATCTAGCCAGCTTTGTAGTCTATGATTAGATATGGTTACTACCTACAAAATACACACAATTGGCCTAAGAAACTAGCAATGTTGAGAAAGTTATACTTGCTACTCTAAAATGTATCGTATTCTTCAGCAATCAAAAAACTCAACCATCATCATATACTATGCTATATAGTATATTAGGTCCCCCAAAACTCAAGGAAAATAGCTTAATGTTATACATTACACTTACACAATCAAAATTGAATTTGGATATCAAGAAAGCCACCAAAAAAATCATAAAAGTGCTAATTTTGGCCAAAAAATTGGATTATGCAATTCTTGTAAATTGGTGATAACTTTCAATTTTAACACTTAGCTCTCCCTACAAGCATCAAAAAATGCTGAGAACTATGAAGGCCTAACCTCTAGCCATCTAAACCTCATAAACATGAAGTTTAGAGTGGTATAGTTGCCAAAAATGGAAAAAAAGCCAAAAACAGGACCCGTTTTTTCACACAGTTTAGGTTCAAAAATGTTGGGCAAGAGTAAGATTAATGGTGAGATCGATACTAAAAAAAAAAATGCTAAGTTTTTTTCAGCTCATAAGACAACTTTGTGGATATATAGCACCTAAAAATTCATTTTCATACTCTTCAAATAATTCAAGCAAAATGGGCACTTAACAGGACACAAAAGTGTCCAAGGACATAAAAGTGTCCATGGACATAAAAGTGTCCTATACCATTCTAGTGTTAAGGCCAAACATGTGGACAACAGTAGAAAAATGCCTAGAAAAATTTGGAGTGAAAGACCCCACCTTGAAGCTACAAGAAGGGATCAGAGAGTTGGACAGACCTCAACTAAACACTAGGCCAGTACCATTGAATACTATTGCGAGGGAGAAGATGGAAACACTACGCTACCAGTAGAATTCCAAGGAGTAGTTTCCAAAGCTATTCTTGACAGTGGAGCGGGAGTTGCTATTGCCACCAAAGAAATCTGAAAAAAATGGGGAAAACCAGCTTTGAGAGCTACCATAATGAAACTGCAATTGGCAGATGGGTTCATGGAGAGGCCGTTAGGACTCCTAGAAAAAGTGATTGTCACTTCGTGTGGAATCGAGTATGAGCATACATTTGCAATAGTCGATTTCGACAAAAAGAACAATTATGAGATCATCTTGGGACGACCATTCATGCGACAACTGAAGATGGTCCAAGATTGGGGTTATGACCACATATACCTCAGACATGGCGAAACGACAACTAAAATACACTTGAAAGACCATAGTTACAAAGATGTCAACCAAACACCTGTGGAAGAGTTTGATTCGACTACAGTAGCAGGATCAGAACCACCTGCATGGTTAGGGCAACCAAAAGAGCTATGGATGTGCGGAGCTTCACATTGTGGAAGCTTAAGAAGAGAGGAATGCGTCTTAGAAAGAGCAATTGAGGACAAGGAGTATATTCTGGAACCTTTCCCTGAAGATGCCTTGGAACCTCTAGAATGGGAACACATACTAGCAACATTGGATGTCTGTACCATTATCGACAGTCCAAAAACAAAATTTTGCGATAAGGATGGCTATGATGTGCTACCCTATTACATGGTAAGCGTTGTGCCAGAAAAGGAGACGGTAGAACCACCAGAGCAAGAAGAGTTTTACAACTCCTCTGAACAATTGGAAGTAAATGATGATGCAGATAATGAGTGTTCAGACACCTCAAGTGAGCGTGGAAATGAAGCCGATAATATAAAGTTTTATGATTTTGATAATCAACATCCTAGATGCCAAGAACGCTATAGGAGGAAACAAGCAGGAAACAAAGCGAGAGAGAACCTGATGCCCAAGATAAAAGGTAAAACTCACTATTTGATGCTTGTAAGAGCAGAGGATTGTGTAAAATATCAAATATCAGGAAAATTCTCAAAAAATCGAATAGAACGAATGCGAGAGAAAATAAAACAGGTACGAAAAGCTAAAACTGAAACAAAATTACAAAAATCTCAAAATTCAAAAAAAGAAATATCAAAGGACCAAGAGTGGACCAAACTGGAGCGTAAACAGAAATACCAAGAACTGAAACGGTCTTTGAGAGAGATATGGACTACGAAAGAAGATAGTGATGGTAAAGGAGAGTCAGAAAAGGGGAACATGAATGTACCATCACACTATCGGAAATTTACTATCCAAGACACAAAAATCATCATGACACCACCAATCAGGGAAAGAACCAACCAAGAATCCTACGATGGGCCTGAAAATGCAAAAAAGATAGACCTCGCAGAACCAGGTGAAAAGCCTCAGCCGGTCTATATAGCTAACGATTTAGAGCCTGAGGAGAAAGCACAGCTAACACAACTTCTCAAGAAGTATAAATATGTGTTCGCTTGGTCCTATAAAGACCTCAAAGGAGTTGATCCGTTGATATGTCAACATACAATTCCTTGGAAATCGGATGCAAAACCTAGCAAACAACGTCCTTATACATATAATGACACATTTGCTAAACGAATCAAAGAAGAGATTGATAAACTGATGGAAGCGGAATTCATCTATGAGATTGAACATACAGATTGGGTGTCACGCATTGTGGTGGCTCCCAAAAAAAAAAAGAAAACTGCGAGTGTGTGTAAACCTCAAGAAGATGAATGCAGCAACCATAAGGGATAATTATCCCTTGCCGATCACAGAACATTTCCTTGAGTGAGTGGCCGGGAAACGGGCTAATTCCTTTTTGTATGGGTTTTCAAGATACAACCAACTGGCAATAGCAAGGGAGGATCAACACAAAACAGCGTTTGCCACAGAATGGGGGATTTATGCGTATCGAGTTATGCCATTTGGCTTAACTAATGCACCAGCCACTTTCCAAAGGTTAATGACTCACTCATTCAAGGAATACCTAAGAATATTCTTAGAAATTTACATGGATGACCTGTGTGTACACTCTCTTCTGCGAGAGGAACATATGGACCATTTGCAAAAGGTCTTTGAAAAGTGCAGGACATATCGAATTTGTCTTAACCCGAAAAAGTGTGTATTTATGGTTAAGCAAGGACGAATCTTAGGACACATTGTCCCAAGAAATGGAATAACCACAGACCTAGACAAAGTCAAAGTCATTGTAGACCTGCCCAGGCCTACTAATGCAAAACAAGTGCAATCCTTCATGGGACAATGCGGATATTATCGAAGATTCATATACATGTATGCGGTTATCGCACAACCTATGTATCGTTTGCTAGTCAATTTTGAGTGGACCAAGGAGTGTGAAACTTCATTCCAAAAGCTGAAGGAAAACCTTATATCAGCACATGTACTAAAGGCACCAGATTGGGAAAAGATATTCCATATGCACATTGATGCTTCAGCATATGCCATTGGAAGTATTCTAGCTCAACCTGGAGATGGAACAATGGATTTTCCAGTTTGCTATGCGAGCCGACAATTAAACAGTGCAGAAAAGAACTACACAACCACCGAGAGGGAAGGGTTAGGAATGATTTATGCTGTAAAGAAATTTCGGCATTATTTGCTTGCAAACAAATTTGTATTCTTCACAGATCATCAAGCTCTTTTGTACCTAGTAAATAACCTTGCAATATAGGGAGAATCGTACACTGGTTTATTATATTGCTAGAATTTGACTTCACAGTGGTGGTCAAAAAGGGTAAAACCCATCTACGAGCGGATCATCTTTCACGAATACACAACGGGGAAGCTCCTGAAGGAGTAGATGATGACATACAAGATGCTTATCTTTTCAACATTGAAATGGTACCCAAATGGTCTCAAGAAATTGTTAGCATTCTTTCCTGTGGAAGTAGGTTTGATAATACGGATTGCAGATCTAAACAGCAAATAATGCGACAAACAAAAAACTCCCAGTTGATAGCAGGACGGCTGTATCATCTTGGATCTGACCTAATCCTACGATTATGTATAAATTCGGAAGAATTCAAGTGCTACCTTGAAGAGGCACATGTCCAGGGTTGTGCATTTCATTGCTCAACAATGAAGACACACCAAAGACTGAAACAGTTAGGGGTTTATTGGACAACTATGTATGCGGACACACATTCTTATGTTACCAATTGTACTATATGTAGTGCCAAACGACCAGTGGATCACACAACTTTGTTTCAGGTAAACATATCACCTGCATGGAGTCAATATATCATTGACTTCTTAACCACCAGGACTTTCCGTGAGAACATCACAAGAGCACGGGAAAAAGCTATAGAGCTGGAAGCTCGTGACTTTCAGTTAATTGGGAACCAACTCTATAAGCGAGGTAAGGACAATCAACTTAGAATCTGTGCAAGTGAAAGCGAATACCTACTGATTCTAGAACATGCACATAGCGGAATAAGTGGAGGCCATTTTTCGGGCGATAAGATGGAAAAAATTGTCTTAACTGCAGGAATTTGGTGGCCCTACATTGCACATGGATGCTGAAGAGTTTGTAAAGCGTTGTGATGCATGTCAACGCACCAAGATGCCAATTAAAAGAGATGAGATGCCATTACGGCCAATGATGGGAGCAAGAGCATTTGCAAAATGGGGCATTGATTTTGTGGGACCTATATCACCCCCTGCATATCGCACCCATACCCAATAAAATATCATTGTGGCTACGAACTATCTCACAAAATGGGTCGAAGCCAAAGCAACACAAAAAGATGATGCACGTACCACGACACAATTTTTGTATGATAATGTTTTTGTACGTTATGGGTTACCAATAGAAATTGTCAGTGACCGTGGAACACATTTTCTCAATGAAGTCATTGAATATCTGCCACAGGAATTCATGGTCATACATAGGAAATCCGCACCATACCATCCATAGGCCAATGGGCAAGTTGAGGCGACAAATAAAACACTATGCACGGTTCTCACTAAAATAGTGTCAGAATCAAGAACAGATTGGGATCAGCAGCTACACTCAACAATATGGGCATACAGGGTAGCTTACAAAACATCAATAGGAACAACACCATACAACATGGTGTTTGGCCTAAATGCTATACTACCCATCGAGTTTTTAATCCCAACTCTATGAGTAGCGAAAAGCTTGGAATGGACAGGGCATGAGCTCTCTTCAAGGATTGATGATCTTGAAAAGCTAGATGAACTCCGCTTACGAGCTGTCGCTTCAATCTATGCTAAAAAGAGAAGACAAAAGGAATTTTTTGACAAACATGTGCGTACCAAAGAGTTCAAAACAAGTGATTACGTACTTGTTTATACCTTGAAGCAACATGCCAAGAAACTTAAAAAGCGAGGGATGGGACCATTTGTGATTAGTGATCTATCAAAAAGTGGAGCTATCAAGCTTGCTACATTAGCAGGTGAAGAAATGCCAAACTGGATTAGTGGATGTCGACTGAGGAGGTATCATCTACGACTCACACAGGAGATGCTCCAACAAATTCATCAAGGAAAAAAAAGAATAAAGGAAAAACAGAGAGTACGGGAGGAAGCTCAAGCCGACGCACAAGAACGCATTGCAAAAAGACGGCTTCTACAACAACAACAACAAAGTGGACCACCATTGAGAATCAATGCCATTCGACTGACGAAGTTGGAGGAGGAAACAGTGGAGCCAATAATTGCGGTCAAAGAGGGCAGCAATCAAGTTGAATGAACAGCATTGCTTGATTCGGGTGCTCAAGCAAATTTAATCTCTTACGGATTATACCAACAGCTCAAAGTCACAGATCAACTTCATCCTACTCCTCAAGTGCTAGAAAGTAGCACATCACACCCATTGAAAACATTGGGATGGACTATATTGCATGTACAGCTATATCAATATTTTTTACCCACACAAATTCTATGCGGTGACAAATGAAAGCACACAACACCCAATGATGCTGGGGCAACCTTGGCAAAAAGAGTACAATGTGTGGATAGATTGGAAAGCAAAGGCAGTCAAAATTCATCATGAACATGAACAACAGGTGATAGCTTTTGCTCAGCAATACCAGCATGATCAACAGTAAGCCATGCAATCAATGGAAACAAAGCCCAAAGCACAAATGCCATTAAAGAACATGATACCCGCGACAAACAATCAAGTAAAATCCAACCATGCTAATTACAGACATATGAAGTCACCGGCCGCAATGCAAAGATCTAGGCTACCAAAACAAGGTAAACAAGTATGGATGCGGAAGGATAGAAATGCCATGGCAAACAGAGAACAATGCAACGACAAAATTCCAACAAAGCAGATGGTTCAACCACAACCCAAGGTCATAAAACATATATGGATCCCAAAGAAAATGATTAGCCATAACCCAAATGTGACTCACATTTGGATACCAAAGCAAAAGCAAAAGGAATTACCTTCAGTACAAGCAACAATGGAAAGAAGACAGCTTCATTTCAAAAAGAAAAACCGACATATGTGGATGCCGATGAAAGACAAACCAACGGCAAACAAGAAAGAGCCAAAACATCTACAAAAATCGGCAGCAACAAAATACCAATGGAAAGCCAAGGTCATAAGGCCCATAGCCATTACATCACAGCCAATTCTATCCTTAGAAACAGCTACGACTCCATAAACAGTGTCGGCAAAGCAATTGCCTTTTGCACAAAAGACAATTAAACAGAGAGCAATAGAGTTACAGCTGTTACTTGCAAAGAAAGCAGAAAACCTTGACGGCGAATGCCAATAAGCATCTTGCTTATTCCCTTCTCTTGCACAACATTAGTTTTTCCATGCATTGACAGAGTATGCATAATGTAGGGCCACATTAATCGGCCAGGCATTGGCACAATTTTTTTCACCTATGCACGGCACACACTCCGAGGTGAAACCTTGTCGTCTGGGAGGACTCTGGCTAGGAGGGGGGGAGGCATTCTAGAGGAGCTCTCAAATGCGGAACCAATGACAAAAACAACAAAAAAGGGCATGATTTTTGACTATTTTAAGGGTTGTTGTTTGATTGCAAAATTTTCTGGAGTAACCCAAGTATATATGCCCTTATACAGCATGAATCTACAGGTATATGGGGCCAAATGCCAAATCAAGCCCCTAGGTGTGTGTATATAAGTAGAAATAGCCATTTTTCAGGCAAAATATTGGTAAAACGGAGAAATTCGACCATAAAAATTGCATGTGAGTGTATAATATGTGTTGCGGTGATTTTTGTGATTTATTATGAATTTTGGGGATTTTCTGGGTTTGATTTGCTATTTTTCTTTTAATTTTGCTAATTTTTGGCAAAAAAACTTCAAAAATACAAAAAGCAGGTGAAAAAGAGTCGTACTGAAAAATAAAAAATATGGTGATGATCAGTGACTATAGGACAACCTATGGTACAGCGGGGGTGCAATTATGAGACTGGAGCGGAAAGCGTGTTTTGGCAAGGTTTTGACCGAAATGCCAAATTTCTGGTAAACAGAGCAAATGGAGTTCAAATCCAGAAATTTTTGAGCCTAAACCGCATCTCACAAGAAGATAGGAGCACATGTCAAATTTCATGAAAAGTGGTTTGAGGACCTCCATTATAAGAAATTTTCACCCCATTTTTAGCTCATTCTCACTATTAACTTTGTGGAGAGAGATTCTGCCACCTAGAGCGGATCGACCTTCTAGCAGCTTCTACGGCGTGCACGACTACCCAACCAGTTCCACACATGAGAGGTAGACTCACCACCTTGAGCTTTTCGCGCATGTTTGTCATTATGTCGCGAAAACTAGCGTAGGGGTCACACACAAAGCGACCGGTAGAGACCTACAAGTAGAGACGGCGACCTAACGGCTAACCCGAAAGCAGCAAGACTTCATCGGCAACTTACCCTACTCTAGGAGACCAGTCCTGGATGTCCAAAGGCAGTAGGAAACCATTGGGAAAAACCCTAATTCCCAAAAACCCGCAAGAGGCCACCAAATGGAAAATCGGCGAAACGGCGACCAAATGCTACCAAAATTCATGTGTAGGAGCATGTCGACATGCTCGACAAGTCTATATGACCCGTATGACCAAAAAGTGACCCGAGACGGCACTAAACTTCAGAAACGACATCAGACACACAAAGCGTCAAATTGCACTTGCAGCCAAACCGCAAGTCTGTTTGCCACCAAACTTCGCGAGCGGCTTTCCTAGACCATCAACAACCAAGTCCTATGGTGGTAGACCACCACAAATCATCAAAGGTATATAAACGCAACCACGGGTGCTTCTAGAGCGACAAATTGACAAATGGAGCTCCGGTGAAGCCAAAGGCGACAAAAACCATACGGCAAGGATCCCCAAGGGATCGGGAAGCTATGGAGATCAACATCGAGAAATTCCATCGCCAAAAAGCACTCCAAAAGTCATAAAACGTCTCGGAGGCTCTGAAGTCCACACAGGAAGTTATACTCTATCCATTTGACTTTTTTGTTGAAATTAGGCTCAAAAGGGACTTAGGGGAGCAAAGGGCAAGCACTGGGAGCACTAGCGCTGAAAAAATCACCAGGAGACATCCTACGCGTAGGATGTCTCAAGGGCACTTTTTGGCACAGACTCCAACATTTTTTATCATGCACATGTTCTGAATGACATTTACAAGCCATGCACCAAGTCTCATCACATTTGGACCAAGCTTGACCTCATATGTATGGAAAAATGCAATGTTACGGCATAGAGGCAATAATGGGCTAAAGACCCACCAAATCTTGTCCAAATCCCATGAAACTTGCACAACACATTCACCAACACATCAGCAAACAATCTGTGTGGTCAGGGAGAAAAAATGATGAAATAGACATCCTACGCGTAGGATGTCTAGTTGACCTTTTTGGCATGCAAGGGATGTTTTATCATTCCAGATCCAATTACCTCATCATCAAGAGCCCATATGTCAAGTTTGAAGCCATTCTAATAACTTTTGACCCCCAACACCTTCAAGATACACTTTTTGAGCCCAAAAACACCTCACAGAGCCTTCCAAGCATCAAATCTTGTCCAAATTGAAATCCAAGAGCATGGCCATGTTCCATAGGCCAAGGAAAACCCACAGAACAAGTTTGATGTCATTTTGATGAAAAAAGACATCTTGCGCGTAGGATGTCTCAAGCATAAATTTGGCCTTCTGTGCAAGGAATGACATCATGGGAGCCAATACCATGGTGCAATGAGCCCATATACCAATTCTCAACCCATTTGGACATCAATTGCTACCTATGATAGACATTCTATCCAAATTGTGACCTAAAGCCTGAATCAGCCCAAAAATCAACTTTTTGATATCCAAATTCAAATCCAAGCCTATAGCCATGTTCCATGAGCCTTACACTACATGCATGTCAAGTATGAACCAATTCTGATGAAAACGACATCGTACGCGTAAGATGTCTAGATGAAATTTTTTGGCCAGATGTACACTGTGAGCACATGCATAGCTTCATAAGTTCCTTTTAAGCTTTATTTTCAATTTTCAAGTCATTTGGATAAGTAAAACTCAGTTTCGCAACTAATATGAAAAAAACGCTAACTACTGAGTGCAACAGGATCAATGGCAGCCTCGAAGTAACCGGCAAAGAGGAAAAGAATGACCCTCAAAGATTATCTAGACGAAGTGGAACCCTTTGTAATTCTAGAAGGAACATTAAAGCCCACCAGCACTTGGATACAAGAAGATCTGTTAGAGTCAAACGACCTAAAGATCTACCAGGGAGTGTTCAAGGACAATGAAGGCAATGTCATAGAGCTACCAATGCAGCCGAGAGAGCTCAATGAGTTTGTACGAAGCAAAATGGCCGGTTACTTGGAGAAAATTGACCTCCACAACTACTTCGAAGCAATGCCAGCAGGGGTGGACATCAAAAGAGTATGGGAATTTGTAACAAGCATCAAAGAGGATGGAGTGGCCAAGGTAACAGATTTACAAGGCAGACCAAATACAGAGATCAAAATCACAGAGCGGGTTGTAGCCCATGCACTAGACCTCTCCAATGAGGGGGACAGCGTCACAAAAAGAAGGGATGAAGTCAAAGTGTACAAAGAGAAAAAGGTAAATTACACCTTTGAAGACATTGCCAACCCAAAGGTGGAAATTATGAGCCAGTTGTACAACCAGTACTTCCACATGTGCACTAAGAGGCCAGAGAAGTACAGGATGCCGCCAGGTGCAATTTCCACACCCTTTACTTGGGCAATGAAAAAAGGCACCCCAAAGATAATCAACTATGTTGCATACATACATGACAGCTTAGTAAAGATGGGCAACAAAAAGCCAACCTACATAGTGCTAGGAGAGTTGATCACCAAAGTGGTTTATGGGGAACTACACGCTAAAGGAAGGTGGCTTGACCCCCCATCTCAGAATGAATGGCTGAGAGTAAAAGAAGACAAGGATGATGAGCCGCAAAGGGCACCAAGGGTGGCTACGAGATTGAAGAGACGGCTAGAGCCATTTGAAGAGGAGCAACCAGAGCAGAAGAAAGGAAAGAAGGATTTGCTCAAGTGCCGGCCAAAGAAACCAGTTCTCAGAAAGCGGCAAGACTTGAGAGGCTGATGGAGAGTTTCCGAGAGGCTTTTCCAGATAGCCCTAAACCCAGCCCACAGACCTCACCACCTCTTAGCAGCCCTCCACCAGAAGATAAGGAGGCTGAGAAGCAAGAGCAAAGGCAGGAACCTGAACTAAAAGAAGAGGCAAAGCCTGAGTCTGAGCAAAAAGGATTAGATGAGGCGTACTACGTATTCTTGGACTTGCTAGCTGCAGGCTATACAAAGGAAGAAGCCGCCACAGTCGCATTCGACTTGGCGAGGACAGGGCATAAAGAACAGATGCAAGGCATCCGGCTAGTGGAACTAAAAGAAATTTCTACCGACACGGTAGACCTGCACCCGCCCTCCAATGACTGGGACGTGGTGATGACAAAGCTAGCCGGATTGAGGGCACAATCTATGGCTTCAGAGAAAGACATGATAACTCTCAAAGCCACCGAAGAAAAGAACAAAATGGAAAGGGATTCTCTGCAGGCACAAAGCTAAGGGCAAAAAGAGAGAGAAGCTGACCTCCAGGCCAGCTTGGCAACAGCTCTACAAAACTTCCAAGCAATGGAAGAAGCAAATGAGGCAGTAGCAAAAAGACTACAAGCAGCTGAAGAAGAGTGTCTGCAGCTCAGCAAGTCATTGCAAGATGCCGAAAGAGAAAGAGATAATCTGACACTACAATTGGCCGAAGAATCGAAAGAAGTAGAGGCTATGAGAAACACCAAGGAAAAAGCAGAGATAGAACAAGAAGCAAGCCTGTATGAAGTCCTCGAGCTCAAGGACCAATTAAAAGTCAAAGATCAAACCATCCAGAGGCTGTGAACATCACCTGCTAGAGTCAGAGCTACGAGCTCGACTCAAATCATTTTCGAGAGTCAAGAGCAAATGCAGGAACTTTAGAAGGAGCTGACTCTCGATAAAAAGCAGAGGTTAATGATGGATGAAGGTTCTATCATAATGCAAACAAGAATGGAGGAGGTCAAAAAAGCTTTGCAAGAAGAAGTGGAAAGCATAAAGAAAAAGCTCAAGGAGGCGGAAAGAGTAAACGCTAAACTTAATGACCTCCTCGTGAATATGGGCGGAGAAGCTGAAGAGGAAAAGCAAACACTCCTCAGGAAAATTGAGGAGTTGAAAGGCCAGCAAGGAGGAGAGGCAGAAAGCTCAGGGCCAGCCGCCAATGAGGGCATCGACCTCGACAATGTCGCAGATCTTGTGGACACATCCATGTAAGACGAAAGCATAGCAGGATCCTCTCAAGAGCCACAGGATCTAACACAAGAAGAAGAGGAAAAATTTCGTAAGGCAATAGAGGAAGAGCTAAGAGAAAGCACGAAGGAAGCCTTGGAATGGGAGCAGAGGGTCTTCAAATCTATGACAACTCAGAAGATCGATGCCAGCAATCCTGAGGCGCGAGTGGCTTCAACCCCTCTCTCTTCCACCATATCCATTGCTGAAATATGAGCAGCTACAATAAACAAGCGGATCAGAGAAGAGCCAACGGTACCTCTCTACAATGCATACACCTCAAACCAGAAGGATTAAGCTTATAGTGGATTCTCAGCGAAAGTGTAGGAAGGCTTGGCTTACAAAGTACCCACAATACCTAATCCACCTGGTAGAGGCACCTAAAGATATCAGAGACAATTTCATCTTCTGTCCCCTACCAAGGGTTAGGACGTGGAAGGGACAGGAAATTTTACAAAGAAGCCAACCCACTTGGCTGAATTACCCAAAGCTGCCGGGCGTGAAGGCTGGTGAGAGAATAAGTGTCCAATACATGGTGAAAATTGTTGGGGTTAAGGCTTATGTGCCTTGACCGGTCGCCCAGATCATGGACGCCCGCCCACTCTTACCCTATACTTATAGTGAGTATACTGTATAAGGGGAGTTGCCACTCTTTTGAGTCTCCCCACCCACATCATGTGTGTATCTCCATCTCTCTCTCTCACTCTCCGTCTATGGTGCTCCCCGATCCCCTTCAATTGGTATCAGAGCTATGGTGACCGCGGAGAGAACGACGGCTTTGAGGCGATAGCTCGCTCGCTCTCGACGGTAGAGAGATTAAGAAAGCAGAAGACTTGCTATGAGAATGAAATGGGAGCTTGTGAGCTCAGTTGAGCGTGATGTATGCTCTTGTGGAAGCTCAGAAAGGAGTGTGGAAGATTGTGTGTAAGTGAAGGTGCTGCCCTAAAACTGTGTGCGCAGCAGCACAGTTTTCAGATTCGTTTTTCTCCTTGTAGAATGCAGATCTAAGAATTCTGTTCGCTCCCATTCATTTCGACGTGGTCTACATCATTGCAGAAGAAACTTTTCGCAAATTTCTCACCGTTTTGCTGATATTCAGCTCAAACTGACTGTATACAGAAAATTCCAGATTTTCTGTTGTCGCATTGTGTGCGAGTTTGATGCACTTTTGGAAGCACGCGAGATGCTTGAAATTGAGTGTATAAATTCTAAGCTGAAGATGCAATTGGAGCTTGTGTTAAGCTTGTGGTTTGAGGGTTTTTGGTAGACTTGGGCAACGAAGTACGGAGGCGTTTACACACCACCGAAGCGGTCTCTTGAGAGACGCAGGTTTTTGGAGCACACAGGTGGAGCTTCTTTCACTGGTTTTCACAAAATACTTTGACAGTGATTTTGTGCTTGGATTCATGGTCTTTGTGGATGGTTTGTATATGGTTATGGCACATGGTTGATGCCCATTATACCTGCATTTTGACGAGCACTTTCAAGTGCCGGTGAGCTCTCTTGAGAGCATTGTTTTCGCATTGATCAAGTTTCCGGATTGCAAATCTTTTGGCGCTTGCTTATGCGTGGTCACTCCGTTGATGTAGGTTGAGTGAGGATTTCCATTGTATGTGAAAATGTGGAGCCATTTTGGCATTGAGTAGTGTTATGGTTTATGGTAGAGATTGTACTTGAGTTTTTTGCTCAGTTTTCAGGGGAAATTCTGTCGGATTTTTCCCAAATTCTCGCCATAGTTTGTGATCGAGTGTTTACTCTCACTTTGATAGGTTTTGTCAGTTTGGACACAGTTTTGTGTTTTTGTATCCACTCTCGCAAGAGTGAGGAGTTGTGTATCTTTCTTTGCTTGAGACAGTGGTTTGCTCTCGGGTGGGAGAGTCTTGTGATCTCGAGCATTGTTTGCCATAGTTTTGCAGAGCTTATGCATGTATATTGAGTGTACTTTGATGCGCATTGATTGCTCATTGTATTGAGCTTGCAGGACAATGGTTATTTTGTGTTGATAGCCATTGTGCGTCGAAACTCTGGCGAAATTTTCCCATAAGTTTTATGCGTATCATTTATGCTGATAGCCATTTTTTCGGCTCTCTGTAATTGCCATAGTGAGTTATCTCACCCTATCAAATCACTCAAACACTGTGGTTACCCTCACCCTTTCACTGTATATAGGTGTGTGTGAGTTACGGGACTTTTCCCATATCTCCTTACTGAAATACAAAACCCTCAATTAGCTAGTCATTGGGCTAGTTGAGCCAAAAATATAAAAAATATAAGTATATTACGGCCCATGCGTATGTAAATATTTCTTTGTATATAGGGCCTAAATAAAATATTTTTTCATAATTATTTTGGTATTTATTTAAATATTTTTACCTAGGTGTGTGTTATTTATGCTCTGTACATTGCCTCACCATTACCACAATTTTTCTTACCATTTTTCATACTCTTTATTCCATATAGAAATATTTTCATGTAAGCTTCTCTTATATTTGGTGTAACTCCACACCAACAAAAATCCAAAAAAACTAGTTTTATTTATGTGTATATTTTTTCACTATTGTGATTTTTCCCTTCCTACATCTATTTTGTTTTTTACTAAAAAATTAGAACACCAAAAATATTTATCTTTTAATGGTAACCTCATAATGAGAGAGATTTCTTTTGACCCCTTTATATTTTTTCCACTTATATTATTTATATTTGACATGTACATATTTTTTAGACCCCTCAATATTTGATTTTCTTAGTTGTACTATTCACTTATATCATGATCTCAACAATATCTTCAATTATAGACCTACCAAATAAGGTCAAGGGTAGGTGGCATGCATACATGCACTATGGAGGGCTCACTCTTGGAGGTATTCAAAAGAATCATCCAAAGAAGGACCCCACAAGGACCTTGTGCAGTGGAAAAAAACGGTCGGTTTTGCTGAATTTTTAAAGTTCACTTGCTCTCTGAATTTGAAAAGGTGATACAAACAAAAGCTGTAGCTCGTGGGCTGAACTTTTGCCTCAAAGTTTTTCATATTTTTTTGAGCTACGAGCTGTGAGCTATGATTTTATTAGTGGACCCAAGTTTTCCCATGCTATGCAGCCACACTCTCTCTTCCACTTTATCATTTTCCTCTTTCACACACACTTCTCCACTCATCATTCCCACCTCTCTCACCACATCTCTCTGCACCCGACTCACCTTCTCCTCAACCTTGAAGAATAAGAGAAACCATGGTGAACTCATACCTCCCACACACAATTCCATTCCAAAATTGACCACCTAGTCTCATTTTTCCTCCTCCAAATTACCCATATCTATCAAAAAAACCACAAAATTCAGCCTCTTCTCTTAAAAGACAGCATCATGGCGGTTGATTACTCAGCTTCAATTACCTTGTCTCTCAAGGAAGGTCAAGAGTGGAGAAAAAATGTACCGTCAAAGCTAGTGGACCGTCAACAAGCGTCAAAATTGGCCCTACTCAAGACACTTGGAGCATCAACCTTGTAAGAAATCCACCTTTTCTTACCTCTTAAGATTTTTTCTTCCTTATTTGTATCCTACATGGATACTCCCATTGTAAATATCCGATTCCATTTGTAAATTAATACTAACTCTACTAACACTAACCCACTATGAAAAGTCGTATCACCTCCATTTCTCTCCTCTCTCTTTCCCCACCAACTTCTTGATAATTCCAAGCAAAAGAAATTAGATAAATTGCTTAAAATCTAACCCAACATGGTTAGAGGAGTAACCCTAGCCTTCAAAATTGCTATAAAAGGAGGGTGTAGCTAGCACAAAAGGGGGGGAGAAGAAAGAGCACTATGCTATAGCTTGAGAAGCCAAGCTCAACCTCTTGAGAAGGAGCTCTTGGGTGGAATCTCATTGGCATTAGGCATATGTATGTGTTGTATTAGGGGTGATTAGCAAGGGAACTCTCTGCCATTGTAAGAGAGAGTGATCATTAAATTGAGAGTAGGAAATCTATCATTTCTCCTACTAGAGTAAGCCCAACATTTGCTGAATCAAGGAGGGTGAATTTGGACTAAGCATGGATACCTTGTCTCCCTTCCAACGTGAAGTCATGGACAATAATGATGTGTAAGTGTCTTGGTGTTTTATGTAAGTTCTTGATAGCTTGTCTCCGGGTACTGTTATCAATTTAGCCATAAATCCCACATGCTGTAAGAGGGCGACAGGGTGGAGAGGACTCCCCTGGCCTTAAGACAGTGATTGGGGTGGCTTTTTTCTTGTGATGTGTTGTGGTGTAATTTACTCAGGCTATGTTGAACAAATACTAATCTCACTTTGATTGGTCATGACAGATTTGTAAGAAGGCATTAGTGCAACAAGCACCCCCTTTCCCCTTCTCTCTCTTTCTTACATATATATATTTATGTTTGCTTGATCATTAACGATACACTTCAAAGCAGCCCGAGCACCATCTCTCTCTCTCTCTCTCTCTCTCTCTCTCTCTCTCTTCCGTGTTTTAGTGTGTGAGAGTGTTCCATTGGTGTTAGGGTTAGTGTAAATTCCTTACTTGTTTGTGTGTTTCTCTAACGATTCTCCTCTTTTGCGTCCTAGTTCGCTCTTAAACTAGGTGGTGCCCCTTGTGTAGTTGGGATTTGGCTGGGGGTTTGTTGTTTTGGTTTGTGTTGTGTTGTGCCCTAGCCCCATTGAGCAGCACGGGAGCCTTGAAGGGTGTCTAGAGGTTGCTCTTCTTGTTGCCCGCCCCGTACCGCTTCAAATTGGTGCCCCCACTGAGGACAGGCTTGTGTATGTTTTGTGAAGGCTCAACCTTTAGCATAATCAAGTAGCTTGCATGAATCACGAGAATTCGTATGATCCCTTCATTCCCATTGCAAGGCAAAAGGTACACATAATTGTTAGTACTAAGTTGCAATTTCAGCGAGTAATTCGTAGAATTTTAGGTCCTCTTAGGTTACCCGAGATAAACACTTCGGTAAATCCTTTTATTTTGCCTCTCATTAGGTACGATATTAGCTTGGACGTCTATATTTTTGTGTTATTTTAAGCATTAGGATATGCATAGGCCATGGATAATGGCCCAGGAATAAAGGTTTTTCCCTTTCATTTTACTCCACACATTAGAATAAACGTTGCAATTAGTAGAAAGATCCATTTTCAACAACGAATGGTGTTCATGTTTGGTGCCCAAAGAGTAGGAGAAATTCTTGCATCACCAAAGCCTGTCATTCTACCTCTCATCAACTACCACACTTCTTTTGATATACATGTGTTCATTTTATTTTAAAATGAAGTGCAGCCCGGCAAAATAGTGTGTATGTTTGTTTTTTCTTTGTCCAAGTTGTTACAAGAAACAAAAAAACGATCATTTGTTCTAACTGGGAATGTGTGTGCAGTGAAAGTTCAATCCTTAGAGATCTAGCTCTATTACCAATTGAGTTGCAAGAGCAAGTAGTAAGGCGTCTCCCTCATAACAAGAGGGTGGTGAAGTTAAGACGAAAGGTCCTACGCGTGGATTCCATTTTCCTCTTGTTGTTGGGCACTAAGGAGGACCGCGCATTCATCCAACTAGTGTGTGCCCTAAGATTGGTAAATAGAGTGAAGTTTGGCGTTTGGCGAGTGCATTTCACCATTGAGGAAGACTCTTCAGAAAACTTGCGGCCAGAGTTCATCTTCATAGACTCACATTTGGTGAATTTTTCCCTCATTTGCGTCTTATTAATAGTCTTCCTTTCGCTTTCAACAAAGGAGATAGGGAGCTATTCAGAGCTTGTATTAATAAAGAGAGCATAGAGAAGACTGCAAATTTGTATAAATTCTCATCCTTCTCTACTTTCTATGACACTTTGTTCATAGAGACATTGTAAATCTCTTTATGCTTTTGAATGATTTAACCATAATCCTAAGGATTTTTTGTCCAAGAATTTTGTAGCACAAGTGGAGTCTTTAAATCTTGCAAACTTGATTGGACTTGATGAGGATGCTCTTTATGAAATTGTGAGAAGGTTGCCTCACTCCGACTGTGTGGAACTCGAAGGAAAGGAGCTCCTAGTCAATTGCTACTTTCTCACGGCCTTCGACGAGCACGAAGATCTAGTTTTTATACAAACCGCTTGTGCGTTGGGAATTGTAGAGCAAGTGCAATTTATCACTTGGGACGTGGTTGCTCTTTTGGATCCAGAAAATGAAGTTCTAGAGATTTCTGTTTATCGCCTTAGATTTGAAGAATTTCAACCCTTCTTAGAGCTTATCAATAGTCTACCTTTTTGTTTTGATCAAACAAATCGAGACCTCATTGAAGCTTGGATAGCTGAAGAAGAAAACCTAGCGTGGTATTTTCTTACTTCTTCATTTGCAGGCGAGTGGTTCTAAATCTCTATTGTATCCCTTATTGTAACTCGTGTTGTAATCTTTCATAATAATGGAGAGCCAACGACAAATGTCTGGATATCCTCTTTTCTTTGGAGAGCCTGGAGAGGATGCAGAATTATTTCTAGAAAATGTCAAGATGTCTTGCCGTATCAAGAGGATAGTAACCGATCAAGCACGTGTAGAAATGTTTGAGGTGGTCCTTAGGAAAGATGCTAGTACTTGGTTTGACTCTTTGCCTGAGGAAGTTAAGGGGAATTACACAGAAGTTTTGAATCGTTTTAAGAGATACTTCTTTGATCCCCAAAACACTCAAAAACTATGGCAAGACATTGTTTCTCATAAGCAAAAAGACTTAGATGACTACTACTTGTACAAGCAAGAGTTTCTACGTCTTTGGGATCTATGGATACAAAATGTTGCTAAGCCTGGTGATGGTGCAGAATTTTTAAAGAAGGAGAGGTTCATAGCTGGACTCTTTCCTGACCTTAAGGTAAAATTTGAGGCGGGTGCACCTGCTACTTTTGATGCAGCTGAAACTAGGGCTGCTGAGAAGTATAGGAAACTCAAGTGCTTAAGGGGAGAGGTTCCAATAGAAGGTCTTAGACCCAAAGGTAAGTCACAAGCATCAACATCTAGGGAGCTTCCTGAGGTAACGGCTGAAGTGATTGAGAAGTTAAATGAATCTTTAAGTAGCCTGTCAATTCACCTTGCACAAGCTGTAGGTCCAAAGGGACAAGCAAAGAAGTCAGAAGAGAGAGAGCCACGAACTAGGAGAGTCTTGCAATGTTGGAATTGCGGAGAGTCTGGACATGGGATGTATAATTGTCCTTGGCCCCGTGGAGAGCCAGGGAGACCTAACTTGAATTACCCAGTGATGAATGTAGGAGAAGGAGATGGTCAACAACCAAGGCTTCTACAAAGGCCAAATGGACCAAGACCACCTCCACAAGGGGTAGAAGGAGTTCCACCTTTGCCAGATCCAAATGTGCATGTGGTAGAGGTGACAAATTCAAATGAGGTTGACATGGAAGCCAATGGCATTAAGCGTGGCCGAGGAAAAGGTAAAGAGAAAGAAGGAGTCACATCACAGAGTGACCATGGACAAGGCAAGAAGGCAAAGGAAACCAAGGAAACCAAGAGGACTCGACGTCGTATCGACCTCCAAGACTTCCCTCTTGGACATGGTATGGCTCCGTACAACTTGTTGGAAGACATGAGAGGTAAGGGTCCTGATATTTCATGGCCTCAATTTCTTGCATTATGTCCACAAGTTAGGAGGGATTTAACAAGGGCAGTTAGCACTAGGAGAAAGGTAAAAGAGAGTGTGCCTGTTGTAAAAATTGCACAAGCTGAAATGAATGAGGACATTACAACGGTGCTAGACTGTTACATCAAAGGAAGATTGGTTAGGAAAGGTCTAGTGGATGGGGGTGCACAAATTTGCATCATGACAGAGGGACTCATGCAAAGACTAGGCATGCACATCCAGGAGACACCTGAAATCAAAGTCAAGATGGCAAACAATAGCAAGGCTAGGTGTGTAGGCATTTGTAAAAATGTCTCTGTAGAGGCCTTTGGCATTAAGAAAGCGGTGGATTTTTATGTTATGTCGACCAAGGGAAGTGGTTACCCATTTATCCTAGGGAGACCATGGCTAATGAAAATGCGAGCTTTGCAGGATTGGGAGAGTGGAAAGCTAATTTGCAGGAACGACAATCATAAGAAGGTTGTCTTTGACATGAAGGAGCAACGCCAAGAGGAGCTCCATGAAGAATCATCTCAAAGTGAGACGGAAGAAGGTTGGACTGAACACTTCAGAAGAAGAAAGTAGCGGCAGCATTACTGAGGAGGAGTCTTCCATCGAAGTCATGGGGGTAAGGTTTAAGCCAACCAACCAAGAGACCTCTTGTCAAGGTTTGGAGGAGGTAGGTTCCCAAGAGAACCAAAAAGTGGAAGATGAAAGAATGCTAGAAGGTATGCTATCTACAACACTTACAAAGGATGAAAGAGAGGAGTTCAAATGTGTGCTAAGGAAATTTCCTAGGCTTTTTACTAAAGACTACACCGATGTGCGTGGAGTAGATGTTGTTCAACACAAAATTGAGTTGAAGCCAGAGGCCACAGCTAAGGCTCAGAAGCTACGAAGGCTAGGAGTCATCAAGGAACAGGCTTTACTCAAGGAGGTAAGAAAGCTTCTAGCAGCAGGTTTCATTTATCCAGTGGAGAATTCAGAGTGGGTCTCTCCTGTTGTTGTCACTCCTAAGAAAAATGGCAAGTGGAGGGTGTGTGTGGATTACCGTCCCCTCAATGAGGCAACAAAGAGAGATCACTTTCCCCTCCCATTCCAGGATGAGATACTAAATAAGGTAGTTGGTCATGAGAAGTACACTGTGTGCGATGGTTACTCAGGTTACTTTCAAATAGGGATTGCATTGGAGGATCAATTGAAAACAACCTTTATCACTCCTTGGGGTTGTTATGCTTTTAGAGTCATGCCATTTGGTCTGACAAATGCTCCTGCAACATTCCAACATTTCATGAATATGGTGTTTCAAGCATTCTTTGGAAAGTCAATTAGGGTGTTCATTGATGATTTCTGTATTTATAGCTCAAAATCATTGCATCTACAAAGGGTAGAAGAAGGTTTAAAGAAGCTCTACGACATGGGAGGTCAACTCAACCCCGAGAAGTGCCATATAGGTGAGGATGAAGTAATCTTGATTCGTCATAAAGTTTCTTACAAAGGCATTGAAGTGGATCCTTCAAAGGCAAAGGCTCTTATTGAGCTACCATCACCCAAGAGTCTTAAGGAGGTCATCTCATTCATTCAAAAGGTGAAGTATATGTCACGCTTCATTCACTTAGCCTCGGAGTTACTTCAACCTTTGCAAAAGTTGACACAACAAGTAGAATTTGCATGGTCTGATGAGCTTGAAGAGTACTTTTGTAACATTAAAGCCATTTTGTGAGAGCTACCAACACTCATGCCTCCTTGTTGGGAGTATACATTCTTTGTTAGCTCTAGTGCTGGGAAAGAAACAATTGGTGCAGTTTTGTTACAACAAGATCCCTATAGTACCAGGATGCGGCCCATCTACTTTGCTAGTAGGGTCATGAATGCTTTAGAGAGAGGCTACACTGAGGCAGAACTCGTGATGCTTTCTCTCATGTTTGCGATAAGGAAGTTTAGATCCTACTTGCTCCCAAAACCTTTTGTAATCCTCACCGCAGAGAATTTGTTCCCTTGGGTGTCATCTCAAATGAATCTTAGTACTAGGATCTCAAAGTGGATTATGGAGTTGCAAGAGTTTCAATACTCTTTCCAGGTGGAGGATAGTGTGCGTGCACAATTGGTAGGGATTCTCACTTATAGGGTGCATGAAAAGGAGATTAAGGTGCCTGAAGTAAAGACCCTACCATTGCCACCACCAAAAAATATTCCTAATGCTTTTACCTTGTTCTTTGATGGAGCTTTTCGTCGAGCCACAGGAAAAGCAGGGGGAGGGCTAGTGTTGCTCAACCCAAGTGGAGAGGTGGTCATGAAAGAGAAGTTCAATCTACCAAGTTCAGATAGCAATAATGAAGCAGAATATGACACACTACTTCATGGTTTAAAAATTTGCATTGGCCATGGTATACAACGTCTCATGGTAAAAGGGGATGCACTTCTCATTGTGAAGCAGATTTTAGGCATTTGGGCATGCAAGAATGAAAGCTTAAGGACAAAAGTTCATGCCATTCGTAGGATGTTTAATCAGTTTGAAGAAGTGCAACTATATCATATTCCGAGGAAACAAAATGAAGATGCCGATTTACTCGCACAACAAGCAGTTACATGTGTTGAGAGAGAAATGCAGGTCATCATGGTGGCAGCAGCTGTCAAGCAACCGAGATACCAGGGATTGGAGTCATTGGCTCCCATTATTGGCTACATTTTGGAGGGTGAGTTTCCACAAGACTTCACGAAGGCTCAGAAGAGGAGACTCATGAAGAAGGCAAGTTTCTATCTCTTCCTAGAAGGCTCCCTCTATCAAAGAGGGAAGGATCAAGTGTGCAGAAGAGTACAAACTATCGAGGAAATTCCAGCCATTCTAAAAGGTTTGCATGAAGAGGCATGTGGTGGTCATTTTTCCCAAGAATCAACTGTGAAGAAGATTTTGCTTGCGGGGTATGTTGGCCA
The DNA here is from genome assembly GCF_014529385.1 of Adiantum capillus-veneris. NCBI lineage: Eukaryota > Viridiplantae > Streptophyta > Polypodiopsida > Polypodiales > Pteridaceae > Adiantum > Adiantum capillus-veneris. The sequence continues at coordinate 111,147,307 of NC_140950.1, forward strand.
AGCTTGCATGTGGATGTTCAACATTGGTGTAAAAGCTGTCACAATTGTCAGATAAATGGAAATAGAAGGTTGGTGCATGGCCCGAGGAAAATAGTGCTTGCAAATGGACCCTTTGAAAAGTGGGGCATTAATGCTATGGGTCCTCTGCCTAGGACAAAAAATGGTAAACTCTACATTCTAGTGGCTGTAGACTATATGACTAGGTGGGTGGAAGCTCAAAGTGTGGCAAGAGTGAATGAGAGGACAGTTAGCAAGTTTGTGTACAATCACATTTGTTGCAGATTTGGCACACCTTTGGAGATTGTTTCTGATAATGGTCTAGGGTTTAGGAAGGGCTTGCTCACAGAAGTTTGTGAAGAGCTTCACATTCTACATCGTCATAGCACACCATACTACCCACAGTCAAATGGTTTGGTGGAGAAGGCTAATGGTGTCATTGCAGGAATCATTAGAAAGATGGTGCAAAACAAAACAAAATTATGGGATGACTTCTTGGATGGTGCCTTGTGGGCATATCGAACCACATATAGGGAAGCCACGGAGTTCACACCATTTCACTTGGTCTATGGTCAAGAGGCTTTACAACCAATTGAACTAAACATTCCAACAATGCGACTTCATGGAAAATCAGCACAAGATGATCAAGAAGCATGGATGGATCGACTTCTTACCTTAGCTGAGCTTGAGTGGAAAAGAGAAGCAGCATACGAGTGCTATTAGAGGAAAGCCACATAGACAAAGGAGAAGCTTGACAAGAAACTGAAGGACAAAGGCATCAATGAAGGAGATCTTGTGCTAAGGTATGACAATCGACTCGATAATCGTTTTGATGTCAAATTTGAAACAAGATGGCAGGGGCCATACATAGTCAAGAAGGCTTTCAATTCAAGTACTATCAACTTATCGACTTGAATGGGAAAGAGCACTCCAGTAAGGTAAATGGCTATCGCTTGAAGCCTTACTTGAGTCGCCTTCTACCAAAGGATCTACCAGAGCAAAAGGCAACTATCCCATGTAAGTATTGTTCCATGAAGCATGAGTGTAACACAAACCAAAATTCCAAGGGGCCAAACAATGAAGATCTTGTCAAGGGCTCTGAAGCACTCTCTTTGGAAAAGATTCTTTATGATGATACACGAATAAACCATCATCCTGGGGGAGGGCTAATGATAGCCATTTTTTCGGCTCTCTGTAATTGCCATAGTGAGTTATCTCACCCTATCAAATCACTCAAACACTGTGGTTACCCTCACCCTTTCACTGTATATAGGTGCGTGTGAGTTAGGGGACTTTTCCCATATCTCCTTACTGAAATAAAAAACCCTCAATTAGCTAGTCATTGGACTAGTTGAGCCAAAAAAATAAAAAATATAAAAATATAAGTATATTATGGCCCATGCGTATGTAAATATTTCTTTGTATATAGGGCCTAAATAAAAGATTTTTTCATAATTATTTTGGTATTTATTTAAATATTTTTACCTAGGTGTGTGTTATTGCTCTGTACATTGCCTCACCATTACCACAATTTTTCTTACCATTTTTCATACTCTTTATTCTATATAGAAATATTTTCATGTAAGCTTCTCTTATATTTGGTGTAACTCCACCCCAACAAAAATCCAAAAAAACTAGTTTTATTTATGTGTATATTTTTTCACTATTGTGATTTTTCCCTTCCTACATCTATTTTGTTTTTTTTCTAAAAAATTAGAACACCAAAAATATTTATCTTTTTATGGTAGCCTCATAATGAGAGAGATTTCTTTTGACCCCTTTATATTTTTTCCACTTATATTATTTATATTTGACATCTAGATATTTTTTAGACCCCTCAATATTTGATTTTCTTAGTTGTACTATTCACTTATATCATGATCTCAACAATATCTTCAATTATAGACCTACCAAATAAGGTCAAGGGTAGGTGGCATGCATACATGCACTATGGAGGGCTCACTCTTGGAGGTATTCAAAAGAATCATCCAAAGAAGGACCACACAAGGACCTTGTGCAGTGGAAAAAAATGGTCGGTTTTGCTGAATTTTTAAAGTTCACTTGCTCTCCGAATTTGAAAAGGTGATACAAACAAAAGTTGTAGCTCGTGGGCTGAACTTTTGCCTCAAAGTTTTTCATATTTTTTTGAGCTACGAGCTGTGAGCTATGATTTTATTAGTGGACCCCAGTTTTCCCATGCTATGCATCCACACTCTCTCTTTCACTTTATCATTTTCCTCTTTCACACACACTTCTCCACTCATCATCCCCACCTCTCTCACCACTCCTCTCTGCACCCTACTCACCTTCTCCTTAACCTTGAAGAATAAGAGAAACCATGGTGAACTCATACCTCCCACACACAATTCCATTCCAAAATTGACCACCTAGTCTCATTTTTCCTCCTCCAAATTACCCATATCTATCAAAAAAACCACAGAATTCAGCCTCTTCTCTTAAAAGCAGCATCATGGTGGTTGATTACTCAGCTTCAATTACCTTTTCTCTCAAGGAAGGTCAAGAGTGGAGAAAAAATGTACCGTCAAAGCTAGTGGACCGTCAACAAGCGTCAAAATTGGCCCTACTCAAGACACTTGGAGCATCAACCTTGTAAGAAATCCACCTTTTCTTACCTCTTAAGAGTTTTTCTTCCTTATTTGTATCCTACATGGATACTCCCATTGTAAATATCCAATTCCATTTGTAAATTAATACTAACTCTACTAACACTAACCCACTATGAAAAGTCCTATCACCTCCATTTCTCTCCTCTCTCTTTCCCCACCAACTTCTTGATAATTCCAAGCAAAAGAAATTAGATAAATTGCTGAAAATCTAACCCAACCATGGTTAGAGGAGTAACCCTAGCCTTCAAAATTGCTATAAAAGCAGGGTGTAGCTAGCACAAAAGGGGGGGGAGAAGAAAGAGCACTATGCTATAGCTTGAGAAGCCAAGCTCAACCTCTTGAGAAGGAGCTCTTGAGTGGAATCTCATTGGCATTAGGCTTATGTATGTGTTGTATTAGGGGTGATTAGCAATGGAACTCTATGACATTGTAAGAGAGAGTGATCGTTAAATTGAGAGTAGGAAATCTATCATTTCTCCTACTAGAGTAAGCCCAACATTTGCTGAATCAAGGAGGGTGAATTTGGACTAAGCATGGATACCTTGTCTCCCTTCCAACGTGAAGTCATGGACAATAATGATGTGTAAGTGTCTTGGTGTTTTATGTAAGTTCTTGATAGCTTGTCTCCGGGTACTGTTATCAATTTAGCCATAAATCCCACATGCTGTAAGAGGGCGACAGGGTGGAGAGGACTCCCCTGGCCTTAAGACAGTGATTGGGGTGGCTTTTTTCTTGTGATGTGTTGTGGTGTAATTTACTCAGGCTATGTTGAACAAATACTAATCTCACTTTGATTGGTCATGACAGATTTGTAAGAAGGCATTAGTGCAACAAGCACCCCCTTCCCCCTTCTCTCTCTTTCTTACATATATATATTTATGTTTGCTTGATCATTAACGATACACTTCAAAGAAGCCCGAGCACCATCTCTCTCTCTCTCTCTCTCTCTCTCTCTCTCTCTCTCTCTCGTGTTTTAGTGTGTGAGAGTGTTCCATTGGTGTTAGGGTTAGTGTAAATTCCTTGCTTGTTTGTGGGTTGCTCTAACGATTCTCCTCTTTTGCGTCCTAGTTGGCTCTTAAACTAGGTGGTGCCCCTTGTGTAGTTGGGATTTAGCTGGGGGTTTGTTGTTTTGGTTTGTGTTGTGTTGTGCCCCAGCCCCATTGAGCAGCACAGGAGCCTTGAAGGGTGTCGAGAGGTTGCTCTTTTTGTTGCCCGCCCCGGACCGCTGCAATGCGATCTAGGTAGGGATTGCAGGTTGCACTCAGCATTTGTGTGCGGTGTTCTCTGCAGGTGGGAGATTTGTGCGTGTGTATGCATCGATACCGCACAGTGTGGGCTTGGTTATTAGCTCACACATTGCAGTGTGATACTAGAGCATGCGAGGCTTGTATTGACATTGCGGGAGCTCTTTTTTGGAGTGTGTCTCACAGGTTGTACATTGTGTTTCTGGCCATATTTGTAGAGAGTTTCTAGGTGTTGTTGGTGAGGTGTTTTTGCTTTCTAGTTTTCTATATTTTGCTCATGGCAGAGCCAGGTGATCGCTCAGATTATGATCTCTCCGAAATGTGCATGTTTGATGGGTCAGACTTTGCAGCATGGAGAGAGTGTATGCTTGATGCATTGACACAACGAGGGTTGCATCGACCATTGAGTGGTGATGTAGGTAGACCTTCAAACATGTCTAACGATCAGTGGCAGGAGCTAGAGGAGATGGCACTATCTACGCTCTCTTTGCACCTTGCGGAATCTGTATATGCTCTTGTTATGTATGAGACTACTTCGAGAGCACTTTGGCGCAGATTACATGATATGTATGATAGATCTGAGTCATCACGGACTCGTGTGAGACATGTACATTCACGAGCACGCCGACAGGTGACATGTTGGTATTGTGGTCATTTTGGACACGTTAGACGGCGCTGTTTTCGTCGTATGCGACATCGTAGTAGACATGGCAGTCTCAGAGATGTATGTAGTGATGCCATGGACACAGTTGCTTTGACAGTTGAGGCAGATGTAGTGTCGGAGTATACTAGTGACGGGGATGTCACTTTTACCTCGAGCTATGCACGAGATGCTATACATGTGGATAGTGCACTCCCTTCGCAGTGGTTGCTAGACGCAGATGCTATGTTTCATGTCACGCGGCATCGTGCATGGTTTTGTAGCTATCCTAGCGGGATGCTTGGCATTGTATGTTTGACCGATGGATCCGTGCATGGGATAGCAGGTGCAGGATATGTAAGACTATCATTACCGAGTGGTGCATCTTACTTGTTACGACATGTGCGCTATGTACCAGATTTGACAGTGAGTTTGATCTCGATTGGTCAGCTTAGAGATTGTGGATGTCAAATTTCGCTACGAGAGCGAGATTTTGTGATGCATTTGGGTTTGGTAATGATTGCGAGAGGTGCCAGGAGTGGTACAGGTTACCCATTTCATGTGGATCACGCGAGAGACGGTGTTGTCTTTGTGATCATGCAGCCAGGTAGAGAGCGAGAGAGCAGGCGAGTCTCTTTTGCTTGTGGGTTGCAGGATGCTTTGCATGGAGTGCAGAGCAGTGACCTTGTTGTGCAGGTTGCATCTACGGATGCACAGGTAGAGCGGGACAGCTCTAGTGAGTCACAGCAGGATGAGTCATCAGAGGTGATGACAGAGATGACTCACATGGATGCTGAGATGTCAGCTATTGTGGAGTCATTTCTTAATATGCTTATGCCAGAGCTTGATGCAGATTCAGGACAGATGGATACTCTTGGTACACATGTGATATGTGGTGGGCACGAGGAGTCACTCCAGAGCTCGGAGTCAGAGTGCCATGGTCTCTATGATAGGGGACAAGATTGCCATGAGTTGAGTTCTGAGTTGGAGGTGACAGAGGTTGCCGGGGTTGCATCAACGTTCGGTGTCCTCATGTACGAGATTCTGATCTCGAGGCCCGACATAGTAGCTACAGTGGGAGCATTTGGAGCAGTGTTGATTAGTTGTTCGATGACTGATCTCGGCATAGAGCATAGGGGAGGTTTGCAGGTATTGGACCGATACTTGCAGGAGTGCATGAGCTCTTGTAGACTCTTTGAAGAGCTTGGAGCTAGCTCTGTGTGGCTTCCACAGCAGGATGTTTGTCTATCAGTAGAGCTGGATGCACTAGCTCATCGAGAGTCAGTGGGCATAGGTTGAGAGAATATCTCACCTTCTATTAGTTGTACACTAGTAGATCTTGCTTAAAGGCACATTGGCCTTTAAGTGGGAGGTTGTTGGGGTTAAGGCCTATGTGCCTTGACCGGTCGCCCAGATCATGGACGCTCGCCCACTGTTACCCTATACTTATAGTGAGTATACTGTATAGGGGGAGCTTCCACTCTTTTGAGTCTCCCCACCCACATCGTGTGTGTATCTCCTTCTCTCTCTCTCACTCTCCATCTGTGGTGCTCCCCGATCCCCTTCAAAAACCCTAACGGGATCCATAAAGTTGTTCACTGGCTCACCTGACCTTACATGCATTATGATGAGAAAAATCTGTAGAACCATCTTAGCAGTGTTCGAGACCTTCAAGCCAGGCCAGGTGACCGATAGCATATTCTTCTTCCAAGATACATACAGATGTGCTTAGGATCTGTCAGGTCAGCCTTCCAAGGAGGTGATACATGCGTTGTATCAAAGAATCATGTTTCTACCATCCTATCACCTCCAAGATTTTGAAGAAGCATTCTATACCGAGTTCTTTACCATGAATACAGATATCTGTGGCCCAACAATGCTGAACCTACATGCCAGGTACGAATCACTGCTAAAGATGATGGAAATGATAAGATGAAGCAGCTAATCAAGGCCATGTTGGGGACGACATGAGCAAGGAGGGGGGGAGTGTTAGAAGCTGGACACACCCCACGGCATCTAACTACTCGGAGAACTATTACTATTTGTAATTATTCATTCATTGAGGAAAACCTAAATTTTCACCTTGTAATTATTGGGACTTACAGAAGTTTCCAGATTGTATCCCAGTTTTGATAGTTAGATTGAGTAGATTGTTGATTTTGGAACTTTAGGGTTTGAGAAATTGTAAGGTATATATGCCACTTTTTGACCTTAATGAAGGACCTTTTGTCATTTTAAACAGATTTGAAGTCTGTGAGTGAGCGTACTGTGTACCAGAGAGAGAGTGTGAGCTTCATCTTGACGCTACGTGTGCTCCGGAGGTCGGAATCGAGTGCGGAGAAGTGCAGCATGTTGCCCCCGACTAGAGCTACGCGCCGATTCCAACATTGCGCGCGTATGGTCCGTCTTTGTGAGCTCCTTCTATGAGATTCATCGGTTGTTCGGGTGAGCATACGTTGTCTGATTTTTCATTGCAGCATATCCACACGTTCACATTGAGTAGAACTACACATTAGGCACTTTAGATTTTAGAAACGAAGATCTGCAGATTTCGGCCAGACATCCTACGTGTTTCCTTACCAGGTGTTTTGGGTCGGGATTTTGGTTCATAGACCTTAGGGAGAGTGACCTATTGGTATTAGTAGGGTCTCCTTCAAGTTCTATGGTGTTTTGAAATTTTTTGATGGGTGTTCGGCTCTAGGAAGCGTTGTAGGAAGTTTTCTCTTTTGCACTCTTGAAGGCTGTGACTTAGACAATTGGTAGAGACCTCTGTATGAACTAGTTAGGAGTCGGTCGAGTGTAGATTGACACCTTATGCTTGCTTCCAAGCGCCTGTGGGTTGAGCTTCTTCGTTAGCTGACATTACATGTTAGGTGAGTTCTCACTGTGCTGACGTTCGTCACGGCGTATCCGTCCAACAATAACGTTGTTGTGCACTCCACCCAAAGCAAGTCTCTCTCTCTCTCTCTCTCTCTCTCTCTCTCTCTCTCTCTCTCTCTCTCTCTCCTCTCCTCTCCCTCTCCCTCTCTCTCTCTCTCTCTCTCTCTCTCTCTCTCTCTCTCTCTCTCTCTCTCTCTCTCTCTCTCTCTCTCTCGCACTTGCACTCGCACACACTTCTCGTGGCACCTTCAGGATTTAGAGCCTTGCCAAACCCTCATTTACATTTTCTAAGTGTGAAATGTGATGGCTATATATACAAAAATCATCAATGAACACTCTTATGGATGTTCCAAAGAACGGTTGAAAGACATATGTGACATATCTTTGGAATGTGGCAGGGGTATTTGTGAGACCAAATGGCATAACTCTGCACGCCAAACAACCCCATGACATAATGAAAGTGGTTTTTAGCTGATCTTCCAAGGCTATGTGTATTTGAAAATACCTAGAATAACCATCAAACACGGTGTAGCATTCAATACCAGCTACTTCATTCTGAATTTCATCCAAGAAAGGGAGAGGGAAGTGGTCTCTCTTTGTGGATGCATTTAGTGGTTTGTAGTCAACACAAACCCTCCACTTACCATTCTTATTCAGTAACACTACTATGGGTGACACCCATTCTGAGTTTTCCACAGGATAGATGAACCCTCCTTCTTGTAGCTTCCTTACCTCGACAAGGAGTGCCTTTTCTTGTATGACCCCCAACCGTCATAGATTTTGGACAACTGTTTCCCCCCTTCCTTCAGCTTAATATGATGCTCCACTACTGTAATACCTGTGATTCTTTTATAATTTTCAATGAAAAGTTCATGAAATCCCATCAACATTTGCAAAAAATTATCTTTCTCTTCAATTTTTAGCTCCATAGATAGCATACTCTTCAACCTACTTTCTCCTGGGCCAAGTGATTTACTTTCCTCTTTGTTGCTTTGCCCTTCTGGTAACGGGTTGCCGGTTGTGCTTACCCTTTGTAGATCCTTCATGATGATACACATTACATCGATGGAACTGTCGCTTTCATCGGTGGAAGTGGTCTCCTCCTCAAAAGTGGAAGGCTCACTAGTGGTTTCATGTGTTGATGTCTCTAGGTCCATTTGCTTCTTCTTGCCGGTCTTCATGTTGTAGTAGATTGTTTCCCCTTTCTTACCAGACATGCATAGAAGGCCAGTGACCCAGTCCTGTTTTACTTTTGAATTGTTTTCCATCTTTGCCTTGCGCCTGTCAACCTCGAGCCCTAGTCAAAGCATCATAGCTTCAGTCATCACACAAATTTGTGCACCATCATCAATGTAGGTGTTTCCAAACCTCTTACCCTTTATGTCGACGTCGACGATTGGAAGGATGTCATCCATGTTACAACCCAAAATTTCTCCAGCTACCTTTTCTTTGGAGTGCCTTGTACTTACCATTTTGGACCTTTGCCGCCTTACCTTTGGTGCAAAATGTAGCGGTTGTGGCCATGTAATCTTTGGTCCTTGCTCTACCACATCCAATGTTAGATCATAGGGCCTAGAACTCTCCCCTAACTGAAAGTCGGTAATGTCTATCATTCGTCGTGGCCTTGACGGCCTCTTGTTATTCTCTCCTTTCATGCTTCTCTCATCATCAAATTGTGTAGTTTTCTCCCTCCTAGCTCTCTTTACAGTCATGCCTTCAAAAGATTCTATAAAGGTTACCTTCTCCCTACCGTTATCTCTCTCCTTTACTCTAGGTGGATCCACTACTACAGCCTTTCCTTTCTCCTCTAACCTTATGATGTTTACATGGCGATCAGGTGGTGGGGCCGGTGGAGGAGGTGGAATGGGGTCTTGTGGTGGTGCCAGTGGTGGAAGTAGAGTTTTTTGGTTGGTGGGACTGGTACTCGGGGTGGAGGTGCTCTCTCTCTAGGGGGTGACAGTTGGTTTCTCCTACCTCCTCTATTATAGTTTTGTCGTGGTTTGGAACAGTAGTACATATCATGACCATCTTCTCCGCAGTTGTAGCAGTGATACTTCCTGTTTTGTTGTTGTGCTCTCCCGGGTCTTGGTCTGTCTCCTGATTCCTTCCTTGCTGTATTAGGTGGACATACAAATTTTGCAGTTGGTCAGTAATGTGGGCCAATATATCTTGTTGGTCATTTCTTACCCTAGAAGCTAGTGGTGGTGGAGGAATGATGGTTGTCATGGTTGCTGTTCAAGGCGATGTTCCTACTTCTATTGACTCGGTTTCTTTGGCCTTCATCTGCAACTGCTTGTCTTTAAGGCGAGCAATCTCCACGGTTAGCTCGTATGTAGCCGCGAATCTACCCTTCACCTTCTCTTTGAGCAGCGGCCACAAGCCATGCATGAACCGGTCTTTTTTTAGGAAATTGGGTGCAGATTTCCCTCTTGCCAGTGACTCAACCCACCATTCCCACAAATCCATAAACTTGGACTCATAGGTGGCATACTCTAAAAGACCCTCCTGCTTCAAGTCTCTCAACTTGTCCCATAGATTCTCTGAAGTGGTACCTCCCCCAAAGCGCCTCTCAAAAGCACTCTTTCAGGGCTCCCAATCATCCTTAGTTGTTTGTGTAAGTGTGTTGTACCATGACCTAGCTTCTAGCTTCATGAGATGCTTAAAGATTCTAACCCTAGATTCATCTATATCTTTGTTGCTTACTAAACATGCTACTTCAAAGTTTTCTAAGAAATCTGTTACCAAATCCTCCCCCTTCTTTCCTTTAAATGTTGGAAATGTAACACTTGCCATGATTACTGAGAGAGAGAGAGAGCTAAAAAGACACACTCCTTAGCTTGCAATCAAAAGGTTTTCTTTTTGTTTACAAGGAGGCATGTATACCCTTTTTATACTAGAACATAGATTAAAATCCCAAACAATACATTGCCTTGTACCAAAGGTAAGACAAATGGCTGATATGATGCCAGAACCTCAAAGAAGCGCTCCTCACCCAACATGGTGACGTACTGGTAGTGAGCCTTCGAGTTGAGTATTACCTTGATTCAACGTACTCGTATCAGAATGTGTGATCTGCCTTGAGGTAGGTTCTACTAATTCATGTGAAGATTAGAGGTGCTTAGTAACTGTCCAAGATTGTGGGAGAGGGTGGTGTTCTTTCCTCAAACAGGCTGAGTAGATCCCTAGTCTCTCTAGTGAGAGCATGAGCATGTGCTTCCTTTATCTGTGCTGCAGCATCATGTGCGACTTGGAAACTGACTCTGATAATTACCTCGGTGACTTGAGTTACCCAATTCTCGAACTAGTATAGTGTTGATTCTCTATTCTGTAGAGCTCCCTCCATCTTGTTGTTGCGGGTTGGTCGTAGGTTGCTGACATGGTCTTGACTTCCTCCTTCTTCTCCTCAGCACACGGCCTACATATATCCATTGAGTCTGACGTGTTGGTTGACTTTTCCACCGCAAAACGATTACCATTATGCCTGGCACTTGAGCTTCGATGAAGATGCGAAGTTCGTCTAGTTGTGCTTGGAGCTCTTCTTCTTTTGTCGTCCAGTTAGCAAACGCTACTAACCATTCATCCATCCACAAAAGTTTAGGATTTTTAGTCTTGTAAACTGGAGGGTTTCCTGAAAGGATCCTCGATGGGGGTGCCAAGAAAATGATGGCCAAAAATGCAATGCCATATGGGGTGGCCTCTACGCCACACATACCATGAACATCCCCAACCATCATCTCAAGGTAGGAGTTATCCTATAACTATAGAAGGGGCACCACCTAGCATAAGTGCAGCTAGGATGTAGACATAGATAACCTAGGGTAGTAAAAGTGAGACGCCATCTAGATTGCCAACATGAAATGATGATGTAGCAAATGCCCAGATATAGAAAATTCATAGTCAACAATGATGAGTGTGTGTACAAGAGAGATATGTGACAAGGTCAGAGTGGAGCATATTGACTGACTAGTGATGGTGCATGTGATGAAGCACAAGCAGAGTGATATACAAAAGATGAAACATCTTGCAAAAACAAATCTAAGGAGAAAAGGAAATGGACTCAAAGATCAAGACAACATTGCACACTTTTATTGATGGTGATGATACTTACAAATGGTGGTCTTGACTGTTACCAACCTTTCTCTTGACATTGGGAATGCATGATGGAATGCGAGCTCCATATGGTGCATGGAAAACTTTGGGAGTTAGTGGGTTTAGCATGTTAGCGTGAGGTTACTTGAGGAAAACATCAAGACGATGCAGCCAACGATGACGTCAATCACCAACATCAAGAGTGGCCCGGGGTAGCATGGTGTCAGTGCATTCAATCCTAGCTTGCTCATGTTGCCTTGCCAGGAGATAGTGAGTGCCTTATGTGCATGGGATGGTCATGAATACTAACTCAACTATGGTATGGGTAGAGATTGGTGTGATGGTGATGTTCCTAATGCTAAAATGCCCATGCTTGTAGCAAATCATGATACCTTGAGCTCCCTAGCTTGGGAGGTGCATTATGTGCTTAGTGGTGCATGGAATTTAGAGTGCATGGAGCTCGGGTGGTGCAACTAGTGTGTTATTACTTCACTTTTGTCTCCCCCTTTGTGCTTAGCGAAGGCCTCTTTATATAGGTTTGAGAGGTGGTCTTTACCTAATGGTTCTTGCAGATATCCACTAGTCACTGTAGTGAGTCTAGATGCCTCTCTAGAGAGAGAGAGAGAGAGAGAGAGAGAGAGAGAGAGAAGGTAGAGATAGAGAGAAGGGAAGTAAGAGTGGGGTGAGGAGTTTTTACAATCCATTAGCCGTTGGGCTAGGTTATTAGAGACAATTGGGGGGGTCATGGCATTTACAAGGGGTTTTGTTGATGATTCGGGTGGCTGGTGTGAGGTTTATGTTGCCAGAATTGGTGTTTTGTTGCGTGATGCCAAGATGCTACGGGGTTGTTCGTTTTGGGGCCGGTCGGGGCATGCCTTCAGTGTCACTTCTTAAGTCGGTGTCACCTTCTCGTGCTTTTAATGTTTCTTCTTCGCCGATGTTGATGGCATGGCGCTCGTTTCCATTGTTTTTTTTTTCTTTTTTGTGTGTCGTATATGCGTGTAATGTGTGTTTATGTGCGTGCACATAGGCGTGTGTGCTCGTGTAGTGCATATGTTCGTGAGTGCATAAATGCGAGTGTGTATTTTTTATAATCATGTGAGGGTGTGTGTGCGTATGTATGTGGGGGTTGTGTGAGTGTGTGTAGGTGTGTGTTCATCGGCAAGTGTGTGTGTGTGTGTGTGTGTGTGTGTGTGTGAACGATAGCATAGGGAATATTTATTATATGTTTTTTATAATTTTATGCAGCGCGGCTTGTTAGGCTACACAGAACGAGGGGAAGAGAGAGGATGTGAGGGGGGGGAGATGGGCTGAGGGGATGGGGTGAGTGTGTGGGGGTGTGTGTGTGTATAGAGAGAGAGAGAGATTGGTTGTCATGCAGGTGCGGGCTAGCCGAGGGGAAAGAGAGACAGAGAGGGCGAGAGTGACAGATGGGGGGGGGGGGGGGGGGGGGGGGGGGGGGGGGGGGGGGGGTGTGTGTGTGTGTGTGTATATGTGTTACGAGAGAGAGAGAGAGAGAGAGAGAGAGAGAGAGAGAGAGAGAGAGAGAGGAGAGAGAGAGAGAGAGAGAGAGAGAAGTGTAGCGGGCTAGGGGGGGGTGAGGCTGAGGGGTGAAGGGGGGGCTGTGTGTGTGTCTGTGTGTTTGTAATGGGAGAGAGAGAGAGAGAGAGAGAGAGAGAGAGAGAGAGAGAGAGCGAGAGAGAGAGAGAGAGAGAGAGAGAGAGAGAGAGAGAGAGAGAGCAATAATTTTGTGCCCGTGTTGGCTCTCAACAAGAGGACAAGAGAGAGATTTAGAGAAAGGGTCAATGTGGGAGAGAAAGAGGGAGGGTATGGACAAGAGGAGAAATAGGGTGTAGCGGGCTAGGGCGAGAGGGGAAGTGGGTAAGGGAGATGGCTGAGGTGGCAGGAGTGTGTGGGTGTGAGTGGAGAGAGAGAGAGAGAGAGAGAGAGAGAGAGAGAGAGAGAGAGAGAGAGAGAGAGAGAGAGAGAGATAGAGAGAGAGAGAGAGAGAGAGAAAATAATCCTTATGCATGGCGGCCCCTCGTTATGCAGAGAACAGGAGAGAGTGTGAATTTTATAAAAACGCCCCATGGGCTAGCCTATGCAAAGAACGAGAGAGGGAGAGTGAGAGTTGAGTGATGGGGAGAGAGAGGATAATGCCAAGGGGTGCAACGGCCTATTGTATGTGTGCGAGCAAGGGAGGGAAGATAAGTGGCGGCAATAATAAGAAAAAAAGTTTTCTTTTGTTATTTTTTACCTCACGCTCCCGAATGGGGTTGATTCTTGAGACCTCGGCTCCGAAAGCCGAGAAAACTTTAATTTCTTCATCCATGGGCCAAAGGGCGGTGTGGCTAACCCGGTATCAATGCCATAACAAGGCCAAGCTAAGCGGGTCGAGTGACTACTAGATTTATGCTGTGCTATTTCTAGGTTGTGGTACAATCGATAGCTGAGAGAAAGGCATATTCGTAGCAAAATCCATAGCGTAAATGATGCAATGCGCATAGAACAATTCTAAGCAAACTTTTGTGTTAACAAGGAACGAGCACGGAGATAATTAGAGCAAGATTTCTAGTAGGGTTTGAACTCGGAAACTGCCAAGTGTGAAGCACGCATTGTTCAAACTAACCACTCCCGACACCCATGCAAAGATGTCATGTCTCCAGATTTGTTCTAAAATAGAAGGTCGATGGGTCTTAGGATAGAAACTCGTCTCGTTATTGTCCCCTTTACCCTAATGGTTACTTTTTGGGTTTGGGCAGTGTGCTGATTGGGATTGTCTGCTCACAGGGAGTGATATAGGTGGGGAGCCTATTAAATGTTTTCCACAACTCTTAGGCTTATTTTTAAGATGCTTCTTTTCAACGTTCCTTTTGAGCCATGCTTGTGATAAAGATAGCACTTGCATAAGAAAAAAGCATTGCCGATAGTAGCAGTGCAAGGAGACTCGAGCAAGGAGCACAAGATATGGTGCTACATCTCTCTCTCTCTCTCTCTCTCTCTCTCTCTCTCTCTCTCACTCACTGCTGTGAACATCTTGTTTAGGACAAAGTTCTATTGGGTAGGAATCTTTCTTCCAAAGCTTGGTCAAAAGCTTATGCTGACATTTGATGGTGTATTGTTTGCTCTCAAGTCTCCTCATGACCTTTTTTCAGAGCAATAAGAGGTACTAGGACGTAAGTGCATCCATAGTGAAGAATATAAATATAGAATCGTCATGGGAATGAGGCTACATTGGACATATGAATTTATATATCAATGCATGCATGCAGAATTGATATTGGGTGTGAAAGCTTCTGCAGTGACTATATTGCCTTATAAAGACATGTTTTTGAGTTCCTATTGAAACATGGCTAGCTAATTTTGGGGGGAGTGAGGGGAGTGGTACCTGGAAAATATGTTTAAAGGGGTTATTTAGCCCCATTGTTAACGCGTTTGTAAATTACAAAAGAGTAAAAAATAGATACATAGATTAAATTGAATGGAAAAAGGGTGTGTTTTATTTATGAAAATTTGAATTCACATGATATACAAAATTTATATGATGAATCTCTTGATCTATTTTTGGTTTTTTGCATATTTTTGGCTACTCTCACAATCCAGCTTCATATATTTTTTGGGTAACTTTTGTGTACCATGCTCTGTCCATCAAAGGAAATTCTCTTTTATTGTTGATCACCATTTAGATTTTCAAAAAAAAAAAAATCGTCCAGATTTCAAGCAGGTGAGACTTGTGCTTTCAACACGGATGCCACACTCTGATGTTTATGGCGGGCGAGAAGATGTTCTTTCTATGCTACTAGTACTTCTAGTAGATAGAATACTTTTCTTTTTGCTCACCATTTCTCTTTGCTAAAAGAAACCAAAATTTTCCACACTTACATAAATTATTGATTTTCAATGTAGACTAGATTTGTATTTTCACCCCTCTAGTGCTTGTACTAGGTGAGAAGATTCTTTTAATTGGGCCCCTCGATTGCATCTAGTAGATGATATATATTGGCTTTTGATTATCATCTCTATTCACTAAAAAAAATGTGAACTTAGCACAAAGAAAAAATCTTGAATATTGTTATAGACTAGATAGAATTGGCAAGCACAACTTTTTCTCTCAAGAGTGTGAGGGTAACAATATCTTTGTGAATTCTTTTTCCCAGATCAGCATCTTGAGTGGTGCGACATGCCTTCAAGATTCAAGCATAAGTGATTGCATGTGGATAGATGCCTCCGTTCGGCATATCCTGCAATTGATGAATTCCTAGAGACAACATGTGGAACAAGTATCTCTTTAAGCACTTTTGGTGCTTTCTGAAGTGCAACACATTTGGCATACATGTTGGCCAAGCCATTGCCAAGCACAACGTTTTCTCTCAATGGCCCCTGACTAACAATATTATTGTGAATTATTTTTCCCATATCAGTGTCTTGCATAGTGCTACATGCCTTCAAAATGCAAGAATAGGTAATTGCATCTGCAAGTATGCGCTCACTTCTCATGCTTTGAACATCCCAAGGCTTCTTGGCGTGCCCCTATATGGCATATCCCGCAATCAAAAATCTCCAAGAGAGGGCATCCCAGATAGGCAGCTCTTCAAGAAACTTTTAGAATTTCTAAAGAAGACGTCATTTGGCACTCCTCTTGAAGCAACTATCGAGAACTTTAAGGCCCTACCTCTGTGGGGCATAACCATAAATTAGTGTACTCTAAGAGACAACATCCCTAACCAATAATATGATTGTCAATTCTTTTGCATATGGTGCAATGGAATTGAAGTGGTGAATATCTAGACTTTACTCTTCTACAAATCTTTACTTATTTCGTTGTGATAGTTATTGCTACTTAGCATCAGTGATGGTTCGTTTCATTTCCTTGAAGAGAGGGAATGAGAGAGGTAGATATGTGCGTGCACACGCACACACACACACACACACATAGGGGTCCAAACCAACCCTCTCAAGGCCCCCCACATAGTTACCAATGCCGTATTTACTTTATATTGTGTAAATGGAATGCACACACATGCAGTACCTCAAGTGCAGACTCTACTGACTCAAATGGGGAAGGTTGCCACGATATCTCTTCAAAATGAAGCACCTCTAGGCTAATTTGACGCACCTGTGGGTCTGTGTTGATGTTGATGGACACCAAGGGGTAGATGTGGGGCTGATTTGCGCTCCTGATGTGAGAGGAAACAAGGGTTGAATGCTGCTACAAAAACATAGATCTGGTTGCGTTTTTTACACGTAAAGCAAGACTGAAAAAGAGATGTTTGTCTAAGGACACAGGTCCTACGGGCAAGGCCATAGGCACGGTCGAACAATGTGTACGCTAGGGGGAGGCTATAAGATAGCATGGTTTGGTGGAGACTAGAACAGTACATTACTCACCTCCTTTCAGTGATATCTGAGCTCTTTCAAGAAAGGGGAAAATTGGGTTGCATGTGCATGAGATGCACATCTCCTCTCCCACAATCCATAGTCAATAGGCAGGAAAGACGACGGCCCACAATGCATCAGAAGAGAAGACAGACACATCACAAGAGGACAGACAACAACCATCCAAGCTATTGAGACTTTTTGTATATAACAAGGGAAGATAGCATACTTGATTTGACAAAGAATGCTAGAAGCAAAGGAAAGCTACAAACTTCAAGGAAGTAGTTTCACGCTTCCAAAGGCAAGTTTTCTTCCAAAATTCCTTTTTCTTTAAGAAATAAGCTTCACAAGTGAACAAAAGTCTTCACAAAAACGACAAGTTTTTGTGAAGAGTCAATGAAGGTGTTCTTACAAAGAACAAGACGTGAAGCGTTACAAATTTTGCAAGGTGAGGATCACATACAAGGCAAAAGTCATGAAGCATAAAAAACACAACAACTTCAAGCTTTATACGGTACAAGTTGACATTTTTTGTTTCTTTATTCAAGGCGTTGAACTTATTGTTCAAGATCATACGATGACCCTTGACTTTCAAGTTATGAACATGGATCGTGCTGATGTAGTTCTAGGACGTGAGTGGCTTCATGGTTTAGGAAACACATTGCACATTAGTTACGAACACAATTGCTTATCCTTTATGGCCAATGGTAAACATGTGCTCTTGCTTGGTGAGAAAAATATACCATTTGCACCTCTTATATGTACAGTCAAGCTTCCTATTTTACAGAAAACAGATTTAATAGATGAAGTCTTTTTTTGTTACTGTTTATCTCCAAGTCTTGTGAATTATCAAGAGAAAAGTGCCACGAATTCTAGTTATGGTATGCAAAGTGCAATGAATTTTAATAAAAAGCAAAGTGCTAACAATTCTAAAGAGCAAAGTGCTCTCAGTTATAATTATGTTGAGCAACGTACAACTATTATGTAAAACAAACATTTATTTAAAGGAACTACAAGATTTTCCATCCCAGCATAACTCTAGTTTACTTTCTCCTTTTTCACTGCAAAACTTGATTCACTTACTCTCAAGGAGTATATTGATGTATTCTCAAGTCATTTACCATCGGGTTTACGCTCTACACGTGATGTGTAGCATGGCATAGATGTCCTACTAGGCACTAAACCGGTGAGTAAACCACCTTATTTTATGAGTGCTAATGAAGCTAAGCAGGTTGAGCATCATCTGGATAACTACCTTACTTGTGGTTTCATTAGACCTAGCACTTTGCCTTGGGCATCGCCAATTCTATTTATAAAAAAGAAAGATGGTACTATGCGCATATGCATAGATTGTCGCGGATTAAACGCAATAATCATCAAGAACAAGTATCCTCTACCTTGAGTGGATGATTTTCTTGATTGTTCAGGATACCACCAAGTGCGTATACTTTTGAGAGACATCTCCAAGACTACCAACACGGTTTGGGCATTATGAGTTTTTAGTTATGCGTTTTGGTTTAACCAATGCTCCATCTATGTTTATGACACTCATGGATAATGTCTTATGTCCCTATCTTGGAAAATTTGTTGTGGTTTTCCTTGATGACATTCTCATTTGCACTAAGACTGAAGATGAGCACACTAAACACTTACAATTAGTGTTCGAACAGCTATGAACTCACACCCTGTATGCTAAGCCAAGCAAGTGAGATTTCTTTAAAATAGAGATACATTACCTCAATCACGTGATCTCTTATTCTGGCATAAAGATGGACACTAACAAGGTTACTGCCATTCTTCAATGGCCACATCCCAATATGGTTAAAGAGATTCAAACTTTCTCAGGCATGGCTAGATTTTATCAACAATATATTTGTGACTATGCCAAAATCATTGTTCCTATGACGACCAAACTTAAAGCAAAAGGTAAGAACTTTTCTTGGAAAGAAGCCCAACAACGCAGTTTTGAACAGTTCAAGGTAGCTGTAACCACTGCTCCCATCCTAGAAATCATTGGCCCACTTAAGCCGTTTATGGTAGATATTGATGCTAGTGATAAAGCAATTCGTGCGGTACTTCTCTAGGAGAGAAGACCTATAGCCTTTGAAAGTAAAAAGTTGGTTAGAATTCAATAAAATTATTTTGTCTATGAGAGGGAGCTTTATGCCATAGTTCACTTTACAATTGTGGGGACACTATTTATATGGTTTCTAGTTTGAAGTGATTTTTGACCATGAGAGTATAAAATAATTTGCTACTCAAACAAACTTGAAGGGTCGTAAAGCTAGATGGACGGAGATCGTTCAAGATTATGATTGTAATCTACGATATTGCAACGAGGGAAATATAATGCAGTAGCGGATGCACTAAGCCGAATACCTCAGATTAATTCAATTGCTTTCACAAAAATAAAGAGTGAATTTTTGGAGTCCTTACATGGCAAGTATAAATGCCAATCATATGCTAAAGTGTGGAGTGCAGTCTTAAGAAGGGATCCCTCACACTCACATGTCTTTGCACGTCCAAATCAACATGTTTCTACATGCACAAAAAAAATTTCCAACATACAGAGCTCCAACCCTACTCAGGCCGAGCTTAAGTGATGGAAGAATTTTCCCATTGATGATAACTGCTTACTCCACAAGGGTAGAGTATGTGTGCCAAAGGACTCAGACACTAGACACCAAATATTATTTGAGTGTCACGATAGTCCAAGTGTAGGTCATATGGGTATTCATAAGATGTATGCCTTAGTTCAACAGAAATTTTATTTTCTAGGCTTACATCATGATGTTCAAGAGTACATACTAAACTACCAACAATGCCAAATTAACACGGTAGAGCATCTCAAGTAGGTGGCGTTTTACATCCTTTAAAGATTCCACAAGGTAAGTGGGAGAGTATCTCTAGTATGGATTTTGTAGTAGGACTACCTGATACAAATCATGGCCATGATGCCATATGGGTAATTGTAGACCATCTAACAAAGATGTGTTGATTCATTCCCACTAAGACTATGATTAAGACTCCGCAATAAGCACGACCATTTTTAGATCATATATAAAGACTCTGTGGTCTTCCAACTAGTATCAATAGTGACAGAGATTGAAAGTTGGATAATCACTTCTAGAGAGCTGTGTTCCAAAAGTTGAAAAATACACTTAATCTTAATATAGTTGATCATCCACAAATAGATGGTCAAACTGAAAGGATTAATCAAGTGCTAGGGGATATGCTACGATAGCAAGAAGAAAACCAATTGGGAAGACTACTTCCCTATATTGGAGTTTTCTTATAATAGTTCAAAGCATGTGACTACAAGTTTTAGTCCATTTATGCTTTTATATGGTTATCAACCTAGATCACCCGTTATGGTGGGGTTGTCTATGGAGCACATACAAAAAGTGAAGGATTTCTCCCAAGACCATTTTGATATGCTTTGAGTTGCTCGACAGAATGTTAAGCAAGCTCAAGATCAATATAAGATGAGAATTGTCATCTTGCTACTTTCCAAGAAGGAGACAAAGTTTTCCTCAAAGTTCCACAGCATTCAAAACGTTTGAAGGTGGTAAAAGTTGCTAAAATTTCACCACAATATTATGGATTGTTTATTGTTCTCGAACGTATAGGTCAAATGGAATATAAGTTAGCTCTTCTTGAGAACTCAGGAGTTCATCCAATTTTTCATGTTATCCATTTACAAAAACAGCTAGGGAAAAATGATAATTTCATTGGCACAGGTGTGTTAGTTGACATTATAGAACCGCCAAGCATCCCTCATGAACCCGGAAATATTTTGGATTATCATGAGCTTTGCACCATGCATCATGTCAGACAATAGGTGTCGTAAAATGGCTAGATAGACCTGAATAAGGTTCTACATGGGAGAATGTCTCCACACTTAAGAAACATTTCCTTAAGTTTGTTTTTGAGGAGGAAAACGATTCTCCAAGGCGGGGGGGGGGGGGGGGTAATGTAAGGACACGGGTCCTTCGAACAAGGCCCCGGCATGGACAAATAGTGTGTACACTAGGGGGAGGCTATAAGATAGCAGGGTTATGTGGAGACTAGCACACTGAATTACTCCCCTCCTTTCACTTGGTGAAGCAGATGATGGGTAGAAATGGGAGCACTCAATGCGGCGAGGAAATTTCCGAGGAGAGGCTCAATTGGCTACCAAAGGTTTGGGCTGCAGTGAAAATGCTAGCAATGACAAATCCAGGCCGATTCCTTGATGAGGGAAAGGGCTCAGACTTAAAAACAGAGGGATAAATTGTTGATCCAAGAAGTTTCTCATGGTGGAGTGCAAAACATCCAAGCAGATGCCCCTCAAGCACTTTCTGTGCTTTTTGAAGTACATCACAAAGTTTGGCATACATGTCAACCACGACATTGGCAAGCACAACGTTTTATCTCAAGAGCCCGAGGGTAACAATATTGTTGTGAATTCTTTTTTTCTGGGGATGAGCATCTTGAGTGGTGCAACATGCCTTTAAGATGCAAGTTTAAGTGATTGCATGTGGAGAGATGCCTCCATTCGGCATATCTTGCAATCGATAAGTCCCAAGAGACAACATCCGTTGTGCAAATAGGTCCTTAAGCACTTTGCATGATTTATGAAGTGCAACACATTTTTCACACATGTTGATCAAGGCATTGCCAAGAACATCATTTTCTCTCAATTTCCCTTGACTAACAACATCATCGTGATATCAATGTCTTGCGTAGTGCCACATGCCTTGAAAATGCAAGAATAGGTAATCGCATTTGGAGGGACTCCCTCACTTTTGATCCTCTTAAAACAACACAAGGATTCTTGGTTGCCCCTATTGGGCATATCCCGCAATCCAAAATCTCCAAGAAAGACACTTTTTAGGCTTTCTAGAGTAGAGGACATTTGGCACTCCTTTGCGATCAACTACCCATATCTTTGTGGTCTTTCCCCTTTTGGGAATAGCCAAAAGTGAGTGCACTCCAAGAGACAACATCCCTCACTACCAATATGATCGTGAATTCTTTTGTGTGTGGTGCAGTGGAATTTACATGGTGAAGATCCAGATTTTACACTTCCACAAATCTTTACTTCTTTCCTTGCATTGATGATTGCTACTTAGAATGAGAGATGGTTCCTTTCATTTCTCTGAAGATAGGGGATGAGAGAGAGAGTTAAAGGTGTGCAAAGAGAGAGAGAGAGAGAGAGAGAGAGAGAGAGAGAGAGAGAGAGAGAGAGATAAAGAAGGGGAATGACACCCAATGGGGTCCCAACCAACCCTCTCAAGGGACCCCACGCAATTTCGGATGCAGTATTTCCTGTTGATTGAGTAAATGGAATGTACACATGTGCAATACCTCAAGTGTAGAGTCTACTGGCTTGAATGGGGAATGTCACCACAGTAAATCTTCATAATGAAGCACCTTTAGATTGAATTGATTCACCTTTGGATCCGTCTCGATGAGAGGTTGTTGATGGCGACCAAGGGCTAGATGTGGGACTGATTTGCGCTCCTAATGAGAGAGCAAACAAGGGATGAAATTTGGCTGCAAAAATGTAGCTAATCTATCATGTAAAGTAGGGCTGAAAATAGAGATGTTGATGAAGAAAATGATGGGCAAGAATAGGAGCACTTGATGTGATGAGGCTCATTGGGCTATCAAAAGTCTAGCAGGCTGCAACGAAAACACTAGCGGTGAAAAATCCAGGCTAGTTCCTTGCTGAGGGAAAGGGCATAAATCTTAAAATGCAGGGCTGAATTGCGGTGGAGTGCCAAAATGCCAGGCAGTTGCTCCTCAAGCACTTTTTGTGCTTTTTGAAGTACACCACATTTGGCATACGTGTTGACAAAGGCATTGGCAAGCACGACATTTTCTCTCAAGAGAATGATCGTTGTGAATTTTTTTTCCCGAGTCAAAATCTTGTGTGGTGTGACATGCCTTCAAGATGCAAGCGTAAGTGATTGCATGTGGAGAGATACCTCCGATCGGCATATCCTACCAATCAATGAATTCCAGGAGACAACATCTGGGATAGGTAGCTGTTTGGAGGTGATAACAACATACAAGTGCCCACCTAGCCAAGGTGCCCATTGAGTCAGCCGGCCAAAGTTTTGATGTGGTCACATTATTTTTCTGATGTTTAATACATCAAACCCTGTAAAAATATAAATGCCAATCGTCTATGTCAAGTATGAGTCAAAGATGTAATTTTTCAAATGATGTATGTAAAGGTCCATGAGAAGTTGGCCGCTGGCCACTTTAGAAAGCCCTAGGTATATAATACACTAAGGTTAGTGGGAAAGGGGAGATTATTTTTTGAAGATAGGTGACTATTGCGTTACGCACAGAGAGCTACCTTTTTGCTCCAAGTTGTAATCATCGCTTCTGTGGCTACGATAATCCAAATTCAGTTTTGTTCTTGCATTGTGTTCCTCTTACTCTGCTCTTTCCTTCAAGTGTAAGCATTCAAGATTCGGTGAAGGTTTCAAAAGCATCCGTTTAGGCCTTAAATCGTTGTTTTGAGTGTTTATATGCATATTTTATGTTGTTTTGACCCTAGGAGAACCCAAAAAGGACCCTTTAGGATCATCTGTTTACTGTTTTTACGTATTGTGGGACGAATGATTGCGATCTTTTTACCTCTCCAAAATGCTGTGACAGTGATAGGATATGTTCCTGATAGTCCCCTATAGCTTCCCTTCAAGTTTCGTGTGATTCCGATATGATTTGCATGGTGAACGGGCGTGATGACTGTAGAGGTGTGTAGAAGGGCATAGACAGATTACTTGCCTTTAGTGCGATTGATTTGAATGTAGAGTTAGAAGTTGCATCTCTTCGAGTTCACTTCATTAGGGTTGACATCCTAGTGAGTTTCCATGCCTCATCCGAGTCGCTTCCCCTGTATCGATAATTTTATGTTGATGCTTGAGAGCTATGCTATGGACGTCCGTCGTGGCGACCCGCAAACATTGGCGCCGTTGTCGAGGAATGAATCTTAGGTGATGAGTGACCGAGTGCGTATTCAGAGTTTTCTTATTGTTCCAAAAGATAATTTCCATTCCATTTACATTTCAGTGAAGCATCTAGACAGGGGTTTAGTGCTTGGTGGAGTCTAGGGTCGGTGGAGTGGCTAGATCTACTCTTGAGAGATATAAGGAGTTCTGAGTGAGGTTGCTTTAAGCATTTTTTCTGTTCAAATTTCTTTGTATTGATTGAGTATTGATCCATCATCCGTTTTTTATCATGTTTGTTTTGTTTGATTCATTTTCTTATGTTCTTTCATTTTTGTACTTAGGAGTAGGATAAGTAAATCACATTCCAGTCAGATTTGGGGCGAAAGATAGAGGCAAAAACACTAGAAAACCATAACTTTGGCAAAAGAGCCTTAGGACTCTGAAATTAGAAAATCTGACCAAACAGAGCTGAAATTGATTCAAATCACAAAGTGGTAGCACAAAACACCGGGAAATACTTGTCAGAGAGAGCCTGTAAAATTTCATCAGATTTGGCTCTGGTACTACGATCGCGATCGGTGTACCTCAGTGTCAGAATTGTACAACATTTGACATGTGCCTTCCTGATAAGATTCTAAACAAGTTTGTCTCAAGCAACCACACCCAAAAACATAAAAAATCAACGAAATCATGCCACTTGGGTAAAACTAGCCTGACAGACCTAGAAACTGTAAAATCTTGACTTTTGGTGATCCAAATGCAAAAAGACTTGGGGGATAGCCTTAACACTAGAATGGTAACAGGACACTTTTGTGTCCTGTTAAGTGACCATTTTGCTTGAATTATTTGAAGAGTATAAAAATGAATTTCTAGGTGCTATATATCCCCAAAGTTGCCTTATGAGCTAAAAAAAAACTTAGCATTTTTTTGGGAGTATCGATCTCACCATTAACCTTACTCTTGCACAACATTTTTGAACCTAAACTGTGTGAAAAAACGGGTCCTGTTTTTGGCTTGTTTTTCAATTTTTGGTAACTATACCACTCTAAACTTCATGTTTGTGAGGTTTAGATGGCTAGAGGTTAGGCCTTCATAGTTCTCAGCATGTTTTGATGCTTGTAGGGAGAGCTAAGTGTTAAAATTGAAAGTTGTGACCAATTTACAAGAATTGCATAATCCTGTTTTTGGCCAAAATTAGCACTTTAATGATTTTTTTGGTGGCTTTCTTGATATCCAAATGCAATTTTGATTGTGTAAGTGTAATGTATAACATAAAGCTAATCTTCCTTGAGTTTTGGGGGACCTAATATGCTATATAGCATAGATGATGATGGTTGAGTTTTTTTATTGTTGCTGAAGAATACGATACATTTTAGAGTAGCAAGTATAACTTTCTCAATATTGCTAGTTTCTTAGGCCAATTGTGTGTATTTTGTAGGTAGTAACCGTATGTAATCATAGACTAAAAAATTGGCTAGATATTTAGTGGTTTCTATGGGTTTCTATGGGTTTCTAGAGGTCATAATATTAAACCCAGTTTTTTCATGTTTGCTGTATTTAGCACTTTATCATTGCCCCCAAGGTTCCAATTGTAAGACATCCATTATCCTTTTGAATCCAAAGGCCCAAAGGTAACTAAGAAAACATGTATATAGTATCTGTATTGAGCGTGACTATAGAAACTTTGATGATAGTTCCGTAGAATGACAAAAATGCAACTTTTTTGTACCTTTTTTTTCCCAAAAAAAAATTAGTGAGGTAAAAGCAACCATATGTTTTGGTTACCAACCCATTGAAGTTAACAGGGCACTTTATCTCATGTCCTACAAAAATCCCCACTCTTATTATAGGCAATCAATCGTAAGAAATTACTGTTTTGGGCAAAATGCACCGGTCCATCAACTTTGGAGGCTTGTAGTGACCAAGGGATGAGAAAAATTACAAGTTTCTCATTTTTTCCATATGTAGTAGTTATTGAACTATAAGCTCATTAAAGGATTTTTCAAAATGAGTGGATCTACTATGGTTTTGGAAATTTTTCCCAAAAACCTGAAAGGACACTTTTATGTCCTGTTAGGTTACCATTCTAGTGTTAAAACATCAGTGTCTACAAGCATGCCAAACTTGGTCTAATTTGGGCTAAGAACTACGATCGCGATCGGTGTACCTCAATGCCAGATTTTGACCAGATTTCATATGTGGGATCCTCAGGTGTATACAAACATAAAAGCATAAAAGAACTTGATCTAGAAACCTCAAAATACTTGTCAAACCATCTGAATACAGATCCAAGTTAAAAACTGCTAAACTGGCATAGAAATTGACTTTCAGTAGACCAAAACACATAAAAACTGGAAAGAAACCATACAGAGGGATAGCCTGTACACAGGACAACCCTAGATAGCTTTCAAATCCCAAAACAAACACCAAAATCAAGTCAAACTGACAGATTTAGGAAAACAGACACTTCCTACCAAGAACTGCTAAAAGCTTGACTTTTTTGAGTCCAAATACAAAAGTGTCTGGCAGGTAGTCTTAAAATAGCCTAGTGAACAAGCTGGTGAAGTTTCATCCAAGTTGGGCTCCAAACTACGATCGCGATCGGTGTACCTCAGTGCTAGATTTTGACCAGACTTTACCCACACATACACCTAGGTTATATAAGATACCAGGAGTTTTCAAAATTCAAAAAAATCACCAAAATAGCCAAAAACAGCAGACAATCAGAAAACCACTGCAGCAGACCAAGATCTGGTAAAAACTTGATTTTTTCTTGTCCAAATTAAAAAATATTTGGGGAGTAGACTGCACACATCATTGTCTACCATATCCACAAGTTTCATCCAATTTGGGCTCCAAAGTATGATCGCGATCGGTGTACCATAGTGACATTTTCAGTTGAGACTTTGTGAGTAGGTAGCTAATAACTAAAACAACTTTCTCAAAAGAACCAGGGTCAAAAAATCAAAAGACAGTTGTCAAACAGGGCAAACACTGTGATCACTGATCCTTCATACCAAAATTATGAGAAAATTCAAGTTTTTGTGATCCAAATGCAAAGTGGGTTTGGGAATAGACTAATCATACCCATGTCTATCAAATCCTAAAATTTCATGCAAAAAGGAGTTGGAACTACGATCGCGATCGGTGTACCCCAGTGACATTTTGGATTGAAAATTTATGAGTAGGTAGCTCACATCTAGTGCAACATATTTTCCAAAAGGAGCAAGGTCAAAAAAGCAAAAGCAAGTGGTCAAAAGTCCCAGTTACACAATCAGGCCAATAACTACAGAACTACCTGGGATTTGGGTTTTCATTGTTCAAAACATCTCCAAATTAAAAAATACAAAGACACTTGGTATCAACACATCAAGGGCTAGCTACTGTGCAAAAATATTCCAAATCTGTGACATGGGGTCAACGATCGCGATCGGTGTACCTCTACATAGTGAGAGTATTTGACTTCATAAGTTTGTAGAACTACTTGAGTACATCCCAAATCTCAAGTTTGAGTGAAAAATACCCCCTGGAAGCCAAGATACAAGCCAAAGTTCCTGTGTTCTAGTCCTGAGACTGTTTTGAGTGCTGTTTTGAGTCCTGTGTTCTAGTCCTGAGTGCTGTTTTGAGTGCTATTCCTGTGTTCTAGTCCTGAGACTGTTTTGAGTGTTGTTTCAAGTGTAGTTCACTAAAATTGCTCTAACTTTTTATAGACAACTCCAAATTGAGTCAGGTATAGCTAGGAAGAAAGCTTGCGGGCAATAGCACACACCTAAATTTTACTAGGTTTCCTAAATCCAAAATTTTAGGGTATCCCAAGACCAGTTTCCAGAGACAAAAAAGTAACAAATTCCTGACTTTTTAGAGACTTGACCAGGGGCAAAAAGGGATTGTGTGCACTAAGCCAAGGTGTTCTTATCAAGGACCATCGTGAGAGTATTGAGTGAGGCTTAACCATGACAACTCATCCATCATTAGGGTTTCCCACTCAACGCAGAGCTATGCCACCTACACAAACAACCAGAAATACTGCAACACCTATAACAAGAGGGTTGAGACAAGACCATGAGGCTTATCAATCATATCAAGCCAAACCTCAAGGCATGGCTCATGGATATTTGTCAAGTGATCATGTAGCTCACTGGAAGCCAAATCAATCAACTAAAATGTGGGAGTTTGAAAGAGCAAAAGTGGAAATTGCTGGAGACTTAGAGGAGAAGCATCCTCTAATCAACAAACCCAACGTAAGGTTCATCAAAACCAATGAAGCCACAAGAGTTCTAACGGATTACACTTATGATGGACTTTATAGGTTACCTATTGGGGATCAAAACAACTTTTATAGATGTTTAAATTCCATCATTGAAGAGTTGACAAACTACAAGAACCTCTATGCCTTCACATAAACAGATGACCAGGAAGTGCAAGTTCTAATGGTAGATAAGTATGGACGAGAGTACAAACTTATCAGTTGTCACGCGACACAGGAGAGCGAAATACATTGATAATAAACAAAGAACTGTTTTGAGTGTTGTTTCAAGTGTAGTTCACTAAAATTGCTCTAACTTTTTATAGACAACTCCAAATTGAGTCAGGTATAGCTAGGAAGAAAGCTTGCGGGCAATAGCACACACCTAAATTTTACTAGGTTTCCTAAATCCAAAATTTTAGGGTATCCCAAGACCAGTTTCCAGAGACAAAAAAGTAACAAATTCCTGACTTTTTAGAGACTTGACCAGGGGCAAAAAGGGATTGTGTGCACTAAGCCAAGGTGTTCTTATCAAGGACCATCGTGAGAGTATTGAGTGAGGCTTAACCATGACAACTCATCCATCATTAGGGTTTCCCACTCAACGCAGAGCTATGCCACCTACACAAACAACCAGAAATACTGCAACACCTATAACAAGAGGGTTGAGACAAGACCATGAGGCTTATCAATCATATCAAGCCAAACCTCAAGGCATGGCTCATGGATATTTGTCAAGTGATCATGTAGCTCACTGGAAGCCAAATCAATCAACTAAAATGTGGGAGTTTGAAAGAGCAAAAGTGGAAATTGCTGGAGACTTAGAGGAGAAGCATCCTCTAATCAACAAACCCAACGTAAGGTTCATCAAAACCAATGAAGCCACAAGAGTTCTAACGGATTACACTTATGATGGACTTTATAGGTTACCTATTGGGGATCAAAACAACTTTTATAGATGTTTAAATTCCATCATTGAAGAGTTGACAAACTACAAGAACCTCTATGCCTTCACATAAACAGATGACCAGGAAGTGCAAGTTCTAATGGTAGATAAGTATGGACGAGAGTACAAACTTATCAGTTGTCACGCGACACAGGAGAGCGAAATACATTGATAATAAACAAAGAATATACAGAGTACACAGAGTAAACAAATGGAAATAAAGAGTCTGTATGGATACAAAGTAATCATTACAAGAAGAGAATAGATCGTTTCATAACCTCCCGACCACCCCCGAGCTATCTCAATCACACTCTCACTCTCACTCTCACTCTCAATCTCAATCCCTTGATGGAAGCAAAGATCATAATCGAAATTGCAACACGATCACAATCCCAATATCATGACACCCTGCATCGTCTACAAAAAAATAGCCAAAAGAACATACTCGTGCAACCAAATCAACATGGTTATCAAATTCAAAACATCATTTTGTACCATCATAAAGGATTATAATCACTTCTTGATTGGATCAAACAAAAGAGATATTACCTGTGTATATCTGTTTGTAAGCTAACATGTTGTTGCTGCTTGTAGGTTACCCTGTTGCTGCTAGCAATTTGTTTCTATCATAACTTGGTCAAAAAAACTCAGATTATAGACTTCCAGGTACTCAAAACGACGGAACTAGGTCTGGTCTACAAGATTGCGCGGATAGAATTACGAAAAACGTCTTTCTTTGGCTGAAAAATCAACTGTTAGGTTGCGACTCCTAAAAACACTATTTCTGGGTCTCCACTACTTTTCAACTTATTTTAAGTCTACCCATGCATTTTAAGCTAAAACACATAAATATAACACATTGATACTAATAAAAATCTCAGTTTTAATTACGTTTTATTATATTGTTCATAGACAGACTATCTATTGTTCATTAATCTTTATGAAATATGTTTTTGGTGTAGTATTTGAAAAGAAGAGAGTATATTTTCTCTCTTAATATCTTAAAATCATTCATATAAGCTCTATCTAATAGACTATTCAACAATCTTTCAAATCGTGCTAAACAAAAGATATGGCTTACTATAACATTCTTTTCGACTTTAAGAACTTCAAAATTTAGTCCTATTACATCAGCCCAAGTGAGCTAGAAAGATATACATACATGGGTACTCCAATCTCTGCTTACTACTTTCAATCGAGTGTAAGCGTACCAGGGTTTTTTGAGTCTAATTTTCAAGAAGCTAACATTGAAACTATGGAATCAAATGGACCTCAAACATCCAAAATAGCTATTCACGGGAGTGTAGCTCCTACCTCATTGAGTGGAACCAAGAGACCACCAATTAGACTTACAAATCCATCAACATTTCCAAAACATGTCTCAAAGGGGATTCCACCAGGATTTGCTCCAAGACAAGAAGAAGGAACGAGGGATGTCTTTGTGAGAGACCCCAACACGCTAAGATACATGGTTCAACCAGAACCAATGAGACCATATCAATTGGCCAAATTTGTCAAGAAGAAGTATGATGGATTAAGGGATCCATACGTACATGCATGCTTGTTCAAACAAGTGTTAAGAGCCAAACAAGTATTTTATTTTCATACACAGTATGAGGGATTTGGCTTAACCTTGGAAGGGATAGCATTGAATTGGTTCCAACCGTTGGATAAAAATGCCTTCTCAAACGTTGAACAATTGTTGCAAGAATTTGTTGTGGAGTTCTCTAAAAGGGGAATCAAGCATAACACAATGTCCCAAATCGATGCATTCAAGCAAAAAGAAGATGAGAGAGTGAAGGAAGCATCGCTACGCTTCAAACAATATATAGAAAGATGTCCGAAACGCGAGTTACCACAGGATGAAAGATTATCAATTCTCTTCATAGAGGGTTTGAAAAATGAAACTCTTAAGAAATATTTGCACTTAAAAGGATGTACTTCATTTGAACAAATCACGAGAGAAGCGTTATACCTAGTTGACAATTGTAAAGCCTATGGCGAGGAAATTGGTGATACAAAGATCACTATGGATGCATCTAGTGAAACCAACACAAGGCAAGTGGTTATGTCTCAATAATGACCAACCTATACCTAGATGAGCTAGCAGCGCAAGTAGCACAATGAATAAAATGGTGTGCCTTTGAGCAAAAATGGACCAATCATGAGATGAGTGAGTGCTACTATAATCAAACCTACACAAGGGGGATACTATTTGGACATCAAATAGAAAAACAAATCCCATTACCAATTCATCCATTATTTCAAAATAGGGTTGTATCAGGGGCTGCACAAAGAGCTGAGGTATCACAACCTAGGATAGGGCAAGAACCTATGAAAAAAATCTATTCATTTAATGAGGACACTCTGATGTTCATAGCCAATCAAGAGCGTAGACCAGAGACCATTCTGGCTAAGCAAGAACAACAATCAATTGTGCCACCAGTGACTCAACAAGATGGACCATGCTACAAGTGTGGAGGTAATCATTGGGCCAATAATTGTTCTTGTGTAGAGATAATTGGATATTTTTTGGAGTGTGCCATTACACACGTCCAAATTGTCCAAAACACCCAAACAAACAGGGAAAAACAACAATGAATTTTGTGGGAGTGTTACCTTCTCCAAGTGGATCAGAGGCAGAACCCAAAATGCCTGTGAAGGTAGTGACTAGAGCCCAAGCAAAAGAAAATGATGAGGACCAAGCTAATGAGGAGAAAGATCAACAACCCAAACAAGGGGAAACAACTAGTGTGTTAGTGAGGACTAGGAGAAAATCCTGGAAAGCCAAAAGAGACAGAATTAAATAAAAAACAATTACAAATCAAACTGCACTACAAACAGAATTACAAGAGACAAAGGAATAGTTAAAACAAGAACGGAAAAACAAAACCATGGTGAGCGATAAGAAACCAAGGAAGGCGTCTTCCGGAGGATCTATGTTGGTAGAAAAAGTCCTAGAGCCATTAGATGCTGCACTAGAAGCATATGAGGCTAGATTGAAACCCAATAAAACCCTAGAGCAACGAGGAATGAAATATCCTCATGCTGAGGTAGAGATTGAGAGGTTGAAAATGTGTAAGGAATTGGTAAAAATTGCATAGGCAATGATGGAGCTTGAAGCACCAATTCCACCTCCAGAAACAAAACCAAAAATTTTTGGATTTGAAATTCCTAAGGCAAAGGTTGCTGAAACATTAACTCAAAGAAACATTGAGCTAGAATCACAAAGGATGTGCAAGCAAAGACTCCAACACAAGAAACCAACAACGTAGAAATTCAGCTAGATGAACAAGTAGTGGCTAACACCACTAATGATGCAAGGTCAAGATCACAATTTATGGCACCTATCCCAGAGATAGATGAGCCATGGCCAAATGAATTGTAAAAAGCAATTAGAAGTGCAAAAGATGGAAGTGCAACTTTCGAATCTGCACCCATAACCGAGGTCAATACAGGGCATGAAGTCTATCAGAGATACATTCAATCTCTAAATGGAGATGCAGGGACGGAAGTTTCAATTGAAACCAAACCACAGTCCTTGAAGACCTTACCCTCATACATTAGAGAACATGAGGCAGACTCAGAGACTAGAGTGGTGCCATCTCAGAGGAAAGCCATATCAAAGATGATGGATACAAAGAGTATGCAAGAGTTGATGTCAGCTCCAATACAGTGCACCATTACTCTATCTGAACTGCTTAAGATTGGACCACATGTATGGGATGAAGTAGGCAAAAATTTGGGGAAGATGGGATTAAAGATACCTCTCAAGATCTATCCTCAAATGAACAATCAAACAAAACTCAACAAGAAAGTGCAAACGCTAAACCTGTGCCAATAAACAAGGTGTGGGAATATTGTGAAGGAGAAGAAGGAAACACCACCTTACCTGTGGAATAGAATGGAGTTAAAAAATTGGCTATACTTGATAGTGGGGCTGGAGTAGCCATAGCCACAAAAGACGTTTGGGAAAAATGGGGTAGACCAGTGCTTAGGAAAACTAGAATGAAGCTGCAACTTGCAGATGGATACATATAATAAACTCTGGGTATCCTAGAGCAAATTATTGTGACTTCTTGTGGAATTGAATATGAACATACATTTGCAATAGTAGATTTTGGAAAAGGGAACAATTTTGATATCATTTTAGGAATACCTTTCATGCGTCAACTTAAGATGGTTCAAGATTGGGGCTATGAATATATCTACTTGAGACATAAAAAGATCACCACAAAAATAAGCATAAAAGACCATAGCTATAGAGATTTGAATAGAACTCCGTTAGAAGAAATTGAATCTTCTATAGTCAATGGGAAAGAGATACCTGCGTGGCTACAAACTAAACAAGAACTTTGGATGTGTGGTGCTTCGAAGTGTGGAAGCTCAGTGAAGGAGGATTGCATCCTAGAAAGATAAATGGACGATGAAGCTTACATACCGGAACCATTTCCAGAGGAGTTATTTGAACCCTTTGGATGGACTCAAATATTTTCAACCTTGTATGTGTATGTAAATGAGCTAACTCCAACCAAGTTTTGTCATGAAGGAGGCTACGACCTAGTTTCATGTTTTATGTTGAAAGTATTGAAGGAAGCTAATGAAGTTTATGAGTGTGAAAGTTGAAAAAGTGCGACAGATAGCTACATCATGGAGCATGAGTCAAAATTGAAAACGAAGGAAGCAAAGCAAACACAAGAATATGTCATTATTGACATACCTGAAGAAACAACAAAAGTTGTTTCAAATAAGCCGACTCCAAAAAAAGTGAAAATGAAAGTAGATGAAGGAGAAAATCTTCCAAGTTCAACGGAAAATCTTCAACAAACGCAAGATCAAAAGAAGAACAGGGACAAGGAAGAAGATGGACTATCTCCTACGATGATCAAATTCAATTTATGCAGACAAACAGGGCTCAAGGTTACATGTTCGGCCGCAATAGATCCAGAAGCAAAAAGGAATCTAATGACTTATGGAACGTGGATCATGATGGGAAAGCCGCCAATCAATGAGCTAGAAGAAACAGTTTACACAAGTTCAAAAATGCCGATTCCTAGCTTTGGAGTGGTAGAAGCTGTACTCAAATTGAGTACCGGGGAGTATAAAGATACTTTCCACATAATCAACTCCCTCTCCCAAGCACTCACCTTGCATGAACAGGTACTCAACTTCCAAGTGTTCAACCCCAATAAGAGCGTATACTAAAGGCATTTTTTCCCACTGGGTTTTTCCCTTTGGTCATTCAGGTTCTAGACCCTAATTTAGAAACACCCATCACTATTCTATTGTATATATTCCTTCCATCAAACGAAACCAATAAAGAATTTGTTACACGATCTTCAAAGAGATAAAGTGGGGCCACATTGTTCTCAACTACGCTTCAACAAGAGCATCTCTTATCTTCAAAGATACCAACAAAGCTCTATTGACAAAGTGGCAAAGAAAATCAAATTGGAGATGCCAGTGCACACATGTCAAAGTCTCAAACATTTTGAGATACGAGCTTCAATAAAAAGTGAACTACACCAGGAGGCAAAGTATCCAAAGAAGCAGGTATCATCGACCAACTGCACAAATGGAAAGGTAAAGCAGGATGTGCAACAACATGCACAAATGCCTCGTCCACAACATCCAAATCACAAAGAACACATGTTCATCGATTCAAGGAAAATGGGCACCCCATTTGAACAAGCAAAACATGCCAGATATAACTCAATCAAGGAAGGGGGGAGTCTCATCAACAAGAAGACAAGACTACAAATGGTCGTGTCAAGGGACAACACGAGCTAGGAAGGGGAGAGTGTTTGGAGGTGATAACAACATACAAGTGCCCACCTAGCCAAGGCACCAGTTGGGTCATCCGGCCAAAGTTTTGATGTGGTCACATTATTTTTCCGATGTTTAATACATCAAACCGTGTAACAGTCTAAATGCCAATCGTCTATGTCAAGTCTGAGTCAAAGATGTAATTTTTCCAATGATGTATATAAAGGTCCATGAGAAGTTGGCCGCCGGCCACTTTAGAAAGCCCTATGTATATAATACACTAAGGTTAGTGGGAAAGGGGAGAATATTTTTTTGAAGATAGGTGACTATTGCGTTACGCACAGAGAGCTACCTTTTTGCTCCAACTTGTAATCATCGATTCTGTGGCTACGATAATCCAAATTCAGTTTTGTTTCTTGCATTGTGTTCCTCTTACTCCGCTCTTTCCTTCAAGTGTAAGCATTCAAGATTCTGTGAAGGTTTCAAAAGCATCTGTTTAGGCCTTAAATCGCTGTTTTGAGTGTTTATATGCGTATTTTATGTTGTTTTGACCCTACGAGAGACTTTAGGGACCCAAAAACAACCCTTTAGGATCATCCGTTTACTGTTTTTGCGTACTGTGAGACGAACGATCGTGATCTTTGTACCTCTCTATAATGTTGTGACAGTGATAGGATATGTTCCTAATAGTCCCCTGTAGCTTCCCTTTAAGTTTCGTGCGATTCCAATATGATTTGCATGGTGAACGGGCGTGACGATTGTAGAGCTGTGTAGAACGACATAGGCAGATTACTTGGCTTTAGTTCGATTGATTTGCTTGTAGAGCTAGTAGTTGCATCTCTTTGAGTTCACTTCATGAGGGTTGACATCCTAGTGAGTTTCCATGCCTCATCCGAGTCGCTTCCCCTGTATCGATAATTTTATGTTGATGCTTGAGAGCTATGCTATGGACGTCCGTCGCGGCAACCCGCAAACAGTAGCTCCTGAAGCACTTTCTATGCTTTGTGAAGTGCACCACATTTAGCATACATGTCGACAAAGGCATTGCCAAGTACAAAATTTTCTCTCAACTGCCTCTGACTAACGATATTGCGTGAATTCTTTTGTCCATATTAGTGTCTTGCATAGTTCTACACGCCTTCATAATGAAAGTGTAGGTAATTGCATATGGAGAGATGCCCTCACTTCACATCCTCTGAAAACACCTCAAGGGTTCTTGTTGATTGGTCCATGTTGGACATATCCCGCAATCAAAAATATTGAAGAGAGGGCATCCCGGATATGCATCTCTCCAAGAACTTTTTAGGATTTTTGAAGTAGAGGATTTGTGGCATACATCTCGACCAAGGCATTGCCTAGCACGAGGGTTATAATCGTGAATTTTTTGCGCATATCAATGCCCTGTGTAGTGCCACATGCCTTGAAGATGAAAGCATAGTTGATTTAACATCTTTTTTGTGCAGTCCCTAACTAACAATATCATCGTGAATTATTCTGCTTGGATCAACATCTAGAGTGGTGCCACACTCCTTCAAAATTCAAACGTAAGTGATTGCATTTGGAGAGATGCCCTCACTTTGTATCTGTTGAAAACAACCCGCAGCTTCCTAGCCTTGCCCCTGTTTGGTATACTTTGCAATCAATGAATTCCAAGAGACAGCATTTTGGGCAGGTAGCTCCTAAATCATATGATTTCTAAAGTACACCAGATTTGGAATACATATCAACCAAGGCATTGTCAAGCACGATGTTTTCTTTCAACAACCCCTGACTAACAATATCATCGTGAATTATTTTCTTGATATCAATGTTGAATAGTGTCACATGCCTTCAAAATGCAAGTGTAGGTAATTCCATCTGGAAAGATGGCCTCACTTCGCATCCTTTGAAAAAAATCCAGAACTTCTTTGCGCCATCCCTATTGGGCATATCTCACAATTATAACACACCAAGAGAGGGCATATGGGATAGGTAGCTCCTCAAGCACATTTTGTGAAAAATACTTAATTTCCAAAGCTAAGAAAAAATTATTCTTATTTGTAGGACCATTTGAATTCATGGAAAAAAGTTTTGGGACAGTTGCTTCACGAGTAACCCGCAAATTTCCATATGAATCTATATATTTTATTGTGATGAGACTTATCGGCAATAAATAGAGCACTCTAAAACATCAAAATGTATACAAACTAAGCAACAAGTATTGTGGTAGTTGGTATGCGTATTGATTCAAATTTTTTGTAGGATTTTGAATCAAAAAGCTAACCTACTAAGCAACAAGTGGGCTGATTCGTAATCTGCACCTCATGTCTTAATAGGCATCTTCATTTTTTAAGCTTTTATATTTCTAAAGGATGGATCGCTACTTAGAAGTGTTCTCTTGGCATGCCTAAATAATAATGTGTCATGGTTGTTGATTCGAAGTTCCCATGTGTAACTTCTTATTGGACAACAATTTGAAAGTAGCATGCAAATGTATAATTTTTATCAAGTTTGAACTTTTATAAACACACATTTTAAAAAAACCCTTAATAACTTAAGGCCTGCCATGTGGTAGAGTGAAACTTTGTTAGTTCCAATCTAAAGAAGTTTACATTAGATTAAACATATATAATGGAGGAAATACAAATTTTCATTCTATAATGTGATAACTTGGTGTGAACTAAAACCTCAAGTTATGTGACCTATCATCAAGAATACAATTTTTAACATAAATTTTTTTCAAAAAATCCCTATAGCTCATGTTCGGTGATGTGGCATGGTAAAGGACACCGTGCATTGGGCGCATTGGTCCTAAGTCAAAATTTAATTTTCAAATTACTATGTTTAAACTTAAGAGGTTTACCGGACTTTAAAGCTAAGAACAAGTTGCATGACATTTACTTACAGGATAAATAAGTGTGCCTTGAGAAATGTTTGCACCAGTAGAAAGGGATGGTCCATCTCCAAATATGTGTGAGAGATAGAAGTTGGAAACTATGTCAACCTTCACGGTTGGAAAAAGAAGAATTATACGATTCCAAAAAGATCATTTCCATTTGTAATTATTTTATATATGTATTTTTTTAATAGAATGATAAAGCTAAACAATTATTTATTTCTTTAATTTTGATTTTTTTACAAGTTTTCTTTTAAGGGAAGTTGAGAACCCAGAACGATACACTCTCTCCCTTTTGCTCTCGCCATTGTGCTCTTGTCTCTTCCCAAAGACCCCCCCCCCATTGTCCTCATAACTCTATAGCATCTTTGCTCCTCTGCATGCAATACTCGAGTCATGACTATACATATGTTGATTGAGGTGTACTTAACATATGGATTACTACTTATAAACTTTCTATTGGCAAGATGAAAACTAGCTAGCATTGCACTCCCTCTTTGTCTCTCTTGCTCGTTGTTGCTCTAATGGCTTTACTCACTCGCATTGCCATGCTTGTCACTCCTCGCCATCCGAAGGACAAGTCACACACTCGTCCCCATAATGTGGGAATTGCAAAAAAAAAAAAGAACGTCATCTTTCTCCTTCTCCCGCTTACTTTCCCAAGCTAAAGAAAAAGTCAACATCCCCATCTCCCAAAACATGTTTTCCTTTACCCCTTAGAAAAAGAAACTAACTCCTCCCCTCTTTTTTTGGCTTTCTAAAAGAAACCCTTGGTGTTCTGTCGGGTTAGAGAGATTTTCATTGTTAAAGAAAATGTCAACATCCCCATCTCCCAAAACATGTTTTACTTTACCCCTTAGAAAAAGAAACTAACTCCTCCCCTCCTTTTTTGGCTTTCTAAAAGAAACCCTTGGTGTTGTGTTGGGTTAGAGAAACCCTTGGTGTTGTGTTGGGTTAGAGAGACTTTCATTGTTTTAAGTGCATGATGGAGACTTACCTTTAATTTCACATAGTGCATGTTTTTACCTTTCTTTTCTTGCATTCTATTGTTTTAGAACGCTAAAGTGAACCTTCACCTTTACATAATTTTAGTAAATTTTACATACACATATATATGTTTTTTTTTATAAATCTATTGTTTTAGAATGCTAAAGTGAAGATTCACCTTGTATAGTTCTAATAAATTCTATACTCACACGTATTATTTAGTTCTTTTTATTTCACCTTTCATTTCACAACTTCACATGGCTTTTCATTTCTTGTATTCTATATACCAAATGAAAAGGAGTGAATTGAGTGGATACCTTGAAAGATGTTCTGTATGCCCATAGAGATGCATTCAAATGATGATCCCAATCATTTGGTCGATCTGCAACCTGCTTAGAAATGATCTTACATACCATTCCATTCACCTTTTCAACCAACCCATTGCACTGAGGGTAGTAAGGTGTAGAATGCAAATGTTTGACTTTTAACTTTGCCAAAAGATTATCTAGGAGCTCTGCTCTAAACCCTGGACCACGATCTGACAAAATCTCTAATGGTGTGCCAAATCTACTGCATATGTGATCAAAGATAAATTTTGATACCTCCTCGGCTGTAATTCATGTTGTACTTGCTGCCTATGCCCATCGTGTCATGTAATCTACTCCCACAATGATGAAGACCTTCTCGGTAGATGTACGAGGTAAGGGGCCTATTGCATCCACACCCCACTTCTCAAAAGGACCACACGAAATTATTGGAACTCGAGGCTCGTAAGTGAGTCATCGATCTCCAGCAATCTGACACCCTTTGCATGACTTACACCAATGCTGGACATCACGATGTAGACTTGGCCAAACAAACCCTGCTTGCAAAATCTTCCTGTTTGTAATATCATGAGAAAAATGACCCCCACAGACATCATCATGGCATGAAAAGAGGATTCTCTCTATTTCTTGAACAGAGGGTACCCTTCTTAGCACCAATCTTTCACTTTATGATACAGATCATCTCCTATGAGTTGGTAAGGAGTTTCCTTTTTTACCAACCTATGCCTTTGCACTTTATCCAAGTGTTTATGGCACTCACCAGTTTGGAGGAAAAATATGATGTCCTTCAATTCCTCTTGGCCTTGGTACTTTGGTTCATAGAGATTCACACCTCCCACCATGATCTGAAGTTTCTCATTGGCGAGATAATCTACTTCCTTGTTGAGGGTTCTCACAACATGATGTACCTGTGTAGCTTCAAAGTTCTTTATCAAAGCCTTCACCTGTCTAAGCCACTCCGCTAGAGTAGGGTTCTTGCACTTCCATATCCCTTAGATTTGCCTAATAACTAGTAGGGAATCACCTCTTATTATAAGTCTTTCGATGCCAAGTTTTCTGCATTCTTCAAGCCCCAACTTTAAGGTGATATACTCAGCCTGATTATTAGAATGAACATTTTCCAAGGTGATACCTTTCTTAACAAGAACTTCCCTTTGTGGACTTAGAATAAGAACCCCCCCTGCTGCCTGATCGTGTTGTCGTCGGTAAGCTCCATCAAAGCACAAAATGTGTGCGTTGTCCATCTCCTCCTCATTATTTTGTGGTGTAGCTTTGTCTCCTGCCTTTGGTGACTCTTTCCTTTCTCTCACTTTGTATGTGAGAATGTCTGCAAGACCTGCCCTTGTGCTATCTTCCATACAAAAAGTGTATTTGAACTCTTGAAGTTCTAGAACCCATTTGGCTATCCTAGATGAGAGGCTCATGTGTTGCACAACATATGGTAAATTGTTTTCCATGGTGAGAATGACAAATGGTGCAGGTAATAGATATGATCGGAACTTTCTTACCGCAAACATAATTGTGAATACCACCTTCTCCATATCGGTGTAGCCCTTCTCTGCAGCAGTCATGACTTTGGCCTCATGTAGCATGTTTTTGGGTCTTTTTGCATGAGAACTACACCGATGGCCTCCATTCCTACACTTGGCGTGATGTAATATGTATCCTTTGGATTTGGTGGCATTATTGTTGGAAGAGAGTTGAGAATACCCTTTACTTCAGTAAAGTATAATTCGTGTTCCTCTTTGCTAGCTTGTGCAAAGGTGCAATAGCTTCCACTAGAAGGTGAATGAAACGAGACATGTACCTTACTTTGTGGTTGAAAGTCATGAGCTCCTTGGTTGTCTTTGGTGGTTGTAGTGACAAGAGAGCATTTAATTTTGATGGATCCACTTGAATTCCTTGCAAAGAAACCACATGACCTAGCAACACCACTTGTGACTCTGCAATGTGACACTTCTCAGGATTAAGATGTCCCCCAAATTGATGAAGCCTCCTAAGCCCCTCCTCAACTTTTTGGAAATGAAGTCTTTGGCTACTATAGATACAGAAGTCATTCATAAAAACCCTAATTGACTTTCCAAAGAAGGGCTGAAAGACAAGAGGTGTAAACCTTATAAAGGTACTAGGAGCATTTGTGAGCCCAAATGGCATCACTCTATAGGCAAAGCAACCCCAAGGTGTGATGAAAGTGGTTTTTAACTGAACTTCTTCTGCTATTCTGATTTGCAAGTACCCTGAATACCCATCACACACTGTGTAACATTCATAGACGGCTACTTCGTTTAAGATTTCATCTTGGAAAGGAAGAGGAAAATGATCCCTCTTTGTTGCAGCGTTGAGCGGTTTGTAGTCAACATAGACCCTCCATTTTCCGTTCTTTTTAGGGGTTACTACAATTGGGGACACCCACTCAGAGTTAGACACACGGTAAATGAAACCAGCTTTGAGGAGTCAGTTAACCTCTGACAAAAGTGCCTCTT
Organism: Adiantum capillus-veneris; assembly: GCF_014529385.1. Lineage (NCBI taxonomy): Eukaryota > Viridiplantae > Streptophyta > Polypodiopsida > Polypodiales > Pteridaceae > Adiantum > Adiantum capillus-veneris. Next base: position 111,188,736 of record NC_140950.1, read on the forward strand.
GTTGTATTTTTCCTAGGCGCCTTAGCTTTTGAGCCACAGGTTTAGTACCTGGTTTTAATTCTATGCCATGCTCTATAACATCCACACCTCTAATTTGTGAGTAATCAGTGATAAACAAATTGGGATACCTCTTGAGCATATCGATGTAGGACCGCTTCTCCTCAGGGGTAAGATCTTTTGCAAGCACCTCTCAAATTCTTCAAAGTGCTTGTGGTCACCTTTGTCATCCTTTGTTTGCTCCTTTGTTGGATCAACCTCTATTGATGGAGTTTTTTATGTGTTTAATATGATTCCTATTACCTCCAAAGATGATTCTTCTTCGCTATTGGATGTAGTGGTTGAACTTTCCTCGTCGCTTGATCCAAAACTCTCTTCACTTTCTTCATCAGTCGTGGTCTCATAGTTGATGTCGAGCTGCTTTCCTTCATGCCAATCATATACTACATGTTGCCCCTTTTTGAGAATCAATTGTCCTCGTCTCCATTTTTGATCTGCATTCACATCAATGAGCCAAGGCCTCCCTAGGATGATGGGATAGCCCTCCCCCTTGGCCGGCATAACATACATGTCCACACGTGCATCTATATTATATACAGAAACTTTTACATTCTCGATGATCCCTAGGCACTTCACACTTGCATTGTTGGCCAGCCTAGCTTGAAAATTAGAGGATTTAGTGATTTCAAGCCCTAGTCTACTCATGGCTCTTTCCGTGATCACACACATTTGTGCTCCACCATCAGCATACACATTGGATACCTTCCTACCCTTTACATAAGCATCTACAATAGGTTCCACATCTTGTTGTGGCTTTGAAGTCAATGCCTTTATTGTCACCTTTTCTTTCTTTCTTGGGAGTCTTGTGCTTACAAGTTTGGACCAATGCTTTCTCACCTTGGGTGATAGATGTAGGAGTTGAGGCCAAGAAATATTAGGCTTTTGAGTTTGCAGATCTTCTAAGATGTTGTAGGGTTCCATATTCTTTCCTAATGGAAAATCATTGATGCCGATCTCCCTTCGCCTTGATCTCTGCTTCTTGTCTCCTTCCTCCTTCTTTGACGTTTTCTTCCTCTCCTTCCTTGCAGGTTCTGAATCTTCATTCCTTGTGTCTTCATCCTTGTTGTGTGCTCTTGTGCACTTTTCTTCTGGCATAACATCAAAATGTATAGGACTCACCTCTATCTCCTCTTCCAGCTTTATGACGTTTACTCCTCTCTCTTCCTCCACTGGTGGGATAGGAGGGATGTTTGCCACTAGAGGTGGTGGTGGTCGACGGAGAATTTGTGGGGCTTGAGCATGCTCTTGCTGCACCATGAGTGGAGGGGGTTTAGGAGGGTATATGTCCCCTGGAAGCCTTTGAGGGTGAGGCCAATTATACATGCCATGACCAACTTCATTGCAATTCCAGCATCTCAACTCTTGTGCTTGACGTCGTTGATTGCGATTCCCTTCTCTTGGTTGTCGTTGTTGAGGTAGGCCCTGCACTAGATTCAAGGTGAGACTCTCTAGTTGTTGAGTTAATCTTTGCAAGATCTCTTGTTGTGATCCTTCCCCTATTTTTGAAGTTTGGGAAAGAGAGCCCCTAACTTGTGCTCCCATGCTTGGTGAAGAATCCCTCTCAAGGACTTCATTTAGGTCCCTTGTTCTATGTGCTTGAAAATTTAACTTCTTGAATTTGACCATGGCCACCTCACGTGCTTCCTCAAATGTTGATGGGAATTTGAACTCTACCTTGGTCTTCAAAATTGGAGACAAGCCAGCCATGAACCTATCTTTCTTTAGAAATTTTGGTGCACCACCTTGGTTTTGTAAGGTAGCCTCCCATCTATCCCATAGGTTAAGGAAAACGGCCTCATAAGATGGGTAGTCTTCAAGGAATACCTGTTTATGTTGAAGTAGACACTTCCAAAGACCCTCTGGAGTATCTCCTTGCCCAAATTTGGTAAGAAAACTTGCACATAGCCTCTCCCAATTGGTTTTGTTTTGAGGTTGCAAGGCCTCGTACCATGACTTAGCCTCCCCTTTGAGAACGAGTGGAAAAGCACGCAGCTTTACCTCTTCTTGATCTCTCCTAGAGATGAGGTGTGCCGTCTCCAAATTATCCAGAAATTCTTGTGCATCCTCACCATTTTTTGAATGAAAGGTAGGAAAAGTGCTTGACATTTTTACAATACAAGGAGGCTTGTGTACCACAAAGTTTTGACTACAATGAGTGATCACATCAAAATGAAAATATATACATCAAGTGTTAGTTCATAATTTATCATAGGCAAAATAAAAGGGTTGATTGAGGCATTAATTTCATTAAGGTGAGTGGGTCCAAAAATTCTCCTAATGGTTTCTTGAAATCTAAATTTTGTAGCAATTATGATGTGCACAGATTGATGAGCTATGGGTGTAAAAGGAGAAGCAGCTCCAGGTTGGTTCATGTGACAATGTGTTCTCCTTTTTCTTTCTCTTAAAGAAAGTTTCCTTTTGAGTGGATCGCTATCTAGGCGCCTCTTGTCCCTGCCTCAAAACAAAAAAAAAACATGGACATCAAATGAATCATCATAATTAATGAATGAAAGAATGATGGGATTTGGAGATGCCAAGATTTCACCAAGTCTTTCTGCTCCAAACATAAAAACAATGCGTTGCTGGTAAAAAAATTTGCAATCTACACAAATGTTAATTCTGATGCGTTGTGCAAAATGAAAAGCATATGGTGCAACTCTATTGTTCATGAGGAGAATAGAAGGCAATTAGGAAAGTTCCTCAGTGGTGGCACCACTTTTATGAGAGCGTATTTTTGAGATGGGGCTCAACTCAAGGCTCCCACCAGACAACCACTCCGTGAGACCCTACACACGCATATTTCTTAGGCGCACCACCCTCTTTTATGGAGAAATAAGGAAACCAAAACAAACCATATACAACATGAGAGCGGATTTTTGAGATGGGGCTCAACTCAAGGCTCCCACCAGACAACCACTCCGTGAGTGAGACCCTACACACGCATATTTCTTAGGGGTACCACCCTCTTTTATGGAGAAAGAAGGAAACCAAAAAAAACCATATACAACACACACACACACACACACCTTCCTTATGTGCTTCAACACAAAATGCCCTTCAACCATTCAACACACACTCCTTAAGCAATCCCTTTGAACACTACACAAGCTCACGTGCAAAGAGTGACCTTCACCATATTAGTGCTCATATACTTCCAAGAAAAGTAAGCACACAACCTCTTAGCAAAGCTCAAAGCACTATAATGCACAAATACTTAACAACTCCTTTCCTTTCCCAAAAGAATAGACTACTTACACACATAAGGCGGCATGCATATAGAGCTCTTCTCCATCTATGCAGCCCCAAGACTTACTTACACACAAAATAAGGAGAGAAGCCAAGCAAATAGACACCATGGTGCACAGAAACTTTCTCAACAAAACAAGCAACCCAATTAGCACAAAATATGAGAAGCTGCCAAGATATGCTTACCAATTTTACACGCGTTTACAGCAAAATTTTGAGGACGACACCCTAATTGCAGCAATTTGTTGATCAAACCATGAGATAGATCATTGAACTTGATATCCTTGATCTCGTATAGAAGCTACAATCCTTATTTAGGGATGAGTATGGTAAGAGAAATGTTTGCAAGAGAATGGTAGCAATAGCTTATTGATGCTCTCTCTATGGCACCGCTTATGATAACGAGCTTAGGAAATGGATAGGGAGACAAGAGGAGAGAGAGATTAGGGATTCCCTAACCTTAGAGGAGCTTATTTGTAGCAATGGAGTAGGTGTGTGTGTTTTTGTGCTTGCCAAAGGGCCTTTTTATAGCTGTACAAGACCTTGGGTTAGGTTAAACATGACTAGGGTAGGTAATTAACCGTAGTTAGGTTCCCTTTTGACCATTCCTTCAATTATGCAAATAAGGGATTTATTTTCTCATTAAAAATAGCCTTTTAAGTCGTGGAGGCTCCATAAGGGTTGATAATGTATGTGGGCCCCACCATGATGTCCCTCTAGTGGCTCCTGCAGAGTGTCCCCATCCTATTTGTTGTGTCTCTAGAAGCATCTTGAGCCGACCCCTCCACATGCAAGTGGTTTTTAACTCCCCATTGGTATTTTAGAATGTTGAAGAAGTCAAGAAAACGTTTTGCCTTTGTGGTTTACCTAATTGTAACTTTGACCTGCAGTAACAGTGTCCGCAGCACCTTGTTTTCACCATAACTTTCAGCCTTTAACTCAGAATTGGGTGCTGTAAAAGGAAAATTTAACCTTCTCAAAGTGTTTAAGCTGATTTTGGAGTGTTCCTCAAGTATATCCATGAGCTAAGGCATTGAAGATGCACCCAAAACACCTTTTGAACCAAGTCTCCTTGTAGGGGACCCTTTAGCATGCATCCAAGGTGTAGCATGCTTTTTCAAAAGAGAATCCACCTTAAACAAATGAGGTAGGCTCAAATAAAGTTTGATTTATTGGGGATATACATTATATTTAAGATTTGTTGACCAACACAAGTAAATGATCCAAGAGTTAGGTCACATAGTGGTGGGGAAGGGAAGGCCTACAAGGTTAACCCTACCCTTGAGAGAAGATGGGTAAGATAAGTGCCCATAAATTATTTATTTACAAATTATGGGATGTAGATAGCTATTTAAATTAGTAAAGGTAACTAGTTAAAAGAATATGCAGTAAAAAATTAGGAGAGTAGAATTAAGTTACTATTTACATTTAGCATGAAGAGAGAAATATGATGTAAATGCATAAAGATCTAAGAAGGGTAAGGTGTTTGTATGGAAAAAGGCTATTACGGAAAGAGATAATGAACACTAGGTTAAAGCTTTGATAAGAAATATATACATTTGAGTAGAAATGTAGTGCAAATGCAAGGTTACCGTTTAACGCTACTCACTATATTTGAAGATTGGAATGTTGCCTATACGGATTGGCAATGACGTGATAAAGCAGCTCGTCGGTATATTATTTCTGCTCTTACTGATTCCCTTGTGCTTGATATGTATGAACTTCCTACTTCCCATGACGTATGGAAGTACCTTCTTGCAAACTTTCAGAAGAAATCTGTTACAGAAATACTTTATTTGAGAGGGTTGCTTAACAAGTTACAATATGAAGTTGGTACTGCCATGACGGGACATATTGAATCTTTCAAATCTATTATTAATCAACTTGGTGTTGCCGGTGATCCTGTTCCACAAAAGCAACTGATTACACTTCTCCTTGATACGGTGAAGGACTCTTCTTATGATAACATTGTTACTATTCTCTCTAATAAAGATGGTCTTGATTTCGACCAAGCCTGCATGTCTTTAATTGAATACTCTCAACGTCAAGAACGTCGTAATGCTGGTCACTATACAACTATGATTTGACAAGAGGAGACTGAGTCACAATAGATGGAACGCGCTATTTATGCTCGAAGGCGTCCATTTCAACGAGGAAACCGCAGAGGTGGCCATCGCGGTAATATTTTCTTTCGTCTCAAATTTCCTAATAAGCAATGTTCTTACTGCAACAGAAATGGCCATACTGAAGATGATTGTTGGGCACATCAATATGATGAAGAACACAATATTACCACGAAACAACCACCTTTATCTAGAGACTCTTCTTCTTCTTCTTGTGAATATTGTGGACGATCTGATCATCCCACTCATATGTGCTATAAGCGTCGATTCGACACAGATCGGAATAGAGCATATGCTACTGAACATCGAAACAACATTGTACCAGAAACAAGCTGCGTCCTATATTCAGTTGCTCCAGACAGAATACTTCATGTACGTGATGGATCACTTTTTATTGTCGATTCTGGTGCTACAGGAAATATGACATATCAGTCTAACTGGCTCCATAACTATTATCCACTGCAAGTTCAACGTGTTGTTTATCTTGTTGATGATACTACTTGTCAAGTAAAGGGTATTGGAGACTTATATCTTGGTACCTTATCTTCTTCCACTCGAATTTTGCGAGGAGTATTACATGTACCAGATCTTCAACGTAATCTTCTTTCAGTTGATATACTTGTTGATCTTGGTCTGTTTGTTGGATTTGATCATACCAAATGCCGAATTGAAAAAGATGGACAGACTATAGCCACTGTCCTCGAAATGGTAATTTCTTTGAACTCTCTCTCAACGTTGTTGTAGCAAATGTTGTCACTGCTCTAGGTGATCATGATTGCAAAGTATGACATCACCGTTTTGTTCATGCTGATTTCTCAAAACTCCTTGATCTTCAACGTCGTGATCCTGTTCATGGCATGGATCTTAAAGCCCATCCCCATATGGGAATTTGTGAATTTTGTTCTCTTGGGAAACACAATCGTAAACCCTTTCCTCTTTCAAATACAACTCATTCTCATGACATATTGGATCTTGTTCATACTGATATATGTGGGCCTCTACCTTCTTCGAGATCACAATAATCGCTACTTGATTACTTTCATTGATGATTTCTCAAGGTATACGACTGTATTTCTACTTAGACAAAAATCTGAAGCCTTATCTGTTTTCAAACAATTCCACAAGGCTGCGGAACTTCAAATTGGTCATCCCCTTAAGAAGCTTCGTAGTGACAATGGAGGCGAATATGTTTCTCGAGAGTTTGTGAGTTACTGTGCTGACAGTGGAATTCATCATGAACACACTATTCCATATTCGCCTCAACAGAACGGCGTTGCTGAACGAAAGAATTGCACTATTTTTATTGCTGTAAGATGTATGCTGATTCATTCTGGCTTATCTCGTGTTTTCTAGGCTGAAGCTACTTTGACAGCAGTATTTATTCAGAATCATCTTCCTACTACTGCACCCTCTGGTAAGATACCCATCACAGGATGGACAGGTGACATTCCTTCTGTATCTCATTTTCGAACCTTTGGATGTATTGCTTATATTCATGTTCCCAAAGAAACATGAATAAAGCTTGATGCTCCTGGTCTTAAAGTTGTTTTTATTGGATATTCTGACACTTCCAAAGGCTCTAAATTCTATGATCCTTCCTCCAAGAAAGTAATTGTGAATCGTGATGCTACTTTTAACGAACAGCTTATAGGAGGCTCATGGTCCATGGATGATTCTGATGATACTAAATCATTGCTTCAGGCTTTTCCATTTCTTTCAGAAGATGAAACTCTTCCTATAGAGCAACCTTCCTCTTCACAACCATCCATTCCGAATGTTTCCAATGATGATATTGATATTTTTGTTGATCTGCCTATTGATTTAGAACATGGCTCATGTCATGTTTATGATGATGATATTGCTGATAATGCCTTTTCTACTTCTGAAGATCCCGTTACTTATGATGAAGCTATCTCTTCACCACAAAAGGATCAATGGCAAGAGGCTATGGAAGTAGAGCATGATTCTCTTATCTCTAAAGGTACATGGATACTAAGTGAATTACCTCCTGGTCGTACAACTATTAAATGTAAGTGGGTGTATAAGGAAAAAGTAAAAGCAGATGGATCTTTTGACAAGTTCAAGGTGAGTTTAGTTGCAAAAGGTTACTCCCAAGTAGCTGGTGTTGATTATCAAGAGACTTTTTCACCAGCTCTTCGCATTACAAGTGTTCGAGTTTTATTGGCATTTGCTGTTCAATTTGATTTAGAAGCTCATCAAATGGATGTGTGAACTGCTTTTCTTAATGGTGACTTGGAAGAGGAAATTTATATGGAACAACCAGAAGGGTTTGTTATTCCAGGTAAAGAAGACCTTGTTGCTCAACTCCATAAGGCACTATATGGTCTCAAACAAGCTTCGCGAGCCTGGTATACAAAATTTGATCTTTTTCTCACCTCTAAAGGATTCATCTCTTGCTCTTCAGACCCCAACTTATACATAAAACGCCAAGGTAGCAGTTTTGTGATTCTTGCTCTTTATGTGGATGATACCATCCTTGTTTCCAATGATTTGGGATTTCTTCAGCAAGTGAAAAATTTATTGTCTTCTGCATTTGATATGGTGGATCTTGGAGAGATTCACTCGTGTCTTGGCATTCAAATCCAACGGAACCGTACAAAAGGTATTTTATTCCTTCGACAGCCAAAGTTTATTGCAGATACTATTCAAAAATTTGGTATGGAATCTGCACATTTAACCAACACACCTTGTCTTGCGAGCTCTACGAAGAACACTTGTGACAATGGCGGTCAACTTGTCACAAATCAACCTTATGCTAACTTGATCGGATGTCTTTAGTTTTTTGGCATGAACACTCGTCCTGATATTCTATTTGCTGCTAATTATCTTGGACAACATCTTGCATGTCCTTCTCTTAAGCATTGGTCTACTGCAAAACGTGTATTGAAATACTTGAAAGGCACTACAGATTTTGGTTTAGTCTATCGACGACAATTCACATCGGATTCTATGCAATCTCTTTCTCTTTTGGGTTACACAGATGCAGACTAGGCAAGCTCACATTTATCTATGTGATCTACTAGTGGAAATTGCTTCTTTATAAATGGTTGTCTTGTTTCTTGGACCAGTAAGAAAAAACGTTGTGTTGCAGTTTCTACGACTGAGTCAGAATATGTTGCGGCATCACTTGCAGCTCGTGAGTTGATTTGGCTTCGACAAATGCTGGTTGATATTGGTCACTCTCCACTTTCTAGCACACCCTTGTGGTGTGACAACCAAAGTGCTATTAGTCTTGAAAAAGACAATGTTCAACATAATAAGTCAAAGCACATTGCTGTCCATTATCATTATGTCAGGTATGAAGTACGCAAAGGAACCATTATGGTTGAACACTGTCCAAGTGACCAGATGATTGCAGACATTTTGACCAAAGGCCTCAACGAGTCACGTTTCATCCTCTTGCGCTCGGAGCTTGGAGTTGCTTCGGCCTCACTCTTTCTAGATTAGCTTCTTTGCTATTGTAATAGCGTTGTACATATGACATTGTAATCTTTTAGGTACCATGCACTATGCACACTTCACATTTTCACATTGTGATCTCTGAGTCACTTGAAAATTTGTCCATAGATGCACAATTCACTTTCACATCATCATCACTGGTTCATATTTTCACATTGTATAGGGGCTTGGGTTTTTCCCTTGAATTCTCCAAGGTTTTTTTCATCCAAATCTAGAGACCTTTGTTTGAGTAGGGGTGTTGGAGCTATATATGGATCACTCTACTCAACTTGGTCTCACCTATATATTTGTATCTTGTCCTCAATATGAATCAGTCTTCGAGAGCGTATATGGTGTGTCTCTTGTCTCGTCTCTCTCTCTTTCTCTCTACATCTCAACAGAGCGCGGGTTACCGCTTTGCTTGAACGCCAAAAACTCAGATCTAAGATTTGAGTTTTCGGACGCTCTCGGTTTATTTTTTACCCCTGTCGGCGTCGCTATAAGCATCGCTATGGGCATTTCTATGTAACAAATAAAATAGCGATGCTCATAGCAACGCCGTGGATTTTCACTGTTGAGCGCCATACATGTGAGCGTCGCTAATGTGAAGTACCTCTCCAACATTTTTTTCTTCCTCTTCCCTACTCTCATTCCCTGCTAGCTCTCTCCACCTTCGAAGGTGTTTGAGGCCTTGGGACTGAGGCTTGGGATAGTTAATGCTTTTTCCAAAGTTTATATTATGCTCATGATGCATGAAGCTTTTTATGTTCATTGCATCACCTAGGTCACAAGGAACACAAAGGTTGTATTGTACCAAGTCTCTCTTGATCTCCAACTCTTGATGGGAGAATCTATACTACATATGACTATTGGAGGGGGGACCCGCTCCACATAAATCCAGTCCTCAACTGTTTTCATGTTCTCTAAACTCTCTCTCCTACAAAAGTATTGTTCATGCTAGTTTAGCTAAGTACTGTGTTTATGTTGCTACCATCAATTAGGTTCGCCCTCTATGCTCGCAAAGTAATCTCACAAAGGTGCTTTCTCTAATTTCCTAATTCCTCTACTCTTAAAGTTCATAGGCCATTTTCATTAGAAATGGTGTGCATCTTAAGTTATATTTTGAGAGATAATTGGTGCCTATTTTTCATCAAGTGTTGATAGAGGGGGTTGGGAAACCAGCCTAAGCACCAGTCATCTACACCACAAATAATACCTTGTACATACAATAGTATTATTTTCTTAGCTCAAAGTCTTTTCTTAGTTTTGTAGTATCTGATTTCATTAAACATGTTTTTGGTCAAACATTGATAGTCAACAAGGGGGTTGTGTAATGATGGTAGAACTAAATTTTGTCAAAACTATGAGGTGTGCAATGCAGGGTTACGTGTTCCATCAAGGGCATGCCAAAGTGGCCGAGCAATTCTAAAGGTCAAGGGCAGCCATGCAAAGGGTACCAAATATGTATGCTTTATGTGGTTTTTTGGACCAGAGTGCTCTGCTATGGTGGCTATCAAAGGTGGTTGATAAACATGTGAAAAGCGTAGGAATGGAAATATGAGAGATGGCCCTCAGTGTGGTCTAGCAGCCAGTCTTGCCAGCTTCTTAATCAAATCTATAGAGTGCAAGTTATGGCAATTTGAAGTTTAAAGTGTTTCCCAGATGGGTAGTAGCAGATGGTGGATCAAGGTGGAAGTGAGGGCATGGTCCTGAAGTGCTCATCTTACAGTGCATGCTAGTCTTTTTAGATTGGCAATCAAAGTTCAAATGGAAAAGCTATTAGTAGTTGAAGTTTCATCGGGGGCCAATTATGTACTGATTTTACTGCCTCAATAGGCATGCCATCAGGGAAATTTTGAGTTTGCCAAGGTTTGCATGGGTACTATGCAACATGAAAAGGCCACAAGAAGTTACATGGCATCAACAAAATTTCGAGTAGGGAGATATGGTTGGTGGAATTTGATGTCAGTTTTGGGGAAAGAGAGAGCAAGTTATTTTTTGCAAAGTTTGGGCACGCCGTTCAAAGTCTTAGTAATGTCAGAGAGTGAAGGGGGGGGGGGTTACAGGGGATTGAAGATGGCAATAGGATCCACAAGTGGGGCTTTGGATTGAATTCATCAACAAGCAAGCCATGAGATATGCTAGGTGCAATAGGACACAGAAAAGGGGGGAAAACGTTTTAGGGGCTTTGTGGGGTCTCTTGAGGTGTTTGGAAGGTTGGTGAGCCGATAGGTGCCATGTGATAATCCAACAAATCCCACATGCATTGTACAAAGAAAAGAATTTGTGGTATGTATAATACATAATGGTCATTACTTTGATAGACCAAGGGGAAGAGAGAGAGCATCCATGGGTCATTCCCCCTCTCCCACGTGCAGGTGCTATGCAGGCAGCACCAATGATGACTTGTGGTGGCTCTCGACGACGCAATGGTGGGTGGTTAGTTATGTGGTGTAAAATGGCAATGGTTGTTGGTTGTTTACGTTGTAGCCCCTAAGGGACTCACTCACAAGGGGGTGTCCTTGAGGCCCATCCTCTTTTTATTGAAGGAAAAGGGGGAGCTCCCACTTGTATTGTCGGGTGCTACTGCCAGAGCCTTAAAAAGGGAGGCTTCTCATGTGGCTTGGTGTGCAAGTGAATCCAAGAACAAAGCAAGGGTTCACATGCAAACATGCTAAAAATACCTAAAAGGTGTTCAATAAATATAGAAGTTGCAAAAGGAAACCAAACTTGCCCTAGAAGGGCCCATATTCTTGCATTTTCAAGGGGACTTTTTTGGAGAGATTCTTCCAGAAGAAGCGAAGCCAAAGGATGTGCTTTTTTGTAGAGCTCGAGGGCTACAAGGGATATGGAGAGGAGCTTTTGGTGAAGGAGAACTGATTTTGGAAGGCAAGAGAGTGCTTTGAGGATCGTTGTAACCCATCTTTTGGACAAATGAAGTGCGTAATCCCCTAGCTGTTATTAATCCCCCCCATCACCCTTGTACTCTCTGTTGTTTGACCTTTTGTTCTCCGTATTGGTGTGTGTGGGCTTCCCCCGGGCCGTTTTGTTTTGTGTGGTGCCAATAGCGAGCCAGAGAGAAGTGTTTTGTGGCATAGGTGTGTGCAATTGAATCTTTGTGGGTGTTGTGTGGTTCAAGGTTCTCCAATGTGTAGACATGCTTGTTCTTTTAAAGGTTGTGTGGTGCAAATTGTGTCATTTTTGGTGAGATTTTGAATGGATTGGGGCGTTGTGATCATCTTGGGCTATAGAGAGGATATTTGTTAGTGTTTTTGGGTGTGCTTGCAATCCCCCCTTTCCAACGTAAAAACGTGTTTCAAATTGCATGACGAAACCTTAAATTTATCCTTAATGGCATCTCTTATGTCACTTCCTTGGCACAAACTCATCATGTATGGGATGCACAGCCTCAAGGGGTGCACCTTTAAGAAATTATTCATATAACATGTCTTCAAAGGGTATTTTGAAAAGCCCTCTACTGACATGATTATGGTAATAAAATGATCCCTTTTTCTTCAAAACCTTATGGCTTTTTCTCTCAAATCAATTAATAAATAGCTTCTATTAATATGATCCTATTAAAATTTTAACATTTTGGCAATAAAAATCCCCATTCATTTGAGCCACGTGGTAACTTACATGTGTAAGAGGTGAACCCTCTTAGTGTACATCCCATTAAAACCAAACCACAACTGGTATTGTAGCCGAAACTTCTTCACCACTACAATGGACAACAAATCAAGTATGTATAGGTGAAGAAGTCAATCATGATGGACAAACCAAAGAAAATATGATTACCAAAGCCACACGCTCCACATGTGCCTTCCATATCAAACAAAAAACAACTAGGAACATCTTGCAACCCTCAAAGAAATTAATACTTGGCAGTGGAAATCCAAACAACTACTGAAAACATCCACACCAAGCTAGCCCAAGTATAAATGGATTCTCAAGTACAAACCAGAGAACAATTTGAAACACCCAATCCAAATTGTCAATGGGGCCCAAAGTAAAAGATGCAACAAACAACCCATCTATCTCCCTAGCACAAGTACAAGTGGGTACCAAAGAAAACCACAACCACAAATATCAAGCAAATGGTACTCACCAAACAAACAATAAAGGACAGAGCGTGGCATCATCAAAAGCTTTTATTTGGACAATGTAGTCTAGATGGAGCCTTGCCAATGAAATCCATTGAACAATCCATTCAATCCCCACCTCTTGCACAACATATTGGTACCCCACACATTTCTTCCATTGGCATAATAGGGCCACATTATTGCCATGCATAGACCTCACATAACACATTAAACCTTCACCCGGGAGGACGGCTCAAAATGGGAAGGGGGGAGTAAGATATCTTTGATAGCCTATTGCAAGATCTTAAGCTACAAGAAGATGACAATTTATGTTTATAGTGTACAAAGCGTGCTTTTTGGCTTAAATTTCTTCTTTTTAGTTGCCTTTTATCGAGAATTACCTCTTATTAGGCATAATAATGAGTCCAATTGACAATTTTTCACAGACATGATGCCTAGAGTGAGAGTAGATATATGAGTGTAAAGAATAATTTTATCTTTTTTTGCCAAATAATAAAAATATTTTAAACACTTTTCTTTAACTTTTAAGCTAATAAGGATAAAAATTAATAAAGTGAGCTAGAAAAGTCAGAACCAAGTTTTGAAAGCAAAGGTCGGATTGACAAAGCAAGAGCTTCAAGCATGTCAAGTTTAGAAGAATTTGGCACAAATCAAACTTTGGGCCAACTTACAATGGATCAAAATTGCAAAATTAAGGGCAATCAACGATCGAATATCCAAATGTTGAATTGTCTGAGCTACATGTGGTATACTATGAGAAATCAGAGTAGGTTAACTTTTAAGCTAATAAGGATAAAAATCAACAAAGTGAGCTAGAAAAGTCAAAACCAAGTTTTGAAAGAAAAGGTCGGATTGAAAAAGCAAGAGCTTAAAGCATGTCAAGTTTAGAAGAGTTTGGCACAAATCAAACTTTGGGCCAACTTACAATGGATCAAAATTGCAAAATTAAGGGCAATCAACAAATCGAATATCCAAATGTTGAATTGTCTGAGCTACATGTGGTATACTATGAGAAATCAGGGAAAGCAAGGTAGGTATATACTTATCACTCCGGGTAGGTCGAACACATATAGGAGAAATGGAGCAAAACAGGGCTTATTTTCAATTTTCACAAAGAGAGAGAGAGAGAGAGAGAGAGAGAGAGAGAGAGAGAGAGAGAGAGAGAGAGTGAGATCCCAACCCGACGACACCAAAATTGGGATGGGATCCTTGACAGGTCTTTAGGCCTAATAAAAATTAGAGTCTCTAAACAAGACAAATCTAAAGAATAGACATTTACCATTGACAATGGCTTGGGTCTATAGACTTAGAAGAAGACCTAGTCTTGTCTCACAGTGGAAATGGGACAACATATTAAAATTTCAAAACTCTTTCAGCCCTATAACCTCCACAAATTGGGCTAAGGTATCCTCAACCAACGTTTTTTTCCCCCTAACATATGTGAGGGCACACCCACTGTTGGACTCGATCCTGTTCCAAGTGAAGAAGTTTTCTAAACGTTTTCAGTACGCGGGGATGGATAGTTACCTGAATAATCAGGTCCACCCGTCCATGATTGACAACCTTTGTCAATCCCCACTTACCACCCCGTACTCACACATGATTCTTTTGTTTTCTACTTACTATCACATTGTTTTAACATTTAAAATAATGGTTTCTTTTAACTTTCTGTCACAGTGATTCCTTCAATCAAGTATTAAAGAGAGCATTGGAAAGCATTCTTTTAGCAAATAGACATCTTTAAACTTAAGACAGGGTACTGTCAATCAAAAACATTGACCATAATAACCATGACCAGCACTGTTCTTGTCTCAAGACCACCTAAGGGTGAAAAACGGCACCCATTCCTTGTCCACAATCTGGGGTGGGTAAAAACCCCCACCCAAGGTTCGGGTTTCCCATACACCAAACCAGTTTCCCATACAATCGGGTGGCTCCCCATAACTGATGTAGAAACATCAAGATGTGACACGGAGTAGAAACTCATCATTCATGGGGGTAACTAACTTATCCGTGACTAGAAAGCCATCATTACTCATCAAAATATACCAAGGAGTCGGAGGTGTCTTGAGACAAGTTGTCTTAAGGATGATCAAGCATATCTTTCCTAATTCAGTCTAGTCTTAACTCAAACAATTCATTCCTAATTTACAAACAAATGCACATTGGTTTCTTGGAAGATGTCTTCTGTTTTCAACTAGTTTTTACTTCTCGTAATTCCTTACTCCCTCTTTTACGTATGCAATGTTAATATTAAAGAAAAACATGAATTTTTAAAAGCTTAAACTATATTGAGGACCCACTTGGGACTGGTCGGTCATTTGTTGCAGTTTCGGGGCCTAAATGCTCTCATCAATTGGCTTACTTATACTAGGCTCGGCCTCGTCATCATGCGACGCTCTAGCTCTTTTAGGAACACTCCCTCGTCATCAAATTGAAGATTATCTCGGGTCTTTTTTGATTCCATGACGTCTTATCCTTATAAAAAAGGACCTCTAGTTATTAGGTAAATCATCCAAAACCTGCTTTACCTTCATCTTCAATCTAATCCGTCTTTTTAACCCAATTAGGGTTAAACTTATAGTCCTAGATGGTAATTTCTTGACCTAGTAATTTCTTATTTTATTATATAGGTAAGATAGATTTATGATAGCTTCCTTAAGGGTTTTGTAAGCTCTCTTAATTTTCTTATAATTTTCTACATCTTTTTTCTAATTTCTCCATCTTTATTAAACTTGAATTTGCTTAAGCTTAATATTCATTCTATTTATTTTCTCTTAAAGATTGTATATCCTTAGCTTTATATCAATGATTTACACTTCCAATATTTTTCCAAAAGACTTTGGACAGTAGATTCTATTTATCCTAATTAATCTTTAGATAAAAAATAATATTTTTGATCAATTATAAATACTCAAATGAATTAATTAATTATGTTATAATCATCACAAGTAGATATTGATATCTACTAACTTTGATAATTACCTCTTAATTATTCAAATTAGTTATCTAATTTTTCCCTTTTATTTTCAACTATAATCAACCTGTTTAGGTTTAATTGAATAGATAAACTAACTTTCTAACATTAAGATAATTATTACAACTTAAATTTGATGTATACTAACTCAAATAAATAGCACATAATTACTTAACTTGACTAGATAAATTTTCCCTTTTAATTTTAATTAAAATTAGTCTATTTTGACTTAGATAACTAGCTAAATTGATTTTTTGATCTTAAGATAATTAGTACGGCTTACCTATGATGTTTATTAACTTTGATAATTATCGCATAACTATCTAGCTTCATTAGCTACTTTTCCTTTTAATTTCCGCTAAAATGAGTCTATTTTGACTCAGTTTAGATAAATACCTAGATTACTTTTTTAACATAAAAATATCATAGCTTACGTATGATGTATATTAACTTTGATAAATATCACATAAATATCTAGCTCGATTAGCTAATTTCTCCTATTTATTTTTAGTTAGAAGAAATCTTTTTAAACTTTATTAAATAGATGAATTAACTTTTTGACCTTAAACTAATTATCATGACTTACTTATGATGTATGTT